>NC_133550.1:50328944-50944521 GCF_048773025.1 Camelus bactrianus | reverse complement strand
GGTTTGCTGAGCTGGAGGAATGGCCAGTGAGTCCGGAGCCGAGTGAGGAAGACAGAGATGAGGAAGGCCCATGAGGACAGAAAAGGCTTATGGGCCACGGCGAGGAAGTGAAACAGGAGCAAGTCAAGCGGGGGCTGGAGGGAGTAGCTTGACTTCCTCCAGATGTTTGACTTGACTGTGCGGTAAAACCTGCAGGGAGTGTGGAGAAATGAGGTTGGAGACGGGAATAATAGTATTATCTGGGATAACAGTATTATCACCTTCACAGGATAGAAAAGACTTGATACGTGATTTGCTACCAACTACCCTCAGCAATACACCAGTAACCCGAGGTCTGCAGATCAAAGACATCGCCAGATAACTTCATTATCCAAGATTCTCTACCAAAATATACTGATGGTTTATCTCTTCGTACAGGACACTGTATTGAGTACAATACTTTAGTTTGAAATAGGTATATTCTGACATAGTAGGTTTAAATAATTATATACATTTTCTTACTTTACTGTGCCTAAAGTTCTAAGAGCTTCCAGCGTAAACGTGTTTCACTGATTCATATGTACATAGTTTAAAGAACATGAAAATAATTAAGGTAATTTGATTCTTCTCAGTTATTCTAAAATTGTACCTGTATATCATGAATAATGGTTCAGTCATTAATTGGGCTTGTTTATAAACTTTGTAAAATTTCTAACTTCAGTTTTTTGAGTGGTTCTCTTTAGTTCACAATGCTTTTAGAAATGTAAAATAATTCTAGGAACTAAAAAATAAATATCCCAGTCTACCCTTTCCCAGTGTAACTGATGGACTTAGAATGCTAGTGATTCTTGGGTAGATTTAAGTTTTGTAAATTATTTGCTTTTACATCTGATTTCAGAAACAGTTAAAATGTTACCTTAATTTTTCAATTGAAATTGATACAGTTGTCTTCTATTGATGTTATCTTCTTATTTCCCATAAAATATATGTCATTTTTTAAAAAGTATAGGTAACTTATGAAATTTAGAATCATAAGTTTGTGGTTAATTGTTACATGCACAAGTTATTTCAATAGAGGCTTCCCTATTCTATTGCATTATACTTGCTTAAATCTGGGTTTTCTCATACCTGGGTTCTTCCAACACTGACAATGTGTATAAAAATGTAGGACTAAATATTTTGTTCAAAATAACTGTTATACCATATACACCATACCAACAAATTTTTTTTTACAATTTATATATTTTTTTAATTGATAGGGTCTTTTCTCATCAAAGTTGAAAGCTTCTTTTTAAATTATAAATTTTTTATTGCAACTTAGCTATAACCTGGTTTATTTAGTGCTTATTTACATGAAAAAAAAAACTTGAACTTGTTTATTTGATAATACTGCAGAGTCATTCAAACAAGGTCAACATACTCTTCCTTCATTATTGTTAATTTTTCATGATTTTGTTGCCTTTTGATTAGAGTTTACATATCTTATAATTTCTGGCATTTTAAATATATTTTCTAAAGTATTTACTGTATATGTATTTTGTTTGTGTCTTTATTTTTCTATTTGGCACTCCAACATTGGCACTAGTATTGAATTTAGCAAATACAACAATAGTAACAGAATTTCAATTGAGTTTTACAAGAACTTAAGCAACATGAAGGCAGAGACTTTATCTTGTTTGTCTCTGTAATTTCAGACCTACAAAAGTGCACAGCACAAAGTAGGTGCTCTATAAATAAATGTTGATGAGAGAAGAAAGAAGAGATGACAAGAAAAAGGAAAAGATGAATTAATAAGACAGTTCTTTCCCTTAAGAGACTTGGAGTCAAGATAAGGAAATATGTGCATAAAAAACTAAAAACAATAATCAGTACACTGATGTACACTCCAACATATGATAATTGTATATACTTTCAGTATTCAAGAATGGGAACCTTTAGGCTGTTGTGTTTTTAAATTTGAAATTGTGTTAATGATACTGAAAAGAATAATTAGGTTAGTAATAGTAATGTTAAGACTAGCCAACCCAACAGGGCTTATTATGTACTAACATTTCAATGGAATTAAGTTATCCAATCCTTACAGTAGCACTACTGGACAATTTTATATTCATTTTTTTAGATGATGGAATAGGGGTTATAGCTAGGAAGTGCTGAAGACAGAATCCAATACAACAACCAAAAAACTAAGTCTGGGAAAAATCAGTTCAGTCCTTTAGGGTAAATATGACTCAAGAAAAGCTTTTTTTCCATACAGGACTCATTTTTTTCATTTCAATTTCATTCGTTTTTTCTTAAATTGGACTTAGAATAAAGTAGTAATAGTTATAAATATAACAATATAAATATTATTTTAAACTATTTGGAAGTTCAAATGTCTTAAATAGCACAAATGTTAATAAATTATCCTTTGAAAAATGTATTAAAAGAGTACCTTTTGAAACAAGCAACTCAAGAAAACTGAAGAGCATGTCGGTGCTCATCTAGGTACACCTAAATTCCCACAGCGGTCAAGTGTTGCTAGTGTCACTCTATCTGATACCTAGTAATTTAACATAACCACTAACAGTGGTCAATAGATCATGTGCAGGATGGCCAGTTGGAGCAAATCTATAGACTAGATTCCTTTCCTAACTAAATTTATCTTATAGAGAAGTCCAAACCTCTTTTGAATAACCGAATATCAAACTTGAAAATATATTTACAAAAGAAAAAATAAATATATTCATTTGTCCTCACTAACAAAGGACTAGAGAAACTGAAAGCAATCACTTGAACCAAAACAGGTTGTTAAAATTCACGGTGTATTCTACGTTGAGGTTTTAGAAATAAAGAAAAAAAGATGAAAGTAGGTGCATTGTTTTGTGGATTAAATCAGACAAGAGAGCCAAGTTCTTAAAACTCTCTTTGTCTGATCAACTTACAAAGAAGAATTCTATAAAATTCTCTGTGGCTTTCATCTCACAGAGACTAATATATGAAAGGATTTCTCCCTGGCATTTTTTTGTTTGTTTGTTTTAAAAAAAATCTGAAGACATTTTACTTCTAATAGTAAAGCAAAAACTTATTTTTCTAAGTATTTTATGCTACTTTAGCATTGTATTCTAGAAGTCAAGTGTTATGTTGGACTATGATTGTAGCAAGGAAATATGAAGTCTGTAATGAAAAGGGTACTTTTAATTCACTGGACTGAGAATCAAGAGACATGAATGACAGCTTCTGCTCTGCTTCTGATTGTGAGAACTTGGGCAAGTGAATTTCCATTTCTGAACATTTTATTAAGGGAGGGCAGTCATTGACCCCTTTAGAGAATCTAGCGAAAAGGCACAAATACATGAATGCATACAATTTCACATAATACTTCAGGGGGTTTGCTGTCTTCTTGGAGCTTCGGTCTCTACCAATAGGTAATAAAACCAAGGACTAGTACTAGTAATTCTTAAAGTACTTTTGCATTCTGTGTTTCTAATACCATTTGCAAACATTTTGTCTTAAATTATTTTTTTAAGAGGGAAAATTTTTTTGAATGGTGCAAGTAAGAGCCTTATTTTCTCCTCTACTTTTTGCCTTTGCATGTTGCAAACAAAATTCTTCTTACATAGTTATCTTATAGGGCATCTTGGCATAAGGAATATTCAAATGTCATTTTTCTTTCAATTTTCATGTTTCGGGTAATTCTGCTGGCATATTGTCTGTGATTTACTTATACATCAGATGAAAAACTTGAGGTAATGCATTATAAACTAATCTTTTACATTTTCTTTATCAAGGTTCACTGAATCTTTAAACTTACACTGACTACTGTAATGTCAGTTTTCCATATTAAAGCAGTACTCAAGTTAGTTTTTTAAAAATTACACAATAAAAAATGAACATACATAAGTAAAAAGTAAGGACATCATAAGCAAATAATCTTTGGCAGTTGTTTTTGGAAAACTTTAGATACATTCCTCTAGATTATTTAAGCTCTTTGGTCTTTAAAACAATTTATATCTAACCCAGTTAAAATTTATAGTACATGTGTTCAATGGAAGAAAATAATTGTTAATTAAAAATCTCACTCTGTGGAAACATTCTATTAAAATTCCTGGCTTATTAGATATTTTATTTTGTCTATGAGCTTTTATGAATTCTGTATTATAAAAATATAATCTTGGCCTGACAAAATTAGAAGTATATACTTTGGTTAATGGTACATTCCTCCAAGTTCGCCTGTCAAATGAATTGTACAGAGAGTCCTGTATCTGTACCCATCTCTAAATTGATAATAACTAAAGGATTTAGAGTTTTGTGAAAATATCAAGAGAATTTGCTGGAAAATGACTGCATTTTACTGTAAAATTATTGAACCTAAAGTCTAAGAGAAATCCATTAGGAAAAAATGTATTTTGCTTTCAAGTTAACTTCCTTATCTTTTAGTTTTATATACATGTGCTTTGCCCAAATTGGTTTATTTACACCTTTTCCATGAGCTACAACTATAAATACTGTTTTTTAATCACCAGGAGCACATTTTATTAGTCTAATATGCTCCACTTTACCAAGGAAAGTTGACCTCCCATCAAAGTAACTTAGGGAGAAATATAACATTAAATGATGGCTGCATTGCAGACAGCAGACAGTTTTCTAAATGATTCATACATTCAAGATGTCTTTGTTGAGTTACTACTGTTTTCTGCCGAATGGTGTTTGAAGCACTAGATAGGCATCAGTCAACCAAACTGAAAAATACTCTGGCTCTGACAGGTTTTTGAAGAGGTGGTGATGGTGAGAGGAAGAAAGCATCTATGTAGAGAAATGATAAGGACGAGGAAATAAAATGCAGCATAACTTAGAAGTTAAGAGAACAAGTAACCCCAAACCTCATCAAGTAAACCTTAAACATCGGGGAGTTAGAAAATTAATGTTTAAATGAATACAATAAATTTCACTCCCAAGAATAAGTAAAAGAAAATTTTCTCATTGTGATAAATATCCCCACCCCAATGTATAATCCAAAGAGTAACTGAAGGGCTTTGATGCTTCAGTGGTTTCCCATGGTTCCCACACCTGGAACCATTAGAAACGACCGCCCCAAGCCGGCCTCCAATGCTGACACCCATCTTGCTTCTCCATACTCATGACATTACAACCACATTGACCTTTTGTTCGGTTGTCCTTGTTCCTTAAACATAGGAAGCTCCTTTCTGCCTCAGGACTATACACATATACTTTTCCACAGTGAATATTCCCCTTGACCCCACCCTTTCTCTAAATCCAGCTAATTCCTAAATGTGATTTCTGCCAGGAAGCCAATTCTGGGTGAGACTCCCCGGGCCTCATTCTCCTAGCATCTTTACCTGTCCTTTTGGGAACTTAGTACAGTATGTATGACACATACTCTGTGTGTGTCCTTACCCTCTGTCTCCTTCATGACCTGCAAGCTCTGTGGAGTGAGGTGAGGTGGGCACTAGAGGCAGCTGTTTGTCTCCTTTGCTGAGCAATTTTCAATGTCTCACACCCTGCCTGACACAAATAAGCACTGAGAAAATTGTTGCTGAGAGAAGGAATGAATTTCCTTCCAACATGTCTGAGGTTTACAATGCATAGTTTTATGTAACACATTGTAAAGTGGTCCTGGTGGGAGGTTGTAATGTCCTTCAAACCACATGACTGAGCAGAATGATTCTAGTTGAATCTTTTTTTCTAAAGCTGTGATACATACTGTTCCTGCCCCAGACTCTGCTGGAAGTCTGCTGCCTGCTTGTAGGCTCATAGTCCCAATGACAGATGGTTTTTAACCTTTGCTATTTGGCTTCCAAAATGGGTGTATATTACCAACTCATGTATTCTCACCGCCATTTAGAAAATGACTCTGGGGGCTGTGCTCTGAGAAATCACATACTTTCTGGGACCTGTAGCCATGGGAGAAAGGTTTTTAACGCTTTCTGGTGGGAAAAGTCATTTTATGCTTGGAATTGTTGTTGAAAAGAAGCTACAATTGTGAAAACCATTAAATAATCCCAGGGAGCAAGACAGCTCAGAAATTTATTGTTTGATCGCCTCACCTCCTGTGTGTGCATATAAACACACAGGGTTGGTGATGTTTTCTGCTTCTTTCACGCGAGAACTTTGAATTCTCCTCGAGGATGGGAAGAATCCATCTTCAGTGCCTGCCATTCCTCAAATCTCCACTGTGCCACTTCTCCATCTGTTGTAATCTTTTATTTCCTAATCTGTCTCTCCAACTTTTCTCATATTTATCCCCAAGACCTGACCAACCAAAAAAAAAAAAAAAGAAAGTCCACAACAGACACTCAATTAATATTCATTAAATGAATCATAGATTGTAAATAAGTACTTATAATGGAAGCAGACCGAGCTGGAGTCCACCATCCCTTGTCTGTCTCAGCCAGGTAAAATGAAGTTCTCTTATGCAGCATCTGTTCCTTTAAACCAACAACTAAGGTTTTCCCAAACCCATAAAACCTCAGAAGATTTTCCGAGGTGGATTTATGCCAGAGTGATTCTGGTCCATTAGTTGGCAAAGAGGACTCCTGAATAACTGCAGAGGAACTATAAAATCCTACTCAGAATATAATGAAAGCTGCAGGGGATTGTGTGTTCATTTATCTTGTAGTAGGAAAACTTGAATCCTCAGATAACAGGGTGTTGCCATGTTAGCTTCCTCTGGAGAACTGAAACTCAAACTGGAAGAGAGCAGAATGGTCTGATTAGTATCAGAGCCACTGGAATCTGCAAAGCTTCCCTTCTTAATTGGAGCTACAAGCTGGAGCTGATAACTTACAGTTTTCCCCTGTGTGTTTGTACATTTGCAAATGAATTATGCCATTTTACTTAGTTTTTTAGAGATTTCATATTCTAAAGTCATTATTTAAACATCTCAAATATAAGATAGGTTGCTCTGCATCAGAAAATAGATAAACAAAATAAAGGGTATATAACAGGCACACATTACTATATATAAAAGCGATAAACAAGACCCTACTGAATAGCACAGGGAACTATATTTAATTTCTTGTAATGAGCTGTAAGGGAAAATAATCTGAAAGAAAATACATATCTATGTACATGTATGTATATGTCTATTTGAATCACTTTGCTGTACACCTGAAACTAACATTATAAATCAACTACAATTCAATAAAAAATAAAATTTTAAAAATAAAATAAACAGAAAGATTAAAAGGAAGGACAGAAAAAAAAAAGGTAGAAAAGAAAGTAGGGAAGAGCAAAAGACAAAAGAAGCAAGCAAGGAAGGGAGCTATTAAAATATTTGATAATGCTCCTCCACAACTCGGATGCTTTCCTACATGGAGTATTTCAATGTCCTTCGTAGGTAAACAGCAGTGCCTTTCCTTTCTATTAGCACTGCTGCAGCTGCTGTTGCTTACAAAGAGATGCACAAGTCAAAATAGACTCAGTTGGCTTTTCAATAATTCTAAAAGGCGGGGGTAACATTGTCAGTGAAGGCTAGCACTCCAGTATCCTAACGAGGCATCTTGTTAGCAAAACAAAGTGTGAACTGCTTAGAGATGATTCCCTGCGGGTGGGAATTCCACTGGGGCCCTTCCGTGGCGGCACATGCTACTCCTCTAGAGAGCAACGCCACAGAACAGGGTGTGTCGGAAGAAATACGAAAAAGTTGCTTTCTTAAAACATTTATTCTTCTAGATTTTTCTTTATGTTCTCATGTTTCATACCTATTGCTTCTTACCCTGGAGCACCTAGTGCAACCAGGAATTGATGAAGTAGAGCAGGATGTGGATAATGAATGGACCGCAGAAGCAAGTGTCTGTATACCCAGTTAGTAGCAAAGGCGAGAGTAGAGTTGCAGGCCAGCTCTTTTTATGCATTTTTTTTTTCTATTATTCTCTCTCAAGGAAAAACAGGAAAACAAGAACTAGTAAGAGCTTGACAGTCGCCTGAATTTGGGAAGACCATTCACTTGCCCATTGCTTCGTTCCTGGAAATTGGACTGCGACTCTCTAATCAAGGTATTTGGGAAAAAAACAAACGTTGACATGTTTTGTTGATGATCATCCCCTCGTCCCCTTACATATCTTGTGATGCGGTGTGGGTGAGGGGTTGCGGGGGGGAATGCATTTGTGCGGAAGATTCCAGGACTGTATCTCTGACTTCAAAACTAGGGTTTTTATGATAGTAAAGGAAGTATTAGGATCTGTCATATCTTTTGAAATTATTACTTGTATTAATGCTCTTGATGTGCTAATTTAGTTGGCGGGGTACTGGCCACTTCCATCACAGTTTTGCTTTCTCCCACTCGCGTTTTGTACTTCATCAAATCCAAAGTTGTCATGGTTCGTTATCCATAGATGATCTTGAGCAGCCTTGCATTCTAAAAGAATATGCCGTGGCATCTGCCTCTGTGCTTTTGTGCCCTGCTATACAGATGCTGTTAGCAAGGGTACTGGGTGAGGGCTGGGCGCGGAGGTGGAATCTGTCTCGGGCCGATGTCTCTTTGCGCCGGACTGCGCCTCACTCTTTCATACATGCCTAATTCAACAATGAAGTACATATATCACATTGTGACGATTACATATGTTACAGGACATAATTGGGGTTGTCGAGTATCTGCTTGAATGTCCTAACTAATGAATTCCATCCAATTCAATTATCATTCTTAGACTCTTCATTAACCAATCAAATTGCATCTCCGGTCCCAGTTATTCCTAACACCCTTTCTCTAGGCATAAACACAATTCTCTGCAGTAAATTGGAGGTGATTAAATTATCTCACTAATCGTTACTGGGAGTCCCATGTTACTGAAGTATTGGATTTCTGAAAAAGTGCCGTTTACATGATTCTCACTGTATATAGGAGAAACAATGTTACAGAATGAGTCTTTGTTATGAACTTCATTCTGCTGTTTGCATCTTTATCCCTGAGAAGTTGACCACAATAGGTCTCCAATACTAAAATCATACAGAAATAAACCGACTATACACTCTTATAAATTCATCCACTTATTAAACAAATCTGTCCAATAGGTTTGTGTTCTATCTCAAGACCTTTACCTATAGGGAATGAACCATTTCAATTCTAGAAGTTGCTTCTATCTCTCATGCAATATGATATCACAGTGTAGCACTGCAGTTGTACTGCTAAACCATGTTCTTTTCCTATTTTTTTTTTTTATAATTTCTTTACATAAATCATGAAAGCCAATGAAGTGGTTCTGAAAGTACATGTACCTGGAATCAAACGTACTTGAGTTTCCTAGGAAATAATTGTCACTGCTAATAATCTAATGGTTATGTCAACCATTTTATAGTGAAGGGCACTGCTGATATGCTGACAGTGTGGCTCTTGGCCTACAGTTCTTAAAATATTTCCATTTTGTCCTCTTCTACTTCAACGTCTCTTAGCAACAGTTTCGTCTTCTACTCTGTAGTCATTTTGAGATACATCTCAAAATGTAGCCTGAAGCCAACCTAAGAAACTATCTATTCCTGGCTTCCCCCAGACTTACTTCATCAGAATCTTTGGGAGGGAGCACTAGCTCCAGCATTTTAATTATGTACATCAGGGGGAGGGTATAGTTCAGTGGTAGAATGCATGCCTAGCATGCATGAAATCCCAGGTTCAATTCCTGGTACCTCCACCCAGAGTAATAACTTAACAGATGAACCTAATCACCACCACCACCACTCCCCTTTTAAATACGTACATCAGATCATCCCAGTGCACTTCAAAGTTGAAAAATCTCTCCTCTACCAAATGAGAGCAAGGAAATAGCTGAGAGGGAAACATTGGAAAACTATAGACATATAATTGATCTAAAAGCATAGAAAATAAATTAGGATTTTGCTTTTTTTTTTTCCTATTTTTATTTCCTAGGACCATAGAAAGGATTTTAGACTATTTGTTTTCTCTTTCATCTGTGTCTTAAATATTTTGAAATTAAAAATTAAATATTAAAGATGTCAAGGATATGAATGCCTATTAATTTAAAAGTTTCCCAAAGTTGCCAAATAATAAATGATCTCTGTAATAGTAAAAAGTATTAAATTCATAATTCGTACAATTATCACTTCCACCTTTGAATCTTCAGTGTCACAGAGCTTTCTAAACAAGTCATTCTTTCAATATTAGATATGTCTAGTAAGCAACACTTCTTTAAGAATTCCAGTCTGTACTTTTGTTTCGGTTTCCACTGAGACAACTCCTATGGGTGTCAGACTTGAAAAAGATAACTTTTTGGTACAACTATGTTAAACCTTTTGGCTAAGGGTACCCCATTTATCTGTAACTGAATATTTTCTGTTATCTGATTTTAATGAGGAAATTTCCTCCTAGCTTTATTTTTAGTGCAAAAAAAGTTAGACACAATGTGTCAATTTAATATGCCAAACTCTTAAGTATACATTTAAGTTAGAAGGGACAAAGGACTGTCTTCTGAACCATGAAAAGCCAGAATGTTGTGATTATCTCTAACACTGGATGAGAGCAAAAAGCAACATTAGGTTTAGTAGGAAAACTGCAGAGAACGTTTCACCCATAAAATTAATTCTTGCTTCCTACACGGTAGAATCGACTGAGACAGGGACCTAAAAGGGGAAAATGCACTTACTTTATAAAATAAATGTGTCCTGAAATAGTTGGAATAATTTAAGTTGCTTTCCAAATACATATGAATCTTTTTAGAAATAACCATTATTCTTGGTTTTCCTCTAGTTTTAAAGATCACATTTACAACACAAAGGCAGGCACTAATTTCAGTTGGGTTGTATTTCAAAAGTTTAATTTATAAGTTAAATATTTAGAACTCAAAAGAGTTTCACACAGAAACGATGCTCTAAATGCTGTTAGATGCTTGGATTCAATTTTTTTTTTAATCCACAAATTATAGTCAAATCATATGATTTGTTAAAAAAAAAAGAGAACTTTGAAATGGAAAATAGTAGAAAACAATACTGTGTGATTCTCAAAAGTAAACCAATTAAAGAAAATATTTTTTAAAAATTCTTGTTTACTTTGAATATCAACACTAAAGAAAAACAAGCTTGATAAGTAAATGAGAAATTGAGAGAGAGTAGGAGGTTTTTCTATAACACAGAGAAAGTAGCTATAACATAAGTGTTACTCTCTTCAGCAGAGGAAAAGGAGATGCTGGAGGGGCAAAGTGGTCTCAAATATGGGAAGCCAAGCAGGATTAAACTAGCTATTAGACAGGATGCTCATTAACGGGCATCACTCAGGGAACAGGTGCATTCAGTTATTTTAAAATGAACAGATACCTGTTGTAAGTCTACATTCATTTAGAAAGCAGATGAAGAGACTTGTTTAAGCAGAGACAATGAGCATGAAGGCTGATTCAGTGAACATCAGTGAATGATGTCAAGAGAGAACTGGTGATCTCTCATAGTCTTCCACCAACAGCTTTGTCTGTAAATTACTCAACCCACCACCCGAGGCTTTACTGGACCCCACTTTCTAAGGAATTCTATCCTCTGTGTCTTTCAAAAAGTTCAGCATCAAGTGTTGAGGTGGACCAAAGTTACCAGTTGGCTGCGTTTATCCATACTGGTGTTTCTTTAAGTTGCCAACTATTTCTTGACTACCTACTGTGTTCTAGGCACGTGGCTAAATTTGCTACTTTTAGCCCAGGCATTAGACCACAAAGAATATTTTGCTCTACTTGAATTGAATTTGCTCTACTTAGTATTTTCTATTTTACTGTTTTTCTTTCTTTTCTATTCATTATTTTGGTGGTTTGAGAAAACAGGAAGCATCTATGCCTGTGATGGAGGACAAGGGGTGGGAATAACCCAGGGAATGAGGCCCCAGACAGGGTATATCTGTCTTATTTCTCCTCTACTCTTTGGTTATCAAGGAAGCCTCAGCAGCTCTAAGTAAAGTCACCATTACTTTTATTTAACCTAAAGATCAATGGTAGAGGTGGAAAAGCAAACAAATAGATCCTCATGACAAAAATTCTCCCTCCAAGGAAAAATTGATAATTTCAAAATAAAGACCCATAGTATTTAGCATCTCTTGATTTGATCAAGCCTGACTCCTGGTCTAATCTGCAGTATAAGAAGAAGTTAGATAGCCCTTCTGGAAAAGGGGGCCCATAATTCTTTATCAGTTCTAATTTTTAGTAAAATAAAATGTCTAAAAATTTCCAGAATCTCTTATTACTATTGAGGTTGAGGGACAACAGAAGTCATCATGTCAGTTCCTGAAATCCCTCTTCACTCTAGAAATTCCACTGGGGGAAAAGGTTTACTTTCCACTAAAGAAAGTTTTCAAAAGATGTTTTAAAATACTAAGCACCTCTCTTTTCCAATCTAGTAAAGGATGAGATGGAGTACTGGCAACGTTCAAATGAGAGTCTTAGGACAGGGATGGTCAATGCCTGTGTCGAGATATCTCAATCTCTATTTCACGGCTTTCAAAAACTACTCTGAAAACCCAGGCTTAATAAGACAACAAGGGTATCGTCACTTAACCACGTGTCAATTTCCCAAATGCTTTTGTTCCCCCACCTCTTTGATGTGAAACTTCCAAACTTCTTCACCAACCCTGTATCACCAGTTATTTTCACGTATAAACTTGCTTGATGTTTCCTACATTTAGGTTTTAAATCAGTGTATCTGTGTTCTCTACTTTCTTTTGGCCCAACAAACCTTGTCCATCATGGAGCCTGGGTTCACATATTTATGTAAACAACAGTGGTTTTGCTAAGCTAAGCACCTCCTGTGCCAGTCAGTCTTCCAAGCCCTGTGTGCACGTCCCAGTTCTCGTGGAGACTTCACATTAGTGGAAAGGCAGGCAGTCAGCATGAAACAAATACATAAATATTCAGACCTGCTTAAATACTGGTCATCCAATAACTCTAATCATATTCTTCTCAACATTTTTTTCCTCCAGGTTTTTTTCAGTCAATGAACCTACTCTTTTTAATCTCACTGATTTTCGTGGTTGTCAGTCATGCACTGAAATTAGTCTGATCCACTTATTTTAGCTCTTTTATCCCTGCTTCAATGGAAAAGACAAGCAAATATGTAAATTTGCATGGTAGCTAAAGCTACATTGCCTGAGTTGTCCAATCCATGTAACTAGGCCTACGTAATGCCAAGGGGCTACACTGTGGCCATTATGGAATCAAATACCTCACAACCCAGGCTATAAAAGGCATCATTTCTGATCCCGAGGTTATTCTTAATTACATTTTCCAGTGATTAAGTGTCCTATTCTGGGACACATTAGAATAAATCTTTTGCTCTGTTGTTCTGTGTGTCTGGCAAAGTAACTTCACTATGGCTGAAGCTGGACTAACCACTTTTAAATTCAATAAGGATTGGATGTATCTAGTCAGTAAAAACAGACTTCTGAGAATTCATTGTGGTCATCAGAAGGGAAATTATCTAATTAAAGATACTGGATAGAATTCAGGAAATAGATGATAAGAAAAGAGTATATAGCAATTTCTAAGAATATATACATTTTTTAAGAAGAGATAAACCAGTAACCTGAAAAAGTTTTAGAAATTGGACATTAATTCTTAACAATTTTCTTTAAACTAATTATCAATTAAAAATAAATAACATATAGTTAATTATTCGTAGCCATAAACCAGATAAATAAAACAAATTCAAACATAGACAATGTAACAAAGCTACAGAACTCAAAGGATAGTGCAAAGATCTTAAAAATCAATTAGAACTATCAACTTATAAAGAAGCAAGGAAAAAAGTAATAGATATCTCATCAACTGCAATAGACAAGATGACAATGGAAAAAATAATTTCGAGTGTTGAAGGAAAATAACTAGCAAATACAAAAATTCCATATTTATATAAACTAGTTTTTCAATAATGAGAGCAAAATCAATGCATTTTTTTCAGAAAATGACTGAAGTTCACCATTCATAAATAATTTTGAGTAACAAAATTTGGTAAAACCCTGGTTTTCCACCTTGAAAACTTGGTTATTCTAGAATTCACTGAACTAAAAAGACTATCATCATTGGAGTAATGTTGCAGACCAAAGTCATTGCTGATGTATCTTTATATGTCAAAAGGCTGAGATTTTAATAGCATCAGAGAGGTGCCCTTTTATATGTAGTTGTGACCTAATATATAGAAAATGCACTGTCCTGATTGTTCACTTCTTTAGTTATCTAATCGATAACATTGCCATTCTTCTTAATAGGAACTTCAAGTGTAAAATCGTTATGTTCTCCTAAAATCATCATTATATTTCTTGAACCATCATTAAATGTAGACTATTACATTTCAAAATACACCTCCAGACATTTAAATGTGTGACATATAAATACTTATTTTGCTCAATTATTCTGTAATAGTGTGAAAAATACATAAATAATTTAGTGGCTAAACCTGTAAGCCATCTTTGTGCCAAATACACTTAACAAATATAGGATAGTTGAGCTAGAGATACAGAAAAGATTGCTGGGTTAATTGGAGTAAGTTCTTGCCAGGCAGCTTCTGATCATTAACAATTGCTTCATGTAGAAAAGTGATTCTGTCAAGAAGGAAAGGCAATAGAAAATTCTAGCAGGGAAACAGACTTAATGACTGTAAGTGGTTTAACAAGAGTGCATTTTCACCCAGGACAAAGCCTTAAGAACTCATAGAGACAGAAACTACTAAGACAAAGAAATCTGCATTAATAACTTACCTACCCCTTAAATTAGCTCAAAGATTCACGAATCAATTATAACCTTTCATATATCTGTGATGTTCTCTTGTGCCCTGGACAGAATAATTAAAACTCAGAACATGCTAGCAATACAATGGCATACAACCATTCTATCACCCTTACTCTATTTAATTCTTGAAGCTAACGTGTATATTTATTAAGATGATCACAGCTTAGGAAACATAAAGGATGATTTAATAGAAAAGTATCAAAACACATTTATGAAAGAAACACTAAAGGTGAATTAAAATTTGCTATCAAATATGTAAGTTAGGTGGAGTTTTGGTTCAGAACAGCTGAGGAGTTAGCAATATGCTACTGTTTAACACCAGCATTATTTTAAGATATTCAAGTACAAACATAAGAATTATGTTGGGTATGATCACTTTATTAGAGACCTTAGTTCTAATTTAGATCCATAATCGAAACATAATTTAAAAGCAATTTAGAAAGAGAAGCAAAACCAAATTACTTAAGATTTGATACATCACCTATCAGAATAGAATAAAGAAATTTCAAGATGTTAAAATGAGGTTAAAAAAAAAAAGAGCATCAAATGTGGATTTAAAGTAAATATAGGCCATTACAAGAAGTGTTGGACACTGAGGGCCAAAAAGGGAGAAATGTGTTTAAATTGTAGAAAAGAATGGCAGATGAGATCATGTGATGTTCTATAGAACAGAGTGTTGAAATCTGTTCTTGAACTTAGTTAAGAGACAGATATTTATCTTTTGTGGAAAATTTTATATAATTCTGCCTTATAATAGAGAAATACATTTTTATACTACTTTCCAATTCTCATGTATCGATAGATAGGTTTTGAAACTATACTTGGAAGGTTTACGGTAGTAAATCTGAAGGTTTTCTGAAGTATGAGCCCAACATCACAATTTTCTAGGTGGTAAGTTACTTTATGACTTTGTTATTACACTGAATGAGCAATGGGAGAATTCCCACCCCACCCCCCAAAAATATATATCTTTCAGGGAAAAAAAAAATCTGTTTCCAAAATGGTGGCTGTCAACACGGCAGCAGAGTACAGAGAATAACCAGTTTAATGGTTTGGGTTTAGTGGTTGTTTTGATGTTAACTAGGAGAAGTGATCACCCTGTGATGGTATTCAAGAAAGAGCTCCTACAGGGATAGCTAGAGTGGTCCTGCTCACCATCCCTCAAAACCCCTCCATAAAATGGGCGCATTCCAGGTCAAAGACAGATAGCAAATTCTTTGTTATTTTAGGACTTTTAATTCTAAAAATATTGGAGTTTTAGCTACTGCTGTTTTACTTCTGAGTATAAATGTAAGGAAACTGTTTTATAATTTAGTTTTATAATTCAGTCCCTTGAATAAGACTTTAAAACTGATTTATGGTCATCATGCTTCAAGTTTATTTTGGATGCCAAATGTTCTCTTTACAGAAGCTACTGAAATCAGCAAAGGAAATAATTTCCAAAAGTATTCATCTAATCAGAATTCTCTGTGGTTAGGATAATTTACATTAATCTATTTTTATTTACCACATCCTTGTTCTTTTCTTTATAAAAGCACATTGGAGGAGGGAGAAAATTTAAAAGAACACAAAGGGAGGAAAAATTACATAAAACTTTAAAAATTGTATGCAAATTTGCCTGCTTTTCATGTGGACAAATGTCCAGTGCTTATCTAATCTCTGATTCCATTATGTTGTAAACAGACAGGATATTTTCTCACTAGTTTCTTCTGTGTAGACAAGAGCATTCAAACCAAAAATTGAACAGCTTATGTTTTTGTGCTGAAACAAATGTCTCTGGTGAAGAGGGAAGATGATTTATATGCCTATATGTGACCTTATAAAAAATAATCTTTGTGTTTATCATAAAGTTGAATTTATATTGCATCAAACATTTTTTCCACTTTCTTTTTGTGTATCTCTAATACACCATTTAGTTTGTAGATGTCTGATACTTTAGAACATGTGACAGTACAAACCTACTGCATTTTCTCCGTTTTTTTTAAGTTTATAGTTTTTCTTCTTTTTTAAAAAAAATGAAATAGTTTCTTACAGTTACAACTTTTGCAAAGTTGCAGCCAACACACTAATGATGAAAAATTGCCTTTGTGTATTATTTATTGTTCAGAAAGTAAAATTTAAATATATTTATTAATTAATAATTCTATCTACAGAGTAAAAATTAGTAGGTTTGTAATACTAATAATTCTTTTTTGTATATAATGAACTTTGGATTTCTTCTAAAATGGGAAGAATTATTCTTCCACGTTAAGAAAGACTTTCCATTCACGTCCTAAAATTACATTTTTTAGCCTGTGGAATATAAAGCATCCATATGTTTGGTATGGATGCTGAAACTTACTTCATGAAATTGAATATATATTTGTGTCTAAGTCTCGCTGTAATAGGATTCTGGGCTGCGATGAGTGATTTTCCATACACACATGAAGGATTAGATACATATCTTTCTTTTTTCCAAAAATACCTTCAGCATTGTCCACCTCTGAGTATAGGCGGAGAACTGCCTCAATGTTTCTGCTATTTCTTTTTTTCAAAAAGCCACAATGCAGAATGAATAAATGCTAAAATTTCATAAAGCATGACTATGAAATAACAAAACTTTTTTTCAAAAAGCTCGTGCACTGAAATTTATATTCAGATGAATTTTGCCCTTCACTGTGGTCCCCTTGGATTTCACAAATGCTGCCATTGTTCAAAATATTGTGTTAACACATTTTTCTTTCTGTCTTTAGAGTCGGTTCATGCACCAGGAAGTGTTCTTCAGTGAACACTGGGAAGGCATTATGTTATTATGTTCAGTGCAAGTGTGGAGGCAGACTTCCTGAAATCTTTCTTTCTTTCTTTCTTTTCTTGGCTTTTGTGAATATGTTTATTTATATTTTTCAAAAGCACTAAGTCTACAGCCCTAAGATACTCAGAATGACATTCTTTGCTTCCTTTGACCAGAGATGTTTCTTTTAATGAGTCTGTGCCATCTTCAAGAGAAATAGGCATTCATAAAGTATATGTTTATTCTAAATAGTACACTTTTTCCCCCTAGACAAAAAGATGTATCTGTCACATGGAAGGAGGGCTCTGAGGCTGGTGGAATCATGAGGTCACATGTTGGTTAAAGGACATCATAGCTATATGCATAGAACATTGGACTCTAAGATACTAAAAAATAAAAACAGACAAATTTGAAAAAAAACAGAAAACACAAATTTTCAGGCTGGATCAAGGAATATGGGCTCCTTGTTTTACTTACCTCTTGTTGTATCATTTGGCTATATCCTTATCCCAGACAAGTACACAAGGGCCTTATCAGAACCTGTAGACGATACATCACCTGCCCCTGCTTCCTCTCTTTAATGAGATATAAAACTTTCAGAACCTAAAGTACTCTGTACACCTACTTACTGTTTGATATTGATTAGGGACGTATAAAATGGATCCTAAAAAGC
Organism: Camelus bactrianus; assembly: GCF_048773025.1. Lineage (NCBI taxonomy): Eukaryota > Metazoa > Chordata > Mammalia > Artiodactyla > Camelidae > Camelus > Camelus bactrianus. Next base: position 50,926,400 of record NC_133550.1, on the reverse strand, counting down.
CAGGAAAAACCAGGCCCACGTGGTTCTTTAGTGAATTTCACCAAACATTTAAGGAAGAAATTATACCAATTCTCTTAACTCTCTTCCAGAAGACAGAAGCAGAGAGAATACTTCCTGACTCCTTCAATGAGCCCAGATAACCCTAGTACCAAAGCTAGAAAGACATCACAAGAAAAGAAAATCGCAGACCACTATCTGTCCTAGATGCATAATGTAGATGCAAAAATCCTCAGTAAGAGCCAGTCTGTAAGCTGTCATGCCAGCTGGAAATGGTAATTGAGCTGTGGGGGGATATTTTGCCTTGTACTACAAATTATTCATTTATTCAACCAACGCTGACTGTTCAGAGTGCTAGTCTAGGTAGGAAATCTGGTTTGTTACTGCCCCTCTTTCTATCAGTCACTTATTAATTCATTCATCCAACAAATGTTTCTTGAACAGGTACACTGTGTCAGGCATTATACCTGGTGCTGGGGGATACCTCAATGAGCAAAATAGGCCAAACCCCTGCCCTCATGGAGCTTACATTCTCCTGGGGAAACAGACAACAAACAAGATGGACACATAACATGAAGTGTGTGAGTGACATGTGCTGATGAGGAAACGTGGATGTACTAAAACGAGATTTACATAGGTTGTTCAGAGACAGCGTCTTTGAGAAGGTGATGTTGTGTTCAACCCTATGGGATGTGAAGGGGAGAATCTTGACAACGTCTCCTAGAAAAGAGAAGGTGGAAGGAACAAGAAGACACCAACTAGGAGGCCAGTGAAGGGAGAGAAGGGTTGTGCTTGGAGATGCAGTTGAAGAGTTAGGTGGAAACCCAGTCGTGCAGGGCTGTGGGGGAAATGGCAAGGAGTCTGGGTTTTCTACCCAGTGTGAAGGGAAACCACTGGAGGGTGTTCAGTGGGAAAATACCACGGAAGGACTGACTATTTTAGAAATGCATCCTCACTTCTATAGATCTATTTAGGTGTCAGAAGTACAGACAGGGAGACCAGTAGGAAATTACTGCAGTAACGCAGGCCAGGAAGCTGTCAGCTCTTAAAGGATGAGTAGCTTTGATTAGGCTTGTGGCAGTAGCATGGGGAGAAGTAAAAAAGACTTGAGACGTATTTTCAAAGTAGAACCTATTTGACCTGTTGATGGATTGGTTATGAGGAGCAAGTGAGAAGAAAATCAAGAATTATCCTAGCTTTTTACCTTTCACAACTTGGTGAAACCAATCAGTGTGATGAGGAAGATTCAAAAAAGAAACAGATAAGGGAGGAGAAAACAAGTTTTATTTTTTTACATTGTGGGTTTGAGATTCTCATTGGACTTCTAAGGGATGACAAACAGACTGTTAGCTATGGGAGGCTGGGCCCCAGGAGAAAAGACTGGGATGGAAATATCAAAGTAAGTTTTGCATCAAGTAAGATGCTCTCAGGAGCAAATTAAAGAACACCTTTCCGGAAGTTTCTTAAATATAAATATTACTGTCATTTGTTTTGTCACTTTATTACGTCTCTGTATTAAAGTTTAGAGAGTCCTGGGGTTGATTCAGCAGGTCATTGATGTAAAAACGCTGGGTCAGGTTCTGTGAGAGTCTTTTGGCCTGTCCCCCAGGTTTGCAGTGTTGGCAATCCAAGCGTCATGCCCTCATGTGGCAACAGGGAAGGCAGGATAAATGACAGGAGAGTGTGCAGCCCCAGAGGGCTTTTATTTTTTTCTGTTAGCTCTCACTTCTGATTAGGGGGCAGAATTTTTCTGGAAAACTACCAACAGACTTCTCCAGTGCCTTTTGACCTGAGCTATATCAAATGCCCATCTCCGCATCATCCCTTGCAAAAGCAAAGGGTATTATGTTATTGAAACTTGCTAAGTGAGTCATTTTGTATGGCTGGGGTTCCATCATTAATAAAAAAGCTAGGATGTCTAGGGAAGGTAACCACCCATGTCTGCTGCAGGAGACTGGCTTGTAGGTGGCATTTAAACTCAGGACAAAATGATGTCAACAAAAATATATTCACTGTACAGTCAAAATATTTTTCACCCTCTCTCTACAACACCTTTTTCTATATGGCCCCCGGAAGAACAAAATCATGTATTTACCGAGTCTAGAGTATCACCTACGGATCAGCTGCTTCTAGAAGTGAGAGAAAACTGTAACCCAAGAAATTTAAGCTGACTGTAATAGGGGTGATTTCTCATCACCTGAATTATATACACACACAACACATGATTTCCTGTAACTTCATGCTTTCAAGTGCGCTTAGGGAAAAACAGAGCCTAGCACATCATCATCTTACAAGTGGTTACTGTGGGCTTAAATTCAGCAGACCTGGGTAGTAGCCACCTTACCTTCAGGAGACTCCACTGTCTGATCTTTGAAGTGCCTCCGGGCTTTGGCTCTGGCCCTGCCCATGCTGCCTAGACATCACCTCCGTTCGATCTTTACAGGGCCAATCAGCCCTTATTATTCAGGTCTCGCCTCCAGTGTCATTTTGTTTGAGCCGCGTACCTTGACCACGTTCCTGGGAGCAGCCACACCTGCACCAAGCCTCTCTATATGTAGTGCATACTCACGTAGCTGCTTCTAAGGCATCGAAGTTACCACTAACCGAACACTGCATGCATTTTTGCTTGGAGCTATATGTCGTTTCCTCCCCGCACCCCGCTTCCCCACTCAGTTAGGTCCATGTTTTCCTCTCCATGGGTCCCAGCACCTGTGGCAGCATGTGTGTGTTAGGAGGTAGATGCTCAGTTCATATTCATTTGCTCTTCTGTAAATGAGGTTACTTTGAAAACAACTGGTCCGTGTCATCTTTAAGAATACATTTAACGCTTAAATTCTATGATTCGTGGTAAGCTTTTTATTTTTTTAAATGACATTTGTTGGAATTTTTTTTCCTATTGGGATAATAAATTGCACGTAGAAATCCCTCCCATCTCACTCTTGTATTTGTACTTACGACATAGCTGCCCACCTTCTTTCTTTTAGTGACTCTTTTCTTCTTAGTGCATATTTTCTACTTCAAAATAGAGAATACATGAAAATACTTGACTGTGTTTTTCTAGACGTAGTAGCTGGGGTAAGGAGGGCCGCTAAATGCAAGAGGAGCCAATCAGTTAGCTTTTTCATATGTTTGTAATGATTTTATGTGCAGATACATTTTTATACTTGCAGGCCCTTAACCTGTGTGCTCTGCTGCCTCTTTATTTAGAAATGGAATGACTTCACAAGGGCCTACAATTTCATACTATGTTTTTATAACTTTGAAATTAATCATCTGCCTATGAACCAAGATGCAAATAAAATTTTTCCTGTGGGGAAAAAGTGTATCTGTACTTCTGGGCTTCCATGTCTAAAAGGTACAAATTGGAATAGAGACAGGAGAAGGAGCCAATCTCACAAGGATGATTTGTAGCATCTTTGCTAAGTGACAGTAATTGAAGTAGATATTAGAATTGTTCAGATGAACAAAATGTGATCGATGCGTCTGCGTGTTCCACAGCCTAGGAGGAGACCATAGGTAGTGTGCAAGGTGAGAAAAACAGGAAGGGGAACAGGAAGTACCCAGGATAAATGAGATTCAGAGAGAGAGATTCTTGAGGGAAAAGAAAGAATTCAGGTGTAAACACACCTGATTCAGGGACTGTGCTGGGAAATGAATGAAATCAGTAGGAAACAGAGATGAAATCAGCCTAAGAGAGGGGATAGGCAGACCTGTTCAAGAATCAGTAACGAGACAATCAGAAATATTAGGAGGAGAGCTCAGAGAATTTACAGGAAAATGGAAGAAACTGAATTCCAGGGAAGAATTTTCTGGGTCTGTGCATCTTCAGTAGAGGGGTCATTGGATGGTATTCAGACATGAGCTTGTGTATGTGATGTGAGCGGGGCCTGTCACTGCTGCCTCCGTGAGAAGGGTTAATAGGTATTAACTGTTCATTCGTTGACTGAAAATCTCCCATATGCCAAGCGCTGTGGCACCGGCAAATAAAAGACAGACAGATGCCTCTGTCCTCCAAAAGGTCATAATCTCTGTTGGGGAGATAAGTAAATAAGCAATATGATGAAGTATATTTGCCACAACTTTTCCTATTATTATTATTATTTTTTTTTTATTTCAGAAACTCACTGGCATTTAAATCATGGCTCTCCAGCTTACACTGTCCTGACACACACTTACTTTGTTCTATTCGCTCTATTATAGGAAAAACAATGGGAGTTGATATCTGCATGAGTTTTTTAAGTCCAAATTCTTATCTCTGTCTGCCATATCACTCTGCATTGTGAGAACTCCAAAATTTAGGTTCCTTCTTAAATTTAATTATCTGGTACTTTCCGACAACGGCCTGTCTCCCAGTGACATGTCAAATTTCATTTTGTTCACATCTCTTTTGTGTATGTCGCCTTGATGATAACAGTGGCTGGTGTAAGAGCTTATCTGCTTTTGATTCTGAAAATGTAATAAAGAAAGAAAATACAAAGGAACAGCCACATGTACTAGCTGTTCAAGCATCCATCCAACTTCTGTATCAAACTAATATTGGAGGGGAATCTAAGGATGCAGGCTGCTCAGCCTCACTGGTATCAAAGGCAAACACCAACAGCAAGGGACAGACAGCACATCTTTGACAAACGCGTAAAGGAATAAATTATTGAATCAAAGCAAGCTCAAGTGGTCTTAGGACAATCTTTGTTTTACTTTTAAGGTACAGTAATTTCATGAATTTGGCCCTTTGTATTATGTTACTTTTTCATTCAGAACAACAGCATTTTTCTTACCTAACAATTATGAAAAAAAATGTGAAAATTAGAAGAGATTTTAACTCTTTAGTGCTCTGGTTACTCCATTTGAATGTATCTTAAATAACTATCAAGCTAAAAAATAATTGAGGGAAAACAGAAGATTAAAAGAAATGCCAAGAATTTATGTAGTTCTTTCCTAACTGTAGGCAGTTTTGAAATTTGTCAAGGCTTTCTAAAAAGGGAATCTTACGACATCTTACAGAAATGTTTCCTTTATATCTAACTCAGATCACTTCTATTCCTTAGTAACCCTGTGTGTTCTTTTTCTTGGAACATTCATAGTAGAGTATCATGTCTTTTGGGCCTATAGCTAATGCCAAAAAATTGCAGTTAACTAATATTGATATTAAAAAATTGTGGACCGCTAGATAATTAATTTGTTTCCCTTGGACTTCGCAGATAAAAGTAAAATTCAATTTGTAATTAAAGAAGAGTTAGTCATTTGGAATCATTTTATGTGAAAAAGATTTTTAATCACTTATTTAAAATCATACACTGATGTTTTTATCCAAGAAAATTCTAGAGAAATAATTTTGATTTTCAAATGTGATTAGAAAAACTCTAACATTCAGCCTTGCCCTTTCTATGAACTCTTTCATAGAAAGGTTAACAGATTTTCTTGGTTTCATAATTTGGGTGCTGTTTATAAAATTGACAGTTGTGCCTAAGCACTGAATCTTTTTAGAGATTTTATAAAATCAGGCTGACTTGTTTTGTGGATAAGTATGTTTATGCCAAGTTGATTTGGCTGTGTGTGGATTACCGTTTGAGGAAAAGGTTGATCGTTGCGTCGTGAGGGTCATTAGGTGAAGAGCCATTATTTCCTAGAAACCGAATTTGGGGAGCTCAGAATGTAGACTGGGGAGCAGGCTCTTCACCAAGGTCATTGTCCCACTCATGCCATTACCCTATCCCCAACTCAGAGTCACCTGAGTAGTCAAGAAGATTCATTTGTAGGGAAAGGAAAGGAATAGCTTCTTACCTGCTTGTGCCCAGAGCCACAAGCAACAAATGTCATCAGGAAGTCACTGTGGAGGAGTAGAATATTCACAAGTTTCAGAACTTGGTTATGCCGGGACCTGAGTCTGATCTCTGCTAGCTACGTGTCACTCTGGGCAAGATGACTGGCGTCTCAGCATATTGTCCTTTAGGTGCAATAATTTAAAGGTATCCTCCCGCCATCATTCCAAAGACAAAATGTCAAGGTTGAGATGATTTTCCAAACTATTTTGACTTCTGGTTTATCAGTGGCGTGAGGTTCTATTAAAATATAATTTAAAATAGTGCTTGTTGAATAAGGCATGGTGACCTAACTGGTGGTAGAATCAAATTAGTGGTGTGATCAGCATTTTAAATGGAACAAAATAGAACAAAATCAAAAATGTAAGTTACATCAGATGCAATGAGGATTAGGATTGTTTTGTGAGACTTTTGTTTCAGTTACGTATTTCCACTGTGTGACTGAGTCGTGCTATAAAATGTATTTCTTACTGATGTTGTTGCGTTAAGCAAAGTAGCTGAACTGTTGAGGTCCAGGTGAAGTACTCTATGGAAACTCCCAATGCCCATTCAGGTGGATGCTCATGAGAAGAAAGCAAATAGTTTCGTGTATCCTTATTTGGTTTATTTAAGAACCGCTTTTAGGAATCTTTCTTCAAAATTCATGGTTTTAAAAGTACTACAGAGATAATTCTCGATTTGCTTCCTCTTCATACTTAAATGTTTGTTCTCTGACTTTTTTTTTTAATATGAGTACCAAGATGGCTACTTTACACTAGTAAATCCTCATGCTCCAACCCACAACTCTTCCATTCTGAAAGCTCTATATTTAATGCCATAAAACCTGTATTAGATTTCTCTATTTCCTAAAACAGCATATGAAACTGTTAGACCTAAATTATCCTGGACCCCAATCTGTGAAAGAAAACATAACCATGGGAAAATATATTTCTTATCAGAACAAGCAGGTGTGCTTAAATATCAACTAAGCTGTATAGTGTATCTTGGGCATAGTATATCTTGCAAAGAAGGACCGTAATGTTCAAATACCTGTATTTTTATTTTCTTTGAGTTTGGCCTTTTCCCTTCAGAATAATCATTTTCCACATTCTGGATGAAATCAGGTGCATGCATCAAATCAGCCATCCTTGAATATCTGAAGCCTTTGACATTAGGTCCTGTATGCTTTTTTACATATTGCTTACTGATGTGGATGCTCGGCCAGAAACGCAGCTATTCCACTGAGACCCCACTTTTGTTTTTCGAGGAGCAGTTTCATATCCATAACATCCAGCTTCTGGAAAGAAAAGCTTTCAAACTAAACAGACTGTGCTCATTTATGTCACCCCAAATTTTTTAAAAGAGCAAAGGAAAGGAAAAAAGCATGTATATTGGACCATATGAAATTGCTATGTGACTCCTTTTTGTGATCTGTAAGGATGGTGATTTCATATCGTTTAATCTAATACTACTTTTAAAGATGACAATATCCTGTATCCAGTATACATTTCCTTTTAAATATCCAGACTGTGAGTTCAGCCAGGATGTGATGTGGGCTGATGCTTTTCTTCACTTTTGTATTTAACAAATATTCCCCATTCCTATTCCATTCACAGCACTAGGCATGCGCTAAAGACAAAGCCGACGGATGCTTAAGAATCATGTAATATTTTTCCTGATTGCTAGTAGGCTGGTGGCAAAACAAAGAAAGCTAAATGCTTCTTTTTACACATAGAGTGACACAAAACATGATAGCTCATTAAAGAATGCGATTTTGCTTAAGTATGGTCTCAGCTTGGTATTAAAATCATCACATTCCTTCCTATGTTGTCCCAGTATTTATTTCCTCCTGGGCAGATACTCTCTCCAATCTACCTGCCAGTGTCATTTAGTCTCCCCTAGGACCTTCTTCCCCAATCTTTAATACTAATGATCTTCTGAAAGAATTTAACCACCTAAAGTTTCCCTGTGTCCTGAGGCGTTAACAAAGCACCAAGGTTAGTCTTTAACGGTTTAATTGCACCAGCTACAATCAATAGAGTGTCACAGTTCTTCCTCCGTTATTGTTCTTTTTGTTTTGTCTTTTGAGGAGAGAATGATGAGTAGATATCTATGTAGCTTGCTCCTTTATGAGACAGTCGCTGGATGCTCTGTTGCTGTTTCTAGCTCTTTTCGTGTTTACTTTGGGAGTTGCAGTTTTGTATTTTGTTTGGAGGGAGTCCTTTGTTCTGTGGTTATTTCTGAAATGATTGCTTCCAACCATCACTATCCAGGGCTGCAGGGCTTTTGTTTCCTTCAGAGGTACCTTGTTTTGTTCCTTCAGATTGACCATCCCACCTGCCATGGTAGCGCTGACGTCACCAAACTCTAGACTTGAGTCGAGCAAGGCAGTGCAGCCACGGCAGGGATTCTCAGCCTTGGCTGCGTGGTGGAATCACTGGAGGAGTTTTAAAAATACTGGCGCCTGGGTTCTGCTCCTGAAACCTGAATACATTGGACTGAACTGAGGTCCAGGCATTAATATTTTTAAAACTCTCCCAGAGGGAGTCTAATGCACAGTGAATTCTGAGAACCGCTGATGGAAATTTTAACAAGACTTCCCAGCTTAGTAAGCTGTGTGTCTTTGGTCTCACTGAAGCTGGGCCCAAGCTTTGGAGTAGGCTAAAAGCTAGTGTGTGTATCTACTTTTAGTAACCCATTTTGCTGATTAGCTGGCTACCATTTATAAAGGGTTTGCCACTTGCCCTATGTTCATCAGAAAGGAATTCGGATCTCAACAAGGGTGAGAAATAATATCCATCATACAGAATAGCCCTGAGTCACTCTTTGGTATCCACTGTAAGATTACGTTACTCACCTGATGCTTTGGGCAGCTTTCTCCGGAGAGTAATTAACATCTGTGTAAAGATGTAATCACCCGAAGCAGCTATGTAAGCAAGAGCTATCTCAAGAGCTTTCATTTCTAGCAGCAAAGAAATCGTATTACAGCAGCATTTTGCCCACATATCTTAGGACATCAGTGTAGCCAGTGTTAGAATGAAGCAATGGAAGGCTGAATAACAGAAAGAGATTAATTTCTATTAAATATCTACATCTGCTGGTTCTCGCAAGTAGATTCGTCTGGGGAAGACGGATGGAGGATTTTACCCGGTCTCCTTCGAATCTGTGCACAATTCCAGCATTTGCTGCCAGGGTTCTCCAGAAGGAAAAAAGGAGTAAGAAGTAGCCTCAAACATGTAACCAATCTCCAAATTAATTGCAGTTTGAATGAGCTGTGTTGTTATTTGGGTTCAGTCTTAATTTACATTGACAATGACAGTGTTTCCTGGAGAAAGACTGATTTCTTTTACTATGTAACATCATACGCTTTTAGAATCCAAAGCTTACCTGAAGTTTCTGAACTGAATTTACTGTTTTCCATATGTCAGTTTCGCTAATAATCTAGGTCTGTCTCCGTCCATTATTGTTACAGAAAGGTCTACAGATACAATAATGAGTATAATCTTACTCCTTTCCACCTTCATGTCGGTTATTTTAAGAGCACTGGAAGATTTCTGTCAGCCTTTGCTGTAACATTTATGTTTCAGTGCTTCAGTGCATTTTGGTCAACTATAAAAAGGTAGACACTAAAAGTAATTTTCAATGAATACAACCTCTGTTTCCTATCAATGTCCAGCTGCTTTCAAGAGAATCCCTTGATCACCTCTACAGCCATGAGTTGAGCTTAGGGAAATGTTACTAAGCACCAGTTTTTACCAAAGAGAAAGGTTGGTTCCAGAATTTTATGGGAAAACCTTGCAAAATTACCTCTCTTTTTGAATAAAAGCTACAGTATATTGATACTAATTAGGAGGAAAGCATGAAATGGGAACTCTACTAGGTTTCTGAAAGTTCTGTTTTACTAGAACTTTGTTACAGCCCTGGGAAGAGCTTTAAACTTCCCTTAGTGGTTAGTTTTGTTGCTAATAGTAAAAGGTATTCTTGAAGAGCCTCAAAATTCAGAAAGATCGTATTGACACTCTTAGATGGTCAGGAGATCCGTTTCTGAATACTACATCTAACAACATATGTAAGAATGACCCCAAAGCACAGTAAGATTTGAGAATGCCAGAGAGTCCAGCTTCAAACCCTACAACTCCATCTGTTACCCTACCCACCCAAATCCACTTTAGCAAAATATAGAAGATGGGTCAAATAAACCAGAGAGATAAAGAACAAAGATAAACTCACACAAGTGGCTTTGGAAATACAATGCTTAAAAGAAACCCAGAAAAACAAGGATTGGATTGTTCACAGATTGAATCTCAGCCTGGTCACAGTATGAAACAAGAATCTTTGAATGGCAAGTCCCTGAAACCATGTGAGTTTGCATAAATCTCGGTGACATTATCAGAAAGACACTGGGGTATCTACAGAATCCAAGGAAGCATTAAGCTTTCACACCTCGGGGAGACTGGGAGTCAATGCATTGGCAGAGATCTCAGTGGCAAGAATACGTTCTCCAGGCTTCTAGAATTCTCCTAGAGGTGCAGCAGTTTAATTCCACGCATCTCTCAATTTAAATTCCAAATGATCAAGAAAGTGATTTGACTTTCCTATTTGGGGTGAAGGGCCTACCCTGTATTAATAAGCAGTAGCTGAGAAAGCTGTTCTTTGAACAAAAGCGTGGTCCCTAGAAGTCATTCCTGTGGTCACTGTGGCAGTTTTCAATTAGGAAGGCCCAGCCAGATCACCCAGTAGGACTCTGTCATGAATATTTTCAGAGCGTCCTGAAAATGACAAGAAGAGATAAAGTCCTGGGACATCTATGGATCATGTAATTCTTGACGTCTCAGGCCTTTCTGTTTGGCCTAAGTTGTGGTATATTCTTGACTGCTAGATGTTCAGTGAGTGCGCATTGAGGGAAGGTGGGCCTGTTTTCCTTGTAAAAAGTAGGAGCAGGAGCATTGTCCTTTGTTCCTCTTCCCTTGAGTTTCTGAGTGATGGTCAGAGGAGGCGTGTGTACCAAGGTGATCTCTTCCTTCCAAGAAGCTGACTTGTACCCTTAATCTGTCTCTTTCCCATTTCTTTTCCTCTTTCTTGTTCCCTGTTTTAGAAAGGGAAGTGAAGAAGGAAAGAGTGGAGTTGCGGTGAGAGGATGGTGGGAAGGAAGAGAGAATGAGGACGAAGAGGTGTGTCTTTCAGGGGATGCTGTGGTCACTGTATCCCCTCACCCTGTAACCCAATGAAAAGTTAGTGGAAGCAGCTGCTTCAAGGAAGAGCTTTAGTCAGTTTAGATTGGCCTTTAGAGTGCCCTGTCCTCTTTGGTGACTAATGCTAAAGTAACTTTACACGAGCTGAGAGCCTTCAGTCCACACTTAACAAGGAAGAACCAAGTGGATTTAAATTCAGAACAAGTTAGAAATTGACTCCTATCAAATCTTTGCCCAAGACTAAGTTTTGAGAGTCATGGAGAGAAACAGAAGAATCATAACCGCCCAAGGGAAGAAGGGGAAAGAACAGAATCTGAGAGTCCCCCCCCCCCCACCCCAAACCTTGCTCTTGTCATAGTTTGCCTGGTGCTGTCCCAGATTAGAAGTCTTTTGATTTCATTTGCCTATGAGAAACGAAAAGACTGCAATTAAGACCAGACATGGAGCTTTTTTATAGCTGTTGACCCTGAACTTAGCTGAAGGGAAAGTGAGGAGGGCAAGAGCACAGGACTCAGGATTTCATTAAGAAGCAAATTTCATTCACCCATCTTGGAAGGTAACCCAAGGTGTGTGAATTCAGTGCCATCTGGATTCCTGATCTGAAGTTGCAGGAAGAAGTGCACTTTGCTTTGTCCAGGCCACTGGACTGTAAGCTCCATGAGGACAGCCACCACATCTTCTGCGTCACGACTGAATACCCAGCCCCTAGCATAGGGCCTGTCCATGGTGGCACTGAGTAACATGTGCTGAAAAGATCTGAAATCAAGAAGCACTGTCTAAACAACAGTGTGACGTTTGGGAAACGTGGGCAGGCAGTGAATTAGCACAGTGTTTACGAATGAAGACGCCCGACTTAGATGGACTCGAGTCAAATCGTGACTGCCATTTTCTACCTGTGTGATCTCTGCTCCTTTGTGTAACCTCTCTGAACCTGGTTTCCTTCTCTGCAAAACTGGAGTGATGATAGGAGCATCCTCCTGTGACAGTTCTTAGAAGTAAATCAGCTATTGCACATAAAGCATTTAGCTTATTCCTGCCATACAATGAGTACTCAGAAATATTAGGTATAACACGTTGTTATGCAGAGTCATATGCAAAATTCAATCAAATTTTGTAAATCCCTTGAGTTTCGTGTGGATTGAAATTTTCCCCCTGTTAATATTTAGTACTTATCAAGGGATGGGTAGAGTGAAGAGAGGTGATAAAAAGGTCCTGCACTTAGCTAATAACATTGGCGTTCTGGAGCAGCAATGCTCTGTGACTATGTGATAGAGCATGGCTTTTTATGTAGTTCTCCTTTCAAACTAACCAATAAATAAATTACGAAGTATGCACATAGGAAGCTCTGATCACCAAGTGTTTTTAGAAATTCATATCTGCTGTTAGAATTTCTTCCAACCCTGGCGTGATTCAAAAACATTAGCACGCCCTTGGCTGTGATCAAGAGTGTTCTGGAACCTGCATTTATAGCTCCCTCCCTAGAAGAAGAGTGAGGGATTTGGAGGCTACGTAATGGTGTAATTGCTAAAGGAAGATTCTTTTGTGTACCTATAGTTTCATTTTCTGGGGGTTATTTTTAAGGAGTCTATATCTTTGACATGTTTTCATATTTTTTGTCTAAAAATGGGAGTCTCACAGTGATGATCCAAATCAGGATAACCATGGTGTAAATTGCTCCTGACAGCCCTTCCAATGACAAGTTCATTTCTGACTTGTACTGCCCTTCCTTTTTTAATCCTTCCTGTCTGGCAGAGAGAGTCTATCCAGGATTAAATTTCTGTCTCTCAGAACAGATGTGCTGAATAGCAACTAGAATGAAAATAATCCCATCCGCCAACTTTGAACTTGGGTGTTTCAAAGAGGAAAGGTGTGCAGAATCCAGTGCAGAATCCAGTGCAGTACTTTGTCCATGGTATCAGAGACTTTGCAGGCTTCAGTCATTGTTAGTAGGTAATGTATTCAGTATGTTAGTGAAAGGCGGGGACGGGATCAGCGACATGTAGAAGCCGGTTAATATTCCTACAAAGAATTCATTAACTTCAACAAGGTGTGATTTGAGAGAAAAAGTTCCAATCACCACGTTTTAAATAAGCACTTGCACTTAATAGGTGCCAGGATCTTGATTATACAACTGGGTATTTCATACTGAGAAATGCTGTCTATTTTAAACGTATCAGCGAGGTGAGTGGAAACATAAAATGTTTGAAATGTGAAATAAATGCCACCGTTCCTGCTGTTAGATCAGGTTACATTAAATTGGATTAGGGTAAGTTAAAATGTAGGACAGGGTCTATTTCATAAGTAATTCAAAATTAATTCACCATTACCAAGTTGTGATTCAGATGCAAAGCGAAATGGAAAGGACAGTGTTATTTTCCTTCTTCAGGTAAGCAGGGGGAGGATTAAAAATTGTAAACTTCCTCTTTGGAAGAAAGGTACCTCTCTTGCTTTTAAACATGCGTGGTATTTAAAAAAAAAATCACTTTTTAGAACTGCCTTCATCACGTGTTCATTTCGAAGATACGAAACTCTCTAGCCTTAAAAGATAATTTGTCTCTATAATTGAAGCTATCAGGGCTGATGCTGGATTGTCTAATAGCACCTTAGTTACACACATCATCCTGGGGCCTAAAGACTTCAGTTAGTGTTTTGTTTCCCATGGAACTTTTTGTCATCATCTTTTTATGAGTTGAAACTACTGTTGTTGGACCAAGTGATTTACCCTTGATATCAGTGTCTCTGGGTGGTATATCCATGTTCTGGGCCACTCCAGCAAGTGCCAACTTAAATTCCCCAATACAGCTTTACCTGAAAATAACAAGCAAACAGTAAACAGAAAATTGTCTTCGCCAAATCGTCAACAGAAATCATTTCAAGTAAATTAAGTCACTGAACAGCAAAGAATTCCAAAAGTTCAGACTTCCAGTATATTTGCCCTTGAGACCTTTTTTTTTTTTTTTTTTTTTTGTAGGCAGACTATTATCACCAGGTACACCTTAATTTATATACTATTTTAGTGCAGAAACTACAGTAAGTCTAAGGGGCTCTATGACAGGTCCTATTTAAACTTTAAAATAAGTTAAAAACTGCCAGTATGAGAATCAGTCCCTCTATTTTACATGTTATATTTGAAAGACTAAAATGGTGACATTTTACAAATTCTTGATAAAGTTCACTTTAGGGAAAAAGAAAATAAAAATCCCCAGTCTCACTGACAAAGCCACTGCTAAAGTGACAATAAAACATTATGGAGTTTCATCATTCATAGATGATTTACAGACATCAACAGTAGATCCTATGATTAATTAGATTCAAAAATCAATGGGGTTTTTTTGTGGTTTTTTTGGGGGGGGGGTACACATTTAAACTCTAAGCTGTTTTATAAATAAGAAGAGAGTCCAAACATGTTATTTAAGAAGAGAATGTGATGAGGGTTGAAAAGAGGAAAGATGTTACACTGCCCCTCAACAGTCCATTCGATTGGCTGGAAAGATCGGGTGCTATTAGTGGCTACAGAAAGGCTGCAAAGAGTGAGCGCACCACCATTATCTGACTAATTGCTTCGTGAAGTGCTTTTAGAAAAACTGGAACTGAAAGGCACTCTAAACTACCAATTTATGGTCTATTTTTAGTGTCAGCAATGTCTGAGAGAACAGCACGTTGTAAAGTCTGTTTTTCAGATGATAATATTTTTGTCAAAGTGCTGTGGATTTTAAAATACAGTCAGCCCTTCATTTCCGAGGGTTCCACGTCTGCAGAATTCAACCAAATGTGGACTGAAAAAAATCTGAGGAAGAAAATTCCAGAAAGTTCCAAAGAGCAAAACTTGAGAATTTGTTGTACCCCAGCAACTATTTACATAGTATTAACATAGGTATCATAAGTCCTGGAGAGATGATTTAAAGTATATGGGAGTGTGTGTGTAAAGTTTTATGCAAATATTTCGCTATTTTATGTAAGGGACATGTACTTCCTTGGATTTTGGTAACTACAGGGGTCCTGGAACCAATCCCCTGAGACACTGAGGGACAGCTGTACTCCTTGCTGAAAGCGGCAAAGTAATCATCTGCTTTTCATGATGTGAAATTTATCAGGAGCATTCACTTCCATTTTTACTTTCTTCAAATAAATGTTCTTTTTTTTCTTTTGGCACTTACTTCAGAATTAAAAGAAGATGGATTTAGTTCAGTGGTTGGATTAACTGAGAGGTTTTGCTTTTGGTAATTTCAAGATTTTCTAATTCTTGTTTAAGAGTATTCTCTGCTTTAGCCATCTGCATGGTAAAATAAAATATGTAAGGAAGAAACTACTGTTGCAGGATGCATAGACATGTTTGGAGATTTTTTTAAAGGACAGAAATATGTATACCTTTTGTTTCTCTTTATACTTTTCCCCAAAAAAAAGCAATTTTACTATACTTTTTCACTTGTTAAAAAGAATGGCAGAAATGCACAGATGAGGTATATTTAAGGGCAGGGGAAGCGCATCAGTGCAGTGCGCCCCCCTCCTGGTTAGGAAAACTATAAATTAAGTAATCATGGGGTAAATTGGGAGTTCTGGATTTGCAGATAACAAACTACCATATATAAAGCAGATAAACGACAAAGTCCTACTATAGCACAGGGAACTATATTCAATGCCTTGTAATGACCTATAGTGAAAAAGTGACAAGGAATATATATATATATATATATATATACATATGACTGAATCACTATGCTGTACACCAGAAACTAACACAACGTTGTAAATCGACTGTACTTCAATTTTAAAAAGTCATCATGGCATGTGCTCACTGGTCACTTAGAATAATTTTCATTTATGAACAACCTGTTTGCTTTTAGCTGAAATTTCTTGGGCAGAAAGAATAACAATGCACTTGTGACTACAAGATGAAATATTCTTTGGCTTTTTCTCAACATTGTCATGTTTTTATTTTTATTATGGGGGGAAACTTTGCTTAGAAAAATGTCTCATCATTTCACTATTTTAAAAGTTTTTTCTGATGAAGGAAATTTGGTTTTTGAACCTCAGGTTTGGCATCCCGGTAGCCAGTGGGTTACCAAGAAAATGAGAACATTTTCTTGCTGTGTTTACTGAGATGCCCTGAACTCTTACCCTGAGCTTACTTCATTTATATCCCATATCTGTTCAAACTGTGAATTTAGTTTAGCATCACTAAACACATTCCATTTGTTTAATGACTGTGTACTCCCTGAATCTCAAACTCACTCCTCTGGGATTCTTCTGTTGTAAAGTAAGGCAAGATGAGAAAAATGAGATCCAACATTAAAAAAAAAAAAAAGTAGTTTCAACGCTTACTCACTTTGTGATTTCATGAACCCTATAGTATTGAGGCTTTAAATATTTTTATCTATTAAGATCGATATGTTGCTTTCTTTTAAAATCAGTAACAGGTACATTTCTTCTGTACCTTTCACCACCCCTGAAGGAGGAGTGTGTTACAGACTCTATACAGAGTACAGAAATCACTTTATCCACCACTGGAGTGGAACACAGCAGTTGTTTAACAGAACACAACAATACTGCAAAATCATTTAAGAGAGGAATCGAATGAGAGTACAGCCTCCAAATGAAACTACAGGGGGGATTTAAGAAAAGCAGTCTACAATCTCTCAACTTGGACTGTGGCCAGAACATGCAGGCCAAACACTCCACTCCATTCCAGTTTTTCCCTTAAACATTATAGTGCCTTTGACCCAATGATTAGTGTCTTGACATTTTAATGTTGATCACACATGACATCGGCATCTAGTCCCTTGATAATTACAGATCAAGAACTGATCCAGGAAAAAAAATTCTGCTTAATGACTTTCCAACATTGACTCTTCAAATGCACCTGGATTCCCATCTTCATGTCTCCTTGCAAATGCCACCGGTCCGAATCAATGTTAGTAATATTGTAATGCATATACTGTTTAAAACCCAGGATGGCAAAGTTGTAGGTTGTAAGATAGATTTTTCTAATTTCATGTAAATATGAAATGGTACAAGCTTAAGACACCACTGCAAAATTAGATTTTGAGAGATTTGGTGAAGCCAAGTGAATAACATTATAGTAAAACAGACATAATCTGTCGTTGAGGGATTTTTGTTTCTGTTTCTGATTGCAAAAGGCTCTGCTTTAATCTGCGTTGTACTGTGTAGATCTTCCCAAAGTCCTGAATGATAGTGATCATCCTACAGGTGAATTTATTCTAAAAAATGTGTGTGTATTTCATTTTCCTTTTGGAAGAAACAATAGACATTTTCATAACTTTTATGACCTACTCATATTTTATCTTTTGATAATGTAATCTATCTTCTCAGGTCATTAGTACATTGGACAGTCTCTTTTCATCTTTCATAATTCTATAGAAACTCTTCTTCTACAAAGAAAAATTAGGCTTTGAAGTCAGACTAGAGCTATTTCTTTTTTCATCTGGCAGGTTTGAATCAGCATGCCCTCTAAAAGGATTAATTTCTTTTGTTCCAATTTTAAAGTAACAATTGCCAGCATCTTGAAAAGCATCAATTATGTGGAAAAACTGCCGTGAGCAGAAACCATAATAAAATAGTTAACCTTCATCTTTAGAGTGACTATGATGCTACCAAGAATTCAATTTTTTGTACTTTCAAATACCTATCTAATAAACCTTTTTAAACTTCATATTCTAATTAAGAAGAGACAGTCACCTGTAGTTTATATATATTCAAAATGATAGTAAAGAAAACACTTATATCCATTTAATTTTGTTTGATTTATAGTTGTTTGTGGTGAGAGTTACCAGTTGTCTAAATTTCCAAAAGTCACATATTTGGACATTTAAAAGTAAGTTAAATTTTCATTGAAAGTAAATTGCATCATAAATATAAAGGTGTTGACAATTGCAATTTCTCTCAAGTAATTACAGCATGTAACTAATTTAGCTAATTCTTACTGACTTTTCTGATATGCTTAATAAATTTCATGATTTGAATATAAGCATTTAGTGGTGGGCAACAGAACACAATACAAATGTTATTGTTTTATTGTATTATTTTCTTTAGTTAGTATAACTAATTGTAGTTCAGTCAGATTTCATCAGTATCTTTGTTTAAGTGAGTTTGCTTTGTCAGGTTGGGGCTAAATATAAGAGATATTTGGTGCATTTCAATAGGATAATAGCACTTGTTAATACAGGGTGGAAAAAAAATACTGGGTGAAAATTAGAATGCAATTTGGATATAGATGTGGGAATTTTTCGAGTATCTAATATGTTCCTGTTTCCTTTAAGTACCTTATTTCATTTCACAACATTATTATGAGAGAAAAATTATTATTTCTAAATATGGGAATATTTAGATAAATTAGAGCAGAAAGGGGTTCAGTAACTTACTCTAGGCCACACAGTTGTAAGTGATAGATCAAAGTCGCTGGTTCGAGCACCCTCTCCACTCAACAGTGACACTGATTTGGTGAATAATATGCTTATGAGCTCATGTAACTTCAAACTTTCAAAGGAGAACTTACACAAAAACCTGAAGCTTAGCTGCATTATTCTTCCATGAAAAGAAGGGTTTTCCTAGAACCTAATTTGAGAATCCTGATAGGTGGCATCTCATGGAGAGTCTGGTTTCTTACTGTGTGGGCGCAGCAAAGCTTCCTGGTAGCACCCCTCTGTTCTAGCAAGTAACAAGCCTCCTCTAAAACAATGCTGGTTTTGCTTGCCCCGGAGAGACATGATGTGGTCAGCAGAACCCTTCGCTTCAACGGTCTAAGCCAGCCTTGTGTGTTAGAGGCCAGCTATGGACTTTAGAAAGGGAGCATGAATGAAGTCGCAATATATCTGAACCCATTTAATAACGTTTTAACATGACAATATTTTATTCATATATTGAAATCAATTAAAGAACTGTTTTTGTAAGTAGAAAAAATGCCCCACAGAGATAAAGAACATGTATTTTAAGGTCACACAAACCTAGATTGCAATCCTAGTTTTCCTTTTACTAGTTCTGGATCTGAGGCAAGTCATGGCAACCCACTAATCTGCAGTTTCATTATAGGAAAAATAGGGCTAATAGTAGTGTCTCTTTCCTAGGGCTGGTATTCCTCAGTATGTCTTAAATGAGATAATATAGGAAAAACTCAGAGTATCAGATCTATAACATGGGAAGCTTCAGAAGTTATTTTTGTTCACTTACTGGTATTATTATTAATACATACCAGATAGCATGCATGTAAGATCCTTAAGAACAAATAGACACCACCCCGACTTTAGACATAGAGCTTGTGGACTGAAAAGACAGGCAGTTAAACAAGCCTGGGCCGTGCAGTTTACTAATTACTGTGCTGGCAGAGGATCAAAGCCATCAGGAGTTCCAGACGCTTTCACTTAGTTTGAAAAGACCATTCCAAAGTGAGAACTGGTTCCATGGAAGGGATGTATTTCATGAGGGTCCCAGTCGAGTCCGAACTCTTCAAAATGCCCTTACCACCATGGACACAATTAAGCCCTCATGGATTCCTATCAGACACCTTGGGTAGTGCTCTGGTCTTGACTGACAGGCACTCAGTTGACCTCCCTTTTCTTTTCTTTAATTGGTTTGCACTGAAGGGTGATGGTATGCCTTCCAGGAGGCCAAAAGATGATACAAACGGATGTCACTGTTGGCAAAAAAACTAGAAGGGTTTTTCAGTCAGGGTCTTCTTCCAGTGAAGACCAAACTCTTGAATTGACCGGAAATACTGATTTCCATGTTAGTTTGCAGTGGAAGTGATGGCATTCATGATTTGAGGGTTTTCTATCTCAGACAGGTCTACTGGTGGCCATGTATGAGGATCACTTATATGGAAGGCATGGGAATTAAAGTCTTAGATTCTGTGTCGTTGAGGGAATACTTGGTTAGGACAAGCCAATGCAGCAGTTTGCCCACTGTTGGCACCTGAATGGCCGAAGTTGCCAAGGCCAGAGTGTGACTGTTAAGCGAGGTGTGGCTTCCATAGTAAGTTGTAATTGGAATACAGTATGAGGGCAAAAGGGACGGCCAAAGTGGCAGTGACCATGAATGAGCTCCAGGCAACAGATGCTCTTTTTGGAGAACTAGTCACGTTACTGGGAATGATGGCTTTGCAGGCTCGGATGTTGGGCTTTCTGGTCTTTTCGTCATCAGCAGGGATGAACATTTGGTGCCATCTTCTGAGAGTCCTGGAAATAACATCTCTCCCACTTGTTTTTGTTTGTGTGTGTTTCTTTTTTCCCTTTTGTTTTCTTTTGGGTTATCTAAAATGTATTATATAGGATCATTAGTGATTCACAGAAAGACATTCTCAGAAAGCTTCAGATCTTTTTGCTAAGTTTGATGCTAGTGGAGTTGATTCTCGTGGAGGGTAAGAGGGAGGTCCTGCAACACAGTTCTCACTTTCTCCATGATGAGCCATGACAAACCATGTGATGAAACACAGTGTTACTGTGGTTAATAACTTAGAAGCACAGTTTTTTCACAGCTAATTAAGGTGTTCTGCATCGGTGACTGACCTTAGTAAATATATAGCTCCTGCTCTTTTGTTGCTTTGTACATTTTTAAAGCTGCCAAGAGAAATCTAAAAAAAAAAAAAAAAAGTAGATTTGTATCCATACAAATATACTGCTAAGGTGTTCTACCAGTTAACATTTCAGTTTGTGCAAGTTGCAAGTGTTTTCAGCCGGAAATGGTGCACAGGTACCTTGTTGGCCGTTTTACAGCAAAAAAGCTACTGCCGTTGACAGGCGAGGCAGCCAGCCAGGAGAAACTGGGCAGAGGAGATGCAAATTTCCCCTCAAAATTAGGGGAGGGGAAATTATGCGACTAAGTAGAGCAGCTATTTAGATGCACTCGTAATTCAAGGCCCATTTCAAGTCCCTCTTCCTCCTCCTCCATGACGCTTTTTCAGTTGCTCCAGGCTACGATGACCTCCCTGTCCTCTGGACTTCTACACTCACTGCTTGTTCAAGTAATTAAGAAATTAATGTTAAGATGTATTTTATATGGAAATGAATACATTTATGTATATGTATGACTGAAACATTATGCCGTACACCAGACATTGATAAAACATTGTAAACTGACTTGACTTCAACTAAAAAAAAAAATCTAAAAAACAATTTTTTAAAAAAGATGTATTATGTAAGTTTATGTATAAGTTAATTATTTGGCCCATGAAACCATTTTCCCAGAGCAGGGAAAATAACATGTTTTATGTAGTGGTTGTATCTTTTTTTTTTTTTTTTTTGAGTCAACTTTATTACAATTGTAAGGAAATTATTGCCTGGATCAGTCCCTAAGATCACCCATCATCACAAAGCAGTGACATCCTTAGATGTTGTGCTAAGGACCTCTATGTCCTGATACTTCAGATTCCTCTTCCTCTTTAGTTAACATATCATCTGAACTCAGAAGGTTGTGGAAGGTCAAGTTGGGTCTAGAGGAGAGAAAGTAGATAATACTCATACTTCTTTTTTGTGACCATATGTCAGCTTTCCTCTCCTGAGAGACATCACCAAGAAAAGGCTTCAGGAGAAGGTAAATAGAAGATTTAGGGGTTCAAATCTCATTAGAAAAAATAAGGAAAGAGTTTCAATGCAATAGCTCATCAAAGACAGAAAAGGGTTCTGGGAGTAGGTGGCTTCAGAGATAGGGGACATATCCGGATAAAAAGTACAGGTAATGGCCCTCTTGGGTCATCTAACATTCAACTAACAAATGCTTACTAGGTGTCGGGCCCTGGTTTAAGGTGGTACTTGGGGATACAGGATACACACGTTAACCAGGATCCCTGTCCTCAAGGAACTTGCACTCTGGTGGAATAAAAAAGAAAATAAACCCACATACATATAAATAGTTATTACTGTGGTTGAAAAAAATACCCATAAATACATAAATAGAATAGTGAGTGGTGAGTCGAGGGTGAAGGTTCATTTGTAGACGATGGTCACAGAAGGCCCCTCTGAGATGGCGGACCTCTGAGTGGAAACCTAAAGAGGAACAACCATCTTCCAGGACTCTCTGGGAAGAGAGGGTTCCAAGCAGAGGGTTCGGCACGTGCAAGAGTCCGGAGGTAGGAGTGACCTTGGCTTGTTTTAGGAGCAGAGAGGAGGAAAGTAGGAGGCGCTCTGTGCAAACGGAAGGGGAGTGTCAGATGAAATAGGTGGCAGGGGAACACATGGGCTCCTATAAGCATGACAAGTGCTTTGATTTAATTCCAGTTGTGATGCGGAAACACTGAAATGTTTTAAGCAGAGAAATGTTATGAGCGAGTTTCTATTTGAGGATCCTCTGCAGGCTGTTGGGTAGCATGACTGTAGGTAGGAAGGACTGGAGTTCAAGAGACTGAAGAATGTATCCAAGGGAAAGGTGAATGTGTTTTGGGCTGTGATGGTGGCGGTGAGGCTGGTGAGAGGTCAGATTTGGACCATTTTGTGGAGGCAGAATAGGTTTTGATAGAGATTAAAGGAAAGAAAGGCATCGCAGACGACTCTCATGATCTTGGCCTCAGCACTGGGTTGGATGCATAAGGTATTCCCACATAATTCTTGTGTCATCCCCCACTGCTCACGCCTGTTTTTTGTTAGCCTTATTTCCCTAACTGATGGATAAGTGTGATTACCTCAGCAGCAGTTCAATGAAAACTCCATTGATTTATTTTCTCTACAAGAAAATACTATTCAAGAACAATTTTCTTCCATAGGAAAAACATTATGGTAAAGTTTTTAGAAACTTTAGAGTTGCTGTAAATATATTTATGTTCCCGAGATTACTTATAAGATGATTACTCCATTTAGAAGCTTTATGTCAAATATAAAATCTGAATTGCTCACTTTCATTAAATGTTTAAGTTGCACAAAGAATATCTCTTTTTGTTACCATGTGACAATGTCTGTAGAGGCTGTTGTGAAATAGAAGATGACGTTTTAAAAGCTTTCTAAGTTTTTAGTCCTTTCCATGAGAAGACAAATCTCTACCAATACTTGTGTGTTGTGTATTCCAGGAACAATACTTTAAATTTTAGTGGCTTTATCTTTACCATTTAGATAAAGATCTCTCTGATTTTTTTTGTTTGTTTTGTTTTGGATTTTCAATAATTTATGCAAGGTCATCCATTCTGTGGATTCTCTAAAGCAGAAGGCAACCCCTACTTTCCATTTTCCCCTGACATCCAGAATAATCTTCCATTATCTGCACGGATCATTGTTGCTAAGTATTAGCAAAGGCAACAAAGCAGATCCTAGCTATTAACACTAAACTACATGTATCAAGTTCTTACTTGCTCCCTGGCACCGTGATAAACACTTGTATGTTTTACTTCCTTTAGCCAGTGTACATTCCCTATGAAGTAAGTAGTATAATTATCCCCATTTTACTGATAAAGACTGAGACTTAGAAAGGTTAAAAGCTGTGCCTAAGGTCACTTAGCTGTCAGTCAGAAGAACTGAAATAAATATTAATCTACAGCTCAAGCTTTTAACTGGAAGGTATGTTATTGTTGACATAGGAAGGTCAGTTGAGTTGACATTTGGTTATTTTTTGTAATTTGGTTGCCTGTAAATGTTTATATCATCCAACATTTTGAAATGACATGGTCTTTAACCTATACCTCTTCTTTCGTTTCCTGTTATTATCAAGGCTGTTTGTTTCATGATCCTTTTACTCTACTCTTTCTTCACCATCTTTCCTCCCTAACCTAGATTTGGTACTTACTTTACAGGGACTTAAAACTCTGCCCAGAGAAGACATTCTCTGTACTTCATGACAGTTTGCTGCCATTGCTGTGCCTATCAGGGACCTAGTGATACCTCAGTCCTGAGCTCCAGTAATATTTCCAAGATTTCTTAACTTGCTTTTGAGTGTTTCTGGGCGGAATACCACTGTGTGGCGTCTGAGGTCTTACCAGAGACTTATTGGGTTTCCTTTCCCTGGTAAATGGATGCTGTGGAATTCCTAGTACTTGAGGTTAATATTTCTTTAGCCTGTTCTTTCAATATTTTTCTAGTACAATAGAGAAAGAGGTGGAAAAATCAATAGAATTAGAATTGAAAAGAGACTGTGACAAGTGAAGATTGGACAGAAACAAATTGAATGACTTTTTTTCCCCTAGTCTATGTTGAAGATGAGACTAGATGTCTCTTGCTTCTCTATGAAAATAAAAGACGGAGAATATCTCTCATGTATCCTGTCCTCGTTTTGGTTGCCTTCCATGGGATCCTCCATTTCATTCTGAACAAACTGTCCCCTGCAAATGATACCTTCTTATGTGTTAATATCAGGGACCAAGTTGTCTGTAGTACCATATTTCCTACCCCTTTCTTTCCTGAAGATTACACTTTTTGCTGTTCTTCTTGATATGAAAGTGAGGAGGGAAGCCATCAGTCTTTGAACCCCCAACTTATTAATGCCTACTAAAGTATTCTTTAGTGTGTGCTTTGTTAAAGAGTCTCCTCGAATGCCTCCAAGACAACTAGAGCCTGGTCACTTCACTCTCACCTCTTCTTCCTCTCTTTCTGTAGGACAAGCTTATCGAGTCCTCCTCTGCCAAGCCATCCCTGTGGATACTTAGATTTTTTTTCCAGACCCCATCCTAACTATTTTATCATTTTGTCTACATTTTCATTAGTAAATTTCAATCTTTGAGGACACTTTTCTTCAAAAGCTAGATCCTCTACATGTGCTCTTTATTTCATACCCAGCCAATTCTGGATTGTTTCCATGAGGATGACTTCATTTCCCAAGTCTGTTTGATTTCCTCTTCAAGGGAAATGTGGAGGTATTTCGGACTAGGATTGTGGCTACAGAGATGGTGAGAGGTGGCCAGATTTGAGCCATTGTGCCAACCATTGTTGAGAAGTTCGACTGGAATTTTATGTCTGTTTCGCCTAAAAGGTTGCTTTGGGATCTCATGTGAAACCTTAAATACCTTTTCACTGGTGAAGAGGAGGTTAAAAGAGATCACAGTCTTCAAATAATGGAAACATTTATTTAATATTTACTGCATGTAGTTTTCACTCAATAAATAATTATTAAGTGCCAGGTACTCTGCTAGGTATTAACAGTTCTATTGAGCATAAAACAGACCATGTCTCCCAGAGTTTACCAACAAAAATAATCAGTTTATGACAAAGAAGTGTGATGAGTGATTTGGGAAATTACAGAAATGTATGAATCTGTAGCAGAAACATTTCTTCTAGTCAAGAAGGCAGTGATGTTTCATTTGAGGTCCAAAGAACAGTAAGTGTTAACCCTGTCCAAGTGCTAAGGAGAGAACGCTGAAAAGGATAATTCCCTTGACCTCACAGGAGTGTATGTACTTTCTGAGAGATCGTGCTAGAAATAGTGCAAATAAACTAGGAAAAACTTGCAGGCCAGTGGCTTTTCACTTTGCACTTAAAATTCACTTGAGCTTTGTTTAAAAAAAAAAATTATGCCTAGTCAACCTCAAATCTCCTGAATTAAAATTTCTCAGTATACCTCCTGGGAATTTGCATTTTATAAGATCCCCAGTGACTCCTGGATGGATGAATGCTTGGGAATCACTGCCGAAGATTTAAACATAGGTTTTCTTGAGACCCACCCACGGATATTTTACATCTGCAGATTCCCAGGGCACACCTAAGAATTGGAGAGTCTAGAGCTAAGAGGCCCCAAATCTTCATTTTTAGACATCAGTCCAGTTGTTTCTTGTTTGGGGGTGGGTGGATCATCCATGGATAAGCTGTGCTTCAGAGTTTTACAACAACGTTATCTGATGCCAAAGAAGATTATAGACTAGATATTGATTTAAGTTTTAGAGGAAGATTGGATCCAGTCAGCTAGATGGTGGCCACATCTAGCTCAAGCTGCGTCCGACTCAAACACAACTCAGCAGGTACTACAGTGTACAAGTGACAAACCACATTGCTTTGTTCATTAAAATCCCAGCGTATGCAGAGCTTTCAATATGTAAGGAAAGCAGTTGGGCTTTTCCCGTTCTCTTATTTGTTTCTGTGACACTTCTGAGATCTGTGGTGTCAAGTCACCA
The DNA here is from genome assembly GCF_048773025.1 of Camelus bactrianus. Classification (NCBI taxonomy): domain Eukaryota; kingdom Metazoa; phylum Chordata; class Mammalia; order Artiodactyla; family Camelidae; genus Camelus; species Camelus bactrianus. Next base: position 50,900,382 of record NC_133550.1, on the reverse strand, counting down.
TTATTTAGCTCCTGCTTTCAGAGAGAGGCAAGAAAAAATTTTATTATAATACCCCTTGGTGAAATAGGTAGGCAAAAACGGATAGCTTTCTGTAGACAAGTGTTCAGTCCTTCAGAGAAAAGCAGAAGGCACCTTGTAGCTGTTTTCCGGGCCTCTTCCCAGACGATCACTGTCTGCAGCCAGAATGCTAATTTTCCTCCCTTGGTTTCTCATCAGTCTTCACGATGAAGTCGTCTCCTTAATGAGGACCACCATGCTATAGAGGGCATGCCCCAACCCACCTCTAGCCTCCTCTCCTCGCCTTCCTTGCTTCATTAAGTCTGACACACGTGCCTTATGTCACTAGCCCCCCTCCCCATGCTGTCTCTTCTCCCTCAAGATCCCTGCCATCTCCGCTTGCTTCTACATCAACCCATCTGAGACTCATGTCTCACATGCCAGCTCAGGAGTCACTTGGGGAATCCTGCCTTGATTCCCAGTCAAGGGCAGCTGTATTAACATCATTTCTATCTCATAGAGGGCTTTTCTCAGAGAGTTATTGTACACGCTTTCATGAGTTTATTTGTTTAATGTCTCCTTTACTAAACTGAAAGCAGAATGTATGTGTATCTGTATGGGCATGATTTTATTCACCATCATGTCTATCCGTAGCAAGTGCTTAATAAATCTTTGCTGAAGAAGTGAATGAGGAATTTAAAATTCTTTAAGCAAGTCAGAGTATTGCAGAGTATGATTTCAATCCCATTCAGTGTGGGTTCATCAAACATTTATTCAATATTTGCTATGTGCTGGACCCAGTAATAAGTACCAGGAAGGCAGAGATGGGTTAACTATTTCTACACAGGAACCACAATTAAGCACTTTAAGTTTTAGGCAACTTTCTTGCAAGTGGATGCTGTGGTATCACCCATTTGTGTAAGTGGTAGCTCTTTCTGACTAACTCATCTCCCCAATTTACCTGCAAGTAGCTTGGGCATATTCCATTTATATTTCTTCAGTTATCTCCATATAATACCTCACCCAGTTCCGGGAGGTCTGAATAAAGCATCCAGTCAAGCCCAATTCTAGAAACAAACCAAAACCTCAGATCAATTCTTGATAAGAGTATAAGAAAAAGCACCTTTTTTCTAGATCATTCTAGAATGTGCCAGCAAAATATGTTAGAGAATGAAATGGTACATTGTTTTTAATCTTCATATAAAAAGTGTTCTGTGATTGTATCAATTTATGTAAACAAAGAAATCTATCCTCTTTTTGACAACTTTTCATGAAAAAACAATTTAGATACTTTAATCACAAACAACTTTCATAATAAATACGATTTATTTTTTCTTAAATCTAACCTAAAATCTACACTCAAATGTGATCACAACTCTTATCAAATATTTGATCCATTTAGAATATGTTTTGAATTCTTCTTCCCTCTAACCATTCTGTATCATGCCTGTATTTGGTGGAAATATTTCTTCTCTTGGAAAACATATTCCAAAATCTTCATATCAAATGTAAGAATCAAAGCCAAAGTTGTATTCTAATATAAGCTTATACTTCTTAGGCTCAACTCCATTTTAAATATTTGTAATATTGTCCCTTCATTTTAAATAACAATAAGTAGTCAACGTTTTATTTGCTTTTCTTTCTTTCTTTTTTTTTTTTTTTTTGTTTATCTGTGCACATCAGTTGCCACCAGATATTGTCTTGTGGGCAGTTTCTTTATCTGATTAATATTTTTGTCTTTAACACTTACTACCTTGCTCATGGTTTAGATTAGAAGAGCCAGAGCCAAAATAGCCAAAAAAAAAAAAAAAAGTGTATGCATTAAATAGACTTAGCCAATAAACATTTTATGTGTATTATTCCAGTCTTATGTAGCCAGCAGGTCTATGTCTAATGGACCAAAATAAATATTATAACACCTGTTTGTTTAAATGAATTCAAAGTACATAGTTGTTGAAGACACTCAGTTCTACATAAAGACAATTTGTTCGGAGGCTTATGTGAGTGATGTGGACATCTTATTCCACCATATTTTCCCTCTATATCATTGATCTTCCTCCTTCATATCTATTGAATATATAGAGCTGGTGTTTGATTTTTGCCAAGTGAGGTTGGCCAGGATTAGCTATACTTTACAAATGAAAAGGGGTAAGAAGAGGTCAAATGACTTCGCCAAGGTCACACAGTGAGTACATGGCAGATCCAAGATGAAAACGAAGGGCAATGAGCCATGGCGCCTCCCTTCCTGGGAAATCATTTATCAAGCGCTTATCCCAAATCAAGATTAATTGGGTCAGATGATGGCTCTTCCTTCACCAAAGCACTTTCAACTAATATAGCTGAGATTTGTTATTGGTATGTTATCATTCTAAATGGAGTGTGTAATGAAAACAAAAAAAAGCGGACAAAGTTTAAAAAAAAGAAGTTGTTTTGCTCTAATTGCATCAAAGATTTTATATCCTTTCACAACTTGTGTGAGGTAGGGCATTTACAGTGAATTTTCTTACACATTATGTTCGGATAAAAGCTAAGAAGAATAGATCCATGGCTCTTCAGTGTTCTAATCTCTTACTTGTTCTTTCTAGAATTAGGGCTGCATTGAGTGTGTTTCCATAAGCATTATATTTTCCTTTGGAGTCACATTGTTCCTATTTAAACAGCTGTCCTCAGTTCTATTGCTGTCATACAGGTTGTAATTTTACTTCAACTGAAAACTACTGCTGCATTTTTATTTATAACTTGGCAAAGGACAGCAAGGTAAACTACATAGAGGTCAGTTTTTCAGAACTGGGATCTATTAAATTATTTACTAAGTGCACTAGTGTCAGAAATATTATCCTGTGGTATGTTTATAAATTTAAAGGGGAAAAACTCAATTACAAAATCTATGAGCATTAAATGGGTAGCAGTGCTCTCTGCAACTTAATTTGAAATGGATTTTTAAACAGAGTAAAAGTTATTTCTGATGATGTCATGGAGGACATTTAAGTTCCAGTTTATGCTTAGGATTTAAATATCTACATTTGGTCTTCCATTCAGTTTGTAACAACTTAGTGACCCTCGACTAGCCGTAACTTGAGACAACTATTTTTTATTAGAAGGTTAGGGTATTATGATAGATAAAGGCCACCAAAGATCTAAATTTCACCATATACTAGCTAAAAGCACTTTGGACATTTGGAGAGACAAAGCATTTGTCCCTTTGTCATCTCCCAGATCAGGACAAAGGGTTTATTGTATTCATATCCATTTTGTTTTTTAACTTCCATCACCCATTTTTGAGGTTAACAGCTGTGAAGACTTGGTGACCTATTTGAAATTCCTGATAGGAGACAGAGGAGAAAGTACAGTAACTCTAATATTTCTCAAGATTTCCAAAGGTGGTATTGAAGAGGACAGCCCCAGGACAGCCAGGGGAGACCTGGGAACTGATCTCTGTTATCATAGTAGATACTTACGTTTAAGGAAAATATGACTTCCGGTCAGGAGACAAAAATATTAGAAATAAAATAGTATGCACATTTTACACTTATTTGAATTAGTCATTTATTTTGTGCTGGGCACTATGCTCAATATTAAGAAGATAGAACTAACCAATTATAGGCCTTGTTTTCAGAGGGCTCACGTTCTAATGAAATAATCAGGTATGTAAGCAAATAACCACAACGGAGTAGTAGTAGCTCTAACTGAGGCATGTAGATAAACCCCAAACAGAAAAACCAAGTATAATAATTTGGGGAAAAAAAATAGTAAAGGTTCACTCCAGAGATATTAAAAAAATATGAAAAACAAATAAGCCAATAACAGAATTGATAAATGAGGAATTGATAAATGAGGAGGTTGTGAGCAATGTGTGGGATACTACCAGGAGAAATATAAAATGTGTGTATGACACATCATGGCTAGGGGACTTCAGCGTAGTCACAACATGCGGTGAGAGCTGGGAGCCAATGTGAGAAGAGGAGGTTGAAAAATACAAAATGAGGTTGATAAAAGCCCTGCATGCTCTGCTAAGGAATTTCATATTGAAGATTTTTAACTAGAAAATTGACATGATTGGATTGTACTTTGATAAAGTAACTCTCAGCAAGATAATAAATGGATAGAAGGAGTAATGTGAGGCATTAGAAATCAGAGACTAGGGGTAGGGCGTCTAGTAAGGAAGCCATTGCCATAGCCCAGGCAGAAAGTGGTCAGTGGGAAGGGTTAAAAAAAGTAATCAATTTGAGGGAAAAAACAAAAAGGTTAGTGTTTACTAGAAGGGTAGTGTAGCATGAGTGGCTGTGAATAATTAGGGAGAGGAAGGAGGCCAAGGTTTCTTTTATCAGTAGGAGAAAGTCTCAGTTTAGGGCAAAAGATGGAGCTTTTCGAAGTTTTTCAAATCTGTTAAGTTCTTAATTCTGAGTGAAAGCCAAACGCTAGAGAGGAACAAAGTGATAGAAATGGATGCCTCTTGGGTGGCTGGAGCCAACAGAAGTCACATCAAGGCCTAGAGAACAACAGCTGCTCTTTGGGGATCGGAAAGTATCCTCGAGCTGGACTTTGCTGGAGGAAAAGATGCCCCTTACAGGTATCCTCATTTGGCTTCAATAAGGAAGACTAAGACTGGGTCCTTTGATAGTTAAAGCTTTTCTTTAATATGTATCTTTTTCAAATTATTCACAGTTGCCATGAATTATTAGGTGTACAACCTTGTGTGCCTCTCTTGGACTCTCTCTGAGACGCAGTTTTATTATCCTCACCATGGGAGGATACCATCTGCCCCTAGAATCATTTCTAGGATTAAATGAAATAATGTAGGTAAGGTGTCTTAATATGCCCCTTAGCACATAATAAGCACTTTATAAATGGTAGCTCTTTGTCAAATTCCTATTGAAAGTAGGGCACTCATCAGTTATATGAAGGCGTTGCTATATCTCAGTTTTACATTCCTCTGTATCTCGTTCCACTCCATTATTCATTCAGCAAGTGGTTTTTGAGCACCTGTCCTGTATCAAAAATGTCTGGTTGTGGTCTGGCAGTCTAATGAGGAGAGAAATGCAGTCAAACAAAGACAGGATAATGTGATCTCAGGTTTAATAAATATATGGGCATAATATCTCATTTATGTGTATTCTGTTATGCCCTTCTTTAAATAATTTAGGGGTGATTCTTTACACTGTTGCAGAAATTTGAAGCCCAATGGAGTTACCCAAAAGTTAGCTAGTTTGAATGACCATCTGCAGTCCCAGAATTATAGTGCAAAACTTATTGAGGTTATAGCCACAAAAATTTTATAGTGATGACTAATATCATAATTAAGATAAATACAAACACCGTAGCTCAGAGTGTCTTACCTGATACAGGTGGTACCTGTATAGATGTAATGATCAAGAGTAGCCAATATGAGAGACTTTTTCTGTGATGCATCAGCCTAATTGTAGTACTATGGTAATTGCTTTTAACTTTGCTAGGGAAAATGTCATTTGGGGTTGTGGGGGTTTATTTTTAACAAGTGGGGAAAAACCTACAGCAATTTCTTTCTACTAAACTCCATTCATGTCAGAGAAAGAGAAAATTTGGGGCTAGAGAAAGCAGAAGCCAATTTTGCCTGTGAAGTCAAAATACTAATCCATTCTTGCAGTATTAAAATGCTTTCATTTTCGTAAGCCATTTATCAAGTAAGTAGGTGTGTCTTGTGATGCAAAACTACATTAATATTTGTTTTCCTTTCAACACCTCTACAAATTGCTTTTGGGTAATATACTGCACCATAGGATACTTACCCAGAGAGCTGATGCAAAACCTCATTTTGAGAAACAAAAGCAGTGTCAATTACAGGGAATGAAGACTACATTCCAAGTTGATACAGGACCTGACACTGCAAATCTACAATAAATTATTTGGACTCTTTTTTCCCCTGACCTTGGTCTTCACAGCATTGGTGACCTCAAATGCAAATGAAGTACACTACTAAGGGTGTCCTTCATTGGCACGAAATAGCAGTTTTTTTTAATGTACGTTTCTGTGATCATCAGTTTATTTTCCAACGTGCAGTTTCTCTCCCCCTAAATCAATTTACCCAGCAGCAGGTTGCGAATGTGACTCATTTCGTCTGTGCCTGTGCTTAGGCTTATGTTGCTGCAGTAAGACCACTTGACAGATTTTTAAGCCTAGGAAGTTGTCCATTTCAATTAACAGAACACCCAGGATGTGTCCCTGTCAGGATAATGAAAGTGTGCACTAATTTGCCTCCACTCTGAAACAGGAGAAAATATTATGCACTGTTAAAGTGAAGTCAATTTCTTTTTTTTTTTTTTTCAGAACACAAAGTCTTAGCAGGAAATTAATATAAATAATGGAAAATTATATGTATAATATATATTATGTATATATTTTTTATATATGCACACCACACACACACACACACACACACACACACACACACACACAGTAGAACTTGGAGAAGGGATTTCTTTTTCCTCCCCACTGTTGTGTACACGCCAGGCATTCCTTTCCCAATTCAGTCACTCCTGTAGAAAAGTCGATGAAGATGGACACATTCATCCGTTCATATTGCTCATATGACCTGCTGTTACCTGTCCACAGCAATAGGTTTGTATTTCCTGTGCTTTGGACAGGAAACACTTGGAAGAAAATGCATCCTTCCAATGTTTAAATATTGTTTACTTTACGAACCCTTTGAAGAAACCTGCAGCGTTTAATTCCTCCTAGGCTCGTGCTAAGCAAGACAGCCTAATGGGTGGTGAAGTAGAAACACAGTGTGGTTAAGAACTCTAAATGGTTTCATGAAGAACTGATGCAGCTTTTCAATAATACTGTTAATGAGGTTAGAAACTCTGTGACATTGTCTCTTCCTCAGTCAAAGGTGGTGCATGCTGGAGTTTTAATGTAATTGCAGGTGTAAACCGCAGCTTTTCTAGGCCTATTCAATTTCTCTATATTCTATTCTTAATATATCTCTTTGTGTTAATAGTTTTTGTAAGCCCACAGCAGAAAGGAAAAAAAAAAGGAAAACAAACTGAAGCAAAGCTCCTTTCAACTATAAAAACGTCCCTGCAAATATATGCGGGCTCTCTTTAGATATACCATTTTGTATGGTTAAGCTTCACAAACTCGTCTCTGCAGTGGCTGCACATTTAGCTGGGAGACAACCGAGTTATAAAATTGGTTTTGGACTATTGAGAAAAGAAATGGAGCTAAAGGGTACAGATTCTATCAAGAGCCCGTAAAATAGGAACTTTCCTTTCTTCTGGTGAATTTCTCTAATACTGGTTTATTTTCCTTTGTATGAAGAATGGTTATTATCAAGATACCTCATACTTTTCCTCTATGCACAGTTAAAGTTAAATTAAAGTTGTGCATATATATATTTTTTTTTTCTTTTTACAAAAAGCCAATGATTACAGAAAAAGAATAATAGCATTATTCAATTTGGGAGCTGAAAAGATAAACCTAACCATCAAAAAAATCATTTTAAAGATGAAAACTGCTGTTCAAAGAGGTTGATTTGCTCCCAATCAGAAAGTTAGCTAGTGATGGAAGAATCAACAAAGTGTCACCATCTACCTTCTAGAAAAACATTTTACCCTTCAGTGTGCTGAAGAACTTGACAATAGAATGAGGGGTTTAGAAAATGTATGATTTCCAAATCTAGACTTCTTAAGAGAATAGTTTATCATGACTCAGATTTTTATTTTGTCTTTTAAAGAGTTGAATTTGATTGAAGTAGCGGACTTATTCATTAACATTATTCTGTTCCCAAAGTAAGTGCATTTCTTATAGTTTAATGTCCTTTCTACTTTTTCAAAGCATCTTAAAATCTATCATTTTGTTTTGTCACCATACATCTCCAGTGAGGTAGCTATTCAAGGACACTGAAAAAGAGGAAGGTAAAATACAGCCCTACCAAGTTCACACACAAATCCGTACAGACATTGACCGTGTAACTGTGAGTGCTAGTGAATTTGCAGAAGGAAGTGTAAGAGGGGAAACTTACTGAGTATTGGCTGATTTGTGCTAAAGTATTAGCAGATGCTTTATATTATTTCATTTAATTCTCTATGAAGAGGCATGAACTCAATTTCCTAAATGATGGAATGAGTCAATCATTTAGGAAATTACTTACCCTGAGTCAGTCAGGGTAAATAATTCAACTGAGGCTTTAAGCCCATTTAGAGGCAAAGGTAGGATTCAAACTCAGGATGTTCACTCCAAAGCAAATGCTGGGTCTTCTAGATTAGTGGTTCTCAAAGTATGTGGTCTGGGACCCCTGCAGGCTCAAAGACCTAGTAATTTTGTACCTTTTAAAATCTCATTGTCTAATGATATTATAATGTTTTCCAGAGGTTATGTGATATATAACAACACAACAAATTGATTAAAGCAGCAGACAGGAGAGTTCAGCTGCCTGCTAAGAAAATAGAAGTTTTAAAAGATTTGCAAATGTGTGAAACATTTTTTGCTTGGGAATACAGTTATGTTTTAAAACATGTCAATTCTATTAATATGTTATAGTTTTATTGTTATTTTAATAACTTATTAAAATTTTTCATTATTTAAAATTTTAGTAGGCTATACATGTATGCGCAGGTATAACTCACATACACAAGAGCTCTCTTGGAATCCTCAAGAATTTGAGTGTAATGAAGTTCTGAGACCAAATACATTTGAGAACCACTATGTTGGATGAAGCTTCCTCACAGAGTAAAATCGGAAGCTAAAATATACCGCAAAACAACCAAGACCTATCTTTGAAAAGATGAGAAAATCTGTGTGTACATCAGTCTCTGTGCTAGAAATGACCTTTAGATAAAATTTTGCTGCCAGGTCACTTTTTTTAACTTATCCTAGGAAAAAAAGTCAGTAATTTCTGTCCTTTTCTTGGAGGTTATGAGTTAACAATCATCACGCTACTCGGGTATTTAATTCCTTTGATTTAGTTTCAGAAAAGGTCTCAAAGGTCAAGAAGGAAAGAGGTGATAAAACCTGCACATTTCAAATCAAGGGGCTAGAAGCCACATAGAACTTTCATAGAAAGATCAAAGTAGGAGAAGCCAGGTTGTTGGAAATTGAATAATTTTTTAAAAAATATAGTTGTTAATATGCTTTGAGTCTTCATGGAGGCACATAAAGAAAGCTTCCCTTTCACATGAAACCTAGAGAAAGGGGGCTTTAGGAAGACCGTTTGGAGATCCTTACACGCAGCATACAGAGTTCTGTGGCCCTGCAGCTGATGTGTGACCCATAGAAGGTAGGATCCTGAGCCTGGCTCAGGCTTGAGGTGGAGGAGCGTCAAAGACTTCACGGAAAACAGTCCGGACTCACAGAAGTTACAGGGCCCAGTCTGGTGAGCATTTTCTTTGGGATCAGATACTGAAGACACAGCCTAGAGTTGTTGTTTTTAGTAACTTTCATTTTTAAAATTCTTACATATTTTACAATAATACATTTATTATTACAGCATTATGTTATTTTATTCCTACAGAGAAGTTACAAGACAACTACCAAGAATTACCATACACTCATCCTGAGATTCAGCAGTTGTTTATATCCTGTGCCATTTGCTTTATCAGTCCCTGTTTCTGTCAGTCTCTCTCTCCCCCTGTGCACGCGTGCACACACACACATTTTTTCCCCTGAACCATTTGCCTGCAGGTTGCAGACATCATGCCTCTTTATCCCTAAGTAATTGTCTGTATTTCCTAAGAAAAAGCACCTTTTCTTATAGAAACACAGTGTAATTATCAATGTCAGGAAATTCCTAGTTTTTATCATCATATTACCTAATCTGTAGCTGGAATTCTTTCAAATTCTTCCCAGAAAGACTGCCTGGAAGGGCATTCTGACCCGACATAGGGCAGTAGAACTGCTAACCTCTCAAAGGTTGAGAGAGGAAGAATAAAGGGGAAGCAGGTGAAAAGGCAGTCTCTAACCCAGCCTTGAGTGACTGGCAAGGGTGCTAAGAAATTGGAGTTGGTGACAGAAAGGACTTACTTTCTGGGAAACAGGGTTGAAAGAGGTTCCTGGCCAGCGAGCAGCAAGGCAGATTCAAGGATGGCTAGGGGAGCACCTACCGCAGGCTGCTGCTTGTGCCGTCTCCTTAATGGCAGAACTGATGACGGAACCCAGGGCTGTGCTTCTGTGACAGTAGAGCTAATTCATGCTCCGTGGCCAAAACGAGCTGCTGTATTAATATCCAGAGCCAGAATTCTGCTTGACAGTATGTTAATGTAATCTGTAACCCATCTTTAGCATTCTAGAGCTATAGAGGTATTTATTCATTTAATAATCAAATATTAACTGAACGTATACATTGTAAAGTCTTGGGCTAGGAATAAATTCCTGAGCAGTGACAACACTCATTCGTTCATTCATTCATTTAACAAATATTTTCTGAGAATTATCATGTGCTAGCCTTCCTAGATACATTCTGTTGTCTTTGTTGAGCTTGACTATTACCTCTGCAAGGGGGATGCTGCAGAGGTGTTTTTTGTCTGTACTATTATAGTTTTCATGCTGTAATGATTTTATTAAGAAAGAATTTGGATCAGAGAATGAGGCTAAAAGAGAATTTAGTTCTGCTTTGTTCTTCTGTGAAGATGTATTGTCTTCTCGAAGGCCTGCTTGTTCGCTACATGTTTTATTTTTTAATAGCTCCAGGCTAGTAGCTACTTAATCCTGCATTTATTGTGAACTTTGGACAGTCAATTGCAAAGCGGAATACCCTTATGCAGAATACACTTACGAAATGTTTCCTTAGGCAGACAGAATTCATACATTCAAAAGCTAAAGCCCACGTGTGTGTACACTAATTAATTAATTTTCACAAACACCAAGTGGAGTGTTTTCTATCCGAAGTTCTATACGTGATTTTACCATTTAGGTAGCTCTGATTTGTCTAGAAGTCTTTTGACATGATACGTGTATTAAACACTCAAGCCTGAATGCACAGTACTTTTCCCTTGGAGGCAAAAAAAAAAAAAAAAAAAAACCAGCATTATCTGAGCCATCATTACTCTTACTTCAGTATGAATCACAAGCCTTATCAGCATGATTCCATTTCCTCTAGTTTGACTCTAAAAACTCTTCAACTTAAAGCCAGAATATAATGATATTTGCTTAAGCTTTATAGAAGCATTCGGAAGCCTGGAAATGAGGCTTAAATTATACTGAACCTTGGAGTTTCTAATAGCCATTTTTAAAATCATTGGGAACTAAGTTCAGTGGCTTGCTTTGGGAAGACTATTCATGACTCATAAATCTAGAGAAAAATTAGAAGTACGCTTTGTGTCAGTTTCTGTTTATTATTTTACATTGTTGAATAAAACATGTAATTTGATTTCTTAGGCATATATATGTGTGTAGACACATGCATCTACACGTATGTACAACACACACATAACATGTGTAGCTATGTCTTTTATGCATATATAGAATATACATGTATACATACAGGCTATATGTTTCATTCTGCCATGTATACAGTGTATATGCATATTTTTATATACATTTGTATATAGAAGAGCTTCTAAGTAGTAGAAAGTGGTAAAGACTATCTGGCTCTAGGTGGGTTTTTTTGTTTTTTTTTTCCCCTTTTTTTAAATGTCAAACATCGTACCTGTTTAAGTGACCTTTCGAGAAAGTTGGTAACATTAATGTAACATACATTGTTGGAAAGTTTGTGATTTTGCTAAGCAAAGTAGCTTATGCCTATATATATATGAGTGTGCAATTACTTCAGAATGAATCTTCCTCCTCAGCGGTAGATGTAAGGTACTGAAAATAGATATTAAAAAAAAAAACCCTCGAGCTATAAATGCTTTTGGTATAGCACTGTAGTGAAGAATTACATTTTAAAGCTTGTTTTCTTAATTTTATGCATCTTTTTAGTTTCTCATTTCTTAAGAAAATATTACTATTCAAGCGTTTAAAATTGCTTCCTTTTCTAATTCTAAGTTAACAGAATGGCTACAGCATTTATGCTTCTATTTGAACACTTTCAAGAAAGAAGAAAGTTTTAACCCAGTGAGAGTAGAAATTATGCCTGTCCTATAAACATATTCCAAGTACACAGAGTTAGTGTTTCCCAATTAAGGAGACGTTAGTGTCCTGGTTATGGAAACAAGAAAGTGAACACTAAGAGATAGTTGCCTTCTCTGGGTGCTTAATGTATTTGTATAATTTTGATCACTAGAAAATATTGCCCATCCATTTAACATGTTCTTTCCTGATGGGAAAATGCCATTCCGCAGTTAGGGAAAACAACAGGGCATATTAAAATAAAACACTGTTGGTTTTATTTTATTGGGAATCACTTGGTTTCTTGGCTCAATTATTTGTTTTTGGCTATGAGAATGTGTTTATGGCTGCTTGAAAACCCACACAGCATTGGATACCGACGTGTTCCTTCCATACCCTTTTATAGACCCCCTGAAATTATCCACACAATAATCTAACTTTAATATTTGGAAACTGCTTTACTCGGCTGTGTTAAAGGCTCTTAAGATCGCGTCGTTTTCCTCTTTCTTGAGCCCAAAGTGCCTTGCCTCGGGCAACAAGCTTCCAATTCTCTCTACCCAGAAGGTTTCTGCCTGGGTCCCCACACAGCTGTTTTCCTCACCTTACCCTGATTTCTGCTCAAGTATCTTTCCAGGACCACACTATCTCAAATAGTCTCTCCTGGCTGCTTTCTGCCTAATTTTTTTTTTAAGTCTTATCTGCCTATATTTTTCTTCATGGCCACTATTATTATCTGGAGTTATGCTGATTCACTTGTTTTGTTGATTCCATGAGCATAGGGATCTTGTGTGTCATGGTCGCCTCTCTCAACAGTGCCTGCCATATTCTATGTGCTCTAGATACTATAACCTATGTAGACAGCAAGTTGAAAACCAAAAGATTTCGGTAAGTGACAACCACGTACAACTTGAAGCCATTAAATAATATCATATCCAAAGTATCTGAAAAATTGAATTCCTTTTTTCCCAAGTAGTCAAACTAAAACATCATATGCTATAGATAGTTTAGCTTGTAGCAGTAGAAATAAGTTATCTAAAACCATAAATAAGAAGCTTTAGTAAGATAAATTATATTTGCAACAATTAATTTAAAGATACAGCATCGTACCAATTATTTTGGATTTGCCTCTAAATAGATAACAATTTAGCATCAACCACTGGCCGAATTTTAATGGTCAGATTGCCCGTCTGCAGATGGATAGATGATCTTACACATTCCCGAGCTGTATTCATGTGAGCTTGTCTCTGTATAGGCATAGTCTAAATGGATAAAGATCTCCATATTTGATCAGGATAAAGGAACAGAAGAGGCATATCGAGTAACACCAGATCCATAAGATGACATTGTTGCTAGCTTGTTCAAGTAATATTATAGAAATACATGGTTATTTTCATCATCTCAAAGATGTCCCCATGAAAAATGGGATAGAAAACTTTGACCAAATAATGCATTGTTGGTTGACAAGCCACTTCAAATCTCCTTTCTCTGCAGTTATTTGTGTCCTACCAGCCCTGTCAGACCTTATCAGGTATTTTTTTACTCCCAACAGAAAAATATACTTTTCAACATAATCTCATATTATTGTTGTATTATAATACAGCATTTACATGAAAAAGATTCAGAAGAACATGTTCCTGCCCAGCTGGCTTTAGAAGTTCAAAATCTAAAACACAGAAATGAACCAATATGGACAGAGATAAACGAGTATAAACAGAGTATGATGATTGGGTAATTTGGTGAAGATTTTATATTTTTTTCCTTAAATAAAAACTGTGTTTTCCCTGCTGACCTTGTCTCAAAAGCAATAGAGTAGTTGAAATGGGAATAAGAAGTAGAAAATGCTTGTAGGAGTTTCTGCCATTCAGCGTGGAAATAAGAACAGTAATAGATTTTCTAAGAGCATTATTTCAAAGGAGCCTTTTATGTTAACAATAGTCATAAAAAATATTTCTTTTTCCTATAATTCAGTGGTTGGAACATTACTCTCTTATTCAGGAAGCTCTACAAGATATGCTTGGCTTTTGAAGTCCTACGTGGTAGTATGCTTCATCCTTCGCTAGGTAATTTCTGCTAATGAAGATACCAACTGTGGTTTCAGACTTTTCAGTGTCCTGCCCTTGTGTGTTACAGGTAGTACAGACTGGTTATGTTTTATAGCCTTTGTTAATGCGTTTGCAGATTGCATTGAAAGGGTCTGGGAAAATTACCCCATACATCAGCACGAGCAGTGCAGATTGTTTTCTTTCTTTTCTTTCTTTTTTTTTTTTTTTTTCAGTCTACATCCTGTGCTAGTGTACTACATTGTACAAATCAGTTAAAAAAAAAAAAACCAATTAAATGACTCTGGTTGGTTCTGAAAAGTTGGAGGGCTGAGGCAAATACACTTTCTGAATGCTTTTCCAAACTGAGCAACAAAAAGGGAAGTAAATCGACTTATGAAACAAAACGCACATGCTGCCCTCTTCCTACCATCCAGATTCAGAAATATTTGCAACTTCTGACTTGGTGATTCATTTCACATCACTTGTGAAGTTAGTGAAATTAAAATATCTTCCATGCACGTAATGCTTTTCTCTACCTAATGAACCTTAAATGACGTTTTATTTATATTGCCATGCTAAGTGTGAACAGAGGAGGTTACATGATAATTGCAAGTTAGTTAATTAATTATAGCTGTAATAAATGTTCCCTTAAGAAGTCCTATTGTAACACTTCTCAAGTAAAGATAATTTTATAGTCAACTGCATATTCAAGATAATGCTCTTCTTCCCTCAGCCATATGTAAAAGAGGAACCTTAACTGAATGTTATAATGCTTCTAACCTGCATAGTATAAATTCTAATATAGTTAAGTGCTGTTGTGTTTAATCTTTATATAAGACTTGCTTCAGTGTCTACATTTACTTTTCCCTCTTGGATACAGATTGTGCCATATAGAACAACCTCTAGGGAATTTTGTTATTTTAAATCAGGCATAGTCTTTCTCTTCCATGTGTCATGAATTTCAGTGTTAAGAGCACTTTCATGAAAGAAACAAAACTGTTACGCACATTATAATACACTTTCAAAAATTTGCCTTACAATATTGTTACAACGTCTTCAAATATTTTTGTAGCATAAAGTGAAATAAGGCATTACCTAATCGAAAGTCTGCTACCCAGTCACCTTGCTAAATTGATCTCTTGAGAAACCTGCATTTGCTCCTTGTTGCCTTCTGTAATCTCATTCTAAGATTGTCTATGGTCCAACCTAATTTTCCTGCCTAACTTCTCTCTCCTTCTGTACACCATATTCTCCTGTCAGGCCAATCTACTCTCTAGAACCCAAGCATGCCTAGTGCTTTTCCTCATCCATAGCTGGTCCCTCTGAGACACTTCTTGCTATCCAAACTCATACAGAGAATTGATCTTCTTTCCTATACCCTGTGCCATTAGGATTTTTGCTGCTCCACTGGATTTTAGTTTGTATTCAAGGAGATCTCATCCTAGTCTGATTTGGATAAGAGTTATGAGGGACTTCAACTCTCGCTTTTCCACTCTGTCTTCTGGATAGAAATTTCTGGGGAATTCTCATTTTTGCATTTGGAACTGTGCCTGGCAGGTGCCTTGCCCAAAGTATTCCATCAGCAAATACATCAGGTATTTCCCGGTATACAGGAAAATACATCATTACATCAAATGCTTTGGTGAGGCTTTCATGGAATAAAAGAAAGGAGGATAGTTGTTGAAACAGTCTTATGTTTAAATTCAGTGGAGGGATAAAGTGATATTGTCAGCTCCACTTTCTTTTAGAATTCCACCTACGTTGTCCTTAAATCATGACCTGATTTAGATGAGACAGGTTGAGTTTTGATTCCTCCCATGTTAAAAGTCTTATTTTAAAAAGTCAGGAAAAACATTTTCCTGACCTCATTAAATAGCTTGTAAATTTTATTATATACCTTCTGCACAGACTTCTGATCATCAATTTTAAATAATATTAAATTTCAGGTTGTAGTGAACTGCACCTCGTGTGTTGGTTGGGTCTTCTGTGTTAAATTATTCTCTTGGCATTTGCTTCTTTTCAGTAAAGGAGCGTGAGGGCGGTACAGCACAGAAACGACCTCTTAGGACAGTGAGTAACCTGTGATAGCTTATCACAGAACGTAGGAGAATGTTCTGTTTTGGGCTTGAATGTTTCTAACTCACCCAGACAGTCATCCCTTATTCCTCGTTAAGGTGATGATGTATGTCAGTTCCTCACCATGTAACTTTCACATTAGACACATCACAGAATTAACCTGGCTCTTTCTCATAGAACCTGTAAGTGAGCAAGTGTGTAGATAATGGGCGAGAGGAGGTGGGGTACCATAGGGTAAAATACAATATTCTGCACGGGAAATGTCTAGAGTACATGCCCATCCATGGCAATGTGTCTCCTGTACCCGCTTCGTTTCTGTTGATGGTAACAAAATTTATTTAATTATGTAAGCCTCAAGTAAGCCTTTTTGAAAACAGGGTATAAATCTAAATAAATAAATGTCATGAGAGATCATTGAAAATCATTTCCATGCCCTATATGGTAACTAAACAGTGTGTAGAAATCAAGTAACTTTTTCACATGCCCTTAGCAACCAGTACCACAGCTAGCATGTAGTCTGTCTCTGAGCAAGGGTAGCCCCATGATACAACCTCACCACCAAACTGGCAAAATAGACTTCTAGTGAGAGGATGCTGTGTAGAGAAGGGAGACTGGGTTCTTCCAGTGTAATTCAGCACACCTTAATTTAGAACCTCACGCATGCCGAGCAGTGTACTTCCTAGCGCACTGTCATGGAGTTAGACCACAAAAACCGACGTTAACATGATGTGCTCAGTGCTGCCATACCAGGTGTGAATTGGGATTCTGTGGACAGGGACCTTTTCTTCTACTTCTTCTGGTTCACACGACTCCCGGAATAGTCCTACAGAAAGTCAAGGTAAATTGTTGAGATGTGCCTGATTAGAGAGACGGAACTGTGACTTCATGCGGGGTCACCTCCAGTAATACTGACAATAAGACTGTGATTTGTATTCAACTCGGAGAAGGCCTGTACTTCCCATCAACCTCTGCCAGGCAAGTTTACTGTTCTTAATATAATTAGCATTTAAATGATTTCATTATGTTGACATTTCAGTTCGTGTTATGATTGTTGGCAAAATTGGAAATCCACATGTGGTAGATGGTACCACATAGGCTCCATTAAAGTCTGTTAAAGTGAATTATTATATGATCATTTTCTGATTCTCCCCTGTATCAAAGATATGGAAGTGATTTTATTATAATCAGTTTCTTTTCAGAAATGACATGACCTTAAACTATGACCGAAGAGAAAATTACAATGCTAGGGGATTCCATGGCACACACACACACACACAAACCCAAAAAACCCAAACTCACAGTGACACCATTGAGAAACACAGTAAAAATTCACTTGCTATAATATGTAATTCCAAACGAATTATTTTAAATCGAAGGTTGGGCTCCTCAGCTGAGCTTTCTGTCAGAGGGTCAGTAATCCCTGACAAGAGTCCTAGCTCCAAGGAAATTTGCCTGTTCTAAGGAATTAGTTCTGAGGCATTCATCTCGGTCTTATTCCCTTTGTCAGTGACAATTGGTTGCCATTCACATTAGACACCTAAAGGATCAAGGACTAGAGCTGAGAAAACAGCTCACCCATGTTATTGCCTCACTTGATCTGCCGTAATTCTGTTCATTATAACGTTTCATGGGTGAAATGAAAATCTTGTTTCAAACCCAAGTAAAGCAGTGTCAGATTTGTAAGTAAAATGTGATTCAACTCTCCCCCAAATCTCATGCTACAGCACTCGACTGCTTTCTCTAGTGAAGAATTTAGTCTGATTTAACTATGCATTCCCCATATAATTTGTTGGATATTCTCCGTTTCTGTCAAATATAGTTAGGTTTTAAAACATCTTTGAGTTCTCTGAATAATGCATTAATTCAGAATTTTACAGGACTGCGTTTATGGTGATTTTAAGAAAAATAACCATTTTCTCAGAATTAGGTAGTTGGTTCTTAACCTATGGCAAGTATCTGATTTAGTTTCCTCTCCCCTTTGGTCTTTTCTGTTTATCAATTTGTTCTCATCCATTGAGGCAGGAGTCTAGAGTCTAGTGTTCGGAAACTATGACTTCATATGCGTTCACCTTCAGAATGGAAATCTCACTCTATTCTTTGAAATTCCTCCCACTTCCAATACCCACACAGCTAATTCCAAGAGCTGGTTTTGAAAATGTGTTTCCTTCTAAGTGAGGTTTTTTTGTTTGTTTGTTTGTTTTACTTCTAGAGCTCTTGGAATTAAAGAAGCATGGTTCTTTAAAGAGTTGAGAGTTTGGCTCTTTGAGTTAACACAAGCTTTTGTGTTTTCTAGTCTCAACGTCTTTTATCCTCACACCTAATAGTTAGCTCTTAACTTAGATATTCAGTCAAATTTTCTATCTCTGATTAGAGTCAACCAAAGTTATCTCTAGATTTCCCGACCATGCAGTTTTACTTCCTGCCTAATTCTATGTGAACTATGTAGATGTTTGGAGTTAAAAATAGTATGACACATGTTTTATGCTTCTCATAAATATATCCTGAAGGTAATCCCACAATACTACATCCTCATCTGTTGATTTTGGATTCTTTTGCTTAATGTAGGAATAATGCCATTGGGGTAAAAGTTCCAAGAGTAATGATTATTTTTACAACTGTTACATGTTGTACGTTCCTTGAAAAGACTTACTTATATATTTTAAGGCTTTTTGTTCCTCTAAAATTATATATATTCAATTCCTTTTAGAAATCAAGGCTACTTCAATAAATCAATTAATCTAATCTTTTCCTAGGGTAAATATTGCATTACCTCATTTTACAGATGAAGCAATTAAGTTGCAGAAAACTTACTTGAATTGCTTCAAGGGATACACATCTAATAAGTAAAGAGGAATGTGTAGAAAATAGGTTTTCTATCTTCTTAAAGTCCATTCCAACACTTCAGAGACTTTGTTGCAAAGGAAAAACAGGATTCAGATATAGAGAGAGTTGAATCTAGATACTACTTAGTGACTCCAAAGAAGTTGTGAACTGAACTTGCGCATATGTAAATAGATTTAGTACCTACTGCACTATGTTTTTGTGAAGATAAATGTGATAAATACATGCAGTCTGTTGAATGCAGCTTACTAAATAGCAGTTACAATTATTTTTTAAACCATACTGCTTCTCCAAAAATAAGTATATAACTTCCCACAGTGAATCTTTAAAGAGGGCAGTTTTCATGTGAATATAAAAGGGCAGGATACTTAGGACTAGATGTCTGCTATTGTTCGTATTTGTACACTTTTTTTTTTAATGTACCAGCAAGGAAGAGAGAAACTGTTCTCAAGATGTCTTCTTTAACACAAGACATTACTTAAATTCTATTGTATCACTAGAAGTGTTCCCCCAAGTAAATAGAAGAGACTGAAGACCACGTCTTCTAGGCTATGGTTTTGTCACAGGGGGCCCTGAATTTCCAGCTTGGTTCTATCCCATGGTGCCGAACTAAACTCCAAATGCATCCAAATTTGAGCCAATCAGCATAGAATTGTAAACCTCTCATGCATTATCCCAAAAACCTGCTTATTTGTTCAATGAACTTTGCTAGGCTTGAATTTGCAGCAAAGCAAGATTTAAATAAGCCATTTTCTCTCCTTTAGCCTTAAATCTGTACGCAGAATTTCTGCCCCATTCTCCCCACCCATCTTCAAAAATTTGTGAAACCTGAGTCAACTTATTTTATTTCTTGTCACTTCATCACATCCTATTAGGACACGTGTGGCATTTATAGCTACCTTGGAGCCCTTTGTAAAGAAACTCAGTTGGCTTCTCCTTTTTATAAAGCCAGTAATAATGCAAGCATCTACGTTATGTAAATATCCGCTCCCCCCCCCCGCCTCTAATTGTTAGAGGAGCAGAATTTGTATAGAAATCAAAACCCACTGGAAACAGTCCAGTTCTTTTGTGTTCTCTCTCTCTAGTGCCTTCCTCGCCTTTTGCACCCCTGGCTGCCCACAGAGACACTCCTTCTGCCCTCAGCTAGCCTCCAGTTTCCTTAGAGTGGTATCACCACCAGCTGTCTTGCTTTGAACATAGAACCCTAAGGTACATTCTGCTCTGTTCTGACAAAGCTGAGAAAGTGACCCCCGCTCACCTCTCCAGTCGGTCAGATTGACATGGCAAGCTTATTTCAAATCACACTTTCAGGTGTCTTTCAGGCTATTAGACCAGGCCTTTCTAATTAAAGAGTATGCCTTTCTTCCCCAAAATGCCTACAGGAATGGGATGGTGATAAGAAAGCAAGGAGTCTGGGCTTCACGGAAGTCCCAGGGCCACAAACCATGCTTGACGGCCAGTGTTCAGTTCCCTCAGTCATTTCTCCCCCTCGCCCCCATTTCTCTTCATTTAAAACTCGTATCTGGCTCTTCTACAAAAATGTTCATGGTTGCCCATTTTAATAAACAGAAGCACGTACAGAGAAATTAGAAATGGAAGAGGCCTCAGAGAGAATCGCCTCTTTTCGCCGTCTCATTTCACAGCTGGTAAAGTTGAGGTCTAAACAGATGAAGTGACTTGCCTAGGGGCCGCACTAGGTAAGACAGGGGCAGACAAGGACTACAGGGCACTTCATTTTACTTTTGTCTACATGCAATATTACTCATTCAACAAACGTTTATTTGTATGATGGGCACTATTCCAGGAGGTGATGGCTCACAGAGGCTCCCCTAGGGCTTAATTCTGTTCTTGGTGCTCACTTTTCTTCTGGGTTCTCCTCCCTTGGCTGCACTCACTGTGGCTTTCTGCTCTACCTTTTTTAAAAGATTAGTTTTATTTCTTCATGCATTGATAGTGTCCTAATCTTCACTCCGTCCCAATTAACTCTCCCAAGCTTTTCGTTTAATTAATTCCCAGCCTCCTTTTGAAGGTACAGACTGGCTCTCTCCTGACTGAGTGCTATTCTGTTCTGCCTCATTATCAGGCCCCCGTTCTACAATCATCATTTTGAGTGTAATGAAAATGTTAAACATGACTGAACCCAGTATGTGCTTTGTCCTAACTCTGACTGCCAACAAATGTTACATAGTGCGTTTTGACTTGCACAAGAAAATGTCACATCAGAAACCATGAGTAAACCCTTCACCCCACACGGGCCCCCGCTTCTTTTCAATCTTTGTTGGTAAATATTTGCGTCTGTTGTGATGAGGACAGGCTTCTTAGACTGCAGCCTCTCAAGTGGCTGTCAGTGGTCAGACACAAAGAGACAGAAATGTTCTTTGCCCTAATTATGAGGTGCTGTCTTTTTGGCTTTCTACCTTCCTTTTAAGGAAAGCCTATATTGTGTTACTGCCTTCTATACTGTTCCTACTGATAACCTCACAAGTGCCTGTAGTGATTACATTTGGTTACAGAACATCTGTTTTTTTTTTTTTTAACTCTGTTACTTGATGGAATATTTTTCTCTTATCACCTAATAATCTCCAGTAGTTTTTACAGTTAAACATCATTATCTGTCATAGTTATAGACAGATTGAAACAATTTTATGCTTAATGAACAAAATAAGAATTTTGCAGAGACTTTGAAAAATGCCATTTTATATGTATTTTAATTTTTTTTTAAAAAAAGGATAGTTTTAGAGTTTCTTTTTTGGAAATGTTTGTTTGCTATTTCAAAACTCTAATAAAACAGAAGAATAATACAGAAGGTTCTCATAAGCCCTTGACCTAGATTAACCAGTTGTTTACATTTTATCCTATATATCTGCTTCTCTGTCTCTCTCATAAAAATGATATACATATATAGTATATATATTATATGTGTGTGTGTACACACTTCATGTATTTTTGAACCATTTGAGCATAAGTTGGAGACAGTGTTGATCCTAAACATTTTAGCATATATTTCAGTATATTTCCTGAGAATAGGGCATTCTCTTCCATTATACAGAACAAGTATCAAACACAGGCAGTTTACCGTTGATATAATACCATTATCTAATTCATGGTCCATATTCAAATTTCATCCACTGTCAGAATAATGTTCTTAATAGCTAATTATTTTTTCCCATTGGTCCAGGATCTAACCTAGAATCCTGTGATCCATTTAGTTGTCATGTGGTGCTTTACTTTTTTGTTTAAAAGCTTGCATTCAGTCAGTGATGACCTGGATAGTGTCTCTTTTTTAAAGTAATTTCTGCAGACTACTGCTCTAAGAATAAGAATTTAAGCCAAAAGATGTCTAATGAAATCCCTTAGGAATAGCATTATCTGTGCTGAGAAAATGACCCATCAACTTGGAAACCATGTTCTGACCTCGAGTTTTGGCATTTCAGTAGGAGACAGTACAAGAAAGAGAACTCTGAGCTTATCAATCTTTTGCAGTCTTGGAATTTAAAACTCAGAAACAATATTCTGTCACCATTCCAGCCTACCTCGGACTAAAGGGATAGTGTTTACAAGCAGCCATGTTGCAAGGATTCAGTGTAAACTTAAAATCCAGCCCCAAAGAAATATTTAGCTCAGTGCTGTTGGTAAAAGCTCCATTAAAATCAATATTTTCCTCCAAATGAAATAGTGGAGATAGTTTTAAAAGTTTGGATGTAAATATTAGTTATCTGTCATTCTTGAAACTAGTAAGTCCCTCAAAAAAAAAAGCTATGCATTTTAAAATGCCCAGTGTTAAAATGAGTACAAATAGTTCCCTCCCCTCCAAAAAACGAGAAACGCGATCTGTAGTATTTACAATGTCTAAAGCATGCTGTGTTTTGCTTAATTCTGCCAACAGAACTCTGATGAGGGCTGCAAGTTTTCAGCAGTGTGATTTCCAGTTCCTGTTGAGCAATAGTAATCCCTAAGTCGCAGATAATTTTCTTTTTTCTCCATGTCAGGCCTGCTTCTAAAACTAGATAGAAAGAACATGAACAAGCCATCAGTTTTACTGACTATGACCACATATAATATTTTGTGAAAAATAAATAAACCTACCTAAACAGGTTCATGGTTTTTTTTTTTTTTTTTTTTTTGAAGTACTAGAAAAATGCATTAAAGTATCAAGGCTCGATACCAGCCCTACCGACAGCAGTCACATGACTGAAAAACCAGATAGACAATGGAAGGTGCAAAGTTCATTATCTTGTGCTGTTTTCACTTTTTTCTCTTAAAATAGAGATGGTTATACATGCAAGAGACAGAAATTAGCCACCAGGAAAATACTACGCACATCCACATGCAGGGCGTAGATGAAAAATAAAACAGTTGTTTGTTCCCTACAGTAGACAGGCCTGCCCCTTCATCCTTGTGATAGATGTGCATGCAAAACCGAAATGAAGTCAAATCCCTGCAGATTGCTCATAAGTCACACAAACAGTTTAATCCTTTCACTGCCTCCCTTTGGGAAGCCTGCCCCTTGGTGGGTAATAACATACAATTCATATAATGTCAAGTATTCTCTTAGTTTGTTAGTAGAAAGCCTTCGCTTTCTGTAACAGGATTTTGTTTTTCCATATTTCTCGTAAAGAGCATTATGTCACTCTGTTATCTCAGTAAGTGTGTCCAGAATTCGGTCGTAGCTTTTGTTTTAAGAGGAAAAGTGTCAGTATCCTGAAACTATATATAGAAACCTTAGCTAAAATTGATTCTGGCACAGAGGCGTATTTTAAGAGGCAGACAGGCAAATCTAAGTGCATTTTTGCTTTGCTCTTTGTTCTGGATTTTACTGGAAAACAGTTGCATTGCGAGCAGGAATACAATGAAAGGAGACCTTGGAGTCTTAACCCCTGAACAGATGCCGTCAGTGCAGCTTTGGAAATACCGCTGTCACTTCAGATCTTTTCCGCTGAGTACCTATGTAAGCCAGTGGCCGGAGCTGCTGGCATTCGAAGATTTTTGTAGTTCTGCAGAAAACAGACACTGTGAGAATTCTTAAAACAGAGTCATATGCCTATTATCAATCTATTTTTAAATATTTTGTTCTTCTTTGGTTTTCCTTCTACTTAGTTTTTTGAGGACTAGAACTGATGAGAATTCATACAAAAAAGTATTTGTCTCTAGCACCATGAAATTTTTTCATTTGTGAGTTGCTAACTTGTCAAACCAAATCAGAAACTCTTGGTATCTTTATCTTGGGAAGGATTTAATTTTCTTACTCTCTCAACTGAAAGTTGCACTTTTATCAACAATGATGTGAGATTATTTTTCTCCTTACCCCCGATGGGGTTATGTGTGTGTGTTTTGTATATGTCCGTGTGTGTGTGTATATATATATAATATATATGTATATGTGTGTATGTATATATGTATATGTACACTCTTAGCTTATGTCTGGATCTTGATCTGGCTCTGAAAATAGGCAAATATCAAGGTCCTCCTAACTTCAGTGAAAAAAAAATTCAAAAATAGCATGATATGTATAAGTTTAATTTATAATAATCATGCATACTCAAGATAGTAGCAGGCATTTACTAATAATTGTATCATTCCTTTTTGATTAATTTAATAATATAATATTCTGTAACAATGTCTGCCTAATTTAGTAGTATTTCAGTGTTCAAGTTGAAAAACTATAGTGTAGGGAGCATAATTAACTTTCATAAAATCAGTGTATAAACTGCTCACAGAACTTTGATCTCTGAATGTTCAACTTTAAAATCCCTATCCCTTCTATACTGTATTGACTAAATATACATATGATATTGTATTGTATTTTGATGTATGAAGATTTTTAAGTAGAAATATTAAGTAATAAAATGAATCAGTTATAGTCATGGTAATCTGAAATAATTCTGAACTATGTGTAGTCGCCTAACCACTGTGTATGCTGTTTTTTTTCCTTTTAGAAAAAAAAAATCTGAGGGAAAGAAAACGAAGACTGTCCAGAATTCCTACAGAACAGTAAGTACTTTAAATGAGACAACAATTATACTTGAGTTTCTATAAAATAGGAAGACCGTACAAATATCTTTAATAGAAATATTCACCTTTCTACTTTCTAAGATAAGAAACTAACATACTAAGCAAGTGAAGCTGTCTGAAACTCAATTTCATTTCACTGCAAATCCTTTATCCTATAATCCTCTTGGATAAGAGACCAGGGGTAATCCTTGTGATACATGTATGTGGCAGGAAATGTTTATGTTGATTTCATCACTTTTTTTTACTAGCATCATATCATTTTAAATTCTATTGAAGAAAAAAAGCAGTAAGTAAAATTTAATCAAAGCACCTTGCATTCTCTGTATGTGATACAAATTTTTTTCACGTTGAACGAAATTTTACGCAGAATCAGTATGCTTGATTTGTTTATAGTCATTAAATTAGAATTATTTTAACATGACAACCATCTGCAGGCTTTAAAACTTACAGCTTAATCTCATTAGATTTCTTTCCAACCTACTCACAACTTAATTATGACCTGTATTTCCTTACATAGCCATTATTTGACGGTGCTAATTGCTTTCCTAAATATGTTTCTATGAAACAAAATTAAGTGTATTCTTGATCTCATTCTTTCTGGTAGAATTAGTAACATTATAGTGATTTTCTAGATGTAGAAATTCTGAATAGGTGAATGTCAACAAATAATCAAATAAATACAGGAAAGCAAAATCCACTCTGACCCATGTTACATCGCTTTTAATAAGACCACTTAAAGTAAAATGTAGTGAATTAACAAAATGATAGATCTCTATCTCGATATATATCAAAATAAAGTTTAATAGAAAGGATGTACATGTGATATAAAAAAGAAATTCATAAATAACTTTTCTAGGATATATACAAATTACACTTATGTAATCAAATTTTCTAGCACCTAAAAGACTTTAGTGCATGAATCATATCTTAATTCTAAATGATTAAATCTAGTCAGGATGATGATGACCTAAATGTAATTTGTCTTAAATCTAGTTTCTTCCTTTTTGAAGTGTGAGAGGAGCAGGGAGAGAGAAGGATTTTATCCCTGTGATGCCTCACTTTACACAAAACACATCACCTCACTTTTGGCTGTGGTTATTTATGGATGGCTATAGACTTTCTGCTTTAAAGTCAGATATTTATAAAAATTCATACTTCAAAACTTTCAAAAACTGTTTCTCGATTTAAACAATCAACTCCAAATATGTGAACTGCTCATTTGAGGTGGCAGAACGTGTTTACAAACACGTTCTGGGTATAAGTAGGCTAATTAAAGAATCAGGTTTTACTATCATGTAAAAAAAAATTGCTCATTTAATTTTCACATCTTGCAATTCACTCAAATTAGCAGTTTCTTTATGACGTCTCCCCCCGCCTCCCCCAACATCTTACTGACCAAAGTGTCAGCCGAGTCACTCAGCCAAAACATAGCAACACCTGGCAGTCGTCCCACAGGAGTCAAGCCTCTCTTGAAATTTTGTTTTGTTGTTTTGATATATATTTCCAGTTTTTAAGCATAATTTCAATTTGTACATTACTGTACATTACTCATTGGGGAAAAGGTTGAAGTTTTAAATTACAGAAGCATACATATTTGTTTTAAGGTCTTTCTATAAGAGCCAGATAATATCTACCCTAGCTTCTCACAGCTTCTTAGTCATTTTATCATAATTTTATTGTGGAAATCCGTCAGTGGCTTTTTATCTGATCTGACTTATCTGTAACTTACTTGGTCTGTTTATCCAGTGTGGCTTATAGAAGTTATTTAATTTGAATTGTAGTTTTCATAATTTTATTGAAATAGGGTTTATAGCATATTTTGGTGTGAATTGATTTAAGTGATGAGATCTGCTTATTTGGAATACTCTTAAAAAAAAAAAAAAAAAACCACTCTACATGTTTCCAAGAAAGAAATACTGCCTTTTCTTGGTGAATTTTTAGTTTGGGTCAGTTTTTCCTTTCAGGTTTTAATTGCCTTTTATTTAACAACTACATGCTAAAGGACTCATAAGTAACTGTAAGGAAAAAAATGACTCAATTTGAGCCTGAATAATAAAAAGGAATAGTTTTTTTTTTTTTTTTTACTTAATAAAATATTTATGAGGAGAAGTGCTCTGAATTAAAATGGTGTAGTCAAAATGTGTCTTAATACATATCTTAATCTCTAAAGAGTTCATGCATTAGGGAGTCAGTACATGGAATAAAGCATGATACATGGTGAAGACATTGGATTATACAGTGACTGTTTTTCTTGTCTTCATCTATAGAATATACAATTGTACTATAAGCCCAGGGCTAATAAATCAACTCTTATAATTCCTATTTGAATCAAATCTTACAAATGAAAGACGTCTAACAGAGGAAAGTCACACAAACCTCTTATAATTTTACTTCAAAGTCCATAGCTTAAGAGTGATTTGGTAATTGATTAAAATATTAATAGAGATCGTTAGAGCCCAATGCACTTATATTTCACAAAAACATTTTGTGCTTAAGAAAGAAAGGAGAAATAAGGAAAGAGGGCCATTAGAGATTGAATTTTATATTAATAATTTTCCTCTCAACTGCTGAACACTTAGTGGTACTTTCAAGAACTCCATGGGTCAATCAGGTCTTTATTGACTCTAAACAGACTGGAAAAAAAATAATTACAAAGACGATGCATTAAAAAAAATCATATGCTCAGGCATGCTTCTTGGAAACTAGGCACATTATCCTAGATTTGCTAAACCTTTTTAAATACCACTGGGAGTTCGTGTTCTCACTCATCGCATGACTACTGTTGACATTCTTGCTTCCCTGGCACACCAAATAAAGTAAGAAGTTTTTAGTAAGAAAGGTCCTAACTGGGAAAGAGCTTGTGATTCATTAGAGAACAGACATTATTTGTAACTGCCCCTCACAAATTTCAACTAGTCAAACCACTCTTTATAATCAGAAAGTATAGACGTGTTTGTGTGTAATATCTAATAGTACAGAGCTAGGGAAAAAATTGTCTATAAAATAAGATATTAGGCCAAATAGATATTACCTCCCCTAATATCCTCATTTATAGAGGGACAGAGAAGACAAGTCATTTATCCAAGCTCTTGTATCTAATAACAGAATCAGGAAAAATTTCTGGCTTTGTTAACCACCCACTATTTTTTCCTGTGCGTCCTATTAACGGAAAGCATTTATACAGGAACTGAGGGTCTCAGATTGCTTCAAGGAGCCTCTTCTCAAATTTTACACTTCCTTCAACCAAAACTCTAATGAAATTTTATATAAATAACTGCTTACTCTCTACCTGCCTAAAATTTTACCTTGATATAGCTCATTAGGATGACGTTCACCGTGGAAAGGATTATACGTATACAGAGGGGGAAATTAGAAAATCGGAGTTTGAATCTTGACTTCATCCAGCTCCCCCTCGCGTAGTGGAAAGCCCTGGGGGAAGTGATGACACTCAAGATTACACAGCTAGATTACTACTGGATAATAATACACACACATAATCTACCGTCAGCGACAGTTAAGCAATTACCTCTTTGATTCTCTATTTTTTAATCTGGATAATGAAAAAATAAATAAATCTGCCCAGTCTACTTCCCAAGACTCGATCTAATTAGATGTATGGGTATCGCTGCAAAGAGGCCTAATTATAAATTTTGGTTATTACATTGTTGCATAAGACTTTACACTGTTACAAAAAAAACTTCCTTTTGTATGAAAATTTGCATTTACTATTTTGGGAACCCAATAATATCATTTGACAATAGTGTGTTACTGATGAAACCAAAATTATTGACTGACATCTGTTACAGACAATAATGACCATTGAGAAAAAAAATTCCTTTTTCCTTGAATTTATAATTTATCCTTACTCCTGATCAGCGTCTTTCTCATACAGAGACCTAAAAGAGTTCTTATACAAAAGGAAGAGATTTAGGAAAGGAAAGGGAATGTTTATTGGGCTCTTAGTTTGTGTTAGATATTCCACTTATTATACAATTAAATTTCATTTGATTATCAAAAGAACTCTTCCTATGTTATTTTGGGTTTTATAGATGATGAAAATAAGAACTGAGAGCCATATAAAGTTAGCCTAATTTAGTAAGCAGCAGAGTGAACATTTGAATTCAGTTCTGTCTGATTATCTGAGAGTGGTAACTTGAAAAGGGATAAACACTTAACTGGTCAAGGCAAAGTATTTCATTTTCCTGTGTGAATGATGACACGGTGAGAGGAGGTGGAAGGAAAGAATATATCACTTTTTGTGTCATTAGTCTATGAGGAATACTTGATGTACAAATAACACCACTTTTATCAATAAACATTAGACTGCATCCTGCCTATTTGTCCTTCAGATGCTAACATTAAACCATGGTAGGAGAGTTTAATTATTAAAGACGGCTATCTTTAGTTAGAAAAAGTAGAACCAAAACTGAAAGGAATGATATCCCTAAGTATAAAAGGTCACCTGAACAAAAAGAACTATAGTCTGCATCTTGTTTGCAAATTAATTAACAATAAAATGGATGCTTACATTATACGCTTCTTAGATTTTTATGCTTATGACATTATCTGGGCTTATTCCCTTTAAAATCCTTGTTATAACTTGGGAAATGTTTTCCTTTATTTATTCATTATTCTTTAAAGTTGCTAGTGAGTACCTACTGTATACATTGTCTCAGGTGTTGGAGATATAGGAGTGAACAAAGCACAGCCTCTGCCATCAAGTAGCTTGTAATTAATTACAAATATTGGAATGTCTGTTTTATAAAGAGAATAATACTTACACTTAACGGTAATCTAAGATACTCATCTGAATAACTGTGCTCAGAATCATTTCATGTCCTCATTTACCAAATGATTGAGAATTCTGTGGCTTTCTTTGGGACAGTTGGGTAAGATGGGTTTCCCACAATTGTTATTTTTCATGATAAAGCAAAGCTAAACCACATTTCTTGACTTGGGGCATTTCCTAGAATGCTAAAGAAGGAGTCTTCTACATAGAAAACAAGCTGTGGTTACCAGGGGGTAAAGAGAAGGGAGAGAGAGAGAGAGATTAGGAGTTTCGGATTAATAGATACATATTACAGTGTGTAAAACAGATAAACCACAAGGAGTTACAATATAGCACAGGGAACTATATTGTTTCTTGTAATGAGCTGTAATGGAAAAGAATCTGCAAATATACATATATATATGTATATGTATAACTGAATCCTTTTGCTGTACACCTGAAACACTGTAAATCAACTACACTTCAGTAAAAAAATAAGAAGAATTAAAAAATAAATAAACGGGGTAAAAAGGAGCCTTCTATAAATGTACTGTAGCATCGTAGTTGGCTCTTGAAACTCACTCTGTGTTCAGATCCCAACTCTACCGTTTATTAGCTGTGGGATTTCGGGCAATTTAGGAGACCTCAGGATTGCAGGTACTACATTAAAGTTAGCTGTTATAATTATTCAGCAGAATTCAGAACACTTTTTATCTCTAGAAACATGAGTCTTTGATTTGGATGCTCTCATCAGAAGTAGTCTTCATTTGTTCCGAAAACTTTACCGTCTTTCATGACTCCGAGATATAATGTACCATTACAAAAGAGAATAAGGGGAAATGCTTTAAAACCAGCAGTATGGTTTTAAAGATATCATGTGAAGTTCTAAAGTTAGTCAGACTGTCTTTAATGTATTAAAATGAAGACGATAAGTCCTATTTTATAGGTTTCACATTAGAATTCCAATACATGCTTATTAAGTGTTTATTATAGGAGTTAATTAATATGGTAAGTTCAGGAAATAATTTTGTTGTTACATTAATTTAAAAAAAAATGGAAAAAAAGTTAAAGTATTGTCAGTTTACAATGTTGTGTCAATTTCTGGTGTACAGCATAATGCTTCAGTCATACATGAACATACATATATTCCTTTTCATATGCTTTTTCATTATAGGTTACCAAAAGATATTGAGTATAGTTCCCTGTGCTATATAGAAGAAACTTGTCTATCTATTTTATATTTATATTTGTTAGGATCTACAAATCTCGAACTTCCAATTTATCCTTTCCCACCCTCTTCCTCCGCTGGTAACCATAAGTTTGTTTTCTAGGTCTGTGAGTCTGTTTCTGTTTTGTAAATAAGTTTGTCTTTTTTTAGATTCCACACTTAAGTGATATCATA
This sequence comes from Camelus bactrianus, assembly GCF_048773025.1. Classification (NCBI taxonomy): domain Eukaryota; kingdom Metazoa; phylum Chordata; class Mammalia; order Artiodactyla; family Camelidae; genus Camelus; species Camelus bactrianus. The sequence continues at coordinate 50,869,223 of NC_133550.1, read as the reverse complement.
TGGTGTTTTTCTTTCTCTTTCTGGCTTACTTCACTTAGAATGACCTTAGCTATGAAAGATATCTTTGTGATATTAAAAGGGCATTCTTTTAAAATTAGAAAACACAGAGAAGTCTGGAAGGAAAGTATGAAGGAAAAAGAGAAGTGAAGGCTGGCTAGAAATGCTGAATGCAGGATGAAGTTTGGTTTTGATACAGTAACAGTCCGCCAGGAGCCCTCTCCCTTCTTAAAGCGAATGCTGCCAAAATTAGAACAGGGCAATAGCATGACTTCCCTTTCTGAGAGGTCAAAAATAAGACTAGGGACATTTTGACAGTCATTTTGACAGTCTTCATGGTTCTACAAGTAAGCTGAATCAGTATGTATCGTGATGTCTAGGGTACCAAAGAGAATTTCTAGCCTACCATGAAATGCCTGCCTTTGGAGTCACAAATGGGGTCATTTTCTCCAGAGATGATAAACCTATCCAAGCTGCAGGCTGAGCAGATTCCAGAAGTAAATTATACACAACATACGTTATTCCATGCACCATTGTAAGGACCGAGTTATGCCACTGCACGGCAAAAAGATATACTCTCCTTTGAAAAAGGTTACATAAAATGTTACATGCAATACCTGAAACTGAAGTCACAGAACTACTCTTTCATCCAGTAAATCTTAGACCACAAAATTTCTTATTTTGCTGCTTTTCCACCCATAGTAAGGAATTGAGTTTCTCCTCATTTTAGTACTTCAGTTATTTTCTGTTAATAAATTTTATCTATCATTTCACTTTGCTTTACTGTTTAAGTCATTCTTTTGCAAATATCCTAAAAATCCCTTCCTAATACTGACATGGAATATAAATACCACCACCACTCTCCCTTTTCATGTCAAGTCCTGTTTATGCTAAGTATCTTTTTCCTCTTTTCCTTAAAATTTAATCCTGACATAGGCTACAATTTTATTTCTTTCCCATCCTGAAATATGAAAAATCTGGTTCAACATATGCTCCATTGTACATTTGTGCAATTTATGTCTCCTGTTCTCATGGTTAAGATGAATTGCTTAACCCCACTATTGTTTTTATTTTTCCATTTTCAAAAAGAATCCTGGCAATGCCTGTGTTGATAATGTGGTAAAAAATGTTTCAGCCTGAAGAAATAAAGTCACTAAACAAATGCTCAAAATGCATTGGTTTGCTCGCTCAGTGACCCCCCCCAATATGGTATTATATGACTTTTCAACAGTCTGAAATGTAAGAAATAATTCTTAGCAGTTTTGCCAGTTGCTTAGGGTTTTTGCTTCTCCATTGTATGTTGGCATGTAGCACTGACACATTTGCTTTAACACCGCCAGGGAAGTTATTTATTTTTTATTAGGTATATACTATTTGAACATTATTTAGCCTTGAATTTTCCTTCTCTTTTGTACTTTAAAATACCCTTTTCTTATTTTAGGGAAGTTTTTCATCATGGCCCCCCAGCTATGTCTTAAAGCATTTTATATGTGATAGCATTTATAATACTACTGTATTCTAGAATGCAAGATTTTTTTTATTTACCTGGATGATGCCTATTAACATAATTCTAGAAAAGATGGGTTTGCATATTTGTGTAAGTATTCATATGTTCATTGTTTCCAATTATGAAAAGATTTGAATAATTGTCAATATATTTTACAAAAGGCAAACCCAAATTTGTTATTGAGTCAGCGTAAAAAAAAATGGAGAAAATGCAGGCAGTTCCCAACCTGTGAAAGCTATGTAATGAAATTCATTTTAAGATGTTTTTTATTACACAAGGTGAATATTCACCCAGAGTGGTTGCACAAACAGACCCATGAAAACACACGGTCTGTTGCTGAACCACATATTTCCCGCACTGGGACTGGGGACAGGATGATGAGTGAGGCGGGTGGGAGGCAGGAGCCAAGTGTTTCTCCATTTCTTCTGACACTCATTCGACCCTGCCCCAAATCTGAAAAATCAGCAAAGCTGGCTTTCGACACCGCCACACTTCTTTCTACCTTTGCCTTTTTTCCTGATAAGATTCTGCTTCTCATCTGACATTCTCCAGCTGCCTTTTCTTTAAAGTGGTTTCGGCTTCAAATCCCTTAACCCCACTTTGCTCTGGATCAGAATGCATCCATGCGGCTGGCACAGGGGAACGTCTAAGGAAAGGAGAACCAGGTCACAGTACTCACACCAGCCCTGCATTCTCTCTGCTCCCTCACCCCCTACACACGCACAGTTGTCAGCCCAAGTAAGCAAGTGACATAAGGGATTTGACGCAGTGTGGGGTCCTGCAGTGACGAACTGAGGTAGGGTGGGTGGCAATATTTGGGGACAGGCACCGCAAGCCCTGGAGGGAGCATCCTGCACGGCTCTTGATGTCAGCCTTTCTCTCTGACCCTCCACTTAAGAGCCCAGGATCTCTCTCCAAGTTTTCCCAGGGGCTCTCGCAAAGCTTGTCAACAAAGAGTAGTCGGCAGAAATTAACTGTGCTTTTTTCTCCTGTAATGTGTAACTTAATTAAAGTAAATGCTTAAATATTATTCGTCTACTATTTAACACCTAAAATTTCTTTGTGATATGCAAAATATACAAGCATCAATTCATGACGTAAATACTTAAGTGCCCTCTCGACGTGGAGGAAGCTGTTTTCTTTGTACCATTGCCGTCGTCAGGTCAGGCTGCGAGAGTAAATCATCCTAGGCTGAGGGTGGCTTATCGACAACATGATGTACTTCTCATAGTTCTGGAGGCTGGGAGCCTGAGATCAGGATGCTAGGATGGTCACGCCCTGGTGGAGCCCTCTTCCAATGACAGACTGCTCATCACAGCCTCACGTGGCAGAGAGAGGGCAAGAGAGCTCTGCAGAGCCCTTTTCTAAGGGACTAATCCCACTCATGAGGAGGGCTCCACCCTCATGTCCCAATCATCCCCCAAAGGTTCCGCCCCCTAATACCAGAACATTGGGCATTAGGATTTTGACGTGTGAATGTTTGCGGGGACGTGAACTTTCAGTCCATCGCAACCCTCTCGACCACCCATTCTCTTGGACAATGTGGATCGAGGAAATAATACTTCAATTTTCATTTTCAATTTCTATCATAACTCTGGATGTAAATAGTTATGTTTTCAAGAATACTAGTAATGACCAAAGGCTGTGTTCTTCCTGTGCTGGTGTCAACAGTTATGGAAGTGACACAGTGAGGCCGAGCCAGCCTGCTGGTCCTCATTGCACCAGGCTGTTAGGCAGCCCCAGCCAGCCGGTGCCTCTGCCCTAGGACTCGACAGCTGAGGTGGTCACTGCAAACTGAACGTTTACTCCCTCCTGAGCGCCTTCTGTATAATTTCCCTGTGAAGTTTGTATTCATATCCATATTTCATAAATGAGGAGACAGAGTCTGAGGAGCAAGCTAACTTTCTCAATGTCGCATAGCTAATGATTTTTTTGAGCCAGATGCAGACCTGAGTTACATAATGCCGAGACCTGTTCTCTTAGGCACACAAATTTCAGACTTACCCCGGAGCGATGTTGGAAGAGTTTCTCTATGAGAGGGTGAACTCCCTGGGCGTGGTATGCACATCATCTCTGTATCCCAGACCCTGGCACAGAGTAGGCGCGTAGTGCTGGTTGAACTAAAGACATGACCTGTTTTAACCAGATCTATCCTAGTGCTGGCTGTATTGAAAACTTTCTTTTCTCTCATTTTTTTCCCACTAAAGTTAGATTCATCCATATACTCAAATACCCCATTCCAGTAAGCTCTTATTTTCAAGAGTTGTGTTCTTTAGCCCTAGACAGATCTATAATTTATTTTGACCCTTTAAAATTGTGATAAAATATTCATAGCATAAAATTGACTGTTTTATCCATTTTTAAGTGTACAGTTCAGTAGTGTTAAGTACATCCGCACTGTTGTACAGACGGCATCACCATGCACCTCCAGAACTTTTTCATCTTCCCAAACTGAAGCTTCGTATCCATTAAACAATTACACCTCGTTCCCTCTCTCCACAGCCCCTGGACATCACCATTCTGCTTTCTGTCTCTAGGAATTTGACTACTGTCAGTATCTCACATGAGGGGAATCATACAGTATTTTTGTCCTTCTGTGTCTGACTGATTTCACTTAGCATAATGTCTTCGAGGTCCATCCATGTTACAGCATGGGTCAGAATTTTTATCCTTCTTAAGCTCGAATAATATATTCCATTGTATGTATAGGCTACATTTTTTTATCCACTTATTCTATACTTTATTGAATAATGTAGTTTTCCAATGTGGAATTTTTTTGCGGTTTCCTAACTTCAGATGCAAAGATAGAAATGCAATGAGACTGTGACTTCCAGGACGGCTCTCTTTTTATCTCATAAATGCTAAAATTAATCACAGAAAGCCAGTTGAGTATAGGCAATCAGCCATAGAAATAGATGAGTTTAAGATAATTAGGGCATATGAGTCATAAATATGCCATATTTTAACTTCTCTGACTAGAATTAGCCAGTCTTCGTCTGATTGTCTGATGTTTTTGTACATTAGCTTTTCTTTAGGAGATTTGAGAAGCTAGGGGTATTTTTAAATTGCCATTTCTCTAAACGTAAATAGAATAGTAAGAAGAGGATTGTTGATTCAGAAAAGGAATGCGAATTTATAGCCTTCAACTTCTCTAATACTACCATTTAATTTCCAATCTGTGTGTTATGGAATATTGTTCAAGAATTACTGGATGAATCTTAAATCAGTAAGATATCATCTATTTTTTTCATTCCTCCATGTTTTCAACAAACATCCCTTGTGTGCTTATTAATTTTATAGCTAGCATTTACTGAACGCAAGATACACACATATATGTATTGTATCTGTACACATCTAATAGACAAGCTTTATCACCATTTTTACAGATGAGGAAGCTGATTATCAGAAAGGCTAAGTGATTTTTATAGCTAATAAATGACAGAGTTGGAATTCTAGGTGGTGTTATATGCAAGGCAAGACACCATCTCTGCCCTGGAGTAATTCACATTATAGTGGAATGGATACATTCTAAAATTAGGTATAACATAATAGTACAAAGATAAGAAGTATTTGGAATTCAGTTGGACGTGGGTGTACATTGCCTGAAAAACTTTACCAGTGAAAAGGCAGTTCATCCTGACCTTCTACGACTTAACTTGCATGTTGGTTTTCCACTTTGATTACTAAGGAATTTATGTAAGTACATGGTCAGGGTTAAGGCAGAATGAGATCATGAAGGTCAAGTTCAAGTGTCTGAAGTTTATCCCTAACCAGTGGGAAATCACTGTTTTAATTCGTTGTTGTTGTTAGTTTTTTTGCTGGATCTCTCATTCTGTAGAAGTCTTAGTAATAGAATAATAGTAGCAAATGAAAAAGATAAATTTGAGAAGAATAAATTTTTGCTATCTTGTGTTACTATTTTTTTTAATGATCTTACATTACAAAAACAAATAAAGATTAAAGTGTATGACCTTGCCTCTTGTTCAGAACCATCACACCTCTCAGGTGACCCTCAATCATACAGTCCATAAAGACATTTCGTGACTATTTTCTGACCTGTTGGGCAAGGTGCTTGCTTTAAGTTACTGTAGTGAGGAAATTTCACAGTGCTGTCATGCTTTTGGTTAATACAGTTTTGTGTTTTGCTTGGGAAAGACAATTCTGATAGCGTCCTATTGATTCAGATGTTTTCTGACAGTAGCTGCCTACCGAGTTTGCCTTCATTGACTTTTCAATGTTCTGTTACAAATAACTTGCACGTACAGTGTGATATTGAAGGGCACAGAAGGTTCCCCACTGCGCGTGAACTTGGAGCAGCCCACAGCCACAGGGGTGTGGGCTTATTATCATTCTGAAATCACCCACTTGTCCTGGGCGGTTGCCAGTTAAGAGTTGCATTTTCTATCATTCTTTTTTTCTTCTCGTTTTATTTCAGACATTCCATTGTACTTCTTATTCTTTAAACTTCATTCTTAGAAAAATCCCCCAGGCCAGCTGAAACTTGAAATATAAAGTTGCAGGTGTTTTCTGGTTTTTTTTTTTGAACACCTGGAATCCAACATAGATTAAGTTGGAGGTACTTGTTTTGTTAGTAAAATGTGTAATAATCTTTTTTTGTTTGATTCCCCCAGATCGTGGGATGGTTAGAAATGTCTGTTGTAATCATAATAAAAATATCACTTAATGACTGCCGACCATTGGCTAAGCTCTGTGCACAGGAATGTTTATATGTTATCTGTAATTTTGACAAGTCTACAAGGTAGATATCATTACCCCATTTTACAGATGAGGAAACTAAGAGTCTGAAAGGTTAAGTCCCTTGCCCAGGATAATAATAGTTGCTTCTGTCTTTCTAATTGTGCTTGATTTCTCACATATAAAATGATAGTAATGTTGTTTGGATTTGAAGACTACCTCACAGTTTGCATAGCAGTTTCAACATACAGTCCCTCTTTTAACCTCACAAAACTAGTCTCCATATTTTGTATTTCATAAAACATTGTGAGGCTCTAGGTTTGAAGTGGATTGTGGATTTCCTTGTGTTGAAATATGACCCTTTGTTAAGTTAGCATCGTTTGTAATTTTCTACCACTACTAGTTTATGTTTGTATTTTTTATCATGGGAGAAAGCAGTTGGAGAATTAACCTGCTGACATCCTTGAAAATTTAGAGGGATTATCCTTACCCAGACAATAGCTGGGTAATAACAATAATATTTAAGCAGAAGTATAATAATATTTTTGAGACCAAAATTCTATGCCCAAGAAATCTATGTGAAAATTATATACATGGCTATCATTTTTCACTATCTCCTACCAAAATCCCAGCCCATTTAAACAGCATCCTTGCCATTTAAAGACACTCTAGTCTGTGCAGTCTGTTCCCTTATCTCCATATATGCCAAAGCACCTTATTCATTCATATACAGGAATAAACACAGGGCAGATGGGAGGAAAAAGACAGAGAAAAAGGACACCTTACAGAATCACACATGGATAAGGTAACATGAACTTCAAAAGTAAGTATATTTCTGTCTCATCACTTTGCTGTCTCAAAACAATGACATCAGATGCTCTGACAGAACTTAGGGATGGAAAGCACTAACCAGGTAATAGGAACAACCAATAAAAACATCGGAAGATTAAACAGAAGAAAAAAGTAAAACAGTTAAACCAACATGTTATCCTCCAACTACCCCCATAGGAACACAAAGTGATCCTGCTCATCGTTCTAGAAAGTGCCATGTTCTTTCAAACATCAAAAATTTGGCTCAAGAGCTGGACCCCACTTTTCCTAACCTAACCTCCTAACCTAACCCCCTCTCTTCGCTATTCCCAGAGCATCTGAGACCTGTCTGTACCACAGCACCCATCTCACCTGCTGGACAGGAGCAGAACCAGTAGGGAAACCTCGCCAGCCCCTCACCCCTGCATTGCACAGAGCTCTCCAGCACTTAGAGCACAAGGCCCAGCGCTCAGCACAGGATTCTTTTCAGTGACTCTGCAGCATCAGCCCCCGTGCTAGGACTGAGGGCTAGCCTCAGAGGATGTTTGAAGGAGGGAGCAGAGAAGAAATGGAATTAAGGGAGACAAGAGAGGAATGAGAGAGAGGGGAAAAAAAAAAGAGGGAGAGAAGGGGCAGGAAGGCAGACCGAAGGTGTTAGTAACCATGTCGTGATTTAATCTATCTCACAGTATTTCATACACAACGTATTGTTAATTTGAAATTAACATTTTTTTTCAAATAGATACCTTTGCTGAAAGAAAAATAAATAAGTAAACATTTCAGAGTGCTTCAGAAGTCATGGTGGAGATGAGGGAAAATGAATCTTATGTAAGACTAGAAGCCCGATCTTAGATTTCTTCCCCCCAGATCTTAGATTTTTTTTTTCCCCAATCATTTGGAAGTTTATTTTTTCCTATGACTAAACTATTTCTACTTTTCTGCGTAAGATCTTTGTTCACTCCTTAGCTAACAAATTATAGAAACAGACTTTTATGTATCTTTATAATATATCAAATAAAATAAGGAGGCAAAAGAATTTTAGCTCCCAACCTACAAATGACTGCATTAAAATCTTCCTAAATAATGCAAAATCCGCCATATGCATGCGTGACCAGTTTCCCGTTGGACTCTGCGAGACTGATTATGCTAATTTACACCAGTGCTCATAATAGGAACTAACTGCTCCCCAGGGACACACCATTTCCTCTTCATTCTCCTGCTCAGGCACTCTGTAGCTTTAATTTTCTCCTTTTTAAAAATGTATCAGCCCTGCCCTGATTGATCCTAAGAGAACCCCTGATTTCTCTATCACTTCTAGGCGGTGAGGGGTTCCTCTTTGTACTTTCTAACTAGAAACTCACGGGTCAAGTGTGTATCAGAGGAGGCTTCCTTGCTCTGCTTAACGATCGCGACTTGATTCCAATTCTCGCTATACCTGTCGGCAGACAACGTATTGAATAAAAAGCCGATGCTTTATTTATTTATTTATTTATTTTCCTCTCTCTCTGCTACTCAAGAACAAATACCGCAGGAACAATAGTTAGCAGTCACGGAAGGCAAGAAGATAAACAGAAAAATAAACAATCTTGAGAAAAAAGAAACTCAAGGATGATTTTTGAATATTTATAATCATATCTTGAAATTTATCATCATCACTCCTCAATTTCTAAATCAGATCTGACCAACATGTGCCCCACTGTCTGTTGAAATCTATAGTTCAGTAAAAAATTACACAATGAGAAAGGGAAATTTATTAGCCTTTGTGTAATAGGCTAATATTTATTAGCCTTTCCTTCTGTTCATTATCTTATGGTTTAATTAGTCACGAGCAGAAAATTGAAAAAGATGGGAAAAAAGAGGGAAACTTAGTGCTCTAGAGAAAGGGTTGCAAAAATTACCAAAGAACACAGTAATTATTCACACCCCCACGTGCCACACACACATCACCCACACGCGATGTACTGACCACACTCACATACGAGATGTGCGTACATACACAGACCCCACTACACAGATATCATCCACACACGCAAAAGCACAGACTACACGCTTGCTCATGTAATCACTCACATACAGCCACAACAAAATTATGCTTCCAATTTAATTAGCTGAGGATCCAACATTTTCTCAGACACGAGATCACACGATAGGTCGGCACCGTATCTCAGAGTAGCTCCCCTTGGTCCCCAGTGCCCCAGAGATGGTTCACAGCTGCCTATGACTGGACACACAACCGGATGTGTAAAGCTCAACTATTTTTGCAGCAGTGCACTTTTGGATACAGTATCCTTCCTGAAAATCCTAAGTTCATAGTCTGTATGCTTCAAATTAAGGGTAAGAGTTATGTCTTCTGCTTCTCAAAGCAAACTCAGTGACACCTTGGCCATGTTACCATCCAGAGTGGGAGCAGAGTCAGTGCCCAGCAGCTATGAGCAATGTTGCATTTCTTTGCATTAAGTATTCTGAATTATATTTACTGTAATACTGGATTTATACAGTGGGAATACTAACACTTGCCTGTTTAGGAATAAAGGAAATAATGTTTATAACATACCTAATACAATGCTTGGTGCATAAAAGATGCTCAAGAAGAAGCAATAGAGAAGGTGAGGCATAATTTTACTTTTTTGCTATAATTGATTTCCAACTGCTCCTGGTTTGGTTGATTTCTCACGTATAATCCACTAGTTTACACCTTTTTCCAATTTGATCATCTTTCTAATAAGAAATTATTACTAGTCTGTCTCTGAAATCTGAATAAAACCTTAAAACTTTCAAAGATAGACCAGAAACACATACTCCTTAAGTGTCACCTGCATATTTCCTCAACACAGTCAGTTGAGTGTACTTTTAGGTCATGTATTCGTGCACAGGAAAAACCTTCCTGCTCAGACCAGCTAGTTAAATTGTAAGATTCCCCCTAGTTTATAAAAATAAACATGCTTTTCTAAAAGAAAGCACTTTTAAAAATTCTTTGAAATGGTAAGAAAAGGATAATGTGACAGATGTTGGTTAAAGGTAGTTTTATGTTATTAAATTCACACAGCTCATGCCGATCCTTCCATTCAGATGTCCCTCATACAAAACGTACAGCTCTTAGGTGTATTGAATTCTTACAGTTGACTTTATTTTTCTACTTAATCCAGGAAGCCAAAGTTAGAGTCGTGGGACTGTAGAACTAGAATTTGCAGATAGACACTTCAACGCCATTTAAATATTAAAAGTAGTAGGAAACTGTAGTGATAAACCAGGCATTTTTTAGAGTCAGTTCTGAGTCATCCCCCCCCCTTTTTTTTTTAAACCTTTAAGTTTCTTTACTTGGAATCCCTTAGAGAAAAAGTTCTATAAAGCTAAGATCATCTTAAAAACCATAGTTTTCCAAAAGGCTTTATATGAACTTTGAAGCAAATAACTAGCAAGATATGAGCAGAAGCAAGGCCACGGATGATGCTCTCTGGCTGTTAGTTTGTAAGGAGACCTTGTAATATAGACTTGTTGGGGTTTCGAGGTAAAACATCAAATACTAGCTGTACTTTCATGCTCAGTGGTGTAGAAAGGCAGCGGGGAGAAGTCAGGATATGGGCACCAGGTCCTGGACTTTAAAGGCTCACTTAAACTTCCCCAATTCTTTTTGCTAGCACAGTCCTCCCCTAGGATCCAGTTGCCCTGGGCTATAACCAGAGACACGGAGAATCTATTTGTTGAAGACCACACACACCAAGTACAAACTGAAGTAGGATGTGTTATGCACCTCCCAATTTCAGGGTTGCGTATCATCATTTGGCAACGCTATTATTTCCGTGAGGACACACCCACGTGGCAAGTCGGAAAGAGGAGGGCAGGAGTTCACATCATGCATGGGGTTGCTGCCAGGCTTTGGGTTTCGTTCTTATTAATCTGGGCTGTAGTTGCAAAAAGCCAGGTCAGAAATGACCTTTCATTATTTTATGAAACCCAAACACACTTGTCAAACCCAACCATGCAGAACAGCACAAATTAAGTCAACTTTCACTCTGGTTTTGTGCCAAATGGAATGAAGCCTCTGGTGGGCTGGACAGCTCTATTTCCTGCTTTCAACTTCTGAGAGTCCAATTAGTAAATCAAACTTTTTAAAGCTGTGTAAAATAATTAATTAGGTCATAATTACTCAGAAGCATATTGTACAGTGTACTGTAATCTACTGTCTGGTCTAAATGTTTGAAAGGGGTATCAATTTCATTATTAAAGAATTAATCATAATTGGGCATAATCCTTGGGTGATGGAGGTTGAAAAAAATTACTCTAGGGATTAACTGTTCGTATACGTGAAGTAGATAAATTCCTCCAGAGCTTGAGTGCTAGTTGTGCTTTGCAATTATTTTCTGGTTACATTATTATTCCCTTTTTCCCCTTTTTTTAAAATTGAAGTATAGTCAGTTACAATGTGTCAATTTCTGGTGTACAGTATAATGTCCCAGTCATGCATATGCATACATATGTTCATTTTCATATTCTCTTTCATTAAAGGTTATTACAAGATATTTAATACAGTTCCCCATGCTATACAAAAGAAATTTGTTTTTTTATCTATTTTATAAATAGTAGTTAGTATTTGCAAATCTCAAACTCCCACATTTATCCCTTTCCAAATTCCCTTTCCCTGGTAATCATAAGATTGTTTACTATGTCTGCAAGTCTGTTTCTGTTTTGTAGTTGAGTTCATTAGTGTCCTTTTTTTTTTTTTTAATAAACATCACCCAACAAATAAATGCCTCGTTGGAAGAAAAAAAAAAAGGCCCCCTGTCTGAATGTGTTTATTACATTTGGACAACTGATTTTCCATCTTCTCTATCCCAAGAATTTTCAATCATCAGTACATTGGTACAATAAAAGATAAGAATGCATATGTTGTATCAGCCTCTATACTAAGGAGTTTTACCCACATTAATTATTCCTTTTAGTGTAATAATATAATAATAATACAGTGCTATAAGGAATGTATCATTTTACAGATTGAGGTCCAGGGAGTCAATGGTTTTCAGAGTTAATAAGGGCAAGATCTAAGAACTGAATTCAAGCCTATGTAATTTCAAGTCTAACTTTTTTTTTAATGCTATTTCAATATTTTGTTACATTGGCAGCCTTAGAAACAAGTTTTCTTGAGGATATGAGTACCATAAAACCATTTTCTAAAATTCTAATTTTTAATTTCAGTAATAATTTTAAAGTATATATATTTATATATATATAAACAAGAAGGACTTACTGTATATAGCACAGGGAACTAGATTTAATTTCTTGTAATGAGCTGTAATGGAAAAGAATCTGAAAAAATATATATGTATGGATGTATATGTATAACTGAATCACTTTGCTGTACACCTGAAACTAACATTGTAAATCGATGACACTTCAATAAGAATTTTTTTAATTTACGTGTGTGTGTGTGTATATATATATATAAAATATGACTATAAAACAGCTACTTGATAGTGATCATTCAAAAACCATCTTAATAGAATATAATTGCAGCTATTAAGTCATGATTTCTCAGACAAGGTCTTCAAGTCACATGGAGATATCCTCAAAAAAAAATTTTTTTTTTTTTTTGGAAAGATACCTGCTCATGACTTGTGCTTGTAAAACCATGTCCTGCGCTACTGTATTTTGTGTGGACTCCTGAGTATTTTTAATTAATTCTCCAAATTTCAAATTTTATTTTCACAAGCACTAATGAACTTCAAGCCCTGTATGTTACCAGATAAAAAAGTATCTAGTCACAAACTCTTTGAATTGTACACTGTTTGTTAAGGGAAGTTTTATTTGACCAACCGTTCGGAGCCTACATGAGCATCTGACACAAGACCAATTATTTGATCCAATGATTCGTGAGCATCTGACACAAGACCAATTATTTGATCCAATGATTCTTAGCGGAGATAATTCTTGTTCTTTCACGCGTTATTATTATTATTTGATTTTAACCAAACCACTGAGTTCTTTTTATACATCATTTGTTCCTGGTTTACATATGTTTTAATGAATTCCACGAAGCCTGTTGTGATAATATCTTTGTCCCTGTCCGATGTCTCTACACTATACATTTTATTTGACAAATAGCTTTTTTCAACTGATGTTTTAGTGCCACATTCACAAGAAATCAAGCAGAAATGCTAAATACAATTTGGTTTGTCTGTAAGGTAGGGTTTTATAAAGAGCTTTCCATCGAAAAAGCTATATGAAAGAGATAATATAAAAGATGGAAAAATATAGGTAATTACCTCACATGCTAATATTTATATAAGATGATGCAACTTCTTACCAATTACAAATAGATAGTAAATATAATAATTACAGTAAGATTATAATAATTATAAGACAATAAATACATTAAGACTAAAGACAATATGATATTATCTTAATGACAATATTATGTCATCCCCTACAGACTAGTTCTCAATTTTATTAAGATCCAATAATAGAACTCCTGTCTGCAGATTAACCTAAAATTTCTCATTTGGAGCCACAGCTTTTGGTGCTTGTGTTCTGTTCCTAAATGTTACTCTCTTTGATATAAAGCCTTTAAGTTACATGGAGACTAATTTTCCCCAGTCTTTTCTTTCATGGATCATGAAGAATGCCAAGGGGCAAAAATGTGGCTATTTCTTTTAAGTTCCTACTTATGTCTTTTTAATGTTTCTTTTAGGATCTTTTTAGGATCTAGCAAATCAAATAAGAAAATTTAACTTATCATCAATAGTAACAAACACCTGAGATCAATATAGCTTATCTGTGCCTATTCATGTCAGAGAGGATATGTAAGCATGGACCATCTCCACAGCTCCCTGCATAGTTAGGCTGGAGAGGATTGTAAAACTGAAGCTGCAGAGTTCAGTAAATGAAAGGCAGCTAATCAGGACAGTTTTGTCGGTAAACTGATGTAGTGAATTAGTGTATTTCTCAGAAGAAAGAGAACAGATACTTACCTATAAGCTAATGAGTGATGTGAAACTAAGAAGACAGGAAATGCACCTGCTAAGGGTTTCACAACCCTATAAACCACAGCAGGTGCCAAAATCTTAGGTCCAGAAGCAGACAGGGTAATCAAGAACATCTTTTAAGCACGGCTTCTCCTACGATTTTTCTTTGGTTTACAAAATACATTACATATGTAAGGAAAGCCATAATGCTGACTTAAGTTCTTATGTAAAATTTTTTTAAATGAAGAAATGTTGAAGTTTCTTTTACATTTAAGCAAAAGAAGCATATATTATTTTCTATACTTGTTAACGCACATTCCTATTTTTCCACAATTGTGTTTGAGTGTTAAGACTGAGGGTTTTTTTTTTAGTATTTTGTTTATGAATATTATAGCATTAGCTTTTGTAGTAATTAAAAATTGACATTGAAGTATAAAAAGGAATGTTAAAATTCCTGCTATATAGAATGATGACTACTAAATACCATGTGTACGTAACTTGGCGTTGACAGAAAAATATACACATATTTCTAGCAGTGAACACATGATAAATACAAAATGTGGATATAGTCAAATATTAAAATTCCTTTCTGGAACTCAATCCTCTTGGCAAACATAAGTATAGTGCAAGTCTTTCTATTTCAATTGGAGAAAAGTGCTTGGGTGAAAGGGTAATTTTTACTGTTATCTTTTCCAAAAATACATGTGCTGCTGCTTAAGATGCAAAATGGAAAAACTAGAAAGACCTGAATAAAATATCTCATTGCCCAACGGATTCAATAAGTAATGAGAACAATAAATAAAAGAGAGGCTCAAATATAACCTTGAACATAATGCTTTCAAGGGTTGTAAGAATTTTCAAAAATGCCTTCTATTTTCATCCTCTTAGAAATTTTTCCAAAGCTATTCAAGGTGGCATAAATCATAATGCTTCCATTTTAACTAAAGCCTGTCTTTTGAAATTTGTTTATCGCCAATTCCCACTGTTTTATATAACGGTCCTTTACCAGTATATAGAATGAATGACTCGCCAACTGACCGGGACAGACCGAGGGACCTACCTACACATCAGTGCAAAAATAGTCATTTGTCTAGTCTTAGGGTTTTTCTCTTCAAAATGCTTTGTAGGCTTCAAGAAATTCTAGCCACACCCCTGAGAGGTAATTTGCCGTTACTGACGATTTATGGTTAAGAAATTCTTGGCTAAGTAATTGGCCCGAGGCCAAAGAAAGTCAATGAGAGTTTTCAGCTCACGTTTTTCAGTCCCATCGATCACTGGGGCTGTACTTCTTTTTAAAGTTTTTATTTTACTTTAGGAATTTGGCATCACTCGTTACTGCAGACCTATGCTGGTGCCTATACTTATACTTGAGATTACACTTCTATTTTAATTCCTATTTTCGTCACTAACAGCTTTTTCAGTTTTACTCTCCCCTTTTCTTCCCCCAAGCTTGATTTTATTCCAGAAAATGTAACTAAAAAGTTGGATTAGAAACTGCTTGGTAATGTTTAAATTAGCCCAAATTTGACATAGATCACACCTCCAAGTGGTAGAAAATTCTTTAAACTTTGTGAATATAAACTTATCTTAGAGACCTCAAACCTAGGTTCCCCTCAGAGCACAGTCTGAATCTAGGAAGAGCGTTTTTGCCTTTTGAAAGTGAGGATGTATAGACGAAAGGCTGTAGGTGACTTGAAATCGTGACCCTCCCTTTTGAAAGATACTACCTCTGAACTCTAACTGGAAAAATACAAACATAGAAGAAATTGAGTCTGTGTTCAACTTCACGTTGGTGTTGAAAGGCAACACTCTTCTTCAGTAATCATTGGGCTGAAATGTAGAGAAATCATTGTAAATCAATACTATTTAAAAAATAATGTCCTGATTAATTCACATGTTATTCACTAACTTTTAGGCCAGACACTATTATGACCCCTGAAGTTAAAAATAGTAAGTGAAATGGACCTTGCCCTTTAAAAGCTTAATCTAAGAGAGAAAGAGAGAGAAACAAACTCTACTAAATTTGCACTGAGAGTACAAGGGAAGAAGTAATTACACTTGTGGACAGTAAATATCTTAGGCTGGAAAACTGGATCCCAAAGCATGAATGTTTAGTAAATGCCTACTGTATTTCTTTCCTAGGATTGCCTTAACAAAGTATCAAAAATTTGGATGGCTTAAAACAACAGAAATTTATTCTTTCACTGTTCTGAAGGCTGGAAATCCAAAATCAAGGAGTCCGCTGGGCCCTGCCTCCCACAGACTCCCTAGGGAAGGAGCCCCCCTTGCCTCTTCCAGCCCCGGGAGCCCTGGGCTCTCCTTTGTGCAGCATGAGTCCCACCTCTGCCCCTGTCTTCATGTGACCATCTTCCCTCTGTCTCTTTTCCTCTTCCTAGCAGGACACCAGTCGTATTGGATTTAGGTCCCACCTTCCTGCAGTATAACCTCATCTTAATGACATCCGCAAAGCCCCCATTCCCAAATAAGGTCACATCCACGGGTACCAGGGTTAGGACTTCAACACACAACAATACATGCAGGCAGTAAATACAGGGTTGTAAGTTCCCCATCCTCAAATGGCTGAAATTCTTTTGGTGGGAGGGGTGGGCAGAGGTGTCATCGGAAAAATACAGCATGCTCTCTTAAATTTGAATTTCAGGTCAACAGCAAATACATTTGTAGTAAAAGTATGTTCAATGCAATATTTAGGACACACTTCAGTAATTATACAATGAGTAAGTTTTCAGTGTTAAGTAATAACAAGTAATAATATTTTAGTTTTAGTCTGATACAATATTTAGGACACATTTTATAGTAAAAGTGTTTTGATGTTCATCTGCAATTCAAAATTGAACTGGGAGCCTTGGATTTTTTAGTCGCTGAATCTGACAATCCTAAAGTAGGGAGACAGAAAATAAACCTACAAAAAGTAGTATTCCATGAGTGATAAATACCAAGGGGAAAAAAAAAAAGTAGGGTTAGGAGATTTAGAAATGCTGGAAGACTAGAAGGTTGGCCCTATATATATATATATCAGATAGAGGAGACATTTGTCTCCAAGAAGGAGACATTTGAGCAGAGATCTGAAGGGAGTGAGGGTGTGAATCCCACCACTGCCTGGGGGAGAGCTTTCCTGGCTAAGAAGACAGTACGTGAAAATTCCTGAGGCTGGAATATTGCAGGGTTCCCAGGGATCCAAGAGCCCAGTGTGTTGGAACAGAGGGGGCAAGAGGCAGAGCAAAATTTTCATTGTCCTTTCAGAATGTATTATGAGCCCTAATTAATTCTTTGGCATACTCAGAATACTACATTTAGTTGTGTGCCTGTCCATCTCTGTCTTTGTTTCTTTATCACTGCCTCTTTGCAAATGCGTGTGTGTGTGTGTGTCTATGCGTAAGATATATATATACGGAGAGAGAGGGAGACTCAACACAAAGTGATGTCTGCTACAAGGAAAAATAATGAGCAACTTAATTAATCTGGGCTTTATTTACCCTTGTGTTGTCAATTTTGATTATTTGCTTATTTAACTAAAATGCTCCGCTTTCATTACAGTCATTAGCTTCCATCTATAAATAATAATGTGTTTGTATTCCATAAGTATGTTACAGTTCTGCACATTTTGCATTTTGCAGCAGAGACCAAGACACGGGGAGTGTTTTGACTGAATGAAACCTCTGATCAAATCCTGGGGGCTTACTAGCAGTTGGTTAACCTTCAGAATAACGCCCCGTCTCGGGACTCCCGTGCCCAGATGTGTTCACCTCATTCACTGTCTTGGAAAGCACTTGATGCCGTGTCCTGCCCTGTGCTGTCTGTGTGGCCCCAACGTGTGGATTCAGCACTGCTCCCCATTTTCAGCATCAGGAATGTAAGTCGCCCTAGATCCACGGGACACTTGTACAGCATTTGTGTTCAGGTTCTGCCTCTGTCTTTGTGCCTTGCTCTCTGACTTGGTAGCTTCCCAATATGACAGCCCCCAGAAACCTGAAACTCAACCCTTCTCTTGTTATTCATGCTTCTAAAACCCACCTGTTCTATGACCTCTGGCCTGGCTGTTGCAATCACTTTACCTGGTGATAAACAATTTTCAGAATCAAAGGTCAGACCATTAGTCATTCTTCATCCATGAGTTCTGCTGACTCATGAGCCGAGACATCCCAAATTCACTTCTCAGACTCCTATTCTTGACCTTTGACTTGAATGTGTGTCCTGCCATTGCCATTCTTCCTGACATAGGCCGTGGTTTGCCCAAAAGACCGAACTTCCTCTGAGTCCCCAGCACGTGGGTTCCGCTCTGAGTGTGCTCTCAAACTCAGTTCATGCACGTGCTTCCAGGGGTCTGTCCCTATTGAACTGGGCATGGCCAGGACACTGGGGCATAAGCTCAGCTCCCCCCTTGTGGCCAGGAATGGAACTGGTTGGATATTGCTTCTTATTTCTGGCTTTGCCCAGTGAGAGTAAGACCAAAACTACTATATACCTTACTCTAAACCCTCAAATCAGAAATGTTATAAAGATCTCAGGGATCACTAATTAGAGGCACTCACCCTATACAAATTGGTATGTACTTCCAGAACCAAGCACTACAAGAGCCCTATATTTGTGGGATCTAGAACTGTAACTGAAACATTTCTAGTCATACTCTTGTAAAAGAGATAACATGACTTCCTCCCTCTCAGTTCACCCAATCTTGTGCTCCCTGGCCAAAATCACCAAGGCTTCTGAATTTCATAATGAATTTCTCTTTTTGGTCTACAGACTCACTCTCCACCTATGTTACATCTCTTGAATTTCTCTCCTTATACCCACTAGAACTTCTCTGTGTGCTGGTCCAAGCAGACTTTTCTGTCTGGCTCTGGCAGCCATTTAGCTCTTTCTTCCCAGCAAGTGTCTGTCTCTGAAGTCTGATGCAGAGCTTAGCCAAAGAACCTTTCCCCATGTAAGTAAACAGAGCCGTGTT
Source organism: Camelus bactrianus (assembly GCF_048773025.1). NCBI lineage: Eukaryota > Metazoa > Chordata > Mammalia > Artiodactyla > Camelidae > Camelus > Camelus bactrianus. The sequence continues at coordinate 50,850,292 of NC_133550.1, read as the reverse complement.
TAACTAGGTCTCAAGATGAAACACCTAGCTGTCTTTGTGCTGCGGGGAAGTGCTTCTGATGCTTTAATATTTATGTTCTAGATCTAAAATGTCTACTATTAGTTCTGTGAACTTAATCCTCAAGTCTTACTTTCCTCATTTGTAAAAGAAGGATGTTGGCTATCTGATCTCCAAGGTCACCTCCTCCTCTGTGGTCCGTGATGCCACTATTCATCACGTTTGACAGAGCCTTTCCTCTTTATAAAACAAGTCTGTGGAGTCTGAGAGAATGACAGTGATGCCAGGCATGATTTTACTCTATCAGGATTTCTATCTTCTTCATCCTATAGTCATCTTTTTAGAAAATCATAGGAAGGGGCAAGTATGCAAATTAGAGGTAAATATGGATCGGATGATTATAAGTCACAAACTATATCTGCTTTAAGAATAGAGAGAGAACTAAAATCTCCTAAGAAGTACCGTGACATTCTATATGTCATCACCTTTGTGCCTTCTGTTAATTCCTTACTGCTTTCTTTGGAGGTGGGTACATCTATGGTTTTAGATTTTTTAAAACTAAGCTGATCAGATGAAACATAATGGTGATTCCTATTCCTTGGTTTTGTTTTCCCGTAGTGGGTACCGTGTCAAACATTCCATGTGAGTCCATGTATAAGACTATTAAGTGTGAAAACTATTTGTATCATAAAGCTCATTCTCCAGGGTTGGCTACAAATTAGTAATGTTTAAAGAGCTTATTTGAAAATGAAGAGTCATCCGGTCACATTGTCTGGGAGATCCTAAATAATTGGAGTGGTTGTGGGGTTTTTTTTTTTTTAATTAACTGAGACAATTTTTAAATTTTCTCTACCAGTGTAAGTAGTTCACTGGTGGGTTTTTCTTCTCCTTTCTCTCACTTGCCGGACCCACCCTCGTCAATTCCTGAGTCAAACCTGACGAAGGTCAGATGCTTTACTGCCAGCCTCAGCCCAGCAGTGCGTAGGGCCTGGAGTGTCTTCCCACTAGTCCCAGCAAGTTCTAGCCCCGCCTTTGTTGCCCAGCTCCAGCCACTGCACTGACCTACCATAGAGTGTCTGCTTCAAGATCCGAGCTCCCTTAGACAAAGCCTTGGCCCCACTGGATCTCGCCAGCCCCACCTCTAAAGTACAAGAAGCTATTCATTGATACATATTGGCACTTTCCTTCCAGGAATGGGCTCCTGATCCCAAAGACACAGCACTGCCATTGAGCTAATTTTGACCTTGAACTACTGCTTGTTCTTTCATGATTGCAGCCAAATCATACTATTGGATGCAATACCCACATGACCAAACAGATTTGTCTGCTTTCCAGTTTCCAGCGTTTTGTCCATTTCTCTTTCCATTGCCTCTTGTTGATGAAATGGCAGTCTGATCCCATCTGATGTTTCCAAATAGGAAGGGAAATTACATAATTTTTTGAATCATTCGTGATTGACTTGGGCATTCAATGGGAAAGTAATTGAGACTGTTTATGAATATTCCTCTTTTTAAATAAAATGGTGTTAAGCGAGGTGTTGGGGTGGTTGACCATGCAGTGTTTACAAGGATAAATACAAATTGTTTGGATAAAGACATAAACTTTTGACAAGAGCTTTATGTACTTTTTGCTTTTTCTACATGTTGTTAGCTGAAGAGGACTTTAAAAAGCTGATTAAAAATAAGCACTGGGCCATTCAGTATTAGCATTTCAATCTTTCTGGCCCTTTTAGAAATAAAATGCTTATTTTAAAAATTACATGCTGTCTTCTGCTATTTTTTGGCATTTAAATTTCAAATTATTAAAAAGTACTATTCATTTTCTTTTCTGATTCATTTTCTGAAATATTTCTGTACAAATGTGTGTTAGGCAGAACAGAGAAAAATTTTCTAAAACTAAAATTAAGCATTGTATTTCTGGTTTTGAAGACTGTTGCTTCCTGTGAAAGAATTTTTTCTAAGATTTCCATAAGCTATGAATAGAATCATCAGATTAAGTTTACCCTCTCTTTTTTTTTTTTTTTTACTTACTGGGCACTAACTTAACCCCTCGACCATCATTTGAGGGGCAGAGCAATGCTGGGAAAGAGGACATTGACTTCAGAGTCAGTCACTAATTCTGGCTTCTCCACCTCCCTCCACTAGGCTCATAGCTCTGACCCTTTCCAGCCCTCAAATTCTCTCATCTCTAAATGGTAAGAATGTCAATATCTTCCTTGTTCAAGGGTCGTTGTAAGGACTAAAATAGACAATATATGTAAAGCGCTTAGTTCAGTGTCTGACACATAGTAGGAGCTTAATAAGTAACTATTAAAAATAACATTAATTATATATCCTTGGAGTAGTTGGGGCAGATGTCATAATGTGATGCTTGAATCCATTATAATTATACCCATGCTTTTATTAAAAGCCTTTCATATTTTATATTATTTTATCTAATAGTAATAAATTGTCTTTTAAAGGCAGAACCCATGGCTGCTTTTTGAAGGATGAAATATTCTGTAAGATTCTATTCTATTTTATGCCAGAATCCTTTTCCAGAATTATATAATGGCTTTTGTATATAATTACACATAATATAATTATGTATTGCATAATCATATAAATTATACATTATGTTATATAAATACATGATATAATTATATGTAATTGCCATGTACACATATACAAATATACACACACACACACACACACACACAAACATACAGGGAACAAGAGAGGGGAGTTGTTCCCTAGTTTAGATTTTCACAGAGGTCTGATGTGTACTAGCTTGCCCCTAGATGCTAATGGATACTTAAACCACATGGTACAACTTCATGAACAGTCAATGATGCTCAATGGTCAGTGATAAGTAAACTCAGCTATACTAAGGGGTAGAATGAAAAAGTCACATGAATTAAAAGAATGCACAAGATCCACCTAAAAATTCTTTTCTGACAAGGGAATGATGTAGGCTACAACCCAGAATCTCCAGCACCTGTAACACTTCTGATTTAGGGTGTTTTGGAATACCCTACAAAGTATGAGGGAAAAAAGAATGAATAGAGACTATTGAACATAAAAATCACAGTGGAAAAAAAAAGACTAATATAGAAACCATTGTCACAGGCTGTAAAGAACAGGAGAAGGCTGTTCCAACTGATTTTAACCTCTCCCCACAGCAGAGCTTAATAGAGTAATCATTTGTATTTTGATGTATAATCCATATTAAAGACAGTGATTTAAATGGCTCCTATGATGTATGGAGTATTCGAATAATCAAAGGCCCTGGTCCAGGCTGTAAAAACCTTAGAGCTTTATAAGATGATTGGCATGTATTTGTGGGATTATTTTCTCAAATATAGACTAGGAAATGTTATCTAGGTAAAATTTAAATTCCCACAAATACAGATTACCATCTCATTGAAATTGGGAATCATGTGTTATCTGAGTTGACTACCTAGATATTTTATATATCGATACATCAAATAAAATAAATGTATCAGAGTATGGTCGTAGAAATGACATTTTCAGATATTTGAGTTTGCTTGAATTCAAACTGAATTCAAATTTGTTTTTAAGTACAGCAGTATTCCCTATCAGCTACAGAAACTGTGGAGAATGTATGTTATGTTATAAACATAAGCATAAATAACCTTATTCTTTTGAAACGCCACAATAATTTCCAAGAACTATTTGCTGTTGACATACTGCAATGAAATACACCAAAGTGATAAAACAGACTTTGGGTCTTAAGGTTGTACTGACTGCTGTTAACATTAAACAGATCCATAGACATGAAAAATGGGCCATCTGTCCTCTTTGCTGACTCAAAAAGAGTATCTTAAAAACAAGATCAGTACTTTTAGTTAGCTGATTGTTATGGATGAAGAGAACCTTAAATTCACAGGACAGTATTTTCTATTCCTCATAGGTGAGTCATTGCTCCAAAAGTAAAACCTCCACTTCAAAAATAAATCCCCTGCTCTTTGAATGAGGTCAAGCATGTCAAAATGATACTCATTTTTAATTTAATATTATATTCTTAGGTCCTATAGAAAACCAGACTGAGGATTTAGTATGTAGATATTTACCCATTTATATAACATCATTGTTTTTGAACCAAAGTACTGCAAATTATTTATTTCTTTTTACATTGTACCAAACATCTGGGTATCTTGGGACATCTGGATGTTTGACAATCACTAAACTTAACGTGACTAAACAAGCATTTCTTTTTCTATCCAAAAGATTTGGCACCTAGGAGAAACAAATGTAATGATTATTAATTAACTCTCAATTCCAAGGAGAGCTAGAAAATTTTCTACTGTGAAACAAAGAGATGCCATTCACTGCACTAAAACTATGTTGCCTAAATCTGTATCTCAAAGAAATCGTACGTAACTGATGCTGGTGAATGTTCATATAAATACAATGCCCTTGATCTTTAAGACAAAACAGATCACAAGAAAAAGATGGTGGAGTTGAATATATATATAAGTTTCATAGGCTAAATTTCACAAGTGGAGAGTGAAGGAGAAAGACTTACTGGCTCCCACATAAATGAGCAGCAAGAACACCAGGCAATACTTTGACTCTATTATCTTAAAGACACTGGGATCTTAACATGGCCACTCAAGCCTTCCACTTGGTCACCATAGCTCCAGGGGGACAACCTAGCAGCCACAAGGATGCTGTTAGCCTAATTGAGTTGGTCACTTCCACTGTCAATAGTTTGTCACAATAGTCTAAGAAAACAGATGGGTCAGGGAATTGACATGAAGCTAGAAAGTGTCTATGGCCAGGTTGTAGCTTAATGATAATAGCAGATTGAAGGCAAAGTGACTAAAACTAGATGGGGGATGTGGTATCATGCTACAAAGCTACTTAGGTAGTAGAACTGTATGTTTGGACAGTGAGGAGTCCAAGTGTGGTAGGAATAGGTCTGTAGTGGAACTGACAAAGTTTGGGACTGAGAAGATTGAAAAAAAGAGAGGGAGAGATTGGAAGAGCTATATATCACATCAAAAGCAATCATGTGTATGCGTATCCGTGTGTATGTGTTTGTGCAAACCTGTACACATGACCCAGCACAGCCTCCCCCTTATTTCTGCTCCCCTTCCAGGGAAGGCCACATAGCTACAAACATTGTAAAGCTTCTATATAAAAATCTATAACAAAGTAAAATTAAAAAAACATATGACTACATTTTTACCTATACAGTGCAACATGGACAATGTTACGCCTCACAAATTCACTTTTCGTCCATGTTACGAATGTGGGCTCCTCTCCTGTATCCGGTAATTGGTCCTGATTGCTCTCTTTGTTCCACACTGTCTTCTTCCTATCAAACTATAGATTACCTTTCGTAATTGTTTCTCTGATGTAGCATATTCAAGTACTTCCGCCATCTTTCCTAGGGAGCTTCTAAGCCCACAAGTGACTGCTTTATCATTTGATTCATCTCACTATAAAAGAGTGTTTGTCATTGTAAGCTTGGTATTGTCTTACACCATAGCTGACTGATTATGTGACCTAAAACCTTAGTTTCTTTGTATCTCAATTTTCTCTACAAAATAAAATTAGGGTATACATTGCCATTAAAATATTTCCTACTGTATAGCACAGGGAACTATATTCAGTATCTTATAATGGCGTGTAATGAAAAACAATGTGAAAAGGAATATATATATGTATAACTGAATCACTATGCTGTACATGAGAAATTAAAGTGACAATACTTCAATTAAAAATTTTTTTTAATTAAAAAAAATTAAAATAAAAATTTTTCCTACTGAAATTGTTGTGGCCAAAACAAATAGTGCAGTAAATTGGGCCTCAAATACTCTTATATTGGAATACTGGTGGAGATTCAAGGTAGATTTTGGAGGGGTGGAAGTTTGACCCTTCTGTACACACTACCTAAGAGTGGAAGCCACATGGCCTTTTATCCAGATATGTGTACTTTTTGGTTTATCACTTTTCACAGAGGGTTATAAATCCATCTTCAGGTCAACAGGCTGCAAGAAGTAGCCTCAGTTAGCATCAGAGAGTAGCACCCTTCCAGATATTGCAGGGAAATCCAACCCCTTATGTATTAATTCAGTTAACATAAATTTTTGTACAATGCTGCTGCTCTATCCCAGAAGTGCCAGTAGGTAACTGTGAACACATGTGGTTTCTATCCTCGAGGAACTGACAGAACAGAGCAGAAGTCAGACAGCAAAAGAGCAAGAGTAACATACACACAAATGTGCACCTCATAAAAAAACCATTCGTGCAGTGATAGAGAATCACTACTAGGGAATTCTGGGAAGACAAGTAAAAAATATTACACATATGAACACACATCTTAGAATAAGTGCTATGAAAGAAACTGATCAATGACAGAGAACAACTACTGAGGAATTATGGGAAGATGGTAGCCAGAATATATCTCTACTCCCCTTGCTGCTACTGTATCTGACCCAAGCAGCTACCTTGGTTCCATGGGCTGCTGGGGTCTTGAAAGAAAGAGGAATTGCTGGAATGTTTGATTCATGAACCAAGGAAGAGGCAGGAACCAGTGGGGGAGAGGCGTGAAGGGATGCCCCCTGTGAATGTGGTAGATTCTGGTGGGAATCTGGCTTGAGAGGTGGATGAGCAAAGGGTGCCCACAAGAGTGGTTCCAGCTGGATCGACCAGTTGGGTCTACCAGTCTCCCCAGGTCTTGAGCCCCTTCCAGGTGAAAGAAGGATTTTTTAATCATGAAACAAACAAAAAGGCAAAAACTGTAAAGAAATTGATTATTCAAGATGCCTCTACCAGGGTAAAAATTTATATAAAAAGAAACTAAAAGTGAAAGGACAAGGCAAAATGAAGAAAATATATCTGAAAAAGTCGAACAGCCTAGAAGAAAAATGGGCAAAAGAGTAGACATTTCACTAAGAAAAAACTGAGAATGCCAATAAATACATCAAAAGATGCTTAAGCTCACTAATAACATCTCAAAGATGAATTAAGAGAGACTGACCCAAATTAATCTTATACCAAACTGGCAATGCAGATGTGGAAAGGGAAGACCTAATGGACATCGCTGGTTGGAGTAGGAATCAGTACCACCACACAGGAGAGCGCCTTCAGGCACCTGCTGAACTTGATTGTGCTCATGAGCTCTGACTCACCAGTTTTCCTATGAGGTGGACTCCCTAGTGAAACTTTGGCCCATTTCCACCAGGACTTACGTACAAGGATGCTCAGGTCTGCTCCCTTTGTAAGAGTGAAACATAGCAACAACTTAATTATTCTTCACTATGGAAATGGAGAAACTTTGTTCACACAGGAGGATCATGAACCAAATGAAAACAAATGAACTACAAATCCATGTGTTTTGACCTGAATAAATTGCTATAGCCAGAGTGATTTTGAAAAACTAAGTTGAATTTTAGAACAATTAAATGATTTGAACTTGTAAAAATGTATTCAATGTAAGAAATGCATGTATTTTAGAAAGTTTACATAAAAAATTTTAAACCTAGAAAATAACATGTATATTTACATAGATATCCATATTTTATCAAATATAAAAATTATACATCTATCTACCAGCTTCAGGGACATGACTACAGCTCAGAAAGAAGGGAGGGGACAAGGGAGAGGCTTTAGCTGTATGTAACGTTCGATTCTGAAAGAGTATCTTGATGCACAGATGTCAGCATCTGTTTATTCAGGCAAGTGAACACCCTCTGCAATGTTATTTTTATTAGACAAAATCAGTTTTAGTGGAAGATTTCACAGCTATACCGCCTAACAATAACAGAAACCACAGTTTGTCGAGGAGTGAAGGGTAGAAAGAATGTCGTAGAAGTGCAGAAGAGGATAGTTGCTTGGAGGGGGTGCTTTGGGATCAGGTGGAGAACAATCCAGATCCACCACTCACCAGACCTGAATCTGTTAAAGTCTCTCTAGGAGTCAAGGTTTTCCTCTAGAAAGTGAAGCTAATAATGGAATCTACTTCATGGTATTATTGTGAAGCAAAACGTACTAACGTAGCATATTTGAAACAGTTGGCACTGTGCCCAGAATCAATGGTCCATAAATGTTGGAGGACACATAGTTCATTTATTCATCAAGATAGTATTAAAATTTCCAGTCTAAAAATATAATGTCATGAAGATTTTATGAGGGCAAACAGAATGATGTGGTCCTTTAATAGCAAGCAGCAATTGAGCATCCACTGGGCTCCAGCACTTTGCAGGTTTCAGTTTTTCTTTCAATGCAATGGAAGCATTGCTCAAGAACAAGGAAGCAGTGTTCCAAGGCATTTTAAGTCCTAGACCCCTGTATTAACTTGAAATTTTAAGCCAAAGTCAAATATGTCCATTTGAACCCAGGAAAGGAACACTGAGCTCTCTCCCCAAATCCTTCGACACATCTACCCGGGATAAGTTAGGGAAAAAAATGAGTGGATAAGATGATGTCAGATTAAATTAATTATGGAGAAATTGTGGGCCCCAAAATATGACCACCTGGGTTTGAATTCCATATCCTCTATTTACTAGTCATCTGCTATTGAGCAAATTACTTAACTGGTATAAAACTAGTTCCTTGTAACCGACCTGATAGTGTTGTTGTGAATAGTGAATAAAATAATGCATGTGAGGCACTTAGAAAAGCACCTGGAATCTAAAAAAGAGATTAATAAAGTAATCTACCATCAATTTACCACCACCACCATCAGCAGCATTATTGTTACTAGAAAATTAATCAAATGTGTGGGGGGGGGACCTAGCAATTGCCTGGTGTAAGATGTGTACATATTAACCCCCATGATTCTTCCTATTTTAGTGCCAAGGTATCTACTCTGTATCGGGCACTAGAAGTATAAAATGCTGTTAAATTAGATTAAAAGTTAATGGTGGGGAGGGCATAGCTCAGTGGTGGAGCACATGCTTAGCATGCACGAGTTCCTGGGGTCAATCCCCAGTGCCTCCATCAAAATAAATAAAGGAATAAAAGTTAATGAGGAATGAGATAGCAATCTCAAAACACAACGATGAGAAATAGTTATTTTCTGCAGATTAGAATGAATGTGGAGCTAATGGTATCTTTGCTTTCCTCCCTCCCTAGTAGTATTGTGTCTCCTTTCCTGGATATTTTAGTGGTTAAGACATTCCTGGCTACACAGGGATGTGAAGTGTTCATTAAAAGAAGCGTCCTAGTCACTGCCTTGTAAAGATGATTCTGACAGCCCAGTTCTTTATGAACTATTTGTGTGTTGGCTTGTCCAGACTTTGGACGAGTTGGCCACTGAAGCAGAAAAATCACTGCCAGGGCTGTCATATATCATTGATGCAATGTGCCTTTCTATGTGCCTGGCTGAGCACTTCCCATGACATCTGACGTGGGGGCTTTCTCCCAAGGCCGTGGCGCGCTGTGCACAGCAGATCCGAGCTGAAAAACTAGTGCGTGGCTGGCATTCTTGGTAGGCCTCCAGGCATTTCACGTTCATTTATAAAATGCCTTCTTTCTACTGCAAATTAATCTTATGTTCTTTCCAATCACCATTGTAATACTCTTTGGACTTTATATTCTGACAGGCTTGAAACAGCCTGATAGGATTGAACTGAAGTATAAAAACCCAGAGTTACAACAGTCAGGAATCAGCGAAGAGCCAAAAACCGAGTCTGCAAAGTTACCTTCACAGCTGTGTGAGTGCACAGTTCAGGCCTCTTCTCACTTTGGGCCTCAAAACATTATGCCTTTGTTTTGAACTGAGTTGTGGGTATTATGATCACAGAACAGTTAATCCATCTCCAAACTTTGTCACGCTCCTGGCTGTTCTGTGGCTTTCGTTGCAAATGGAACTTCAGTGTCTGGTTTCTGAGAGAGCAACTAAAGCAGGAGGAGAGGTGCCCCCAGACTCTATGGAGGCAGTAGCTCATGGTGATTCATCTGAAGAGGACATTTATTTTAATCCATGTAAGCAAATCAATCTAAATTGTTTTTCCTGGATATATAGTTTAACTCCTGTTTAGGTTCAAATATTATATTTCTTTAAATTGTTGGTCTTAATGGGTATTGTTGGGTTATTCATTCACTTAATAAGCAATTATTTGGCACCTACTTTGTGCCTGGCTTTTGGAATTCAGAGGTGAATGGCACAAAGTTGTTGTCCTCAGAGGGTTCCTAGTCTGATAGAGGAGAAAGAAACACAAACAAGGAATGTGTAAGGTGCACCAAAGCCTAATGGTAGTCGTGTGTGCCAGGCATAGAGGTGATGGAAGAGAATGGGAGTTCAAGGAAGGCTTCCTGGAGAAAGCGGTGTCTGAGCTGGACAAAAAGAGGTAAAATAATGACAAACGTGATGGGAAGTCAGGGTTTGGTCATTTGTTAACCAAAAGGATCCAAGTGGAAGTGAATTAGGGACACTGAACAATTTGTATGGGACTTTATGTTGAAAAAATAACACATTTATGCATTTATCTGCTCATTCTTTCCTGTCTTTGATAGAAGTCCCATGAAGTATGCAAACCAATATCTACCTTATTTTTTAGGTTAGAAAACTAGCTCTCTGTTCCCACCTGGTGACTGTTACCTGAATGAGATAACAAATATTTACTGGGTACAGGCTACCTCTCCCTGCCAATTCTGTATCTGTAAAATTGGCATGATAATCATACTTCTCTCTTTTTTTATTTACTTTTGTTAAATTTCATTTTTTATTGAAGTGCAGTTGATTTACAATGTTACTTTTAGGTGTACAGCAAAGAGATACCTCTCTCTTGAGATTATTGTGAGGAATAAATGAGATAGTGTATGCTATTAACATAAAACAGAGCTGGGCTCAAAATCAAGTAATAATTACTAAGCCAGTTAATATTACTACCACATGCCAGATATAGTCCTGAGCACTGACTGTGAGCAAAACAAAAAGCTGGTTTTCAAGAATTTTATAGTACAGCTACCCTGGAGAGACAGAGGAGGGAGAATAAAAGGAAATGAAGTTGGAAGATTTGCTGGAGGTTGGTAAGGCACAGATTGCATAGGAATTGATAGGCATGCTAAAAATTTTGAATGTTAAGCCAAAATAGAAACATGACCTAACTTACGCTTTGAAAAAACTACACACTCCAAATAGATTGAAGAAGGGCAAGGATGGAGAGAGGATACCAGGTAGAAGATGATTCAGATAATGACTTTGGGCCAGAAAAGAAGTGGTCAAAATCTGGATGTATTTTAAATGTTACCATGCAGAATTCTCTGATGGATTAGATACTCAGCATTCAAGAGAGATTCCAGAATTTTGGCCTAAGCAGGTAGATTGAAGCTGGCATTTCGTAAGATGGAAGAAGATTTATGAGCAAGAAAATGGACCGTAGAAATCAAGATTTTCACTTTAAACAAGTTAATACTAGCTAAATTGATGAATATGGCGTGGTACTGCTAAAGACCCAGGAAGTGACTTGGGTTAGGAACCATAGGTAGAAATGAAATGAACAAAGATACTATGATGGCTTGAAGATCCAAAGTGAGAGGTGGGGGACAGTAAGGCTCATAAAAGAGAAATACTGTTTGGCCCTGAATGGGAAAAATCATGCAGAACAGTAATGAGGATCAAAATTGGAGATAAGTGAGCAGGGCATGGAAAGCTAGAAGGAACTCTCTAAGCTACATTTACTAGTTGGTTGGCAACAGTTAAAATTTTCAAAATAATTTGATCTAAGGATCTTTGTGTGTATCACACTACATTGAGTTAACTGTGTGGTTTGCTCTCCCACTAGACTGTAAGTTCCCCTGTACCTTATTCTCCTTTGTTTTACTTCGGCCCAGCATGGTCCCTGGCACACAGTCCGTATTCAATAATTGTTGTGAAAGTAAATTGAAAAGAAATGGTTTGTGCCAAATAGGGGCTCTAATTGAGACTGTAGGTCCCCAGGGTCTGCTCTTGTATAAATTCAAGCCACTCATGCTTGAAGAGCATTTGGGGTTGCTGAGAAAGTTCCAGATGTCGGTCTGATTGTCATAAAGGAGGAACACTCATTTCTCACAGCCTGCAGATGACTCCTAGCATCCTGCTACGACTTTATTTTACCTCACCTTAGAGTTAAGAGCAACATTCCAATGGTTCTCTTTCTCTTACATTGAATTTGCTGAACTCCAAGTCAAAGTGACCCCTGGTCCGCTTGGAAAAAAAAAAATACACAGACCTAGTTTTCCTTCCCTGGGTAGGTTCATTTATCTGTCTCCTAATTCACTCAAGACTCAGAAAAATGCATCTGTATCAAAACATTTGTATGGCATGATTGCTCCCCATGTGGTGATGCCAACAACAATAGTGCAGCAACGTGAGGGTGTATGCTATTCACATAGAACTGTCGCTGGTCTCATGTGGGTTTACACCCTGGTGCAGTGGACAGATAGCCTACGCTGCATCTCAACTCTTCTCTGAGACTTGCCTTTTCAACACGAGTTTATTATACCTCCTTCTTGCTTTTAGGGAGTGATAGATTTCTCAAAGATAGAACAAATTATGCCTTTTTCACTTGAAAACACAATTTCTTTTTATTGTAGTAAAGCTATCCCTTAAAAAAGTTTCTAAAGATGTGAGAATAGGTGTTATTTCAAGTTGGTACAAATTGTTCAAATTTCGATAATAATAAATCAGACTAAAGGTGTAGGATACCGATTTTTTTCTTCCTCTAGCTCCACTTTCAGCCACACACACATCCCTGCAAAATCTCTGCCTCTGTCTTGGTTCTTCCTTCGTCTTCTCTCCCCTTCTACTGTTCTGCTCTCCCATAAAGCCTCTTACGCTTTCCTGTCTTATCTGTCAACCCAGTGCTCCCTCATAATTGAATATTTGAGACCAGTGGAGACCTCTCAGCAGTACTGGGGCCCATGAAAGTCATATGTGCCAGGTGCTAAGATGTTGGCCAGGTAGAACAATACACCTGCTCACACGGATCTTCCAAATTCCCTACGAGACAGGACATGTAAACAGACTTTGCTAAGTGTGATTCGTGCTTCAATAGGTATTGTCCAAAGAAGAGGGCTTTGGCTTTTTCTGGGTCAGTCGAGGAAAATTTCACTGCTAAGGTGATATTTAGCTGAACCATAAAGGGTGAGTAAGAATTTGCTAATGAGGGAAGGCATTTTAGGTGAAAAAAAAAAAGTAGTATGATAAAGAGAAGAGAGGAAAGCAATGATAATGATCGATTTGGAGAAAAGAAGTTAAACGGGACTGGAAAGAAGAAAAGTAAAAGGTGAGGGGCTGGATGTTGGCTGGGTGGATATTAAAGGATTCTGAGCAGAGGTAGGTGATTCGTCATGTCAGAAACAGTATAAAGGATGAATTAACTTAGGTACCAAGTTCACGTAAAAGTCTACTGCCATATTCACAGAGAGGTGGGACACAGTCAAGGTGTTTAAGAAGCTGAGACAGAATCAAGAGATTTTTAGGGAATCAGGGTCCACACCAGTTAATGACAAAGCACAGTAGCGTAAGATGAAAAGAGCGGGAAGTAAAGGGTCATTTCCAGGCACCATTAACCTAAACAGAGAATGAAAGAGAGACTGGCTGGAGTTGAATCAGTGTGAAAATAATATGCCTGATTTTGGAAGCCTTGGGTGGAAGGATCCTGTGAGATAAGCTGATTTATATACTTAGGAGTCTCACATAGGCAGGAAGGTTGAAGCCACAGGTGTAGATGCAATTGCTCAAGGTAGAACGTGTAGCATAAAAAGGGACGTGGGATGAATTGAAAACATCAGAGACTGTCCCAGGAGCACAGATTTATTCCTTTACCACTGAAGTCAAAGTCAAAGAGACTCTGAATGGGCCTGGTTCCTCTAAACTGGTCTATGGGATATCAGCCATATTTCTGAGCAATCTCAACTATATATTCCCTCGTTTGCAAAATTACAGTAAGATAGTCTCATCCTTTAATGATGCATGAGACTGCCAGACAGTCCATTAGCCAGAGGTCACTGAGATCATCTACCCACAAGGTTTAAACCCCTAAGGTCTCAGAAAGCAGTTTTCCAAGGGGCTATGAAAACATCATTCTCCCTTTTCTTAGAATACCCATAAGAGCTGGTATCGCGATGAGATACTGTGCTATCTTTGACAGTCCCTCTGGAAAATCAGAACACTCATAAAAAGGCTAAGATCTTGTCAAAGAAGGCCTTGTCCATCGCTATTCAAGGAGAAAAGCACTCCTTTGACTTCTGAAAAGCAGCCTATTTGCCTGCTCCTCCAAGGAATAATCTTAGAACTATCACAACTGTAACTGTATATTTAATAATGATAGAAAATTTTAACTTTTAAGGATCCTACTTGGAAATAGAAAAGTAGGACTCCTAAAGTTGCACTGTTAGTTACTAACTGGAGAAGACCCTGGTTTTCCTCACCTCCTTCACGGTGAGACCAGAAGGCCAATCTCTTTAAAGTGTGTACACACACACACACACACACACACACACAATCCAACAGACCATCCATTACCTTTTAAAATCTGTTTTGTTTCCCAAAAAGCTTTTTTCAATTATGTTTTTACTTAACCCCTCTGGGCTTATGTTTTATCTGAGCCACCATTTAATAAATTTCTATGCTGGGCCAAAACATAGGAGTTGCACGTTCTTGATTTTATTTCCTCTTCTGATACTCACATGAATGAGATATTAACATTGAGCTTTACACACAAATGTGAATCTACAAAAGGCTAACCAACTTGTCCAAGGTCATACATCCCAAAAGAGGCACAGCCATCGTCTGAAAGGAAGTCTTTCTGACACTAAAGCCCCCACTTCTTCCAAAACACTGTCACCTCCAAAGGAGCTGGGAGTAAGGTGGCCCCTACTAATTCTAAGTTACCTTGACTCTGTTAATTCCATAATTCAGCATTTAATAGCAAACTCTTCATATGCCACATCAGAAAACCAGGAATGGAAAACCCTACAGTCTTGGCAGCAAGAACACAAGCAACATGGAACGTGCAGCAGCAGGGACTCGGTTAACGTTGGCTGTGTCTAAACTTGTCCAGGTCAACAATGTTGCTGGTATCACCCTATCTCAAGGGGTAGACTAGAACTTCGGGTTGTGAAGATGTCATCTCAGCTAAATATTTTACAGTAGTCTTTAAAAAGAAATTACTTTTACAGAGAGTCCAATTTATCACCAGAGAAAACTCTGGAGGTTCTGGCCTGTGGTGACTGACAGTAATGTTCCCATCTTCCTACTCTTGGCGCACCACCAACTTAGCCATGTGGTACCCGGCAATGGCATAGCGGGAGAGGACCGCATGCCAGCAGAGGCACCTGTCAAGACCTGGTGAGGGGCTGGATCTCTTTGTGAACTAATCAGCAGTTCCTAAGACAGATCCAGTTGAACCACAACAAGATCTCCAAATTGTGACCTGTCTACATGTGATTTCAGAACGTGTCAATAGCACACTACATAGATTGTTTGAAGAGCAACCTTAACCAGTCTGATGTCTAAGTATTGATTTTTTTTGTCCTTCCGAGGTTTACTGTGGCCACTTAAGGACAGACGAGGAAGTAATTTCAAAAAAGGCAGTCAATGGTAATTTTCTACACAGTAAACACAGGAAAGAAGAAATAAAAGAAAAGATGAATGCTCAACCTGAGCCCTGTGCTTGGTAGCTCCATCCAATCTTGGCAATGACGAACCTATATAAACTTCACCAAGTAAAGGCCATGCAGCCGGGAGGTTCATTTTTCTACTCAACTCACAGTCCATGACGTTAGTGATCCTGAGAAAGATGCTAGTTTCTCTCTGATGTCACTTACTCCTTTGTCACCAATCAAGAAATACATTAATTCAAAAAACCATGTTTTTCCCCACAAAAGAGAAGCTCTACCATAATCAGGTTCTTTTTGTCTAACCATTACTCATTGGAACTGGAAATTTTAAAGCAGTGCAATTTGGAATAAACATATGCTTGGTTAATCTTATCTTTTAGCAAGGAATAAAAATTAGTGATTTAAAGACATAGACTTGTTAGGCATCTGGTTTGATAGAAATGTACTCTTGAGAAAGAAGAGCGAAGAATTATCCAAAAAAATCAGAATTATTGAAGGAATCATAGCTTCTTGGATGGAGTCCTCCGTGAGCACAAAGTAGGCTTTTCAAAATTTACATAGGTTATTTCTAATAATGTGCAGGAAAGCATTTATAAATATCGCTGGTAAATATCTTTAGAAGAGTGAGAATTTTTCTTGTAAATCCGTGTCTTTGTTAACAACACACACTTGTACACTTTAGAATGTCAGTGTTGTCCTGTGTGATTTTATGTAGATGGCGGACACTGGTCTCTGACTATGGCAATGACTTGCTTACTGAGATCAGAGATGTATCCAGCTCAGCTTTTTCAAGGCACAGCACTAAGACTACAGTTTTACTCCAGATCCTCCAAGATGGAATCTGAAAGGGTGCATTTCTATTCAGCGTCCCCGCGGTTGTGTTGTATGCTGAAGTTTTAGAATGACCGTAATTCATGAGGCACCACAGAAATTTCCCAGGTATTGTCAAAGTGTTAAATAATTTAATAATTCCTATGATTTTCCAACTTTAAGATAATGTATCATCTATATGTGATATAGAACAGAATTTTAAAATAGACTTTATGCTAAATCATAAAAACCAACGTTGGAAGTGTTTATTTGGTGCCACGTAATGTTTTAAGCAGTAATCCATTAATCTTAATTTATGGAGTACTCATAGCAACTACAGGAAATATTAGATTTATCTCCATTGTAGAATGAAAAAAAGAGGCACAGAGAAGTTGAATGATTTGCCCATGGTCACACAGCTAGAAAGGGACAGGGTTAACTTTGACCTCATGCTGTCTCCCAAAGCCTCACCTTAACCACCAGATCCTACTGTATCTTATATGTTTGTCACTGAAAACTGGACTGCTTAAAAAGTCATAAGAATAGGAAGAAAAATTCTTCCAAGATAGCATTTGTTTTAGAAGAAAGAGAAGGAGAAGAGGATGGTGGGGGAAGGAGAAGAGAAAAGACGATCTTATACAGCAATATAGACAGAAACATTTCTCAAATATTTATGAAAATATGCCTACAAAAAATATTGAAAAGGTAGAAACAAAAACTGATTTGATGACGCAGTTGCAGTGGTTTATTATTATGTTGGCTCCGTTTTCTGAATTCCCTGTAATAAGGTAATGAGCGAGGATGAATCACTCCGGTAATCAGAAAACAAAAGTTGAGCCTGTTTACGGAATGATTACATACAATAGTGGTTGACTCGTTTCATAAAAATATCAATTGATTTAGATTTTTAATTATTCTCTTTTAATACTTAACCACCCTTAGAGCTATGTAGGTATATATCTATTAGCAGCTGGGTTTTCTTTTTTTCTCATCTGAAGAATGGCTAAATCTTTGCATACAAAATCCTCTATTTTTATATTACTCTTAGTTGCACTATGAAAAGCAAAAAATTCCAACCACATTGTAGCAATGACAATAAATATGCTACTTCTCTATCACCGCCCTGGGAAACTTAACCAAATCTTATTTTGTTCTCCAATATTCTTATGCTCATAAAGGAATAAATAAGGTTGTTTGTTGGTAGGTTTATTTTATTATTGCCAACAGAATATACTTAAATACTAAAATCCAGGGAAAAAGTCATACCTTCAAACGAAGAAGACAGATATATGTGCACCCACGTTCATAGGAGCTTTATTTACAATAGTCAAAAGGTAAAAGCAACCCAAGTGTCAATCAGTGAATGACTGGATAAACAAAACATGACATATACACACAACGGAATGTTCTTCAGCCTCAGAAAGGAAGGAAAGGCTGACGTATGCTACACCATGAATTAAACTTAAAGATGTTATGTCAAGTGAAAGAAGCCAGTAACAAAGGCAGAAGTGTTGTATGATCCCACGTATTTGAAGTACCTAGAGTAGTCAAATTCATAGAGACAGAAAGTAGAAAGGTGGTTGTCAGAGCCCAAGGGAAGGAAGGAATAGGGAGGTAGTGTTTCACGGGACCAGAGATTCAGTTAGGGAAGATGAGGAAGTTCTGGAGATGGATGAGGATCATGGTTGCACAGCAGTGCAAAGGTACTTTATGCCACAGAGCTATACACTTAGAGATGGTTGAAGTAGTAAATTTTCTATTATGTATAATTCTGCATAATAAAGAAAGAAAAAAATGGAAAGACATTAAATATTATTTCTTCCTTTGTTGTTGCCTTCAAGAAAGATCACTCAGAAAATCATGCAATGACCTGTTCATAAAGGTTAAGTTCACAGGGATGCTTTGACAGACACTGACATCTTTTTAGAGTTCATTTACTCAAATTTATCTCCTCCTAATTGGTCTTTTTAATCATAGTCTATCTCTGCTGCTTGTGCCGTCCTCATGGCTTTCATTTATATTATGAATAAAATCTAAATTCTCTAAAAGATCATTCACAAATCAGTCCCTATGCATAGAAATATACCTGCACACATATCTGTTCTCTCTTTCTCCCTACGCCCCCACCGTCCCTCTTACTGGCACAGACTTTTTGCTGTTTCTGGTACCTACCAACCTTTTAAAATTATCAGAAACAAGACACTTCCTCCATCCAGAAAGCTTCCCCCAGACCTCAGAGTCCCTCCTCAACAAGGATATTCCTAAAGACCCTTCTGAAACAGCGCTGCCTTTAAGACATAGCCACTCTCCATCCATTATGTTGCTCTGTTTCCTCCCCAGCCTTTCTCTGGAACTGAAATAGTGCTGTTTTTTACCAAACTGGAATGAAAGCTATAGGAGAGCAAGTATCTTGGCTGTCTTTCCAATGCCTGGCACAAAGTAAATACTCAGCAAATACTCACTGCATAAGTAACTATATAAATATATCCGAAATATCACATTGGCTGTTACTTGTATTTCTGAGACAGATAAAATAAGATTAGGGCTTGCAATAATAGTAAGATGAGCCGTTTCTGAATCAATTTATGTCTCTGAGTTGTTGGTCTCTGTTCCCTGAAATACCATCCTGATTGTGGCGAATAGAATTTGATGAAATAAACTCACCCTTTGTCTCTTCTGAGAAATAACTTCAATGTTGACATTTGTCATGTATTTTCTTAAATGTTTTACATTCATTGAAGCATTTCCTCTTCACAAATCTATGATGTCAATTGTATTGTCATCATTCCCAATTTATAGATGTAAAAACTGAAGTACAGAGAGCAGTCTACTCAAGGTCTAGTAAGCATTTGAATTGTCTTCCAAAATCAATGACGCTAGAGCCAATGCATTTAAGCAACATTAAGTATGGCTTTCCCTGAACATAGATGCCCATTTTATTTGTCATGGCATTCATTTTTATTATTGACTATGTGAAAAATATGTGTTCATTCAAAAAAATGGGAAGACATAAAAAATGCAAGTAAGCAAATAAAAGAAAAACCCTGAATCTTCCATCTAGAGTACTTTTAAAATAGATTACTCTTGTTTTTGCTTTGCACAGACACTTCAAAATATTCCGAGTGAAAGAAGGAAAATAATAATTTCCAGAATAAGAACATTCTTAAGGGATGTATTTTTTTGGCATGTTTTTTGTTTATTTAATCCATCTATTCCTTTTCTTATATTGATAATCTGGAATTAGGAGTAGAAAGTTGTTGAAAAACTTCACTTAAAAAAATATACCTAATGTCTACCGGGTCAGTCTTTATGTAAGTACGTATAGACTTATTTAAGAGTTACTTAAAGTTTTTTTTTTTAATCAAACTATATAGCATAATATTTATTTTATCTAAAATTTTAAAAACACATTTTAAGTAACTATTGTTAGATTCATAAAAATGAAAAGGATGTAACCTATTAGTGTCCAGCTCAACTTTCCTGATTGAAATGTATCTGGGATCACTGATCAGATTTTAAAAGGGTTTGCTCTGCCCAGGCAGTTTTTTTTCATATGTGTGAACATGAATTATTAAGAATCTTTAACAAGTAATACCAGAGAATGAGGATCTCTTAAAACCAATTTTCTCACCCATGCTAGGAATTTTTCTTATTCCTGGATTTGTAAATATAACTTGATAGATATTTCAAATGCATATCTTAAGCACTTGGACATAGCAAATAGTCAAGGATATTGCCAGAGTGAAGAAAATAAAAATTTTAATACTAGCTACCCCAGGATTTGTTGTTTTGCTGTATTATCATGAGCTGTTGTCATTGGAAAATAGTTTTTCTTTAGCAGTATATTACAATGTTATATGCTAAGTTACTATCAAAAATATTGTGTTGACAGCATACAGTCGAGTCAAAATGAATTTTTTGTAGTTTGGTCTACAAAATATTCATCTCCAAATGTGCCTCAAAATATGAAGAACTGCTTTTGAAAGTTTAATAGAGATTTACTGAGAAACTACAGAAAGCATATAAATAAGGAGTTTGGGCACTTACAGAACTGAATAGATGACAGTGGCCCTCCAGGAACTTACAAACCAGCGGGGCATGGGATTTAAAGACACAATATACAACATGCACAATGTGTAGATGGCACGTTTCCTAATGGGTACCAAGTGCTAAGACAGTTCAAGGACAAAAGAGTGATCATAACCAGTACGATTTGGGAAGTAACAGGGAAGATGTGGAAATCACTATTTTTGAAGTGGTGGCTTTAATTTGGATATTGAAGGACTGGCAAACTTTTAATAAATGAAGATCTCTTTGTTCATTAAACAAATACTGATTTACCAGACTGTTATATACTTTTTCTCGGTATAAGCAGAGTGGTTGAATAAAGCTGACTAGATGTTAACGCTCATTCATTCCAGTAAACAAACTCTGACATTGGTAAGTTCTTCACATACGTAAAATAAGATAACATCACAATGATGGCATTGGCTAAAAGAGGCGTGACAAGGGCCTTTTTGTAAGGTAGGGCTTTCTAGAAATAAGATATCTGAATAAATGTTAAATAATGAAGCTGACTATTAAAATAAATTTAAAGAAAATACTGAATAAATCTTCAGCTTGAACCCAGGAAGGAATCAGATACAGCCATTGAACACACCTGTGTTTCAGAAGCAACTGGCTTGTCTTCAAACTCTAACTCTTCTGCTTCCTAATCTGTTAGTATCAGCCAACTTTCCTATTTTTCAGGCCTCAGCTTCTACACTTTTATGCAAAAATATTGATGATGCCTACCTTGCAATTTGTACTGAGTATTAATAGGTATAATACATGTAAAAGGCTTAGCCAAGTGTTTGATACTAATAAAAGTGACTATTTTAGAGCATGTGAGGAATACAGTTTAGTTCAGTTTGACTGTAACATATGAGAAAGTAATGGAAGATAAGTCTAAAAATATAACTGGAACCAGAATAAGTCGAATGTGGAATACCAGACTATTCCTTAAGCAGGAGAGAATCATTAATAGTTTTTGAGCGGAGAAGTGATGTATCAGTCCTAGGCTTTGGAAAGATTAGCAGAGCAGTTATTTACAGAACGTTATGGATACTGGAGATACAGAAGTAGAAAATCAGTTAAGAAGCAGTTTAATTACGTCTACAATAGAGACCACAAGGAGAGAATGAACTGCAGACATTACAGAGGTCAGGTTGACAGGACTTTGTGACCAAGTGAAAGAGTACAGGGGGGCCTGATTTGAGTCAGAAGAAGATGACTCAGCTGTGGGCATGCTGATTTGAGATTCCAGCAGATTTCCAGCCAGCAGTGGAAAATGGAAAACTGAAATAAAGGGAAAAGCTCTGGTTGGAAATGTAGATTGGAATATCATCAACGTTCAGATTGTAGCTGAAGCCCTGACTATTGGTGGGATATGTCTGCCAAGAAAGAATGGACATAAAAGGACAGGATGCTAAGGGCATAGTTCCAATGTCCAAATATATTTCCCCCCCAAAAAAAAAATCTGGAAGAATGAGGCTGGGAATGAGAGGGAAGGAGGGGTCCGTATGAACAAAGGACAGCAGGAAGAACAGAGTGAACAGATTCTATGTGTCAATTGTATGTAAACGGTACCTAAATAATGAACTTAAACTCTTTCATTCAGACACTCAGTTTATAGGATGCCAGAACAGTCATTTAAAAATCGTTGATAAAGCTTTCACTCATAATGAAAATGATGTAAAATTCTTCAGCTGTATCTTTCTTCTTGTATATGTCTAATTTAGGAAGTCTTCATAATGAGGTCTTTTTTAAAAAATGTCCCATTTCTAAAGGAATGTAAATGGGTAAATGGAAATCTCACCTGTAAGATCACAATACATTTTGATTTTCTACCTAATATATTTGTGGATTTAAAAAAAAAATCCCTACAATATTTACATATTTAAATATTACAGTATTAACATATTTTCACTATTTACCTATTACTTTTGTAATCAGAAAAATAAGAAATTTAAAAATCAATAGTTGTTTTATATAAATGCCACAATTAGAATTTTTAATATAGTATTTCTTAAATTACTGTTTTTCTTAATTTGTTTGTATCAAATATGGTTATGACCTCAATTCCCCTCCCCAGTAAATTCATTCATAATATTCTAGTGACTGAAATGAAAACGCGCAATTTTCTTCTCACAGGGATGCTGGGTGATAGTATAGTAGTAACTGTAACAATACTAGTAATAGTCTATATATTTAACATTACCATATGCAGGGACTGTATCAAGCTCTCCAGAGGCATTAACACAGTTAATCATCAAACCCTATTAAGGTCACAAGAGCTACAGTAAAACAAGGCTCAAACTCAAGTCTTTGGACTTTACGTCCACTGCTGTTTTTCTTACATCTCAGATGAGAAATCAGTCCCCTAGACAAAGTACAAGAACTACAGAGTTCTGGTATACCAGATTTCACACTCCAACAAAGTTTACTACGTTGATGCGGTAGCGTGCTACAGAAATTTTTAGCTTTCGAGTTTAATGGACGAAATAAGAGTTTTCTTCAGTTCAGTAACTGTTTATCACAGAGCAGAGAGGTAGTAAGTAATAGAACCTTTGCCCTTCTCAGAGTTTAAAGTTCAGTTGAAAGGATTAGAGAAGAACGCAGATAATTTTAACTCAAGGCAAGAAAGAGATGCTACAAGAAAGTCAGTAGCTCACTAGACAAATCTTTATTAAATAACTAAATCTATGTGCCAAGCATCATGTAATGTGGTAGACATATGAAGGTTTAAAAATGGGATTGTGGGCTCCCAAAAGAAAGTGATGATCATGCAGTAGACTGGATTAAGAATAGACTCTTGGAAGTGGTAGGAACTGAGAGGAAGTTTAAGAACTGACTGACTTTCAAAGAACAAGGATAAAGGTGGTCATTCTGGGAGACATGGAGACATTAAAAGAAACTACAAGACAGAAAGTTGTGGGGCACATTTTGGGGAGAACCAGCTTAATTAGAGTGATAAAGGGAGAAAATTGGTGAAGAAAAATAAAATGTTAGGACCTTAATTACCAGGCTAAGGAATTTATTCATAATTTGATGAGCAATGGGGAGCCAATGAGAATTTCAAGCAGCAGAATGACATTACTGGTAGTGGGATTTATAAAGATTTATCTGCCCAGTGTATGTAGGATGCAATAAGAAACTCAAGTTTTCAAAGCTAAGTATGATAAAGTAGCATCATTTAATTACACCATTATAGGACAGAAAATATTTATGTGATCTAAAATAAACACGTTCTTTTATTTTATTCCCCTAGAATGGATGAAACAGTTTTAAGAGAGTCCCCACTGATGAAGTTTTCATACTAAAGAAAATGTCTATCAGGGCAAGAGATTGCAACTCAGTACAGTTAAATTAGATTTGTTATTTTTTCGAACTAAACTCCCTCTGGTAGTTGTAGAGAACTTCGATTGCTGATTTAGAAAGAAAAAGAAGAAGATGGAGCACACAACAATTTTTCATAGTTATTACAGGTGACATCTAAACTGGCAAAGTGCAGACAAAGAAAAGGCCTATAAATTAGACTAATAAAAGGGTTTCTTTAGACTCATCCTCGAATACCAACAGAAGTATATAAAGAGATAATGAACTTGTCTAGGTTAGCTGCTGATGAATGAGCAAGCCCGGATATCTTTCAATTCCAAAATGTATTTCACAGGAAGGTCAAGTCACTTTTGATTGTTATTTTCAAAAGGAGTCATTTTGGGGATAGTTATGTTTCACATATAAGTTAGCCAAAATACTTTAGGTATCATGTATCAATTTTAATTGTACTGATAATAAGTAGATAGTCCTCAATATGATTTTAACAATTGACATCCCTACATGTCTTAGATGATGAACTTCAATGATTTAATGATGTTTTATCAAATAGAATAAGAAGATACTTGTCATAGTGCCATACCATTGAATCTTGCACTTATGGGTATTGAATAAATAGTCCTTTAAAATAGATATTTTATACCAAAGAGATATGACTTACAAACTGTATTGTATTAGGTGGCCGAAAAACTTGGTGTTACAAATTCCGTGGTCTAAAAAAGAAAATTTCTATTGTCAGTTGCATCTTGGAAATGGTGCACGTCTTTTTCCTTTGGAGACGCGTCCTGTGTATTAGCACAGTGAAGTCCGATATAGCCTGCCTACATATGAAACCGATTTAACTTGATTCAACCCACCGCCTTCCAGTCTTAGGTGACCATATAATCCATTTCTTTTCCTTTCACATCTATTCATATTCCATGCCAACTTTAGGAAATATTGCTAGAGAACAAGGAAGACAGCATTACATATCAGGGAAATGTGAAGTTTTAATAAAAAATTTGCATACCATTGACCCCAGTTCCTAGAAAACTGCTACTGGGGTTCTGGTCTGAGTCAACCCATGGGGCACTCAAATTCATCATAGGTGTTCACAGGGTCCCCATAGCTCTATTTACCTCTGCCTCAAAAATGAGAAATTATCTCTGATTATTTTGTCTCCCCACCCCTGTTGCCTCCATCCGTTCATTTGATTGATGTTTTCTGTGTTCCGACTCCATGACGGGGAGCATGATATATTCTGGAGGTAAATGGTAAGGAGAGCTCCATGACCCTCACCTTCGCCAAACGAGCAGTGTAGTGAAAGACGGGACAAGAGCCTGATATGCTTCTGCTGAGGGAAATAGCTGGGCAGTGTGGGAACACCGATTAGGGCTATCCATGCTGCTTTGGTGGATTAAGGTGGTCCTTTGAATACAGTGAAATCTGAAGGATGAGTAAGTGAGAGAGAAGGAAGTTTCATGCAAAGCCTTGGCGTGGAAGAGCTTGGCTTTGAGGAAAAAAGTCAAGGCAGTAATTCACTCCATGCAGTGTGGATCCCAATGGAAAATCTTTTCCTTACTGTTGGATTTCCACTCACAGGACAGCTTGGAAACTCTATTCATCCCTGGTACCTGTACAGTAATCCAAAGGTGAGAGGAGGTGGCATCAAGCCGTTTAGAAGCTTGATGAGGTAATTGCTGTGATTTCGAGGCAAAGGGCTAATGTTGCAGGCACTGCTCCCACCTACCCCACCCAATTTAAATCCTGAGCTACAAAGAGCAACCCAGCTGACCAACAACTCCTCCTACAGGGCTTCCTCTGTGGTTTTATCGAACTCTGGGGAAGTTCCTTCAGTCAGCATTCGACGCTAAGTCATGAGTGCAACCCTGAGTCAAGACAGAATGTAGCTATTGGAAATATGTTCACAAAATATGGGACATATAAGGAGACTGTTGGCCAGGCCTATATGGATGTTCACTTCTTGTCAAAACACTGATTTGTCTTTGAGGGGAAGGTCTACTAGATTGTGAAGTCAATGTGTGTGCCGTGTATAAGCAAAATAATACCTAAAACTGAAAATGTCCACATTATTCACACAAACTCAAAAAATATCAAATTGTAAAGATTCTATTCAAATGAAGATTAAAATATTTTAAAAATGAAAACCTAAACATTAAATGAACATGTTAGTGTACACACCGATTCTACATTTTTAAAAGGAAACAGTCACAGGCGGATGTGAATCATTTATCATCCTGACCAGATTTCTCCCACTCTTTTCTCTTTAAAGTTGAAAATGGTGCAATTATTCTGTTATGCTTCATAAAACAGTAAATTATCTCCAACTATTGTAAATTCCTAGTAGCAGTAAAATGCTTGTGCAGAACAACACAATTCCCATGGTCAGCTTGGAATTTATTACAATATTACAAAATTACAACTCTGAAAAGAGTTTTCAAAAACATCTCTAGCTCCATTTTCCTTGCCTCTGGGAAGGTCTGAGTTGCAAGTAATTCCAGAAAAATAACTATCTAAAGAGAAGCTCCAACAATTATTCTTGTTAGCTACAGTGTTCAGCTACACTTAGAGACAAGAATTTTCCCACATGCCACATTTCTTAATGTTTCCTTATGCATATATTCAGCTCAGTTCTCAAAATTTCACATCCCACCACCTCAACGCAAGTGAGTAGTCCCTGAACAGCGACAAAACTACATAATTAAATAAATAAATCTGCCATTGACTTTACCCCATAAGCTTTTGAAAAGCTTTTCATTTCTCTGCCTTGATAACTCTATTTCTGTCGAAAACATAGCACTGGCGAGACAAATTTTTCACCACCTCTACGTAAAAGATCAAAAAAGCGTCCTAAGAATGCTAGGATCATCTAGCCTCTGCACAAGAACATTGTGTTATTCCCACAGAACCATAAAGTAAACACAGCTTTCTTCACTGACATTAGAGAATATTAGTACTTTTCTTAAATTGTCATTAATTTTACTTGGGCATCTGGGAGATGCCAGATGTTTGAACACATTGCACTGTTCTTTTATCACTCAGCACACCATTGAGGCCCCCTTCTAGAGACTGTCCTTCCACAATTTAGGACTGCTTTGAGAATTTCTAGAACCGTTCTGAGACCATGTACTTGTCAGTCAACCAAGTACGTATCAAGTTCCTACAGTTTTTTCTTCCGACTCTGACAGCTACAAGGAGTAGCTCTAGTAGACTCTAGCAACGTGAAAATGGTAGCAGACAACCTCTGAAGTGAGAACAGTCTGGTACCCAGTTCTATCACTAACCAGCCGGATGGATTTGGAAATGTCATTTGTATTGTCTGAGTTTCAGATTCTTTGTCACTTAAATGGAAATAATAATGCCCACCTTGTAAGTAGAATAAGGATTGAGAGCATTTATGGAAAGCAAGTAACAGCCAAACAAATTGAGCCTCAGTCCATGTTCAGAGTTTCTGTCATCATTGCTGTTGTTCTTGTTGTTAGTGGCACCACCGTGTCCATAGGGAATGCAGAACACGAGGCCAGAGAGCCCAGAGAAGTTTAGGATTGGTCTGTGCGTTCACTCGGAGAGGTGGATGGGATTTTCCACTGGCAGGGACGTGCACGACGGACAATGAAGTAAAAGTTAAGAAACTAGAAAACAAAGTATTTCCTCTATGGGGAGCTGAGGTACTGGTTTAGGAGGTACACAAAATCTCTAATAAAGCAAAAAAAAAAAAAAAAAAGTCTCATGAATCTCCCACTTTGTAGATGGGAACACAAAGCTTAGAGAATTAATGTAACATGCGTGACCCGAGCGAATTGGGATTCCAACCCAGGATTTCTGAGTCCAAAGTCACTGCTTGATCTGCTTGTACCAGCCTTTGCCTCTGCTTTTTCTGATGTCAGTCCTCCCCTAGCCAGTCACCCTCCTAGTCACTGTCTATTTTGACTTCCCATTGTATGCTACACTCACTTTGTTATAACATAAATATTCACTGTATTCTCTTTTTCTACTCAATTTTGAGCTCTAGGGGGTCAAAGAGAATTTCTTATGCATCTCTAGATCTTAAGGCCTATACCCAAATCTGAGTTACACCTCTAAAGGATTGGGTGGGCAAGTCCTTTATTTCGCACTCCAGGGAGGGTGGGCAACTAGAGTTCTATCAGGACCCACTGAGAATCCAGAAGTACCTCTGTAGATGGAAGAACATGCATGGAGATGGGTGAATAATAAAGAGAAACAAAAAAGCATTTCAATTCTGGATCAAGGATAAATTCTTGAGCTTAGGAGTTGCTTCTTAAAGTCCTGTTATTGGGAACACTAAATCTAGCAGTAATATACAAGGACAGACTAGCCAGACATGGCGGTTCCAGTAAAATCATTCATAAGCTAATTAAATTCCCTCTTCATTCAGTTTTACTGCAGTGAAAACAGAAAAGGTCTGGTCTGTTTACATTTTTGATGCCATGGTACGTATTGAGAAATACTATATTCTTAAGTGGGTTTCCCCTTTCCTTTTCTGTGCCACAGTATCATGCAGTCATTATCCATGTGGGCCAACAGTGCTCCGTGTTAAATTCACCAACTGCTGTTCTGCACGTTCCCTCAGCCAATCTATTTCAATTTCAGAAGGAGCAACCAACTCCACAGTGGCTGACTGCTGACTGCAGTTCCACACCATCACTCTTCGAGAGTGAACGCATATCAAGCAAAGAGTTCCCAACATTGTGAGCACGGATGCAATCAGTCCCCTGTCAGGAGAAGCAGCTGCGGGTCTGGAGGACCCCTGTTTCTGCACAGGGGATGCAGAGATGCAGACAGCTCACCTGCCTCTAGCACAGGACTGGATTTTTACCTTTAAAAAGTTAAAAAGCTGTAAGGGGAAATACATAGGTTGCACAGAGAAGATTATCAAACCAGTCTTTATCCCACGTAAGAACTAGGTCATACTTAGGACAACATAGTTGGTGGTAGCCAGCTATCATGAATGCTTACGTTCATTTTGGGGGAAAAGAAATTCTAGAACTCTCAGGGTACCAGCTTAAAACTCCTAATTTTCATGGTTAGGGGTTAGAGCCTAAATGTTCAAAAATTTTCCACAAATGGCTATCATCAACTTAAGATAGTTGTATTTACTAAATAAATGTGTATCAGGATGAACAGATAGGGTAGAAAATCTATAGCACAGAGCCTGTGAAGGTTCCATTTTGTCCATCTGACCTCCCTGCTCTGGACCCTGACTTCTTTATATGCTGATTCCATCACATAATTTGATCATTATAGAAATGACCCTTGACAAGATCCTTTATCCTGGAACTATTATTATCACTTACCCCATCACCTTGAACTTGTGAATTGCATGCTAGAATAAGCCATTTTGCTGTTTCACTGTACACTTAATACTGGTTATGCATTTGTCACATTCCAGCAAAAACTATGATTTTAATAAGTCACATTCCAGCAAAAACTATGATTTTAATAATGAAGTAGATGTTTCTAGAAATGTATGCACAATGGTCTAATGGAGGAGGTTGTTCAAATTTTGACTGCATATCATAGAGTTGAACATTTTTCTAGTGTAATGTAAGGGAAATTTTTTGTGTGTGATTTGAATAGACAAGCCATTTCATTCCAGTCTACGTACAATTTTTATGTGCAAGTATTGGTGCAAAAACGGACGGCAAACTATTTAGTCTTCTTTAAAATAGTAAACCACCTCTGCTAGGTAATAAAGCAAACAGCCCGAGCACAGAAACTAGAAAGAAAAAGGAGCATTTAGTAAACATCAAAGTTGAGTCCAATACTACACATACGTTACCTCCTACCAGTTTTACAACACAAAAATGAAGTAATTATTATCAGAGTTTCCAGGGAATTAAATGTCCTGCTGGCTCTTTAAATGCTCTTAACTCCACAGCTGTCTGTCCTCAGTACTCTGTTTTGCTCTCATCTCTTCCTCCGGTTTCAACTGCCACTTACGTACTCCAACTACTCTGAAATCCGTTACATTCCACTGTAACCTTTCTCCCCAACCTCAGACCCATATGTCCCACTGCCTACCAGATAGCTTCCCTTCCTTGTTCCTAGGTACTTCCTTCTCCAGGTATCCACTGTTGGTTTCCTTATTCTCTGTACTCTGTCTTCTGTATTCCTAAGCATTTGTGGCTATGACCATCCAACCAGGATAGGAGAGGGCCAGTGCCATGTTGTTTTTCTCCATTACCCCAACATCCTTCTGTAAGTTTTACCTCCTTAGTATCATCCAAGTGCAACAAAAGAATCTGTGCCCACCTCCCTATCCCGTCCTTATCACATCTGTCATCATCTCTTCCCTAGACTCCTAACAGGTCTCCTGCCTTCAGTCTTAATCCTCCCAACGCTGCTGGGGAAGTCTACATCAACCGTGCAAATACGCCTTCCCCCTTTTGAAAAGCCTTCAGTAGTTCTCCATTTCCTGTAAGAAGCAGGCTGAGCTCCTGATCAGGGCTATCCGTGACCTGGTTCATGCTTTCTTCCATAAAGCTTCATCCCTCTTCACCCTCAAGGCTCACTTGATTCTCTGGAAATGCCAACTCCTTCTATTGTTTTTTCCTCATAAAACATGATTTTTCTTCAGTCATAATATTCCTTCAGCCTGAAGATCCTTCTTCTCTACACCCTCATTTTTTTCTAGCTGATTCCTTCTCACCCTTTAAGACTCAGTAAATGTCACTATCCCCAGATAGTGACCCAGTCCTACAAAAATCAGAATAGTGGGGTTTCTATTTGGAAGTTGCTAAATAACTAAATGTCTGGAGAGTTGACTTGACATCATTGGTGTCTGGGCTTCCGGAGCAGAAATGTCTGCTGGCAGATGACCTTGAAAAGCCTGAGACTTGCTGAAACAAAGAGGAACACTTCAAATCATTGTGGAAGATTCCTTTGCTTCCTGAATTAACTTGTACTATTTTTTTTCTAAGGGAAATTGCTTAAATAGCTTTCTTCTTCCCTTGAGTAAGGACGGAAACTAATCAAGCATCCTGCAAGGCACAGATGGGAAAATACCATCTCCCTTCCTCTTTCCTCAATCCCCAGTACAACCAGATGTAGTGAAGATCCCAGCTGCCTCCTAAAGAACTGTGGTGGAACACTTGGATCCAAGAGACTGGGCCAACCAACCAAGCTCAACATTTGCATCCACAGGCCTCCCCAGAAGCAATGCATTCAGCTCCCCAATTCCCCACCCATCCTAGTGCATATGGGAAACATTACCACATTAAAGACAAGGGCCTGTGCTTAGGGGAGAAAAACATTTATCCAAGTCAGAGCATCCTTCTGTCTTCCATAGTGATGTGAACTCAGTCAGTTCAGGAGAGCAGAGCAATTAACTGATACATAATTTTAAATGTGAATTACAACATTTGAGAGGGAGAGTTGCTTAGAAAAGCTTCATGGTGCCCGTATTTTCTGAATTTCAATTTAGCAGTCAGTTCCACAGTCACAATATATAATGTGTCTGAAACAGCATGTTACCAGTAAGGCTGGACTTGCCTGATACATGCTAAGACACACATTCCCCCACTTACGGTAGCTGAAATAGACACTTTTTTTAACAAAGGACTCCATGTGAAAAGTTCATGTTTATCAAAAAGCTGTGTGGTATTCCATGTGTTCAAATACATGCTTACAGTAAGAGAATGTCCTTACACATCCCATTCTTACACCTCAGAGGCAGCATGGGCATCATCCTGATGCAGACTCTTTGCCACAAAGCCAGCATCAGCCTTGAATCCCGAGTTCCCTGACCTGGGAGGAAGTTCTACTGCACCTTGTCAATGCCTCCTTTTTTCCAAAAAGGAATTACTTTGGAATGTGAGTCAGAATTGAGAGAGCACTGAGCTATAATGTTTCACATCAGCAGAAATCATCCAGGTGTTGTCTCCCGTGGGCCCTTATGGAAGAGTGGGGTTTGGTCCATGTCGTCACCTTGTCTTCCATAGACACCCCAGGGTTGGGGTCAGTTTCTCTTCCCAGAAATGACTCCTAGCCTGTCTTTGCCTTTCCTTCTCCTCTGGCAAACCCATTTCCCAATCATTAGGACCCCACAGTTCACATCCACACTACTCACTGCCCTACCTGCCTCCCGAAACAGCAAGAGACATGCTTCCAGCCGTGCCTGTCCCAGGCATTCCTGATGTGGCGTGTTAACGCTTCTATAGAAAAAGGCAGCCTCGTATGTTCATTAGAAGTGAAAATTTTCTTTGTCTTTGGGTTTTCTAACATCCTAGAACAATCTGGAGTAAAATGCAGAGGGCACTTTTAAGTGACATCAAATAAATCTGAAAAGGTAGACTGCTGTTCAGCATTGCTAGCCTCTTGTTGATTTCAGAAGCAAGACCTCTATAAAGATGTATTCAATTCTCCCCTTTTGTCCTCTTCCCATTCAGGGCTCATTAACCAAAGAGTCACTCTCCACCTCCACTATCACCCACAGGCTACTCTCCTGCCCATCCCTGGCTATTTATGCTGGGTTAGCTTTAAGGTCAGGTTTTCGAGTCTGCTGAACTTGCGTGCTTAGCCGCCTGAGATGCTACTAGAAAGGAAATGTTCTTATTAGCTGCTTTCAAATAAAAATTCCAGAGCCTAAGTAGTGTCTTTAATGCCCCAAGGACAGACCTTGCGTAGGGAAGAAATCGAGCCTTTTATTCACTTAATTATTAATAACCTGTTAAGGTACTGAATAATATACAACATTGTAGATGCCCATCAAGTCAGCGAGTACTTACTGAGTTCCTAATACATGACAGCCAGACATAAACAAAAAAGAAAAAAGAAAAAGTCCTGCTCCCCCGATAAAGGGAAACTTAGAAAAGCTGCATTTTTAACCACACATTTTAATGAAACTGTTCCCCTCTTGTCGTTGCTTCTCAGCACTTTTTGAAGTTGATGCCTTCCGTCTATCATGTTCCCTGGCAAGATTTTTAAGATCCTCCAAATGACAGAACTGTAGCACGTGTTTAAGCATACTCTCTTCCTTCAAAGTCATCATCATTCACAGGATTAGATGTAAAAGACTGTAGAAATGATATGAAATTTCTTTGAAAAAAGGTCAGTAAAAAGATTCACACTCCAAATGTGTGTGAATTTTTAACTCGTTTCCTGAAAATTGAATTTTTTAAGAAAGTTTCCTGTAGATTGGAAAAGTTCCCTATAAGTTGGGCTGTTAGTGAACGTGGCTATATCTAATTCAGATTCCAAATGTGATAAGTAAAGCAAATGTATCTGATCATTTATAAGTTGCATTCCTTTTCTTGCCTATAAATTAAGTCTTGTCAGTCTGAGTGAGAGTTACGGATTTATGTGAAGCATGATGATATTTAAGGTGTTTTCTTAGCTGTCACTTCAGAAATGAGGGCTGGGGTGGGGTGGAACATCTTTAACGACACAAAATAAGTAGTCATTTTAAAATAATAACACCTAATTGTTAACTCATTTGATCCTGTAGATATTAACAGCATCCCCATTCTACAGATGAGGAAACTGAGCCTCATAGGGATTGAGTGACCTACAAATCACTTAAAACCACAGCACTGCATTATGGTATCACAAACATTTTGTTCACCTACATTTTCAGAACACATTCACTGCATAAATCCTGTTCTTTTATGCATATAACCTCACTATATTTTTTTCCCTCTGGCTAAAATAAAATGGAAGCATTTTATATTTTCTTAAATGACAGCAGGTGTCTAAAGGTTTAGTTTTTCGTTTTTGGTGTTAGAACTCAATGAGCTCAAATTACTGATTCCCCATAAACCTGAAACAAATAAATAGGGTGATTTTTTAAAGTTCATAAATGTAAGGTTTTTTCTTTTTTGGCCTTGACCAGGCCAAATTGACAAAAAAGGAGGGAAAAAAAAATCCAGAATAGCTTTACTCTCCCCCTTAAGTGAAGAGGAGACCAATTAAGGACTCTTTCAGATGCCAGTGGGAGAAATGCCTTTCCCTACATGCTTCTTTTTGTTACTGCTCTTGTCATATTTTTTAACTAACGTTCATCAAGCACATACTGCATGCCAGACACTGACGAGAACCTGCACTGACGTATTTAATACCTGCCACGTCCCCAGGAGGACTTCATGAACTAAGTCACAGTGAAATTGTCAAGCAAAACTCTTACATACAGGAGACCAGGATTCACACTCGAAAAGCCAATCTCTAATTCACACTTTTGACTCAGCCTTAAACATATCCAGAAGTATACTGCCTTTCAGAATTCCCCAGCACCAACACGATCTCTTGGAACGTAGGCTCCATGAGACCAAAGATTTTCTTTGTTCATGACTGTATGTCATAGAGGAGGAATTTAGGGATCATCTGTTAAATAAGTAAGTGTTAAAGAACTGTTATCTTTAAGAAGAGCAAGCCCTGAGTAGATCTTGGAGACTAGCAAAAATTAGTATCAGCACATTTAAAATAAAGATTTTACATCTTTATTATATAGTCTGTGTGCATGTGTGTGTACATATACATTTAGAGAGAGCATGTGTGTATGTATAGAGAGAGAACAAGGGGGAGAAAAGAGGAATGGCACTATTAAAAGCATTTTATAGGGGGAGGGTATAAGCTCAGGGGTAGAGTGTGTGCCTAGCACGCACAAGGTCCTGGGCTCAATCCCCAGTACTTGCATTAAAATCAATAAATAAATACCAAATTACCTCCCTGCAAGACAAAATAAAAAATAAATATTTTTTAAAAAGATAAGAGGATATTCTGAACAACTTTATTTTTTAAAGTATTTTATCGTATCTTAGAATTGTCACTCAGGTGACTCCAGCGACAGCCACTTTGGAGGATATGCAGTGTCAGATGACCTCATTTAGGGCGTCTATCTGGAGACCTCAAAATGGTGTTGGTAAAAAGTATTTTTAGACCCAGAATAAGATGGGGCCCCGGATGTCCTCAGTGACTGAGCGGACTGGAGTAGACAGGTGCCAAAGTGAAAACTACAGGAATGGTGACTCCGTCAACCTTATCTTGGACTCAAGATTGTAGTTAGGGAAGGGTCTAGGAATGACATGAATTCTACATTCGTCAATCTTGCGGTGTTAGTCCTTAATTCACTAAGACTCAAGCTTTCAACTTGAGAATTAGCACCTAGGCTGTTTGATCGCTATTTTGTGTCATTGAGATTTATGGGACACTCCCATCTAAGACCACACCTCACAGGAGGAGGTTGCTGGAATCTCTCAGCATTCAGTCTATTATCTCACACAATGAAGATGTGGCCCCAAGGTTTCTTATCCTTTTGCAACAAGATAAAGGCTTAGGAATGATCTAGACCTACCTTCCATTAAAAGTAATCAAATGACATCGGTTGCTTGAGCATAAGTAACCCCTCCGCCCCTTAGAGTCTCAGCCCTGTCACCCAAGCTGCTCATCAGAGTAGAATCCCAGAGGCAGAAGCAAATTCTGGTAAACACAATTTTTTTCATTTCTTACAATTCAAAGATACATTTTAGTGCTACTTACACAGTGGTTTTCTGGGAAACTCCTGACTAGCCTACCCTTAATCTCATTTTGCCTTAACTTAGCACTGGTTGCAAGAAAGATATGGAAAAAAAAAAAAAAAGAGTCAAAACCAGAGGGACAATTTCTATCATGAAATAAATCGAGGGTCAAGAGTTTAGTAACATTTAAGAGCAAGGGATTTGAAGACAGCCTGGGATGTGTTATATGCGAGTTTGCCAGTTGCAGCCACGTGAGTATGAGCAAGCTACTTAACCTTTTTAAAGCTTAGATTTCTCAACTATAGAACAGGGAAAATAGCAGCGCCTAGCTCGAAGGACTGGTGGGAGGACGCTAGGTAGATTCTGAGCAGAGCTGTCATGAGGACTGAGAGGGACGGTGAACGTGTCTGTTTCCTTTTCCCCCTCCCTCACTTGGGAAGGAGCCGGTACCTGGGTCTCTCTTGTGCTACAGAAATCCTGCCTTGGTGTGGCTTTTCCTATTCCCAACTGTCTTTAATCTGCCAGTCGTAAGAATAAAAGCTGATAGGAAACCTAGGAAACAATGACTACCTTGTCTTTATTTATTAAGAGCAATAGAAGAGGCCCTTCTTTAGGAATAAATGTTGGCTCACATTGGCAGAGGTGATTAACATTATTTAATACTATTTAAAGTCAGCTATTTAGGAAGTTAAGTATCTGGCTAGACAGACAGACAGACAAAAGTAGACACATAAGTAAATATATTTATGAATGGATAGAAACAGTTATATACGGATGGATGGATGAACAAATAGGTGGATACATGCATAGATGGATAGGTTGACAGACAGACACAGACAGATGAAACCATATATGGATGGATGAATGGGTGGATGGATGGACAGACAGATGTTATGAGATGAATAAGGTATGAAAAACATCATAAATTGGAATTTAAGGTAGAGAGGGAAATTCTGTCTCCCTTTGGAATTACAGCCAAGCACACATTTTCAGCCTATGCCTTTCAGACTGCAGCACGGTATACTCAAGTTACAAGACAGACCTCTTACATTTTCATAGAAATTCAATGAGCTTCAGGCATTTGGGAGAAATTTTTTGTTTGTTTCAAAAATTATAAATATATTATGAAATAAGGTTAGTGCAAATGCGTATGTATTTTTTTAGGAAGAAAAAAAAAAAACAACTCATAGCCTCAGTGTGATATTGTGTTAGAAAGGGGTGGCCTTCGGTTACAATCCTCTAGACTCTCCTAATGGTATCCTTTCTTTCTTTGTTGCCTCTCTGGGTACTTTGGTTGAAAATTTTAGAAATCTGTTGTCAATCAAAGGGTGAAAACAACTGGTGTGGTCTGAAACACAAATTCTTTACAATTTTTGTTTTGTTTTGATTTTAGCAATGTATATATTAATTTTTGCTAAAACTAAACATGCATGCTGTTAAAGTCATGTTGATCTGATGAACAATTAAGCAGAACAGGCTGTGAGATGCAGTGGAGAACAGGACACAATTCACTACAAGCAAGAGAGAAAAAGCACACATGCGTATCAAGGCAAATACTCAGCAGATCCATAAAACATCCCCTCACGGGTCTGTAAGAGCACAGTCAGGTCGGTGAAAGTTGTAGTAAGAGGAGGAGGCACTGCTGAAGGAACTGAGCAGTGTAGTGACCATGGATGCTTTTCTAAAGACACCTAGGAACACCTGTGTACTCTGGGAGGAATTGTATCATAAAATATACTGCCTCATTCACCACTTTGAGTATGAATTTCTACAAATTTAGTATTTGAAAGTGTGCTAAAAATACAAAATGGTTGGAAATCTCTGGATTAAATTTTGCAGTTTAGATCCAGAGACTTAATGATACCTATTAGCAAAATACTATAACCAGATGGAGGGAGTGGCTTTTAATAAGTGAATTTAGGTATAAATGTGTAAGATTCCATTTAAGTCACAGGGCTTTGGATGGGATGTAAAGCCTTATCAAAGATGATTCAATATGAGTACACTGTAAACATTTTCAAGATGTTTTGTTTTGCAAATGGGTATAGACTTCTGCAAATGGACAGATGGAGAATTAACAGACACACAAAACTCAGCGCAACATTTTTTGATGAAAAGTTTGCAGATCTTTCTCAGAAACCCTTACATAAACAAGTAAACTTGTCTTTTCTTTGTACATAAAAACATGAGGTATTTGCTAAGATTCATCAAGAATTCCTGGGGATACAGAAGGAGCCATCAAAGAAGAATTTTTAAGATTCGGAAAAAATATGTTTTCAAAAATTCAGGTTTTTTTTTTCCATAGTGAACTAGAACCTGGTGACTATATCATGTAAGTACTAAAGTAGGATGCTTTTGAGAGTTAGAAGCAGTGCTAATACAAAATTAAAAGGAATTGCTTGATCTAGACCAGGCTTTGCAGTATGCAGACTGGAACTCATACTCTCTCTAGGAAGAGCAGCCATCACCTGAACACCATCCGTCATCTCACGCATTACACTGTCCCCTGCATCACTAAACTAGTGGAAACTCATCAGCATGTTGCTCTGAGACAGCGCATGGGTGTCACATTTCTGTACCTCTTGAGACCATACAAACCAGCTGCCTTCATTCTCAGTCTTTTCAAGAACGTTTGTGTGGCAGACAGCTTTGGAAGCTAGAGATTTAGAGCAAGAGGCAGACTGGTTTGCTTGCCTCCCTGTTATAAAAGATTCAGATTTTATAAGTTTAGGATTCCTCAGCTGCGACACACATCCCATATGTAGGTCATCCACCCAGGCCGTTTCACATAACCCTCGCGGTACTTGGGATGTCAGGGGGAGCTGACACCAATAAGAAGCTCGCACCGTTTGCTGCGCCACGAATAAAAGTCCTTTGTCTTTGGCGCGGGAGTTTCAGGTCTTCTGCCAGCATCTGTAAATTTGCAGAAGGCTAACCTGTTACCCTACAAGTAGGGCAAAATCTCAGTCCTGTCATAGCTGGTAACACACATGGGTAAGGCAAAGTCAGAACAAATAAGCACTGTGCTGATGACGTTTAATCCAGCTGAGTCCCAGGAAGGGCACTGGACAGGAGTCCAGAGGTAAGCTGCAATCCCACCAGACTACTTTTCACTTTTTAAGTGACTGAACAAAGCATTCCATTTCTCTCTGGTCCTCAATTTCCTCATTTCCAAAGAAGCCAGGGGAGGGAGGTGGTCTTTTAAGGTCCTTCTGACTCTAAATTCTTTGGATTTGTGATTCTTTCAGTATGTCCAGATCTCTGCCCCTCATTTATACTGCACGATTTATATATGTGGAGCTGCATGTGGTAACATAAAAATCACAGAATAGTAGCATGCTGAAGCTCCTCAGAGCCCATCTACTCCAGAGAGTTCCGTAAGTATGCTCTGAGAAATCCCAGTATTCTTCAAAGATGATTCAGGAGCTCCAAAATTCTTGATTGGTTTATTTTTCATAGAAATGCAAACTAGTTTTTAAATTGAAACAAAATCACATGGACACTGAAATGTATTATAAGCCAAATGCAACCACGAAGAGATAACATATGCTCGTTGACCTTCCAAAATGCAAGCGCCATACAACCCAGTCTAAAATAAACCTACACTGGTGAAATTATTTTTTGGACTGCTCTTTAAATGAGGAGTTAAAAACAACAAACCACTTAGACAAGCCAAGTTGACCCATCAGAGACATGAAACAACGGATGTATTGTTACAGGACTATTAGTCTGATGAAAAGGAGTATAATGAGTTGGGGTTAAAAAGAGAAGTAGAAGCAGAAAAGCTAAATATATATATGTATGGAACTGTTATAATTTAGTTGAATTTTATTTTCCTTTTAAGTTGAGGTATAACCTATTTTCCACAGCTTCTGAGAGTAACACGGTAATAATGACAATTATTGCATGTGGCTAGTGTATCTCCATTAATTTTCACTTTTAACGTGTTCTCTAATGCACTTCTTTCTTAAATAATTCTTCTTGGCCAATAATTTATTGGTTTTGTTAAATAAAAAGTGTCTATTAAATGAGGTTATTCCGTGTAAATGGTAAATCTCTTCTATTTAGAGGGGGAAAAAATCTTATTTCTTGTGTTTGTCATTAATTATAATGGCAACTGATCAATT
Source organism: Camelus bactrianus (assembly GCF_048773025.1). Classification (NCBI taxonomy): domain Eukaryota; kingdom Metazoa; phylum Chordata; class Mammalia; order Artiodactyla; family Camelidae; genus Camelus; species Camelus bactrianus. The sequence goes on along the minus strand of NC_133550.1, from coordinate 50,810,953 downwards.
TTAAATATGAGCGCCCTCTAGATATTAAAATTGATTTTTTTCTCTCCGTTTTAATTCTTCAGTTAATTACTTATTTGGGAAACAAGAAAAATTATCAATTATTTTCATTATTCCCTGTATGCAAGGTATGGCAAGTCATTTCTGCAGGTCATGTTAAATACTCGTTCCAAAGTAGTAGTACTTTGCCTCCAAAAGCATCAGGAACAAGGCAGACCTACTATTTATTGAATGACTGGTACGTTTCACGTAATACACTTGGATTATATTTTGTATTGAACATTTTATAACCATTGTATCATGAATATCCACGGTCATCCCATAAAGTAGCTATTATTACCCACAATTACACAAGACCAGTGGGGCTCAGATAAGTTAAATAACGCTCTTGAGTGTTTAACAAAAGCTACTTCCAAAACCAAGGCTGCCTGCATCCTAACACTAGATTTCTACCTTATCACCACGCTGCCTCTAAGACACCTTTGAAAACATTGAAAATTAAACTATTAGGGTAAAAATAAGATCTGAGTCGGTTTAGTTTCTGGCTTGTACGTCATGAACATTTTAACACCTACCCTTTAATCTTAGGTTGTTTCTTTATGTATTCAGCATCATATCAACCCTTCGTTAGCACAGCTGAACCTTCCCAGCACTGGAATTTACGTATATGATCCTGCTTCTGTATTGACTCTAGATATTTCGTTGTTTATTCCTGCACAGATCTCTTTGTCTTCATGTTGTTAGCAGATATTTATCCCACGCTGCAAGCAGGAATGCATAAAAATACCATTGTAGATGTTCATGGCCTTTCTCAAGCCCCAACACGTACTGATTGTACCATCATGTCATTCATAGATATTTATTTCACTACGACAAGAGCGCCATCAATAATTAATATCGACTGCCCTGATCTTGCCTCTAACCCATACAGCTTTCACTAGGACTGACTGATAGAGAAACACTTTGCCTCTGAAGCTCTCTGACATTTAAATATTTGACTTACATTTCATAGCTCACTAAATATTACTGGGGTACACAAAAAGAACTACCAAAACCACTGATTCAAACTAAGAGCTTGAGAAATCAACTGAAGCCAAAAACTTTTTTTTAAAGGTACTGCTAGAAACTTAGACAGTCTTAGCATCAAATGTACATTTTCAATCTCAGTGAAAGACACATAAACATTATTGTTCTTTAATAAAGCCTTGAATAATGTTTTGTGGTATTTCCCAAGTGCAGTAACACCACTAACTAGCAGTCTCTTAGTATTTACAGCTTACTCTCGAATTTATAAACAGACTCCTCTGACTTTCATTCACTTCTTCCTTTTAATCATAGATCTGCAACTTTGGGCAAGTTACTTAACTTCTCCAAGCTATCCTTTCCTCATTGTTAACATGTAGAATAAATCCACGGATTAAATGAGAATATGTGTGTGTATTTTATACACCACATTTGTTGATATATTGATATATATATAATATATAATATATAATGCTATGTATCAGGCAATAGATACATGAAAATAGATGTATATATCACACAAGCGATGCCTGCCACACGTGTAGTAGGCTCTCAGTAAGTGTGCGTTGCCCCCCATTTTTTTCATTTTGTATATATTGTACACTATGTACATTTCTGTTAAATACATTGTAGTTTTATCACATACTATAAAGCACACGCATACTATAAAGTATAATGTGTAAATATACATTACTCTTTACCATATACCTTGTCACCTCTCTATACGTACTACGTGTATCTCTGTTAAATACATTATATTTTGCGAGGCTTTCACTCAGGATGGGACCAGAATGAGGCCCTTGCTTCATGCACAAAATTTAAAATGATGCAAAAAAAAAAAAAACCAAAACTCAGTCATAAGTAAATCGTATTTAAATGCAATCTTTTTTCAATGAGGATTTCTCAGAAATTCCATGAGGAACAAAATATCAAAATACGAAATAAGGCAAAATCAGTATTACTGGTTTTCCCTTTGCCTCTCGGGCTCCCATAAGGCTCAGCCCAGCCCTGCTCTCACCAGAGTGACCTCGGGACGTTTCATAGCCTCTCCCCAGAGAGAACAGTCAGCTCATCTGTGTCCTTAGTCCGGGGACTCTTTCATGAGGTAGCTCACAGCCTCATTCCTTTTCCCAGTTTGAGGCTGATAAGTTTAAGGCTTGAAATTAGAGATAGGAATAAAGACTAAAGCCAGAGCTGAGAACCTGAGGCAGTAAGAATGGGAGTGTCCAGAGGGTCCCAGAGATCTAGTGATGAATGTCTGTCTGTTCTAGAACTTGCCAAGCTTCAAAAGGCCACAGACCTGTCTCTGCCATTCTGCTTTCATTTCCTCATCCAAGAATCATTTCTGACCATGACATGCTTCTATGACGATTGGGAGAGGCACAAAAGACATTCCTGGCTTCTCTTAGGCCTATGAATAGAACAGGGTACCCCCATGGTTATTTTTCTTTCTAATAAACTTGGAAAAAGAAAACCCCTTGATGATTAAGTTATCTAAGTACGCGGCATTTGTAGGCTTTGAGTTGATTTTAATAGGGCTTTTGAGAAATCAGAACAGGTACATTCTCTTTCTGTAATATTTTCCTCTTATTTCGCATTGCACCTCTTCCCAAATATTTAAGTTAGCCTCTACGAAATGCCAATTGTAGGCCAAGTGAGTACTTGATGTGATTTGGTTTTGAATGGTTCTCTTGAGGAGACAAGATGGATTGCCTTCTGGTTTACCCCAGGGGAAAGAACTGCATCTCCAGCAGGCAGCCCAGTAAACAGATTAACCAAGCCAGAGTGATTATGTGTTCCAGTCTGCACAGAATTATGCACAAAACATGTCTGCAGTGAGGGTGGTCATGCATGTGTGCAGCAGTTCAGGTGGGCTGTGGATGGGCAGGAAAAGCCCACATGAACCTACAGAAAGTCCCTGATTTATTGCACCAGTGTGCTGAAAGGAATGGAAGCGTGGTGGCTCCCCGCCGTGGGAGCAGGTAGGCAGCATATGGCTTTCCTCTTGCCCCTGGCTCCCCTGAGGGGCGCGCAGCTGCCAGAGACTCATTTCATCTCAGGAAGGCCCTGCTACCATGAAAAATAGAGCCAAGGTCTTGCTATGCCACGGTCTTTCAAAACAGGTGGCCTACGACACCCGTCCAAGGGAACATAGGCTAATAACCTGTGTGCTTCCGTTCAGGGAACATTTCCAGACTTTCGACTCTACATGTTCTGCAAACTCTCCCCAGGAAGCCCACATCTCCTTCTGGTATGGAAAACAATCAGGTTTCCTTCACAGTACATCTGCCTCTACAATTTGGCTATTTCCAAAAACCACTTGCTAGCAACACAGCTTTATAAAGATTTAGTACTTTTTTTTTTTTACTAGGTGTCTCAATATGCAGTTGGGTCTGAAGATAATAGATGAATTCCTCTGAAATATATTTAGTTCCTACTATATGCGAAGTTAAGTGCCTGCCGAGTTCTAGGAGTGAATGAGTTTGAACCCAGGCCTCCCTGATTTAGACGAGACTGAGAGCTTCATTACCATGCATCAGAGTCAACTGGAATGCTTACCAAATGCAAATTACTGGGGATCTTCCTAGATTTACTCCTGAATCATACTCGTTGGGGATGGGGCTAAGTAAGTGTTATTTTCCAGGCTGCCACTTGACCCGGGCAAAGCTGGGGCGTCGCTGATTTGCATCTAAGATGCACTGACTCCTCTAGGATTTGAAATTCTGGTTATCCTAGGAGGAGAAGTCTGTAGGTATACATGATGCCAGCACCACTGTGACAACTATCTTTACTGCCCTCAAAAAAAATCCCACAGGGTTCCTTGACGTTAGTACATTCTGAGCTCAGCCTGCCTTCATCAGAATGAACTGGCAGTCAGGGTCAAGGGAGTCAACTTCCTAAGTGTTCATCTTGAAAAAAGTAGGCCAGCCTTTCCCCTCTTGCCAAAATAAAGCCTATTTTTATCTGTACAAACAAGCATGTAGGCCATCTGTTTCCTTACACATATCAAAGTGCTATCATATTTTTCATCCAGTAGCAAATATTGATGTCACCCCTCCTTATGGTGTTAATTCATCCTCATCTCCCCTTCTCCTCCAGCTCTATGTAAGCAGGTTCAGTCTGTGCGTTGCTACATTGATCTATTCTTTGTGCTTCATTTTATTCCTAATTTAGGCCTGAGGAATTTTATATTTTAGTATCCTGTGACACCCTATGCATTCCTTACTTCTTCAAAAAATGTACTCCTCTGAAAATGTGCAAAGAAATATTTCTATCTTCACTGTTTCTTACATTTATTATTTAGATGCATGAGATAATGTGTATATTAGACATGCTAGGATGGATGGCTTAACTAAAGTAAGCTATTTTACTTCCATTAATGTTTACCTCCATTATTACTATTGTGGTTATATACGTTAACATGAAAAACATGACTAATATATGCTAGTTAAGTTATTTTGCATTTCACAGCACAAGACAAGAAAAACTAATGCTCTAGTATAGTCAAAGAAAAAGAAATCATTGAGTGATGGGAGCAATGTTGGAAAATACTTAGATTAGTAATGATTATTTGAATGTAGAAGGGTAGATTTTATCTATTAAAAAAAAAAAAGTACATGTGAACCTGAAACAGCTCTTAAAAAAAAAGCCTTTAAAAAAATACAAACTGCTATTTAGAAATATTTTATTTAACATAATTAAAGTGGGCTCAAAATGTCATTTTCATTGCTTTGAATGCTTTTATGATTTTTTTTTATAGTTCATTGATCGCATACTTTCTAAGGAGCATGATGGGGACATAAGAACACATTGCATTAGGATGCATAATTCATTAGGTTAAACAGCATATGTCATTGACTTAGGTTTCCTTCTTTAGGATGCACCCAGGGTACATCAGAACACAGCTCAGCTAGCAGCAGTTCGAGATACAGAATTAGCATACTGTTTCTTAGGGAATGCCCTTGAATGTGCTTTGAGTAGCTGTGTCATGTGAGGCCTGAGCAGAATTGCTGAGAACCAGAGAGGAAGCACGTTCCAGGCACCAGGCAGTAATCCTGTGTGGCCGTGCCTGGCTTGGTGTCTCACGAAGGGAAATGCCAAGATCACTGCTGAGTGATTAACACGCAGGCAGTGCAGGTCAGTGCTCCACCTGGGGACCCGCACCTCACTCACGACACAGCACCTCTGCAGAATTCCATACCCTCTGCGGGGCCAGGTAAGCATCTCACCTTCATTTCTAATAGTCTGAAGTTACTACTAAAAATAATTGAGAAGTTAAGACCCTCCTTTGCTTACTACTTAGTAATTTACATTGTTCATCTTTTTATGATTGGGTTTAAATATGAACATTTTCTAGAAGGTACTTAAGATGGAAAAAAAAAAATACATGGCTAGCTGGGTTAAGTATACTGAAAATGCGACCAGAATAAAGAAAAACAACTCGACCTGCATGTAGACCAACCAGGAGAGACTGAGCAATAAGACTTTTTATTAATCTCACATGCCAGGAAGCAGTCACTTACGAAGACAGATGAAATAGAATGTTCCCATTTGGCAAAATGCTTAGAGATGGAGACAAATTTCATCAATCAAATGTGAACATTAGTAAAATGAGGAGAAATAAGACACTATAAGCAGATCACAATTGCATAGGAACTTTCATTTGTCTTTTGAGCAGCAGAATAAAATGACTGTCACTGTTTTAATCACTTGAGAACCAGAATTCTTTTCAGAGTTTTATCACTTATTGTGGAATATAGCCTGTGTTATGAGTCCAAGGTCCAGGTTCTGAATCAGAGAATAATTTATTTGATTTGTGTCAGCCACAGAATGCGTGAGGACTATCACCTTGGCTTACAGAAAACGGAAACAGGCATGGTAGGATATATTCCTCTGCCTCAAGTGCATTTTAAGACAAGAGGTCAAACTCAAGTTGTCCTTGGACAAGTGAGAAGCAGAAATAAAGTTTTAAGCCTGAGATTGTTTTCATATAACCTTGTGGGTCTATGATTTTGAGAAAATCTTACGTTAAAAAAAAAAAAGATGGATAATTAGGTGTAGAGAGTAACAAACAATTTTCTCTGATAATACTCCAAAAATGGATTCTTAAGAGCAGATCCTATTAAGATCTTTTCATGTTGCTAGGAGAACTGTTACCATAGGAACAATGGTGCTAGTAATCATCACTTACATACACATAACACATTACCTCAAAAGTAATTTAATTAAAATATCTTTAGAATTTTATATTGTTGTCTTTTGTGGTGCTTGTCTGTGTTTGGTACAACTTATTAAGCCCTCTTTTAGGCAAACCACAAGTAAATTTACCACTACCAGCTTTTATTAGCTTAAATTCTCACTCACTTGGTTATACTGAAGTTTTGTCTTTCTTCAGCCCATGAGGGAAAAGGATTTAATATTCTGAGCTCAACTGTCATTTTTATTGGGAACACTGAGTCATCAGTGCTGGGTGCTCAGACCTGATGGGTTGCTGTGCTCAAAGAAGAAAATCAAAGAAAATGTTGGGACTGCTACAGATGTAAGTCATGTTTTACCCAGAACCTAGTCACATTTTATCTTGAGTATTAGTTGGAAAACACAGAATCAGATCAAGCAGCCATCCTCACAGTCCTTAAAAATAAAATATTTTTCATTAAAAATCACAAAGTCTGATCAAATGGAAGAGAATTCAGCTCAAGCAACTTTGGGAGATGCTCCTCTACTTTCTTCCTTAGAAGTGTGGTTAATAAGACTTCGTTACACAGGAAACTGACTACACACCCATGGTTAACTGTCCAAAGACTATGCTAACTTAGGTTACAGATCTCACTAAAATCAAAAGCTTAAAGTCTGGTTTCAGGATGTAAAATGTTAACACACTGCCAGAAAACAAATTAGGAGAAGCGTTCCTTTGTGCATTGCTAGTAGATTTCCTGAAATATTGCAAATGGGAGTTTTACGAGGGTATTATAGAAGCTAAAACATACTACCATAGGCTTCTGTTAACGGCACATCCATCATCACTTATTTGACCTACCATTTCCTCCAAAATTAGCTCACTTATTTTACTATAAGCCAAATTACTTTTCCGTTTTTATCAATAAAGTATGCTATTTATTACTGCAACTATGCAATAGACACGGCACCAAAGTTATTTCCCCTGAATCCCAAAAGCAAATGGAAAAGCAGAGTCAATAACACCTGTTAACGAGGATAATGCATCCAACAACCGACAAAATACTGCCTTGATGATACAGGGAACAGAGACAAGGCCGCTGGACATGAATCTCTTCCCTGACATTCCATAGTAAGACACTTCCTCTTTTCTCCACCGGCCAGGCAGGCATGGCTTCACCATCCCCTCAGGCCACCTTGGAATTAGGAAAGGGGCTTCTGACTGACTGAGGACTCTTTCCAAGAACACCCAGGCCCCAAGCATCCATGGCCCAGACAGCACAGTTCCACTTACAAGTGACAGAGCTAGACAGTACCAGGAAGTGATCCTTTCCATCCAACACACATGCACCGGAGTAGTCATGACAACTGCTCACACAGCACTGGGAACACTAGAATACTTCTTAATCCTCTTCACAGCCTGGTTCATTTTACTTTGAGAGTCTTGTCTCCCAAGGAATTATCATGGGCTAACCTTCCAGTAGGCTTTCATTGTAAACTAGCAAGAATCCTGTTTTACTTTTCCAGGGTGGAAATAGCCTTGTATCTGCCTGCACCACCAAAATCAAAAAACTTTTCTATCCCATTTAGCTGTGGCCTGAAGTGACTTTCCAAATTTTGTATCATGTCAGTGTCCTCCATCGTGTTCAGGGCTTGGTACTCTTTGTAACAAAATCAAGAGTGTCAGAGTCTGACCTCACCCTGGACAATTTGCTCTCCCTACAGTCATCATACAAAGAGCAAGAGCCTTGATATCAGTGAATCTCCAAGCCTTAGTTTCCATTTATAGAAAATTAAGAGCATAATCTTAACTACGTAGTACTGGAGTATCAATGAGGATTAAACTTTATTAATGAGGATTTAAACCGTGCATATAAAGGTACATAGGACAGTATATGGAATATAAAAACTCTTGAATAGAGGGTAGCTTCTACATTATATTATCTGCAAAACTAGTTCAGAAGGAGATTGGACTAGTGTCTCTAATTGTGGTCAGTTTGGCTTGGGCTTATCTTAGGAGTCACTTCTCTGTGACGATCATTCATGAATCTTCCACTTTGAAATCTAAAATTAACTCAAGTTCCAGGTGGGTGTTTTCTAAACTTGAGAAAAGGAAATGCCCATGGGACAACAAATATACTGGTTTAAAAAAATTACTGCTATAAATGGCAATGAGAACACAGTTTATCATAATTTAAGTAGTGGAATGTGGAAAAATCAAGTCACAGAAACCAGAAATTTTAAAAGCCTAACAAGTCATCAGTTCTGCTTGTGCACTCTCTATCCCTTCAGGTGAGTCCAGTCTTTATTTTTTTCTTTTTGGTATATATGTATATTTTTTTTATTGAGGTATACTCAGTATACAATGTTGTGTCAATTTCTGGTGTACAACACAATGCTTCAGCCATACATGAACATACACGTATTCGTTTTCATATTCTTTTTCACCATAAGTTACTACCAGATATTGAATACAGATCCCTGTGTTATATGTCCCAAATGATGAAGCTGCTTCTATTTCCCTTGAAAAATTCTCATAATCAATAACTGTTCTGTAAAGACCTTTCCTGATATGATAGACCAAATTTTATATTTTCATGCATTCCATTCTGTTGCTTTTACTTATGACCCAGAGTACTCCCAAGCTTTGTAATTCCGCCCTCCCAGACTTCTATATACTGCATGGCCAACCTTGTCAATTTTTTTTTAATCTCCATTATTTCCTAAAGATTTTCTCTTCTTTTTCTCCTTTGATCAAAGCACCAGGGCTTATTTGTAGCTTTTGTAATATAAATTTTGCAATCCTGACTGTTTTTCAGTGCAAGGTTTTGGAATTTCTGCTTTTCATTAGATTACCTTAAAAGACTTAATTTAACTTTACCCCTTTCATTTTGTTGGCAAGTTCTACTTTTACTTATCTTCTACAATTCTCAGTCTCACTTACATCTTTTTAGATCTCCACGGATGTGTACACAAGAGGGACTCCTGAACACAAACCTGTACACACACACTGCACATTGTGTCAAAGCTCCTTTGGAGTTGAAACCCCATTGTATTAGGTTTATTGTGTGCCCAAAATCACACAGCTGAGTGTTCTGCATAGTAGTTGCTCAATAAATGTTATACTGCATTCCCTTCTCACAGTTGAAATAAAAGCCATAACTTTCTTGAGACTTGAAGGTAAACTAGTAAATTTTACTAAGTTAGAAAGAAAATAATAAAGATTGTTAAAGAGAAACTTCTTAAGTCAAAACTTATCTGTGCAACAATTTAAAAAGGAGATCCAGTGAAACTCAACTTTTATGTTGTTGAATAAAAGCTAGCCACAAAATTACAAGCAATAAAACTACCAAAGTTCCCATGCAATGACAAGCAGTTATATTAATCACATCTGACAGAAATATTCTTTTATTGGTGTTTATTTCTCCATTTCAATTACTCTTTCGTTTTCTTACTCAGTTTCTTACCTTCATGCAACCATTTGTCAAGCAGATGCCCTAGCATTGCACTTTAGTATTAATTTCATATTTTTTTAAGCAAACTTCCCATGTCAACTTCCAGATAAGTATTTTAGACTTTTAAATAAGCCTCTTAATGAGCACTCCTATCAGCTACTCTGCATGGATTTCATCCCTTTGAATGCTCTGATTAGACCTTATACTTTTCCTCTGTATAATCCGTTACAAAGGTAATTATGTAATTATTTGCTTGTTTAGTGTCTGAGTCTTCAGCTAAATTGTAGGCTCCATGAAGGGAGTAGCTCTGTCTTTTTAACTACCCTGTCTCTCTCTCAGCTCATTACTATATGTTTAGCATTTAATTGTTATACAATAAATACTTACTAAACAAGTAAAGAAATGAGCGAGGTGACGGATATAATCTTATTCTGATAAAATGTCCATTGGCTTCAGCAATTGATGAATTAATCTATGGACATCTTCACTTTTTAGTATTCCTTGCATGGTTTTGAATTGCCTAGAAATATAAATACAAACTTACCTTTGGTTCATCTATGTCTAAATAGCTAGTGATTTCCCCATAGTGCTCTTAACAAAGGTATTGGATTTCCTGCTGAGTCATTTCTCACCAGTGGAACTCCATTCTTCTAATAGAGAAGTATCCAGCAGAGAAATAGAAGCTGCCAGAGTGAGTAAAATTATACCTTAAGAAGGAAAATGGCTTGGCATTGAGGAGATAGCCAGACTTTTTTTACAAAAATAATTAAACAGGTCAATTAAATCCAGTAGCCATCATTTCAGTTAAATATCATTGCAGCTGTTGATGTCCAGAGAATGAAAAACTGACTGATGTAATTCCTTATATTTAAGTTTCATAGGAGACATCTTTGTTAAATAGGAAAATCTCAGTCAGTCACTACCCAATATACATATGTCATGTCTACTATGCGACTTGCCCCATGTCTTCGTTTCTTTTAATGGTAGTATCTATACTGTATTTAAGTACAATACTAAAAGCAACTATGCTACCCGGCATGTTTTCCAATGCCTAAGTTGCTTGTGGCTTCTGCACTATGAATTTTTGGACATTCCTTTCTCAGTATGCATTTCATCAATTTATGAATTGACTTTATAGGATAATCTCCAGTCTAAAAAATTATTAAGACCTTATCTGCTCATGACCTCATAAATTCACTTAGCATTCTATCATTTATACTATAGATGCCTAATAATACATTACCCAGTTTTCTAAATCTTTATGGCTTTGGCTCATCTTCATTAAAAATCTGTTTTTCTAACTTTATTTAGAATGTTCACTTTAAAAAAAATTTGACTTAGTACACCTTATCATTTTGTTTTATGTACATTTTAAAGATTGTAATCTCACAGAACTGTTCAAAAATACTTAAATTAATGCTTATTTCTAACAGATTCATTTAATGCTTTTAAACAAAATCATTCTGTTTATTGCAAGAACTGTTTAGCCATATGAGTGTAAGTCATTCAAGAACTAGTAATACGTAACAGGTGTATGTGCTCAGAATGTGCCCAACACTGTCATCATTCTTAATGCTTTTTATGTACTAAAATATACTCTTCTTTGTCAAAAACCCAGTAAGATTGGCATCATTGTCAACAGACCTACTTTGGAGATGAGTAAAGAGAGTCAGAAAAGGTTTAAGTAACTTTCCCAACATCACACAGCCAATGATTCAGACTCCAAAAGTTGGACTCCAGATTCCAAGCTTTAACCAATTATGATACCTACACTGCCTTTCTCTACACATATAGTATTTTAGGTCCTATGGGGAAAAGGGGAAAGGAATTCACAAAAGAAACAAACAAATAACCACAACACAACAACCACTTCAGACCTCAAAGAACTTTTAACCATGAGAAAATGTACAGTCCAATATGTTAATCACTCTCCCAGCCCCAAACAGATTCTCAGAGAGGCTGCACGTTCCTACACTCAGAGCTCACACACTTTAAAGTACATATCAAGTTACAGAAGGATGTAAGTTAACCTATGTGTAGGGGGAAAAGTTCATTAGAGGGATCAGAACTAACATGGAGAGACTGTAAACTACTTGACAGCCCTTTTCCGTATACCATCTCCTGTAATCTTCATCACTTTATAGAAGATCAAACTGCGGCTGAAGGAAGTTCAGTAATTTGTTGAGGACCACTCAGATGATTATGAAAGAGCTGGCACTGAAACCAGGTTCTGAGACCAAACCCATGACATCACCACCCCACAATACAGAAAAGACAATGCTTTGAGTAGTGTGAAATTGTACTATACTCCAGAGACTCGCCACAGAACCCAGGAGGAGACACCCAGAGTGAAAGTAGTTCTGGAAAATAATAGGCTTTAAAATACGGCCTTATGGAGTGATTTCACAGGGAAATGATCAGAGCCTGTTGAAATTCATCAGAAAATACTTTCTGAAAGTTCCTAAAAACTGACTTGGGTTTTTCAAAAAACTGAATTGTGATATATGTCTACAAGGTAAAGGAGGTAGAATGACTAAATAGCATATTGTTTGGTTTTGAAAAATACATAAATCCCCAGAATGAAATTTGTTTATAAACTGAATATTTACAATCATGACCAAAAATTACTATTTAAGCTGCCTACCATTTTCTCCCCTCTTGCACCTCCTAAGCTAATAGCATATTTATTAACAGTTATCTTCTTTATTTTCCAAGTATATGAAAAGAAAACACAAGGCTTTACCAAATATACCTTTAGTGTTTCCCCTAACTGGACACATCTATGAAAATGAAAAGACAAGGAAAGGAGTGGAGGTGTGTACTTTAAGGTCTACACCTGTTTTACTCTAAATTTAAACTGATTTTCCTTTTATCTTTGTGAGTGTGGAAAGTGGGGAAGCAAATTTATTATAATGTTCATTGTTGTGACTGTAATACTGGTTTGGACAATTTTAAGCAGCCTTTGTGACATTAAACCACATCAAAAGACCTGAAATTCAAAAAGTGGTCAACTAATCATTATGCTTCTTAAGATAATGTGGTTCAATGCCAAACACTAGTAGCTATGATATTTAACTTGAGCAGTCTCATCAGAATAATTCAAAAATGTCAAGTGTTAGAAAGGAGCAGTTACACCTAATGAGTTCGTGACAATCTGTGATATTGACATGAAGTATCAATCCTAGGCATTTTCAAAGTTTTAGTATTTGTATGTCAGGATGAATCCAACTTAAAATCTTTCAAGGATGCATAAGGGTATCTTTAATGGTGAAGCTGCAGTGCATTCCAGCACTAACATGTAATTGGTTTGAAATAGGAACTTTTGAGGCCACATCTGGAGGAGAGAATAATGTAAGCGACTACAGGTAGTAATTACTGAAGGTAACTGTAATGCAGCTTGAGTGGTAAACATTAATGGGAAAAAAAAAGATTTCTAAGCAAATAAAAATCTCAAGCATCAGAAAGACAAAAAGTTTGTGACAAATGGTTCATTTAAGCATGCAGTGCTGTGTGGGCAAAATTGGATTGCAATCATAGCCATTTCAAAAATGAAAACATTAGGAGGAAAGAAAATTGGACAGAAATGGCATGGAAATTACAGCCTTTGATCCATTCTGAAGAGCCTTTTTTTTTTTGAAGCATCATCATGAGTGGGCAGCACATTCCTTCCAATCTCCTGTTGAAACCTTTATGAAAGCCTGGAGACCCTGAGAGAGAAGTAATCAGTTCAGGGCAGACAATGGAAATATTTTTTAGTGATAATCTTCTTTTCCATAAAATTGTGCAAAATTAATTCTGCTGTTAAATTGCTATTTGATTTTGCAATTGACACTTTTAATTTCAGGAGAAAATTCTTCCTAAATTATTCTTGACCTGTCCAACTAAAGATCAGTTAATAAGCACCTACTTCATGGTAACTAACAAAGAGATGACACAGTTTCACATAAATAAAGAGTATCTTAACATTCCTGGTGATATTGTTGAGACTATCATGGGTCCAAGAATCATTCTGTGGTTAACGATGCATACCTTGGAACATAAGTCGGCATTGTTCTATGGAAACAGATCTTTGGCTGCTATAAATAATTCACTATAGTTTCCAAGGACATGTAGTGCTAAGTCTTTCTTTGTAAAAGTTAAATTAATTCCCACAGCTTTGAAACAATCATGATCATAGACTTGTTCAATCACTATTAAAATGTCTATAATTTGGTTCTAAGACATTAATAGTGAAATTACCCATTGGCTTTCTTTAGTAAATATTGGTAATTAGTCATTTCATAAGGTTTTTTAGCCTATTTTGTTAAATCCAGGTTTTCCAATTAGCTTCCCAACGATCATTTAAATTAGTTTTTACAAATAAAATAATTTATTATTATTATCTTTGGGAGAATGTTACATCCTGATGCTAAAAAGAAGAACTATTGGTAAATAAGTATAAGAACATTACTTTACATTTCAGTAAATAGCAGCTTTAATCTTCTGAGAAGACTGTTTAAATCAGATTTGCAATGCCTGAAGCAGAATCTTGGTTTATTTTCTTATTTTATTTGACTTGACTACATTCTGTTTTCATTAACATTTTCTATTTGACCTTTTGAGTTATAGACCACTTCCAACCTAAAAAGATGTTATTGTGAAAGAAGAATGTGTCTGTTTTATATCTTTGAAAGTGAATATTGATTTTATTGCTATTTGAAAGTATTACTTAAAAGATAGTGGTGTGATAAACCAGATTCCCATTGCATAGCACAAGGAACTATATTCAGTAGCTTGTAATAATCTATAATGAAAAAGAATATGAAAAAATATGTATATTGTATAACTGAATCACTATGCTGTACACCAGAAACTAACACAACATTGTAAATCAACTATACTTCAATAAAAAAAAAAGATAGTGGTGTGAAATTTCAAATGAAAATATGGAGGTTTTTATTTCTGTCAATGATTTTAACTCAACTATGAGCAAAGCAGTTTCTTAGTAAGACTTGTTAGCTGTGTATAATTTCTGTAAGCAAAATGACCCATTTTTATAATATTTTAAGGCTTTCATGGTAATTTTTTTCTAAATGTTCTCTTTCAAATTTAAGTAGCATAAAATAATTTTCTAAACAGACTTTCACTTGGATCATTGAATACACATTTTTTCTTTTTTTATCTGAAAGAGATGAAAATCCTGGCCCTGGCCCTTGAAGAACCCATAATCCAATGGAAAGGATAGAGAAGTGGCAAATTGAAAAATAGCATGATGACTGCTTTAAGGGTGGTACTTAAACATCACTGCCTCAGGGACCACGAAACTAGGTTTTATCCCCTTATAATATGCTGCCTTAGCACACTGAACTGCCTATTAAAAAATACTCCACATTCGGAATGGCAATCACTTTTCAAATCTGTCTTCCTGATAGACCATCAACTCTCTAGGGACCGTCATCTTGTCTCTTGCTCACCGCAATATCTTCCGTGCCCAGCCCCATTTCTGACATGTAATAGCTGCTGTATGCATTCATGATGAATAAATGAATGAATGAGAGGAAATGAATGAATGAATGCTATGAATAGGATGTTCTATTATTTAACCTAGACCAGACCATTTTAAGTGAGAACTCAAGTAAGTCATAAAGGAAAGTCTAGATGAACACGGAGAGGGAGGACATGAAAGACAAGATGTAACACATGCAAAGGCACCGGGGGGGGGGGGGGGGGCGCAGAGCAGGGAAGGCAGCCGGCAAGTCATCAGAATGGCTAGGATATGCACAGAAACCGAAACAACAGTGATGCAGATTATTTGTTGAGATACTATTTTTTTTATTTTCATCTTAACATCCTTCTCCATGTCAAGCAAGTAAACCATTCTTTCCTAGAGGGATTTCCTTTCCAGGGAAGAAAAGATAACCAGAAGTCAATTGCTTATTGCTTTTAATAAGAATAGAAATATATTGAAGAGATATGCTTAGTTTCAGGAAAAGGATCATAAGGGGAGCATGCTTTTGAAGACAAGGAGAGAGTAAGAAGAGAAATTCCTTGAGACAGATAAGGAGAGCTGGGTTGTCAGTACCTTAGGTTGATGGAAATGACTGTGCCACCGACCCAGGTGCTGCAATGTCACCAAAGTTTCCTGTGCCTCAAGCAGGTGATGGAGAACAGGGAGCCATTGGGGTAAGGAACCCATTGAGAGACCATGCTGGCTGAGACAGTGGGCATCTCAGGGGTGACAAGGATGAGCAAGGAATTATGACCATTGGAACTTCTGTGATTTTGGCATTCTGCAAATCCCTAGGACTTAGGGACAAACTTGTAGTGACAAAGCCCATATTTACTAAACTTGGCATTCCCACCTGCCAGGAAGGATGGAAGCTTGGAGCTAGTCATAAAGTACTTTGAGAAAATTAAGAACTGCAACATTTATTGTCATTTGCATTTGTAACTTGAGATTCATATGTGCTACCTAACCGAGAGGGGTAGGTTGAAGCCATTTCATTGAAAGGCATCATCTCTCAAGATAGTAAGTTTGAACTTGATTCTGAAGAGAATCAACCACTCATGGTTTTCAATTAGGGGAATTATAGGTGTAGATACAAATTTTATCAACATCGCCCTAATGGTAACAAAAGTTTGGACTGGATGGCAACAAGACTAGTGGGAAGTTGACCAGGTATGAGCAATAATGCCGTCAGGATGTAATGAGTTGAACCTAAGACTGTAAGAAAGGAATTGATGATACAAGAGATATTCAGAGCATAGAATCATCCTGATTGGATGTGCCTTGTAAAAGAAAAAGGAATCTCCGATGACTCCCAGGTCTCTGGTTGACCTGCAGGAGGCACAGTGTTATTATCAGCTGTACAAAAAGAATATGGGGAATGTGCTGCTGAGAGAAGGGAGGAAATGATCTGGAACTCAGGAGAGAGGAATCTGGGGCTCATCAGTAAAGCTGAAGGTTGAGGCATGTGTATGAGACACAGCCCAGGAAACTCAGAGAAAGTAAAAGGCTGAGAAAGAACTCTGTGCATTCAGAAAGAGAAGCCCTACAGATGAGTGAGAAAGAGTGAGCAGAATGCTAGGAGAACCGTAGAGAATAACGTCACAGGCAAAACGAGGAAAATTTTTCATGAAGGAGAGAAATGAGAAATGTCAACTATGCCAGATGTGATTTAAAAAAAAAAAAGCTAAGCAAGTAAAAGAGATTTGGGAAAAGTAAATAAAACTCAATACCTGGCAGGGAAAATGGATTTTGGAAACTCTTGAATATGAGATCTTAGATGGCCCCGGGGGAAAGAATTGCTATGATGCAGGGAAAAGGTGAGGAACCAGACTTCAGTGAGTCTAGGAGAGAATTCTAGGTGATGAAAGAGATATGATGTAAAATGTAATCGGAAGGGGAGACAGACACGCAGGTCTCTAAATGGGTTTGAGGATCAAGGAAGCCGAGGTAACTTGTTTTCACTGCTGCTTCATGGGGGAGATCTGCACAGTTAATATGCTGGAAGGTGGGAAGGGCAAGCAAAGGAAAGAGTTTGAAGAGAAAATAAAGGAGAAAGCAATGGCAGCCTTTTGCAGCAAAAGGCAGAAAGAGGCAAAAAAGCAGATGGACATGGAAGGGAAGGAAGTTAGAATCCCCATGAAATCAGAATCATTTCATGTCTGTGGAGCAAGAAGACATGGATAAAAAATGGAAAAGGTCCAGGAAATTGTTGCTTGTTTGCTTCTATTTTTTCTGAGAGAACATAGATGAGAGTAATTTTCTATTATGTGAGGAATATTTTGGGAGGAATTAACCTATTTTTGTATAATCTTGTATTATCTAAATATCTTTTATGTCTATTCTATGAGGAATTATATAGAGGAATCTATGATGTGAGAGGGGTTGTCTAGTGAGAGTGAAGACACAATTTGGAAGACAGAGTTTAGAAGTTAGCATGATCAGAGGGGGTTGGTGTAGGGGTACAGTTCAGTGGTAGAGCAAATGCTTAGCATGAAGGAAGGACGGAAGGAAGGAAAGGAAGGAAGGAAGGAAGGAAGGAAGAATAGTAAATATGTGAAGAACAGAGGGCGGGGGGAGCTGACAGGGTAGAGTCAAACAATGACACAGTAATTTTTGCTAAGAGAAGAGCTTTCCTATTGGGCGTAAACTATGGAAGTTAATGTACTGATGGTGGTTTATGTACTGATGGTGGTTTATGTACTGATGGTGGTTTATAAAAAGCAAGAAAAAAATATAAAAAGCAGTAAGACAAATTTAGACCCAGGAGAAACTTACTCAAAGTCAATGGTGGCCCCATTATACTCCAGTCCCCTCCCTGCCTTAACACAAGCCTTTCACTCCTGCAGCTGCCTCTTGATACAGGGTCCTCATCCACACATAAGGAAGACTTACCACGAGGCGTGTTTTGCAAGATCAGCCAAGCACATATACAAGCCTTGAAATTCATCATTGTCCCTGAAACTTTACCTCCTGCTCAGTTTTCAGGAATTTGAAATTTTTTGTGGTGCAATATCTCATTTAGTATATATACACTTAATTTCACTGATGATAGCGCATGCCTTTGTCCTTTGAAAAGGACATACCTCAATAAACATATTCTTAGGGATTTTTAACTCCAGTAATTGTTTTACTCTTAACAAGTACAGGAATAATTTCACAAACAGCTTTTCAAATCACAGCTTCTGGAGGATATGACATCACCTGCCTTTTGAAGACTCTTAAGCTCGATTTTCTCAGGGACCATTTTGCCTGAAATTGTTGAACAACAGCTTCCTTACTTAATTTCTGGCATGAAATGGATGTCCCAAATTGAGTTACAGGTTGTTTTTTGTTTTAATTTTTTCAGTGATTATAAAATGCCTTTTCCCCATTCCCAGTCTTTCCTATAAGTATTCTTGGCACACTCTATTTTGTAATCCTTCTAAAGGGAAAAAAGAAAAGAAAAAGAAATGTTCCCAATTTTAGGCAACTAAAAGATTACATTTTATAAATGTGAAGTTTAAAAGAGTATCAGTCTGTTTTCTGGTTTGCACTTCACTTAGATCCAAAGGAAAAACCCAGGATTTTAGAAATACTAGGAAGCTCTGACAATCAAAGCAGAGGAACCGGCAAAAATTTTCCATGTAGAGAACAGAGAAGAATTTTCGTGGATCAATATCACAGTATTGTTAATTACAAAAGAAAAACCTATTTTTTTAATTATTGAAGAAGCACTCAGCTTCATCCAGCCTTAATACCCTGCTCAGTAATTATACATAAGAAAATTCAAGACTTGAAAGGTTAAACTATGTTTATTTGGACGATGAGCCACAAACACCTATTTTCCAAGTCTCGATCAATGACACAAAACATGAATTACAGCGCATCAAACATAAAAGGAAGCCTCCCTAGGGGAGGCTGGGAGAGACTGGGGGAGGTGGGGCCCAGGGTCTGGGCATGAGCCAAATTACTGAATTTCCCCAGTTACTCTATTTTTGTCATCTGGAAAATGGGAACTTGAGAGTCTTTCGTTTCTTGTTCAGTTTTGTTTGCCTTAAAATAGCCTCACTTATTTTTCTCATAGTAACAAGGATGCGGGCATTTTAAAATATTTAGAACAAAGAAATGTCTAGCAATATATCTCATAGTTTAAATTTCATATGAAAAAATAAATATCACATACCAGCTGATATGGTAAATATTAAAGAAGTCAGCATCTGTCTGCCTCCGCCTCCCCAAAAAAAAACTAGATAATCTTTCTGACCCCTGCCATCAATAGGATGCCAATCAGTCCAAATTCTCCTGGATTCAAAACTTTTAACAATAAATTTATGCCTCTGGCTAACTTTCTTTGAAATTATGGATAGGAGAAAGACGCACTGAACACGTAGGAAAATTCTGTTGTTTCATCATTTAAAAGAAAAATTGAGCTACACTTTCTAATGGTTTCTAGGCTGCCCTAATGCATCTATGTTATAGAATGACTATGATTAAAAACTCAATTTATGAACAATAGGGACATATTAATTATGACTGGAAAAATAAACATAAGCAAAGAAAAGACACTATGTTTTATGTACAAATTGTCCTGCCATAAGTGAAGGCTGAGTCAGACTGTGCAGCACTGGTAATCTTTCTTTCTCGGAAATGGTGTTATTTTCAAATGCTTTTTGACTTTACTGAGTGGACCTCACAGGTGATAAGCTTGTTTCCTGGCATGAAAAAAAAATCATTCAATTGTCACCACAGTTTCTTAGGGAATTTGAAAAGTTCAGAGGTCTTTATTTAAAATGAGTCGTTACGACAGTGCTGTTTCTCTATGATCTACCAGTTGCTGCTTCTGCACCACTGAAGATGCACGGCAAGCTGAGAAGTCCTCATTACTGAATCCATTTACCAAGAAACTTACAAGAGAGACAGGAAATTCTCTCTACTCCCACATAAAACCACCATATGGCCATGGCATCGCCATTCCCCTCCTCTGAGCTCTTCTGCTCAGGATCTGATGAGCGAGAAAAAGTAAAGATAAATATTTGACTAAATTCATGAGCCAAGTTTAGAAATTGCAAGTATACCAACATCAAGTTAATGGAAAAATGAGGTTGCTCTACTTAAAATATGTAATGTCTTACACTAAAGGACATACTAAAGAATTATACTCATTGCCATGGAGGGCCAGACAAATCCAAGAGAGATGAAAATAAAGCAAGATTGTAATGTTTCATAAACAAAACTGTTTTCTCAAAAAGATAATAAAATATTAGAACGGGTTGCCAAGAGGGGTTACTTAGCCTCTGTTTCTGAATATCAGAAGTGATGTTATCCATCCTTATTAATTAAAGATTCAGATGTCTAGAAGTGAGGACTCTGTAGAATCCCGCTATTTAATACAAAAATCCGTATTTAGTGATAATCATTGTCTCTGAGGCATCAACAATCCAAACATGCTTGAATATTTTTATTGACACTGTATTCTTTTAAAATAGAGGAAAACTTTCTTTTCATCTAGGCACCAAATCAACTGTACATGTTAAAATCTGTGAATAATTTAGTAATGTCCTAGATTCACAGGGTAATGTCTCTAAAGAATACAAATCATGCTTTAAATGCAATTTATATACCAGGAAAGAGCCTATCAAAAAAAAAAAAAAAACACGCGGGGGGAAGAGACTATCAGAGTTATAAGTCCATTAACGCAGTCTTCTGAAAAATTAGAAATATTTAGTTCAGCTTTAAAAATAGCCTTTAAAATGGAATAAAGTTTTCTCTGGCAAACCTACAGTGGTAATTCCATTTCAGAAGAGGAAAAACAAAATGGAATTCTTCTACTGACTTCAAGCCCCTTTTGAGCACTCCCTCTTTACAGAGTAGAACTTAATAAGTATTTCTAACTACCATTCACTGGAAATTTGGTAACAATTTTGTAACTTGAGTATACGATTTGGTTGCCTAACCTCATCCATTGTTATATGTATGGAGCAGATTACTAAATCACCTGTTCCGTTGCTAACCGATATTACTAGAGGAACCACATATTAAAATTCATTTGAGTCTCACATTTGGTTATTATATACCTACATCAAGTACTGAGTGCCAAGTATGTTACAAATATCACCTCATACCAAGAACAACCTTGGGGAAGATGGATCTATTACTCTTCTTTTTACAGATAACAAAACCAAGACTCAATAGGGTTTTACAAAATGAAATAGCAGAACTGTGAGGCCAATTCAGATAGGTCTGTCTGACCATAAAGCCCATTAACAGTTCACAAGTCTACGTGGCCTCATTTTTATCAGGGAAAACCACTAGGTACTCATTTGATACACCTTTTGCTTTTATAGGGTCCTTATTTGTATGTGCGTCCAATGCTTTGAGGTCATCTGCCTTCAAAG
This sequence comes from Camelus bactrianus, assembly GCF_048773025.1. Taxonomy (NCBI): domain Eukaryota; kingdom Metazoa; phylum Chordata; class Mammalia; order Artiodactyla; family Camelidae; genus Camelus; species Camelus bactrianus. Next base: position 50,789,441 of record NC_133550.1, on the reverse strand, counting down.
TCTGTGTTCACCCCAAACTGCATGAAAAATACGGGCTATTCAGTTTAATTCATTTGTTCATGTATTTGATAAAAAATAGTAAAAATCAAACACAACCTAAAGTGCAGATTAGATGGCTGCTGGGCAAGGCTTACAGCCCACTGCCACAAGAAACACTTCCAGCTCATCTTTCCCCCTCCCCAAGACAGGCACGAGGCGTCCAAAGCATAACCTCCAAGATTGGCTCAGACAGGAGAGAGAGACAGGTTGACGGAGAGGAAGAAAAGGGAGAGGGGTCAGAGGAAGATGCAAGCAGGACCACTAGCCCGATCACGAGGTGTGGCCATCCTGCCATCTCTTCACCCTGCTGTACTTAGGACTTTGTCCTTCCCACTGTCAGGCAAGCTGTTCCACAAGACCAAGTGAATGGCTTGCAGTTTTATGCAAGGGAACCTTTTAGCTGAGACCTTTAAAAGCAGGGTATTCTATAGGCACGACTCTCCTCACCGTTTGCATTGATGTGGCTGGTTGGGGTTATGACACCAGGTATATGCTCTGTGAGCAATTAAAACTGCAAAAGACAGACTGGCAGGAAGCGAGAGAACCAAAATAGCTACTTCAGACAGACCCTCGGTCCCACTACTATTTGAAGACTTCCTATTAGAAATAGTGGGTGACAAGAAAGCCCCCACTTAAATGAAACTCTAAATGTGTTTATCTCTCTCTGTACATGAAATCTGATCAAAAACTAACTTACCCATTTGGCCACATAGATAAATTTGTGCTTCTATTCAATGTTTATCTTATGGCACCATTCATTAAGTATGTACAGAGTGCAGACATGTGTCAGGAATGAAGTTGGGGGATTGAAGATGGAAAAGAAAAACAGAACATTCTTCCTTCAAGGCAAAAGTTACTCCTTAATTGGGGAGGCAAATAATTATAGGGCATTATACTAAAAACAGTTGCTTTATTATGACATTATGACCCTGAAACTCTGTGATTTTTTTTAATGCATTTCTTTTTTGCATTAGCTTTTCCTTTTTTTTTTTTTTTCTTGGCAGGAGGGAGGTAATTCGGTTTGTTTGTTTGTTTGTTTGTTTGTTTATTTAATGGAGCTACTGGGGATTGAACCTAGGACCTCATGCACGCTAAGCATGAGCTCTACCACTGAGCTATCCTCCTCTAAGTGATTTAAATGGATTGATTCAAAAGAATTTTCCCAACAACCTTTTTAAGTAGTTGCTGTTAATATCCCCATTTTACTGATGGAGAAAATGAGGCTCAGACAGGCTGATTTATCAAGCTGGTAGGTACTGGAGCTAAGGCAGCCTGGCTCCAGAGTCCAAATTTCAACACCCTGGCTACAGAGCACAAAAAAAAAAAAAAAGTGACTACACTCCAGGGGATCCAGAACTGAACTCTAAAAGATAGGTTGAATTTAGTCAAAGAACAGTCTTTCAAGGCAAAACCATACAGCACATACTGAGGCATGACAGTCTTTTCAGGGAACATTGGTAAGTCTGTGAAAATGGCATTTAAAGTGTGTAGGAGAAATGAAGAAAGGCAGGGAAATTGCATTAGGACCAAACGGGGAAGGGCCTTTTATGTTATGCTGAGGAAGCTTGAATTTTTAGCCTACAAACAATAAAGAGACAGCAAAGATTTCCCAAGTAGGGAAGGAGAAGTAAACATTAAGTTGAAGTACAGTCTGGTGGAGTCTGATCAAATAATGGAAAAAGTAAAATGTGGAAATTAGATAGGTTTAGGGATTATGCAAAGATACCATATTCAGCATTTTGTTCTGGCTACTGATTACAAAAAAAAAAAAAAAAAAAAAAAACACTGGGGAGGGATAAAACAGAGACGAAACAGAGAGCCTGGGAAAGTATTCAGAAAACCATTAGCATGTTTCATCAAATCCAAGACACCATCAATTTTAAAATTCATGATTTCAAGAAATACTAAGGAATAAAAAGGCTTCCAATTAAACACCATCAATCTGAAAATGCATTCCAATATCACAGATTTTAAAATGTAGAAGTGAGAGCATCTTAGAATCTATGAAATATGGTATAATGACCCAAACAAAAGTAGGTTTAATTACTGGTCCCAGTTACTGAGTAAATGAGAACATAAATTCATTGAACAAACACTGAATGTTGGCATATAGAAATATACCAGAGATGTTGAGAATAAATGGCAGTAGTGACTAGGAGAAAGAATGATATTAGATATAAGACATTTTAAAAATAGAATCATTGGCCTTTGTTGTGCTGCTGAATGCAGAAAGAGGGAAGGAGCGTTAAGGATAACCATAAAATGCCTAAGATGTCTGATATGGAAATGTCTTTAAGTCCAAAAGCATAAAAAGAGAATATTGGGCTGTGGCATCATGAGTTTGGCCTTGAATATGCTGAGGTTGAAATAAAGATAGGACGTACCCGTGGAGATGTCAGCAGGTAGTTAGAATCAGTGCCTGGCTCCTGTTTAGAAAAGAGGTCAGGGCTAGAGAAATGGGTTTAGGAAGCATTCAAGTGATGTGGTTAGTGACACCATGGAAGTGGATGGAGTCACCAGTCTTGCCAAGAAGTGATGTTGGCTTGAACCAGGGGAAGGCATTAGCAGGAAATGAAAGGAGAAGGATTCAAGACGCCCTATGAAGGTAGAATTTCTGGGTCTTGCTATTGATCACCTTTAAGGATTGGGAGGGAGATGGCTCCATTAGGTGATATGGGAAGTTAAGAGATGCAGCAGCTTGGTTGGGGAGGAGAAAAAAATTCGATTCTAGATGTGCTGTGTTCAAAGTGCTGCCAGGATATGTAAGTGGAAATGATGTAAGAGGGGTCTGAAATGCATAGTCTGTATTTCTGGAGATGAGTCAGATCTCGAGACATAAATCTGAGAGTCATCTATTCACACTCAAAGTTGCTGCTGTAGCATAGAAGACAGCCAAGGGGGAAACATAAAGGGATGGTAGAGACAACTCAGCCACGAGACCGTGAAGTAAGTTACATTTAAGTGGAAGTAGTAGTTCCATCTTATACTAAGTAAGATTATTTCATAAGAAACTAAAACGACTATGACTGATTGAATGCCTGTACGTAGGAGACATTTTACATCTGCTATTTATAAAACTTTTAAATAACTGCATAATAGATTCTCAAATCTCCATTTTACAAACAAGGAAGATCTTGAGGTTTAGGAGCTTTCCCAGGGTCACACAACCAGGAAGTGGCTGAGCGGGGATATGAATCTAAGGCTCTTGCTTCAAAGTCCTCATGCTTCCTAACGCACCCCCAGCCCACACCAAGCCCACCTTCGGTAATCATCAAAGATTGCTCCTCTCCTTTATAGAGCACCCGCACCACATCCAGATGCTTACAGGGGACACAAGCAAATAATGTGTTTGAGACACTCGAGCTGGATCTGTCCCTAATGGTATCTTGAATTGTATGCTTTGGACATCAACACCCTTCTTTGGATTATGAAAGTATATTCTTCGCTTCTACAGAAAAAGTTTTTCTTAAAAAATGGGATCCTCTTACTCTGTTTTCATTTTTCTCACTTTTGATTTAAACATGGAGACAAGTATTTCTCGACCATGAGAAAACCACAATGTAATGTGACAAGAGCAAACGATGCTTGCATTTAGTACTGAGGACAGTAGAGAATGGTGAGGACTGCAGCCAAATGGAGAGTAAAAGCCCCATCTAGAAAAGTGGCCATCCTTCAAAGTCTAGTGTTGCCAAATCTTCAGATTTGTTAAGAGAAGATGGGAAGTTAAAATGCTAGGGAAAACTTTCCATTTAAAAAATTTTAATTGATTTTTAATTGATTTTAATTGTTTTATCTTTGGGAATTTCATATTTAGCAATTTTGTAATATATCAAAATACTCATTCCTCACGAGAGGAGACATAGTAACAGGCATCATTTGCTTTGGAAAGTGGATGGATTCGACTCAAATTTAATTTTTAAGTGAATCAAGAAATATTCAAGTTTTTACATTTAAGAAATGAGAAATGGCAAATGCACAGAGGGAAATGGTGACACCACAGAACCCTGGGAGGAATATGGATGGAGATGTGCCCTAAACCCTTCACTTGTCAAGGCTTTGATATAAAGCAAAAGGCGTGTATCTAGAGGGGTGCCCTTCTGACTATCATTAGCCTTTTGTAAAGGAACTGGGCACAAATTCTGGGAAGAGGTAGGTGCTAAAGAATGTTGTATCTGGATCCTTGTGGAAATGGGAGGACAGCAATGATAGTTTTTCATCATCTTCAATTTATTTTTTGCTCAAGAATATTCCATTTGTGTTTAGAAATGTAATTTTCCTTAGACAAATATCACCTAAGCCCATTTAAGGGAAATTTGGGGAGGCGGGTATTTTTGCTGCATTTATAACTTTTTTTATGTCACTCATGGTTGAAAATTGTAATTGAACAGTAGTGGGAAAAAAATCTCTGTTGATCAGTTATATAGCTTACATGGTATTTAAATAGCCACATTTATTACATCTTTGTAGCTTGAGAGGATTCATCACAAACAGAAGTGCTATTTTTGTGGGCTGGACACTATCCTAGCTCAGATGTAGGAGAGTATTGGAAAGGTTTTGTTCACTAAACTTATTCCAAATTTTCTAATGTTCTTTATCTTTTGAGATACAGAAGAGATGGTTGCTGATTTTGTATGATAGTTGTGCTGTGCTGACTCTTCTATTAAAATGTGTTTCACTGAAAATTTATCCTTTGAACAGACGCCTAAGAAATTTATCTTGATTGCAGTGGAAGATGGCAATTTGGAACAAATTATTTATCCTTATAATAACTCAAGAGCTTTTATCATCAAGCACTTGCAATTTGAAGACCTGACTTCCATTCCTAAAGAAGTGAATATTAATCTGCTTTTTTTAAATCCTTGGAACACAACATAATCTTTTGCTAGCCTATTCTATGAGCTAACAAGGACACATTAAATGGCAACTGAATTGTCAACCTTCTTCATTGTTTATAAAGATACATACTAAATGTACACAATAGGATGAGCGCCAAAGCACATTTTCTTTGAAACAGTTATATTATGGGAAACTTTTTTTTAGCTGCTTCAGGCTAAAATCTAATTACTTACTAAAAGTTCACCCACTGAATTTATAAAGTTTTCCATACCTTTTCTCATTTTGAGTACCTGACTTCTAACACAAAAACATTTTACTTTTTATGAGAAATCATTATCCTTTCTTTTCGAATGGAAATGGAAAACCAAAGACAATCAAAATTGGATATTATACCAAATTCATCCCCTTAAGAGTTCCAACATTTGATTATCAAAACATGGAATTGTATTTATAGAAAAAGGTTACATTTTTATATTTTCTGCAGCTTAAGAGCCATGCAACCTGTTTTCACAAAGCACCATTTTAATACAAATAACTTCTCAGAAGGCAACTTAGAATTTTGAAATATTTATCTGTTGTCAGAGTCTATAAAAAGTTCTGCTGATCATTAGTTTTTCTTCTTTTTTTTTTTTTCTCTATTTCAGTTGTGGTCAGTTCTACCATAAAAATTGCAAATAGAATACATCAATAATGAACAGAAAGGTTAATGCCGTGCGTAGAATAGCATCCAATAGCTGATGTTAACAGTGGTGTCTTCATACTCTATGCAGGGAAGACCGAGCTTTGTACTGACATGTACCACAGAGGCTACCTGGGAGACAGAGATGCTATGCTAAAGAAGAGTATTTTAGGAAGAAAAAGATAGAGTGTTGAATAGCCATCTAGGTCATCTCTTTAGACCAAAATTTCATTTAATCTTATTTTTACGATACCCTAGTAATGATTCAATAGCATCACAAACAGCCCTGAATCCTGGGTGATAATGTTCTTCCAGTTTTAGAAATCCAACTGAATCTAAATAGGCATAAAAATACCTATACCTCCCTGGGTCTTGTCAGGATCAAATGAGATAATGTACATTAAAGCACCACAGATGCTATACAACTGCTATTTGGTTTGTAGGGGGTGGCTTTTTAGAGACAGGTTTGGCACAGTAGACAGACACTTGTGCCCAGTGTTGGAAAAATCTTAATCTTTCTCACTGTATTCCTTTGAACAAATCATTTAAAAGTGAGTCTCATTTTTCTATATGTAAAATAAGTAAAATCATGTCTAGCCCAGTGCTGGTCTGTAAATCACCTTCAAACAAAATCAAATCTGTAAGAAAGTCTTCCATCAACACTGAAGCACCATATTGGTCTACTGTTCTTCAAGTGGTTATTTATTAAACACAGTGACGTTAAAATAATGGTATTCTAACAAAGTTAATTGTTTGATTTGAATATCTATTTAGAAAGGCTAGGCAACTGAAGTGAGTTCTTCATTGAGTACCTATCAAGTGACCATCTCAGTGTCCCTATGGAGAGGACAGAGAAATATTGGATATGACCTTGCCTTTAAGAGCCTACCATTTCAAGAAAAGTAAGGCATTCCTTTATACAAGATGTAAAAGAATTTTTTTGAAGTTGAAGTTGAAATGCATACTACAAAAGAGTGCAAATGGTTATTTCCTCCCTTCCTTCAACAAGCTTATTCATTTGGGAAACTTCAAGATTTCATAATATGAAGCACAAAATGAATGTCAAAAGACTTGTACCAGGCCATGTTATTGAATTGACCCTACTCAATACTTGTAGTTTTGAGCCTACTATGTAGAAACTGGTCTTTATTTTTACAAACTATAAATATTAAAAGACTAAAATATCAGGTTCAAAATATTTGTAGCTATACATTCCCTAAGGTCCAGTAAATTGGAATTAAAACACGAGGAATTAGGAAGACATCATGTTAAGGTCTAACAGATACACAGTTGTTAGTCTTCTCGTGATTAGACAGAGAGCTTAGTAGAGTCTATTAGATCTTACTTGAGTGACAGCTGTCAAATTATCTCACTAAGCCTCAGTTTCTTCATCTGTACATGGGGAAAATTCTAACTCACTGGGTTGTTGTGAGGATTCAGCATTATAATGAACGAACGTGGCCCAAACTGTGCCATACAAATGCTTGGAATTCAGTTAGTAAACAGTAAGTTTAGTAAGTGTGCATCTTCATTTTTTTTTCAACTTCTTAATACCATACCTCCTTTCTAAACCCCTTCCCTCTCCTCACTGACAACCACTAGTTTGCTCTTTTTATCTGTATAATCTATAAAATTACAGCTTTTTAAAAAAATCCACAAACATTAAAAGTTTATTAGAAACTTATATCAAATGTTGGGGGGGGCTGTTATTTTACCAGATTCATTCCATTTGCTTACCACACCTGCTAGAAATTTTTCCATTTAAAAAAGCTTTAGAGATTAGAATTTACATGAAATTTTTATGTTCAATACTATTTTGTTTTTTGTTTGATTTACAATATTATGTTAGTTTCAGGTGTACAACACAGTGATTCAAAGTGTTTATAGATTATATTCCATTTAAAGTCATTATAAAATGTTGGCTGTATTCCCTGTGCTATAAAATCTATCCTTGTAAGCTTATTTATTTTAGACATAGTAGTTTGTACCTCTCGATCCCCTACCCTTATCTGTTTTGTTATATTCATTTGTTTTAACTTTTAGATGCCACATATAAGTGATACATTGTATTTATGTTCCTCCGACTTACTACACTTAGCATGACACCATCCAAGTCCATTCATGTTACTGCAAATGGCAAAATTCCATTCTTTTTACGGCTGAGTAGTATTCCATTGTGTGTGTGTGTATATATATATATATATATATACCACATCTTCTTTATCCATTCACCTGTTGCTGGACATTTAGGTTGCTTCCATATCTTGGCTATTGTATTTGTGGGAGACGGGGAGCTCCACATCCTTCTATTCTGCCATCTTGAAACCCTCTCCATTATCTTTGCTATTGTAAATAAGTGCATGTATCCTTTTGAATTAGTATTTTTGTTTTCTTTAGACATATACCCAGGAGTAGAACTGCTAGAACATACGGTAGTTCTACTTTTGAAGAGGAATCTTCCATTTTAATAAACCCAACAAATGTTATTTCAATCTGGCAAAGATGGGACAACCTGCCCTAAATTTACGTGCTCTTTCTGTTTCCTACTGACTACTACAGGTTCTTACTGGTGAATCATTAGTATTTCCAGAACAAAGACACCTCTTTTTCACATTTTTAATTTTTTCAATATAGTCACTTGGAAGACAAGGTAGAGTATTTATGGTTAGAAAAGAGCACACAATTTTCTAAATCCTTTTTCATTGAAAGAAATGTTTCAGATTAGTGCTTTGCCCTCAGAAGTATTTGAGCTTGAATATATTACCGTGTTATTTGAGGTTAACAAGGATGTAATTTCTGAGGTCACAACTAGCTATTGTTTACTAAATGTGCATAAGAAAAAAATGAGATGAGAGGCTAATTATTGATAGATTTTTTTTCCTTAATTAGCAAATACCATTTTCTAATTCAACTTGATCTCAACAATAATAATCAGCAGTCAAGTTTCTCAACAGCTTTCCCATATCCTTTTGGGCTATTAGTCCCCTCATCTTTAAACTTTTCAATATTCCTTTCAAAGCATCTTGAATACTTGAGCAGCAATTTTCCCTGTTTGCAGCAATCACCAGTTGAATGCTTTGTGAATGGGAAATTAAATGGATTTTCAACAATGTAGATACTTTTAAATGAGAGTCCCAAGGAAATTATGGATGAATCAAGGGACAGCAGGAAGTCTGTGATTTTCTGCATTTGCAAATGTCTTTCTTAAAAATGTTATCCTTAGATCTCTGCAGATATTAACCCACTAATGTCAGTGCCTCCATAGTTTTTAAATAATTCTTATTCTTTTTAATTTTATTTTTTGATTGAAATACAGTTAATTCACAATATCGTATTACAAAGATGTGAAAGATAGTGATTCAATATTTTTATATTCTTTAAAGTTATCACATAGCATTGGCTATATTCCCTGAGCTATGCAATATATCCTTGTAGTTCATTTATTTTATACATAGTAGTTCGTACCTTTTAATCCTCTACCCCTACTTTGCCTTTCTCCCCATCCCCTCTCCCCACTGGTAACCACTAGTTTGTTCTCTGCATCTGTGAGTCTGTTTCTGTTTTGTTAAATTCATTTGTTTATTTTTTTAGATTCCACATGTGAGTGATAACATTTATGGCTCCAAAAATTCACACAAGAACAGTTAGTAAAGGAGCCAACTTTATACATAGACTATCAAGCTGTATAAAGAGCACTAAATGTACTACTGGTCATTGGCGGACTCCTGCAAAATGTTTATGTCCTGGCTTCTAAAAGTTTAAGTTACAAATGGTATGAAAAAAATGTTTTAAAATCTAAAGCACATATAAGAACTTATTCAGGGAACAACAGAAATACACACAATCTTATACACAATCTTATTTAGCTACCCGCTTATTTTTATCACATGAATCTGTGAGCAGAATAATTCAGAGGCTTCTCAGACACAGTGAGGCAAGTAGAATTTTAAAGGCCTCTCTGGAAGAAGAGAGCTCAAAGGTGGGGGAAACTCATTCGCCGAGGCTGCGAGCAGATTTGACCTCCTGGTAGTGTGAGATGGAGCAGCTGTCTTTGAAAGCTGCTTTGGGATTTGCCATCTATGTTTCTGAGAAGGAGTGCAGCATGCGGAGATCAATAATTAACAAAGATGGTTCTCACTGTTCCTAAATAACCAAAGAAGAGGAAGACTCATTTGACCTTCACGTTAGTCACAATGCCGTATCTAAAACCGGTCTTTTGAATTAATTGCCGCTAATTTCATATATTCCCTCCAGAATTTAACTGTTCATTCCATAGAGGGTTAATCTCCAAAACCATTGCATGGTCTTCCAGCAGAAGGGTTAGGAGTGATTAGGAGCACGGGCTCTGGAGCTGGACCATCTGAGTTTAGACTTGGGCTACGCTCCTTCCCAGCTGTTGACTTCAGTAAACTGTTTAGTCTCTCCCAACCTTAGTCTCCTCATCTGAAGGACAGGGGTAATATAATGTCTCCCCTCTTATTTTAACAAGAGGATTAAGTGATAGAGTGCCAAGAAGTTACTATCACAATAATTCACATTATAAATGCTCAGTAAATGCTAATTTTTAAGATTTCTAGGATTTCAAGAGATCATTTATTTGTAAGGTATATCTATTACTACACCATGCAAACCTGTTTCTCTTGATTTCTGTAATAGAGAAAAATATTGTCAAAACTGAAAAATCAGAAGTCCAAGTACCTAAATCATTTCTAAATGGAGATGTAGACATTTTAAAATTTACAGCAATGTTTTAATTCCCTAGAGCTTTACAACTATTGCTTGTAAAAATGATGCTAAATGCTTTGAACTAAATGCTCAGATTTGACACTTGTGTAATTTTTTAAGCACAAAATGTGTACACTGGATAATGAAATTAAGGTATACTGAGACTTCATTTTTAAAATGCTACATTTTTTAAAGTGTTGACACATTTGTTGAGAAGAACAGAATAGAATTGTGAAAAATTATGAAGAAAATATCTGTGTGATGAGGTTAAGGTAACTTTAAGGTCTCTTTAAAACAGGATTTAGTAATTGGAAGAGATTAGTTAGATCTTTTTTGGTGAGTTTTTCGCTGTTATTGTTATTTTTGGTATTTTATTTGTTTTGCTTTCTCCTAGATTTTTTTTTCTAAATAATAGGACTAGCTACATATGCACACAATCTAGTATGATGATCTGTAGAATGCCCTGCATTAAATCTATGAGCTAAAAGATACTATTCATACTACTTAGGATTTATCAATTTTCTAGTGAATTAGAGTTCTCCATTTTAAATGTTTTGATTCTGGAACACCCATAATGTATCCTATACTTCTTTCTGTTGCTTTATTATTTGTTATTTTCTCTTAAGCGTATGGCAGAAGCATCTTCCCTTGGAAATACTGTGATCATTTGACGACGACACAGAGTTTCAAATTCTAGATGCCTTTCTTACATGGGGATCATAGTTCAATTCAGTGAATATGTGTCAAGATGCTACTACAGATCAGTGAGAGTTCTTGCCCTCACAAAAGGAGTTATGCTGCTAGTAAGAGAGATGTCCAAGGAATAAAATGACAAGGTATGTAAGGCATACCAACTCTTAAGATTTAAGGGGACTGGTTGAGAGCATACCTATCTTTTTCCTCCGGAGTCCAGAACCATATGAGATGTAGGCTGAGGAATCAAGCTACGGAGATCAAAACAGTAGCTTTGGGGAGCATATTAACTGCACTGTGGGCCTTAGAGTATGTACCCTCAACATGGTTCCTTGAATTGAGCTTACAATTCAAATCTGCAATGCTCCCTGGAAGTGCAGACTGTACCCCCCGTAAGTTCACTGCACAGCCAAGAGCATGCACCTCTCTGGGCAAGCAGATAGAAAGTAAGAACCTCAGACACCCTGGGCCACACAGGCTTGATTCCTTCTCTCAAATTTATCAGTAGGGCCAGGCATTCCTCCCCTGGGGAGGATGGAGGGAGGGAGGACGCCAAAAAGACAGAAACATCACTCCCTTATTTTGTCCTGTAAAGAGTACTATGGAGAGTTCCCCTCCACCTGGTGGAGAAATGAGAAGTGAAAAGTCAGTGTTCTTGTCCTCAAGGAGACAACACGCACTGAGATTCAAAGAAGAAAGAGTCGAGATGGTTGAAGTGATCAGGAAGCAATTCAGAGAATGGAAATATTGGAGCTATGCTTTAGAAAGGAGTGTAAATTAGCCAGGCAAGATGAAAGGATGAGGCTACCACGAGGAGCCTGGTAGTATGTCCAGAAGAAACGACTAGAAGAACTTTCAGACGTCAAAGAGGACCCATCCAAGTTGACAATGAAGTGCATTTTTAATAAACTGAGAATGACTGAGACTTTATTAATATTTAGGGGACAAGAAATAGCCAGCCATCATAGAGGGGTTAAGATTAGCAAGCACATGTGGTGTATATTTAAGACGGCATGACATGCTATAGAAATAGCATGTAATTAACTAGATATTGTGGGGTTCAGGCTCAACAACTGGATAAATAAAACCAGTATCTGTATCACATACTAGAAGGGGTAGTGAATGAAGAAAATAATGAACAGATTTATAGAGAAAAGAAGACAGAAGGCTACCCTGAAAGAGAAATTTTGGAATGTCTAGGATGGAACGTGGAGCACAGCCCAGAGATGAAACCCAAACTATAATTGTGAACATCAAGAGAATCAAAGAAATGAAGGGATTCTGAGGGCCAATTGGCAGAAGATCATCAAGGGGTGTTAAAATCATGAGGACTGCCTCTAAGGATGTTGACAAAACGCAGGACAGGCCAGTGGAGGGAGATGGACACCCATCCTAGAAGTTGTTGGTGACGATGAAAAATTAAGTAGCATCAGCACAGAAAATGGAAGTGGCCTAAGTGCTGGGAGTTTATCACCTTGAGGAACAGACAATATGCTAAGTCGTTCTTCTGCCTTTATAGGAACATAAGAGACTGGGAGGCATCAAGGGGAAGTTGGGTTTCAGTTAATAGAAGATGGAAAGAGTTTAGAAGAAAGATCGAGGATGTATTACAAGGTGTCATCAAATGCAGGTGGTCAGTAATGTACTACGCATGACACCCTAATAAGGGAATGTAACTGACCTGGGGAAGGGGGGCGATCTGGATAGAAAAAGGGATGTGGGAACTACGGAGAGCAAGGACTAAGAAAACAATCATTTGAGAGAGAAGCTCTAGGGAACTGTTGACAGTACAGGAGGTGGCATAATTTAATCACCTGCAGTCCTCTGGAATGGCATTACCAAGTCACTCTGGGATGTTGAAAAATTCTATTCTTTCAACACCTTATAATTAGGAACAGGAATTGGCATCATCCTGTTGGACTTTGCTGCTAACGACCGATGTGGGAATTTTGAGAGACAGATACGTGGTCTCACCGTCACATTCTAATGTAGTCCCAGTGCCATCCAGTGGTTAGTTTGGTGCCTTTTACAAGTACTGTCCATCGCCTTTTAGGAATATATTTTGCTTTCTAGTGACTGTTCACCCAAGTTTCAATAAGCGTTTATGAAAAGCATTTTATTGTATCTTCAAAAATCACAGAGGAGGGATTTGATTTGCTGTCTGATTCTCAGCTAATGGAGTTACATCCAGCTTGTTTTCTGTATGTGTTATGCTCGGGGAAACATGATTTAGCCTGTCTTCTATCGAAATTAATGCAATAAGGAACCATGAAATAATGGGCCTTACACTGTATTCAATTTTGGTCCTAATAGAAACACAGTGGAAAGTACCATCTGTGACATAGGGCTGGCTGATCATAGGAAAGTAATGGATATTTTCTGCCGTGATTTTATTGGTGGTTCTGGGCTTTATCCTTCACGGGATGTTCATCAGTGTAGTAATAATGCAGTGCAGGCTTTGGCTTCACGTGCATTTAGTGTCCGTTTGTCTGGAAGTTTACCTGGGCAGATTTAGCCAGAGGCTTTCATTTGGCTGCTGACCAAGTTAGGATCAATCGAGCTGCCTCTAGCAGGAACCCTTCTCAAGTTTTTCATAAAAGCACAGCTTTCAAATTCATTTCACATCTCTTTAAAAAAAAAAATGTTTAAAAGAAATTTTTAGAGACATTGTATTTGGACATTCACTCCTTTGGCAATAAAATTCTCCGTTGCCACAAAAATTCTTCATTTGAATTTCCATGGTAAATTAGCTTTATGAGATAGCTACTTTAATTATTCTTCTTCTATGAAGCCAAGGCAAGAATAGAGACAATTTCATCCTCTTTATCATCGTTTGTATGAGGGATCGCTGAACAGTTCTCTCGCAGAAAACCTATGCAGAAGGTCCTTTGGTTTACCCCTTTAGAGCAGGCATGAATGTATCTAAATGACCCCAGAAAAATGTACATTAATACCCAATATTGCTTCTAAAGACCTAGACGGTAACATCACCACAGTCAACTATGTTAAACTAGTGCAGAATTTTAAATCGTTTCAATTTGAGAGTCATGGGAGCCGTTTGTCATTTGATTATTTGCACATTGTTTGTCCTTAGACTGCTTAAATTCAGTTCGGAAAATACAGAATTGATTTCGAGAAGAAGGTGGTATTGACATAAACGATAACGCTGTCTGCAGATTTTCAGGGCTGAGGGTGCAAGAGATCTACTGCTTTCCAGACTGAGAGGCAAAGCTGCTGATGACAATCAAAATACAAACACTTTATAGTTCAAATGAGTTACTGTATTTGATCTTAACTCATGCAATTGAATACTCCGTACTGTTTATCACTATTAAATTAGTACTGAATACTTTTTTTTTTTTTTTTTACTAGACTCTGCCACTCTACAACCTGCTCTACTCAATGCATTTTTGGTGGTTTGGCTGCTGATGAGTTCATATTTTTTTAAACTCTACATTTGGAAAAAGTTTTTAACTCACCAAAAAAGTTGAAAGAATAGTACAGTGAACACACATACCCTTTGCTTATGCTAAATGGTAACTTTTTGCCACATTTGCTTTCTCTAGATAGATAGATAGATAGACAGACAGACAGACAGACACTTTTGTGGCTGAACTATGTGAAAATAAGCTATAGACGTTCATCCCTAAATATTTCAGTGTGTATCTTAAGAATAAGAATGTTCTCCTACATAACCACAGTACCAATATCACATGCCTAAAAACTGAACATCGGTACAATAATATCAAATATAATCTCTAAATGTAAATTTCCCCAATTGTCCAAAAATGTCCTCGACCACTCCATTGGAAGGTACATATCAACCTTTACAATGAATATTCCCAGATACCTTTTACACAGTGTTTTTAACACCTATGGATTCTTGCCTAATTGACTTACTACACTGACTACTGCAAAAAAAAAAAAAAAGTCATTTTCTAATTTTACCATTTGTTCTACATTTTGAGATGGCCTTCTACTGTCAAGAAGTTTATTTTCCTTTTATTTAATAGTATCACCTTAGATTCATGGATTCCTTTTTCTATTCAACTTTTTATAATTTATTACCATCATTTTCTTTTTTCATGTTCATACTGTCCCAATTTTGGCCAGTAAGAGCCTCTGAAAACCAGCTTGTGTGTCTTTCCTACATGTCCCAACAGACGTGGGGAATGTCCTTACATCCTTACACAGTAAGTGCTCTAGGTCCACCTAGTACCCTCCCTGTCCCAGACTTAGACATGAAACTTCCTATTCTGGTCCTCTTCCCCTCCCCTCCCCGATGGGTAATGGTATTTAGAACCCGAAATATACTCATTTTTACTGGAAGATCACATCTTCTAGGCTCCTTTGGCAGACAGAACTAGATTTTTTTTTTTTTAAATAATGTGTTCAGACTGACACCTTTCAGTCCAACACCACAGGATCCTTCTTCACTTTTTCCATTCTACATGCACCTCCCACCTCCCACTCTGAGAACACCATCCATATGTTTCTCACTTGCTCTATCCTACAATACACATAGTTTCAGAATTACGACACCAATAGCAACACTAAAAAACTTGCTAAGTCAGAGTCAAGATTTTTTAGACCATTCTTTTATGGCCCTCGACTAAATATCACTAAGGTGTTTCACTTAACAACACATCCTGAAACTCACTCCACATCAGTCCCTAGAAATATATTTTGTTCTTTTTTATGGCTTTATAGTACTCCGTTCTATGGATACATCAGAATTTACTCAACCAATCTCCTATAATTTGGCATTTAAAGGGGCTTTTCCCCCAATATTATGCCACAATGCTAACTTTGTTTATATTGTTTTAAATTTTTGAAGGTGTATCTTACAGGTAAATTCCTAGAGGTGGGATGCCAGAGGCAAGGGTTACCAAAGACATTTTGGGGAGATATTACCAAATTCCCTGCCATTTTTTGCTTTCATCACTAAACTTCTTAAAATAACCAAATCATTATTTCTCCCTGAAAATGTTAATAACTCTATTTAAATATTATTAAACAATTAAAAATTTTATAGAATAAGAATTCCTTGCACCCACTTTCCAATTTCAAGCTCAAATTTAAATTATATAGGTGGCAGATTTATATAATCTACAGAAACAGGGAGACTATAATACAAGACAAACTTGGACAAGTGGTGTATTTTGAAATTGTAATATTTATGATCACTTTTCTCTTGGACTAAGTTAAAATATCAAATAAAACTAAATAATTCATATAATGGAAATCTAGAGTGAAAAGAAATCTCAGAGAGTGATCTTTATAAATTATGTTAGTAGAAAGTAAAGTGCTTACAACACAAACATGATTGAATACACATCACACTGATTTTTTCGAGTGTGACTCTATCTGCATAGTATATATTGCTACTCTGTACTCAAAATACAATCTTCTCGGTCTTTATTTTTCTTCTAGGGCTCTCATTAGTCTCCATACCACCTTTATACCTTCCTAGATTTCTAATATTTCTGTTCAAACCGTTCCTCAGATCTCGCAATCTGATTTCTCCGCTCCCATCCCCAGGCCACCAAGCGTGTAAGACCAACCACTTTAGACCCTCCTCATGTGACACCAATGGGTCCTCACGGCCACTCAGCAGTTCTTCCTTCTCCAGGCTCCAGACGTCTGGAATGGGCCCCTCCGTAACCTCTTCTTTCAGCTGATGACCTTGATTTTTACTTTACTTAAAAAACCAAGGGCATTCAGTTCTTATTCCTACAATTCTGTCCTCCCTTCCTTATAACCTCTTTCCATCCACGCTCCCTGTTTTTCTTTCTGCAGGTTCACTGGCCCCTTCCCCCTCCACACACCTGCACCCTTCCTCTGGAACAATCCTCCGTACATCATCTCCTTTTTAGCTTCCAGTTTTGAAATCTTTCTCTCTTCTGGCACCGTCTCTTGGTCCACACACATGCTTAGGACTCTCACATTCCAACAACAGTTTTCTCCAGCTTCTTACTTTGACTTGTTACTAGGCTGTTGGTTTTTGTTGTTGTTGCTGTTTGTCCTTTAAATGGCACAATTCTGAAAGTCACTGTTTTAAAATCACAGCTTCCCTTCACTCTTACTGAGCCCCTATAATCTGGCTTCCACTTCACAAAATATGTTCTTTTACAAGTTTCCAGTGAGCTCTAATTCTGGTAGTCTCTTACTGCTCTCCATCCTTCTTAAGCTCACTGTGATGTTTGGCACTAGTGGTTGATTCCTTCTTTAAACTCCCTTTCTGTAATTACCAGGACGCTTTGCCCTTCGTTACCAGTTTTTCTCCTGACCTTTGCATCTCTCTCGTTCACTAGTTTGTCCCAACTCCTAAAATTAGAGATTTCCTAAAAATCTTCCTTCCATAAGGTCTACCTGAGTAGTTCACCAAGTGAACAATATGTTGGAAGACCACACGTAAGGATACATTATCTAGATTTTTTTCAATGTCAGAAATGCGTATTGGGGAGCTCACTGCGTGAAGCCTGAGAGTTACAGGTGTGTAGATAGGCTCAAATTACATACATGGTAATAGGTAACAGGTTCAGATTATGAGCCACGTAATTCTAAGTCTTTATTTCTTGGGTCAATATGTATCACAATATTTGTGGGCCAATGTTTCTTAGGCAATTATATATCAGAGTAACAGTTTTTAGATAGAAAGCGGAGGTCTGATCTATCATTTAAAAACCTAAATGTTAACCCTTCCTTTAGCATTTCTCCTGAAAAGATTTTCTTTTAATCTACCACCCAACTGCAGACTGCATCATGTCACTATGCCTAAACTGCCCTTAGTAATGTCATCAGTAACCATCCATTACTTGTGTCAGAAATCAGCTCTGTTTCTCCATTTTCAGAGGCCTAACATGTTTGAAGACGTATTTTCTACAATAAACATTGTTACAGCTTCAGCTGACATAGGTCAGTTCCTGATATAACCTGGTCTTCATTCAGAATAAGAACCAAATGTGTTATGTTCCTTTAGTCGAGAATTGAGCCAATATTTAATCACAGATCCATTGCCTAAGTTACCACAAATATTTATTGTGCACCAGCGGCATGCATGTCACTATTCTGGGCATGAGGGATTCAAGCTAGACAAAATCTTTGCCCCAGGAGGATACACATTTTATCTGAAGAATCAGACCGGCTTAGATGTTATGGTATTTGTAGCGTCTAACTGTCTCTCCTGCAGTGAGTGGTGCTGTGTAGGGTGTACCAGCCGTTAGTGAACCCACTTAATTCGGCGGATAGGAAGGTATTTACCTGCTATAAAGAGGAACTGTTCATCTTGACCAGTGGTTCAAATTAAAGGTGATCTTAGCTCCGGGGAACTTTTGACAATATGAGGAGACCACTTTGGTTGCCACAGCTGGTGGGGAGGGGTTCTGTCATCTCGCGATGCTGCCAGCCTACAACACACAGGACAGCCTCCCAGACAAAGTACCCTGCCCACAAGGTGCACAGTGCCAAAGCTGAGCCGCTCTGCTCTGGGAAAAGGGCCCACGTGGCTTGGGCTCTCTCTTTGAAGAGAAACATAAGCCAGTCTTCCCTTCACCGCCCTCTGATCACACAGATCGTCCTTCAAGTTTATTTCTCTGATCTTTTTTGTTCCATGGGTGAACATAGTGTGTTTAGCTGAGACCTGTGCTTCCTATTTTTTTTCTGTGTTGTTCTCAAGGGTCAATCAATGCTTCCTCAAGTTTTCAAGCAAGCACTAAGGTAAGTTCTGTGCCTGCTGGGCATAATTATAGTAAACAACTTCATTTTAAAACCTCCTGAAAAGAAGCACAAGCACAATCCACAAATCACAGTTTTTTTTCCAGCGCATCTGTGCGCTCGGCAGCGCACAGCAGGGCCGAACCAGGCACCTCCAGCCACCATTTTTCTAGCCATCTTCCTAAAATATCAGAAGCAACAAACCTCCCGGAGTGAGGAACATTCTGCAAGTTTGCCTACATGGATCACTCTTTTTCCCCTACCGTGGTTATGTTGCTAGAAAATGGCCAATAAATTATTATTTAATTCATGAACAAAAGGGGACGTTAATCCTGTCATTCATTATTAGTATTACAGTTCATATGGCAGGAAACTCAGGGGTCTTGGTTGTGAGTTCAAAATTCACTTGCTTTCCCTTCCTTTTAGATGCAGCCTAAACGTTTTAGATTATCATGTCATCATTTTACCTGTTTAACTGGATGGCTGGGTATAAACTCAGTCCCTTAACAGTAGAACTCCAGATGAGATTTATACTTTTCCTACTTACATAACATTAGGTAACTCATTTAACCTTTCCAGGGCTGAATGGAGTAATGTGTTAAATAAATAGGTTGAGCCAGTATCTGGCATGAGAATCTTGGGTTTAAATTTGGTCACACAGCCAGAAACTGGTGATGCCATTTGCAAGTCAGCCCACCATTTAGACAGATTATAGTGAGAAGAGATTAGTTTGAGGTTACAAGGATTTTTGCCATTGATGTCATCATCTTGAGATGTTTGTCTTGAATGTGTCTTCTAGCTCAACAGACACAACCCAGTGACACCCTAAACCCTGTATCTAAGAGATGATATCCAAAATTCAGGTTTAAATTGGCCAAAATAGATAAGAGTTTAAAAATCGATGTTTCAGCTTTTTTTTTCCTAGTAAAATAATTATACTCTGCATGCATAGAAGTATAGGAGTAGAAATGTCATTTGCACCCCAAGGGTTCCAAATATCATCTTTCTTAACATGCACAGCTATTTCAGATTTACTGTGAAACTACTAAGACGTTATAAACTAAATACTTCTCTTTAGTAAAGGTTAAATATTTTCTCTGAAAAGTCTCCCATTTCAGAATGTGTCTTCTTTCGTCTCATAAATTGCATGAGCTCTGTTCTTACAGCAAGAACATCTTCACTAGCAAACAAAAATGTCACCCAGCAAAACAGAGCTATGGAGAGCCTGGTCCTGTCCACTGTGAACTGGCATTCTGGACTCTAGTTACTGATCCTCAAGAGTGTTACAGTTCATTTTTAGAAAACCTTCTGACTTACCGGCCCAGAGCAAGCAGAGGGACATGTCTGTGGGTGGGTGGCTGGAGCGGACTTCAGACACCCTTTCTAGAGTCAGTGATTTGCCAATTACCTGTGCTCCCAAGAAGTCAATCACCAGTGCTTAGAAAGAGTCACCCATCTGAATGACAAATAACTAGGTTCTGAGGGACTATTAAAATGAAATTAGATGCCACTTCATTTACACTTCACCTGTCCACTTGCATTTCAATTTATCCAGACCATTTTTCTTGGCACTCTGTTGAGTATGGTAAAGTCCCCACCTACCTCAGGGAATTTTGAGGTCAGAGGCACGCTGGAGTGATTCTCATGTGCTATTTCACAAAATAACCACCCCAACTTTCCAATATCCCTTCTGTGTTAGGTTTCTTCCAAATACCCAGACAGCAAGTAGACAGGCTACATCTCGTTGTGCAGGCTTGCACTACGGAAGGAGTGATCTGATTCTTAAAGCAGCTGTCACCAATATTGGAGATAAAAGACCATGTATGTAAAAATATAAATAACCCACTCAAAAAATTCTGTGATGATTTATAGCCAATCAATTGGCTATAAATATGATTTATTATAAATCATCATAGTACCAGCTATCTTTCAGCAGTGTGAACTAAAAATGTAGGAAAGTAGTATATAAAGAAATGGTTTGAAAATACCTGTAATTACATACTGGTTCCGCCTAACCAAGCAATTTATCATTTAATAGATATTTTATAGCAAAGTAACCTATACATGTTTTTTTCTATAAAGTACATCCTACATTTCCATTAATTTCTATTAGAAAATCTGAGGTGTGTTCTTAAAAATCTGAAATTCTTGGCAGACAAAAATTTAGGTGCAACCCCACAACATGTCAAGAATTTAAGTTTTATTTTCTAATATTTCAGCCCTCAAAGAGTTCATTTTGCTATTATAGCATTTTACATACCTTCTTTCTTCGTTCAACAAGCTCCTTGCAATCATTTCCTTAAAACTACAGGATTTTCTTGAGGCTCAAGGATCCCCAGATATACACACCTTCTAAAATTATTCTTTTCTTGCTTTACCTGTAATTTTCTAGTATCCCCTGGATTTTACACATCAAGTATAAAATACTTATAAATGACATGAGAAGAAATACAATTCCTCACGTTGTCAGTTCTGCCCATTCAAACTCCCTGGTGTTGTTTTCACCTTACATGTGTGATACCTACAGTTGGTTTGCATTTTATTTATATTTGTTGCATAGAAACCATTACGTTGTAAAAAAGTGTTTTTCCAGTACAGTGGAGAGTGCAGAAGCCTTTGATTCTAATCCCGCAGAGCATGGCACTTTCTTTCCTAGAGCAGAGAGCGGGAATATTGAAATTGATTGTGTTCATTTTCCCCTAACTTAGGATGATATATATGTTTTTTAGTCACGTACCCTCTCATTTCTTACTCTCCCCAGGTCTAGAAAAGAAATTGAACTTTTAGATTTCTTTCTGTGAGAGAAAGGAAGTAATTTTATTCCCCAAGTCCATTTCGGCTAGTAAAATTGTCTGAGAGGCTGATCGCCCAGAGATGAAATGTCTGATAAGTGAAGCAGAAAGTGGACTTCCACCCCCTTGGTTTCCCGCACCACACACTGTCTGTGGGATAGACTTCCTCCTGAAATTGTAATTTGTCATCTTCTAAGTAGACAGTTAAGGCCCGAGATTCATTTTCATTGCAAGTGAATAATTAGTGAATGTCAATTTCATGTTTTCTCAGTTCTCGCAAAAGATAAAAGTAGTGACGTTAAAATACTTAACACGCTCTCTTTAGCTGTGATGACACACCAATTCTTGGAGATGGTGAATATAAATATTATTATTGTTTCCCTCCTTAAAAGATCATCTAATCTGGTCTCATTTAAAAGTTGACTTAACATTTGCCTTCTCTACGTGTAACGTTAGGAGCGTTCTGCTAATTAGATACAAGGAATAGAGTCACCTCTTCTAAACATTATTTTATTTACATTTGGTTTTAGATTTTTTTTAATTATTATTATTATTGTTTCTTTGTTTCTACATCCCCTGACAGCACAAGGTATCTCAAACCTCAAGCAACTGCCATCTGGCTTGTTTTACATAACTCTCTAAGCCCATTCAAGCGGCAATATAGCAGTGAAAAATAAAAAAATATATATATATTGGATGGAGCCCAGGAACTGCGCCCAAAATAGCTTTTTAAAAGTCATTGAGCATAACAGTGGGGATAATAAGGAGGTCATAGCAGCAGCTGGCGGGGAGTGCTGGCATAATTCTCCCATCAGCATGCCGCAGGTTCGGTCCAGAGAGCAACACCTCCACTTTCTCCTTTAGTTGTTATTTCTATCACTCAATCTCAATAGCTGACAAGCACCTGGGATTCAACTCCTGCAGGATTTCATAAATCCACATTCATTTTGGTAATTTCCCAGTTGTAACAGTGAGAACCTTCCCCCCAAGTTGGGTGAACTGCATTAATATTTCATTGCATATTCATGTATCACCGCGTGTTATTTTTAGGGTCTAATGGAGAGAGCAGACGAGACTTCATAAAAGATTAGTAGGAGCCCTTCAAATAGCTTTCTCACTGTTCTAGTGGGTTTTTTCTTTTCCTGGGAGGGTAGACACGAAGACATACTTGGAAGTGAACAAAAAAGTAACTTCCCACAAACCACCAAGAATCTCCTGGATATGTGAGAGTATCTAATTTTGATTCCCCCAAGACAGCCTGCCACAACATGTGTGTTCTGCTTTTGTAAGGCACCAGCTACATTTTACTTTCTCTTTTCCCCCAGTTCTTCCCATTAGTATTATTTAAAGAACATGTTGTGTTTCGTTATTTCCGCATTTCTTTCAGTGAGATAGCAAGATTACATTGGGAAAGAGCTATTATCTTTAGAAAAAGAAAAAAATGACCACATAGACAATAACAGCTTACCCCTTTACAATTGGAGATAATTTTTTCACACCATATTGGTATCCTGTAACTTTTATATTTACTGTGCTGTTTTTCACAAGAATTCTCTGTTCCATTTCCCTTATTCGTCCAGAGATTTTCTATAAGATTGTGTAGCATGCAATACGGTGAAAAGCCCAAAATACTAGAAAATATTTTTAGAATGGAGACATTCTACACATGACAGACTTTTCCCCCATTTTAGACTTTATGAAAAATGGATTTGAAACTTATAAAAAATGTATCTGGAACATCTGAGCACCAGAATTTTTATTGGATTTTAGAATTCAGATCTATGATTTAAAAGCCACTTCTTTTCTGAAAGTAGCCATGCCAAATTGACTTTTAAGGAGAAAAAAAGGGTGTAATCTGGATTTTGAACCCTTTTCTAAGGACATATATTGTTTTCATTTAGGCTGACTTCCTTTACTCCCATTGCGTCCTCACAGAGCCGGGAAAGCACGTGTTACCATAACTCTTACAAGGATGAACCTCGGGCAAGGCTGTAAATAAGACTTCATTTTCTTTTGTTCCATTTCAACTTCGATTCTTCATCTTCTGTTTCAGACCCTGTGTGGCTTTCTAGCTAACAGTTTTTTCCTATCTTGAAAGAAGGGTCTTTTATCTTTTTTTTTTTTTTTAGAAGGGTCTTTTATCTTATAGCATCACTCAGAGAGATTCTGCTTCCCCCTTTCTCCCTCCCACCCCCCACCCCAAAAAAGGTAAAGAAAGGAGATAACCAACCCAAATGAATGAATCACTAATGGTACACCTTCAAATAAAGATCCAGTGAATGAGAGATATTTAGGAGATGTAATTAGAACTTTTCCACGTCTTTGAAAGTACACAGAGGAGGAGGGAGAGGCCCATTTTTTGTCTGTATGAAAACCAAAAAATCTGAGTCTTAAATCCCTAAGCCAGATTTGAAAAATCTTGATCCTCAAACTCTGAAAGTAGTTCTCTCTCAGACTTAGACTTCTGGGACGGCTGCAACAAATTCCACTAATTCTTAGTGCAGTTAATGGTGTTAAAAAAACAAAGCTAACTGAATAAAAAGTTGACTAGGCTGGAGACCAAAAAGCCAAGTCTAATCTGATTTGCCACTATCTACCGTTCTGACTTTTGGAAGCGACTCTACCTTTCTGAATGCTATTTGCCACCTCTAAAATTAGGAAGCTCAAGTCTGTTTAATGGTTCTGCAACCATCTTCTTGGATTTAAATTTGGACTCTGCCATTCTACTTGCTGTGTGGTCTTTCACAAGCTATTTAATGTGTGTATGGTTTGCTTTTCTCATCTATAAAATGGAGGTGATTGCAGTACCTACCATGGAAGGAGTTAGATCAAGTGGGTTAAGTGCTTAGTTAGCTTCTGGTAATTCTTAGCTGTTACTTGATTTCAAGAGCTCTGCTCAAGTTCTCACAGATACACTAAATAGCATAACTGGAGAATGTAAATATGATTTGAGATATTTGTATAATAGCTGATGTTTATCGAGTGCTTATTGTGTGCCAGATATTAAGTCCTTCATTTGTAAATGCTTTCTAATCCTCTCAATCACACGGTGTAGAAGATACAATTACCCTTGGTTCACCAATGAGAAAACATTTTTAAAGCTTAGATAATCACACAGTTACACAAGTTGAAAAAAAAAAAGTGCTGGGGGTGGTGGGAAGAGTCTTTCCGCCCGGAGTCCACTCTTTCCGTCGCTGTGCTATTCTGCCTTCCATTCTAGTCTCCTGCCTTCAGCCTGGATGACTAGCACCTAACTAGTTGCAGCACCAGATCCTAATAAAATACACCTTTCCATCTCTTGAACCCTTTTCATGACTCCCTATCTGGTTTACATTCATTCTGTTCCAAACTTGCCAGTGGACCTTTTTTTTTTTTTTTTTTTTTTTGCCAGTAGACATGTTTTGAGGATGCAAACCCAGAAAGTCAAAGAGTGTTTTCAAACCGTGACTTATTCACCTCCCTCTTTTCCTTTCCAAATCACATAAGAAGGAGCAAGTTTCTTGGGAGTCTCAGAGACTTGTTTAGATCTAGCCTGGAATCCACCTAAAATTAGATAAAACTAGTGTCAAAAGGCCTGTAAGAGCCCCATAGAAAAAACCAGACACATACACATCCCTTTCATTTCAAGTGTGAGTAGTCAGAGGTCAGAGTTTTAACACCATTGTTTTCCATAGATGGTGGAAATTAAGACATTTGAAATGGATACATTTCAGTCCCCAGGTTCTCACGGTGCCACACTTCACTGCACTGGGGAGAAACATCTGTTTCATTCTCCAGATTAATTCCCTTCTTTCAGACAAATGACTTTCAGCTATTTCAGATAGATGTCCTTCACTTGAGAAGCAATTTATATTCATTCACTCACAGCCATCATTCACTAATATCATGGCTTGATGGACTTAAAAAGCCTAGCTTTTTATTAGTTCCATTTGCAAGGCTAATTTTTATGCCATGTGGTCATTTTACTTCCAGTTGCTCCCTTTTCCAGGACTTTGTGTCCCACAATCATTCTTTTAACAGAGTCATCGATTACATGTTTCTATCTAAAACGATGTGTCTATTCCCTTAGTAATGGGAGCAGGTACTTACAAAAAGCAAAAAGGTTTATGTTACTTATGCTAATCTGCACAGGAAGTTCTGTGAAACCTTTCACTTAGCAATGAGACAATTAGAATATGAGTCTTGGAGAGGATTAGGATCATAGTTGCTTGTGCAACACATATTATTGGCTCCTAATTTGCACTGAATATGTATTAACTTATTGCCCCACACCTCAATAATCCTATTATTTGTTTGCTCTTGTTACTATAAATTCAAATTAGTTACAGGGTCTTTCAACATATCACTATTCCCTTAACAAAAGCCAATGATGATAGACTTGAATGGATGGATAGAAGGAAGGAAGGATAAATAGATAAGAATAAGAAATGTATGTATCTATATATCTAAGTCCACATACATAATAATTTTTTATCTTATTAAATTTTACTTACAAAGAACAAGTGTAAAAGAAATTACCTATCTTGCTATTTAAAGATACACACGTGAAATTTTCTCTTGAAGCAATAGATTCTAGTACATGATTTGCCTTGGGAATAAAAAAGATGATTCCTTGTAATGATGAGTCATACTAATAGAAATATTTCTAATTACAGTGTGACATCCTATATTTTAGTTGCTAGGAAATTAACATTTTCTCTTTCCTTCTCCCCCGATACACTTGTATGTGAGGATATGTGGGTTTTTATTGTAGCAGAGTGATGAGGGAGAGATATTTGGTTGAGATTCTTAAGATGCATTTTGACTTCTAAAGTGAGAAATAAGTGATTTCCTTCTTGCTGTCAGCAAACTTGTACTGGGCATTACTATAGCCCAGGAACTTCACTCTTCCCTGCAATCTTCATTTCATCCTCCCAGCAACCCATGAGGTGCTTCCTGATGCAATATGAAAGATGCTACCTGTGCCCTGAATGACCCCAACTATAGACATAAAACGATGACTGTTGCACAGATGTATAACGATCGCTGTACAGAAAGAAGTGTCCTTTTCTCTGAAGAGATTTTTAGAAGCTCCTTTAAAAGGTAACATTAGGGTCAGATCTGAGGTAGAAGAGGTATTTCTAATTTTGTTTTAAATCCTATGACTTCGTCTTCCCTTTAGATGTGTATCACTAACATTCTTGTGGTAAATAAACAATATGAGATCCTTGGCAAAATGTGAAGTGAAGATGAGGGAGGAAGGGGAAGAGGAAGAGATGGAAGGCAGGAGAATATCTGAAGTACCTACCAAGGACGATGAGTGAGGAAGAGTATGTGTTCTCACAGAGAAGAGCATGTGAAAGGTGGAAAGCACCAAGCTCTTGTTCCCAGTCCGTTCAAGATAAAAGAGTGGGGGCATAGGAGAGTCACAGTTGAGTGCTCCCTTGACACAACCACCAGTTGACACACCAAGGCCATCTAGGTTCTCTGTTGCCTGAGTTGACCTAGCGAGTGTCAGAGGAGAATCTGTCTTCTGATCTCACCCATCAGTCAGTCTCATTCAAAGCTCGGATGCTCATTACTCAAGAAATGCCTACGAGGACAGAGAACAAAGTGCTTCAGCTACTGATGACCTGAAACTTTGCTAACGTCAATGCCTAGTATGTGAAGAAAAGGGATGAAAAGGAGGAAAAGTCACCCATTTTGATGATGGTGAAGGTGGCCTCTCTCCTACAGCCAAACTGAATGACTGCTTGTAGGTGAAGTACTTTGTGAGATCATACCTGGTGTGCTCCGGGGCAGCCTTGTTGATTGTCTCTCCCCATTCCTGGAGGGACAAAGTACTGCCCCGAACGTCACCCCCAGGGTGTAAGAAGTGGTTCATGTGAGTGCATTTACCATTTATCACTCACTCAAATGTTAAGACTCACTGAATCAAAGTAAGCACATTCTTGTCCTTCCTTTCTTTCAAATAAATTGATATCACTGTCTGTCCTTTTCATATATAGATGCTCCAGAATCAGGTGATTTCTTTCACAACTGTGGCCTCTCAAACTGGCAAATCACATCTGAATCAATTCTATTCAAGTGACTCCACATTCCATCCCATCCATCACGGTGCCATAGTCAGTAGGCTTAACTAAGGACTCCAAACAATTTAATAGCCTGCAGTAGTTCGTATTACTTTCCAACAAACTGCAGATAAAAACACAGGATTAAAAAATCTTTTCTTAGGCTTATTTTATTAACGTCTTCTTTCTATCAGAGACTGTTCGAGACCTAAGGGGATATAGTGATGCCACTATTGGGCTCTCAAGGAGTTTACAATCTAGCGTAAGAAAAATATGTACAAGCAAATACATACTAGGCAGTAGTTCATAAGAGACATAGTAGGACAATAAATGAATTCCTACTGAACTGGCTCAGAGAAGAAGGAAACAGTTGACTTAGAAGAATTAAAAAGATAAAGATAGTAAAGAATTGGGGGCAGAGTATGGATAGAAATTTGGCTGGAACTAGAGGAAATTGGATTTCTATCAATATGATACATTACCTAACAGCAGAAATTCAGTGGCATTTCACAACAAGAATTTCCTTTAAAATACTTATTTCTATATTTTGATTTTGTACTATAATTGAGATCCATCAACACATCATGACCAAAATATATCTTACTTTGTGTAATCAGTGAAAAATAGATGAAGCCAACCTTAAATATCTTTATTATTTCATTTCTTCACAAGATTTCAAAACATTTCTGCTTTCATGGATTTATTTTGATTCTATTTCTGTTTCTTAGGTAGTTTTAAATCCCAGTATGCTCTGAAAAATCATTAGCACATACAGAAGTTATCAGATCCCCAGGTTAATTTAAAAACTGGAATTTAAGTAAAAATATAATTGGCTATAAAACTTATAGACTCTTACTATGGTAATCATCTAACTCCTGTGGAATTGTGAATTTCAGGTCTTTGGTAAGCACTGAAACATCCTGTTTAAACCCATTCAAAAGAGTAGTGTTTTATGCAGTGAACATCTCAAGCAAAAATTATCTATAGTCTAAATGATCTTTGAAAATGAGCATACCATAAAATTCAGGAGGCTACTCTTTCCTGTTTTCCGGTAAATCTAACACAACTTTGTAAGAGATCATTATTCTTAGCGGGAAATTGAGATGAAATGATCACCTGAGTTAGAAACCACATTGTATGAAAAAAATTCAGTTGTTGCTTTTTTTTTTTTCCTGAGTGGGTAAGGTTGATGTTGCCTGTGCTTTATTAAAACAATACTGCAGAGGTTCTCAAAGATAATCATGCATCATTGTCACCTGGAGGGTGTGTTCCACTAGATTGCAGAACTCTAGCCTCGGTAAGTGTAGAGTGGGGCTTGAGAATTCACATTTCCAACAAGCTACCAGCAATGCTGATGCTGCTGGTCCAGGAAGCTCACTTTTTGGCGTGTGTGTGTGTGTGTTGTACAAGCATATTATTCAGTTAACTACATTCTTTCATCTTTTAGTCCTTTTTTTGTTATTCAGTACTGTTTATGACCACTTCTGCCCTATAGGGCTGTTTTGATGTGCAAAGCTGCCAAAAACCAATTCTCAGCTTCTGGGAATGCCTTAAACACTGAGGTCAAATTGTCAATAGAATCCTGTCTGGGTGGACTTAATGTCAGGAAGATAGATATAAAAGTGGCATTTCAATAAGGCACTTTGCTAACCTTTAATAACACAAACTCTGTTAACCTTGGAGCCCTGATTAAAACACAAGTAAGTGAGGAAATCCCTATTGTTAACTAAATCCACTTTGCATATTTATTGCTATTCCTTTTAATTTGTAAGGGCATGTCAGACTGTAATGAAATCTATTCTCTGCGTGCTAGATCTTTGATTTTGCCTTTTCCACATGTTACATTAACTGTAGATGCCTGATGTGAGTTTAGTAGCAGCTTACTTACATTTGCAGAAAATATGAAAACGTTTGAAAAAAATCTCTGCTGTCATTCTGTCATTCCTTCCTCAACTTTGTCATTTCATCCTATGCTTGTCTATAGACTGTTTTCAGAGTCCAATAATTTTAATTTGCTTTTTCACTCCACCAAAATGAAAGTCCTATATCTCTATTGAACTATTTATTTAAAAGATAAATGTTACATTTTGTGGGTTTCAGTAGTACATTTAGTCTTCCAGTGTTTAATTTAAAATTAGACTTTGCACAATCATGTATCTAATAAAAGGGCTAACCCTAAAAGAAGAGAATACATTGCAGATAAGCTGGGGTTGGGGAGCCAGAGGATACAGAAATTCGGAGGCTTGGGGATGATCTGACAACCAAAAAGATTATCACATTGTCATCATCAGGCTTTGGGGCTGATTAAAGAGAGACAAGAGGCTGCCCAAAGCAGAGTAAGGAAAGACTCAGAGTAAAGACTCAGGCATAAGAGGTTATAATGTGCCATATTGACAGTGTCGTCACATGGTCTACCTTCTTCTGTTGTCTACCTTGGGAGGAACTAAGAGAGAAAATATAGAAAAAAGAAATATAAAAATTTGAAATGGAAAATCAAATTACCTACTTTTCCCCCTTTTCTAAGTTTATGTAAAGTTATATAGAATACAGAGTGAAAACTCCATCTTTCACCTTAAGTGCTCTATCTACTGATTTCTTCTAGAGACCTGGCTTCAGGGGCAATGAATAAAAGATCTGGCAATGTTTGTATCTGAAGACAATAAATTCTGTTTGTTCATTCATTCAACAGTATTTTTTAAACAACTTCTGTGTGACCAGTGTTAGGGAATACAGATGTGAGCACACATCCCTTGCTCAGCCTGATGGGTAAAGCACGCCAAGAAACGGCTCACAGCACTAACACGTGTTGACTATAGAAACAGAAGGTCATGCAGCTATGATGCAGCGTATCAAGGGGTCCCAGTCCTCATCATAAGGTCTGGGTGTTCCTGCCAAACTTAAGCCCGAACTGAGAATTTAAATTACATGTGGAAAAACAATCAGCCTAACCTATAAGTTTTTCCCTTTGGCAACAACTACAGAGAACAAATGTGTCCCTTTCACCTTTGAGGAGGTTATTTTCCCTTCCAACAGAAGGGGGGGATCTCCAGATCAGAACTAATTGTTCTGTGATTGATTAATGGCTTCCCTCCTGTTGCTGCGTGCAGCCAGGAAGACGTGCGCGGTACACACCACGGGAGGTAAGAGAGTCAGCTAATTAGGGAAACAATTAGTTCCAGTGTCTACAATTTATTTGAAGTTGTAGATGAAATTGCCTGAAAATATTAAGAACATTAAAGATCAGTAATGGAACCTAAAGAAATAAATTTATGTTCAAATTTCAGAGGCAGATGCTTAGTTGACGCTGCTCCTCTGCAGATAGGCTACATTAATGCAGTAACAATTACAGTTTGGCAGCAATTAATAAATAGACTGTCAAAACCAGTCAAGCTGTGTTTGTGGTTTTGGAAGGCTGATGATTTTAGCTTTGACATGATGTGGGTGAAGTGTTCCTGAAAAGCTCAACGTGGTTAATTAATTTAGAGGATGCAATTCTGTGACTCACCTTCTATGGGTCTTAGGTTGGCAATTTCAGAAACCAATCATTTAGTGCAACCTGCCTGGTCTTCTTTGGGGTCCATATTTCGTTGATTTTTTTTTTTAAAATGCAAACTGTAGGACTATTCTAAGATTTATAAGATTTGTGAACCAACAACCAAGGAAACATGATTCAACTTGAAGTGATGTAATTTGATGGGATCTCAGGTCACATCAAATTCTAGATCGAGTTTTTGTTGCACTATCATGGTATAAAATTCAGCATAGAGGTAGAAATCAGGCTAGGAGTGATGGTCTGAATCTAAGTAAACGTAAGTCATAGCTCATGCAGAATTATCTGTAAGTCTGAGCCTGGCGAGAGACTGGGGTCCCTCTAGACCAGGGAATGAGAAAACAGAAAGAAAGGACTAAAAACGGTCAAGAACGTTTCACCTAAAACAGTGAAATGAGCAAAATGGTCAGGAACTTTACTATGAATTCGATTTCTTTTAAACACACAAGAAAACATTTAAAGCCATAATTCCGCCAAGTTTCAAGCATGGAGATCAGTCTATCCTTACGTAATAATTATCAACGCTACCTCAGCCCAGAATGTAAATCCCTGATCAGTTTCACATATCTACTAGTTTGTCTAGACTTCAGCAAAGGAATAAATATATTACTGATGTTAACATGTGTGTAAGTAGAGTATTTAAAGCCTAAATACATTCTGAGAGGAGTGTTCTCGAGTTACTCAAATTTAATCCCTCAGAGACAATTTATATTTTTTAAAAAGTAGCACCGTTACTTTGATGAATAAATAATTTCCTGCTTAAAAAAAAAATTCTCTGACAGATACAAATAGGACAGCTAAGAAATAAGGAAAGCAAATAAAACATCACTCTCCCCTGGAAAACAAAGTAATACTGTCAGAGAAAATTAAATTTAAATATTAAATCTGTATTTAGGTCAAATCTAGGTCAAAACAGGAGAAGAATTCACCTCATCTCACACATGTTTTCCTAACCTTTAAGTAAAAAAATCTTTAGAAATTTGTTACAAAATTTCATTTTGTAATTTGATTCTTGAAATTAACTATAAGGAAAAAGCAAATTGATATTCCTGGTTTATCTGTGGTGTTTTAGTACTTCTGTCAACTTTTGTGCTAATTAATTTTATTAATCCCATCAGTTAGTGAATAAGTAAATCAAGAGCCAGGAGGAAAAAAAAAAATCCATCAATTGCAAGAAGAGTGTTAGAAAATTGTTAGAGGTGACCCCCAGCTGCCAGAGTGATCCATCAGCATGGCTTCGCTACCTTCGCTAATATTCTAATTTCTGTTTTATTGTTCTTCATAGACCAAAACGCTTCTCAGTTCATCTCTACAGTGCCCTTGTTTCTAAGCTCTCCAAAAGACATCGATTTGGCAGTAGCCAAATATTTGAATATAACTTGATTTTATGCCATACACAGAAAACAAGCATTTTATTGATACAAATGGTTTCTTTATTTGTCGAATTGCACTAAAAATTATTCTGAAACAGCATGATCCCTCTCTGGATGGTATTAGAATTTCATGCCTAAATCAAGTTGAACATTCATTTTGTGCGAATTTTTCGTCCTCTGTCAGTAGCATCAGTGACTATGGGTGGAAGTGTCAGGGGGAGCGGAGATGTGGGTAACAGCCCTGAGAAACGAGACATGCGTGCGCAGGACGCCAGGGTGATCGTGTGGGAAGGAGCGGCTACCGCTTCTCTCTCTCATTCCTGTTCATGAAGGAAAATACTTAGGGACTTCAGTCCTTTTCTTTCTCTCTGGTTGATAATAGCAGAAGACTCGGGCCTGAATTATAAACTGCATTCACAGTCGAGTAAATGCCCAGACTTGTGGAGACAGGGCGCAGTCAGGGGAAAGGCCGCGTGAGTTTGTAGAACCATGCACCCTGGAAACTGACATTCTGAAATCAGTCGACATTCTGATATTGATTTCCAGGCTTCCTGCACTGAGGAAGTGTCTATAATCTCTAAGCAGCATGGCCAAGGGAGGAGACTCAGGGGCGGGAGAGATTCCTGCAGTTGTTGCCCGAATTCTTTTGATCCCCTTCACGGCCACACCTTTCTTACCACATCTGGAAGGCACTACGAAGTACCGTCTGAATCAGCTGATTTCTACAGAGACTTTGCTTTCTAACGCCCTCTGCAAAATGCTGGCTGGCTTCTTTACTTGCTATCATGAATAACAGCATGATTTGGCAACTACGTGTTCTTTCTTTCCACACGGAATGCTCCGTAGCCTTTTTCTGTCTACCAGCTGCCTTCGCTCTTCACTGTCAGCATTTTGTCATGAAAAAGATCCAGTGACAAAGTGTGCCTCATACTGTGTAGTATTTATATTCACTCGGGATTTGAAACCGGCCGCCATTCTTACTGTTCAAATGCCCTGTCACCTCTCCTATGACCAGTTCTCTCCAAAATTGAACTTAATCCACCTAACATGCAAAATTCGGAAATGGATCCAGAGCCTCCTCATGAAACCAAAGAAAAATGAAGAATAGGGGCAACTTCACCTAAGTTGCCTAAATGTATGCCTAAATGTATACGTTTGCCTAAATGTATACGTTTCACTCCCTCATACCAGAGAAATACAGTATTTGTTTATATAAATATTATAAATATATACCCCAAACACATTCAGATTTCTACCATACCATGCTAGAGATTGAGACATTGTGAATATGGCAAATATAAAATACGAATAAGACCTGATTCCCAAACTCAAAGGGCTCAGAGGCTGGTGGGCAGAAGAGAAACGTAAACAGATAATCATAATTCTACAGATGCAATAAGAATGCATGAAAGTCCTCATCTTTTCCCTTTTGCAACATAAAGACATAAAAGACATAAAATACATGTATTTTATGTATTTGAGAAAAGAGGCATGATGTGTTTCCATTACAAGTACAGATAGGACTTCTGTTCTGACGGCTTATTAACCAGAGATTATTTATACTTCCCTTCCAAAGCTATTCAAATAGTAGAAAAGATATAAAAAGAAAGGTGAGCACATAAAACTCTGGGCAACATGAAAGTACCCTAACAAATCAGAAATTGAGACCCTTCCAAGAGATAGAAAGCATTTAATAGTAAGTGATAGAGACACCAGGTCTGAGAAAACTGTAGCCCAGGAGTGCCTGATGAAAATGCACTCCAGGGAGAGGAGCCATTTTCTCTA
Source organism: Camelus bactrianus (assembly GCF_048773025.1). Lineage (NCBI taxonomy): Eukaryota > Metazoa > Chordata > Mammalia > Artiodactyla > Camelidae > Camelus > Camelus bactrianus. The sequence goes on along the minus strand of NC_133550.1, from coordinate 50,755,203 downwards.
GCTGGCCTGAGATATGTTAACAAATTGATCAAGGATTTTTGCCTGGCGAGTAATTGCAGCGGAGTAATTTATTAGTGGAGAATTGATTGCCTCCTCACGGCTGGGCAACCGGCTCCCTGTTTACACGGAGGTGCAAAGAGCCACACTGAGCGCTCGCTGGGTAATGTGGGCAAGGATCTGGGAAGGGTTTAGGACCGGAAGAGAAGCAGAGCAGGGTACTCGGAATCTCACCGGGGTGTGGAGAGTAGAGTTAGCCCCTCTGTCAGGAAGACAGCATGGTCCACTCCCCGAGAAAGGGTGACCCCTATATATGTACTCCCAGCAAGTTGGGTCTTCTAATGAATGCCTACCTCTTAGTGTCCAGCAAAGCCTTGCCAAGGCCATAGAGCTTCAGAAATTCTAGCCAATTTCACACAGAATCCGAAAACATTCCTTTGGTAGCAACTGCTATTTTCTGTGAAATTTGATGACTCTGAAATACATATTTAGATGCTACTCCACAGAGGAAGACAAAAAAACCTCCATCAAGAAACAGAAGTGTATGTATATATATGTGTATGTATATATATATATATATTTTGTGTGTGTTTCTTTCTGAGTCTAACTGATGTTGTCAGAACAAAAGGTGGTAAGATAGAGGTAGATGGAAAAATTTAGCCAAATTCCAGGATCTGGTCTTCAAAGTGACAGGCCTGGAAAATTATTTTGAAAAAAACATCTTTTGGTATGACTCACAATAACCAATTCACAAGGGACTAATGTATAAACCAGAATGCCAGTATTTGTTTAGGGACTAAATGCGGCATCTTTCACCTGTGCATTCTAGCCTAGCAGAGAAATCTACCTGCAAATGTTACTGAGTTAGCCTTCATGAATCAGAGCAGAAGTTCCTTGCTTCTAGCTCTGCAATTGGGGTATATTTGCTACAGGAACAAAATAATATCATCATCATCTTCATTATTAATGATGCATTAAACATTGCATTAAGGCAGTTATTAACTGCCATTGAGTGCCTGCTATGTGCTTATTCACATACTGTCTAATTTCATCATCAACATACCAGCTGTATATTATTATACTTTAACAGATGAGGAAACACTGGGCTAGAAGGTAAGCAGTTTGCTTCTATTTTTATAGCTAAGAAAAGACAAGAGTCAGAACTGAACTCTCTCTCCAGCTGGCCACCCTGAGTCTCACATGTGCTCAGTCAGGGCCTCCTTTAATTGTACCACTTATCCTGTGAACATTCCCTCTCCCCTTAATGGATTTCATCTTTTTTTTTTTTTTTAGAACACCCTAATTCCTACATTTCATTATGAATTATTCTTCCTTTAGCTGTTATTATTTTTACCTTTGCAGCTTTAAAAGTTTGTAGTGGAGCTGTATTTTGCCTATTCTTTATACGTTTAGCCTCAAAAACTTTGTGATTTTAACTTGCTGTTTTAAAAACTCCTCATACTTCAGTTTGATTTTATAATTTTATTCCATGAACTGTCGTGATGCTTTGCTGGCATTCCTGCTTTTTCTTTCCTTTCTTTGTTAGGCCCAAAACTTTCACACAATCTTTCAGTTTGGGAGTTTGGTGGTGGTGGTGTTTTTCACTGATGTTTGTCTTTGATTGCAAAAGCCCCAGAGTGATTTCTAAAAGCAAAATCTCCAGTAAACAAATGGGATGATATTAAGTCGTATCTCCTATCGGATTCTGCATCTCACCTTCTGTAATACAGGGGTGACTTAGTTGATTGAAATAACAATCATATTTTATTCATGCTATCAGTATACTTTTAGCTTAACAAAAGTGTTAGTTTATCTGAAATATGACTTTCAGAGATGAATTCGTAATAGTGTGTCCTCACTCTGAAACATCTCCTTTGTCAGTTGGTTATTGGTTGATTCAGCTATTGCTCTTACCTCTTTTAAGGAAAAGCAGTTGCCTATTCATGACATGGAAGGAAAAAAAAAAAGTTGGACTAAATATAAACACTTCTGTCCCACAAAATGCATCATAGTTCATGACCAAACTGATGAAACAAACCTGAGGTTCTAACCATCAACCATCTCGGGCTACACAGTAGGGAAAGTTGCAAATCTTCCCTGTATCTGTTGCTTTCCTGTAAGGTAGAGATGGTTCTACTGGAGAATATTAAAAATAATGTGGTAATGTCACGTTTTGATATTAAAAGTCATCCAGTCACTTTCAAAGAGGAAGTTGGGCACACTCACTGCAAGTACTTTAGATCACTTTTCAGTTTTCTTTCAATATGTCATAATATCAAATTATTAATAAGTTTGGGGAAAAAGCCTAAAGAGATGAGATTACTGCCTATAGAGTAACTTTATTTTGATGAAATTATAGTGTCTGTAATTACTGAATCGAAAATAAAAAGGCAATTTAACGCCATGTATTGCTGTCAGTAAGCCGGCACGCCTGTTATGATACAAATGAGAGGGCATTTACAGACCATGCTTCTCAACACAAACTATTACGCCGAACTCCAACTTCTTTGAAGATCTAGGATGCAAACTGCGGTGTATTCATCTGTCTTATTATTGAGACACGCAAATGAAAATGGCATTAAGTACGATGGCTGGCCAAATGAAAATTTTTAAAAAAAGCTACAGATAATTTTTGTCCAAGTCATGTTTTTCATAGTGATGCTTAAATGTAAGATGATGAGGAGAAACAAAAGAAAAGGAACCCACCAAGAAATGCTTGCAGACAAAGCCACAGGATAGACACGATAGGGTCCCCAACTTCCAAATTTTCTTTCCAATTTTTCGGCTCCCCTTGATTTACTTCCAAAGTGTTCCAAGTGGATCAAGGCATAGTTGTATCCTGTCCCCTTAGTCACGTATCATTGATTAATGATGGGCAAATTAAGAGGTAGAGCATTTGGTATGAATACAGTGTACCAAATTAGAACCTTACCTAAATGTTTTATATCTTCTAAATTAGAGAGAACTAATCACAAAACCAATCTGCTGGTATTTCAAGTCAATTCAATTTGTATTTATCTAGCATTTTAGGATGCAAGACAATGATCTTCACCATAAGTTGTAGATGTAGGGAAGTTCCAGCCCTGTTCTGAATAGGAGAAAATGTGATGAGTGTCTCCCAAAATTAGTGAGAATCAAAAGCTAGGAGTCAAATGCACACAGGTAAAGGGTATTAGCAGGCAGTCAAACTGGCACAGCATAGAAGAAAATATACCTATATGAAAAAAAGTTTGCTATTATGGAAATCTTATTATAAAGTATTTGTTTAGGCCAGCTTTGGGCTGCAGGCAACAGCAAATGCAACGCAAAATAGGTTAAACCATAAGGAAGATGTATTATGTCCCATAGCAGAAGTTGTAAAGTGTGGTGGTTACAGGGTTAATAAATACAGCAGCCCAGAACCAGCCTGATGGTCATGGTTACTACCAAGTTTCAGCCCCATTGTCGGTAAAGCATCAGCCTTCTCTTTCACTAGACTCTCTCATGATCACAGCCTGGTCACAAGCAGTTCGAGGTGCCACACAAAAACACAACACCAGCCAACAGAAGAGACATTACTTCCTGGCCATATATTTTTAAGAGTTAGAAGAACAGACATCACTCACCCTCTTATAGTCCAACAGGCCCAAAGTGGATCATAGACCACGGCGTAAATCAACCACTGGGGAAAAGAATGGAATTGCCATGACTGGCCTAGACTGATGTGATTTACCCATGAGTGAGGGACAAGGGGTAGGAGTTGCCTGAAAAATTGTGTACGATCTAGAATCAGAAGGAAGGAAGCACTAGCTGTCATGTAAGCAGCCAACCTACAATTCTGTGTATTACGATTTTGTAAATTGTTTAGTCTATTCACTCAAGTCTCATGTTCCCCAATGAACTGGCACACAAGAGAAGGTCGAATTCAGGAAGAAGCAGCCATATCACTTTTTATATTTCATATCTGATATATATAAATATATGGCATATGAACTTGGCCTTCAGGCCCAAATATACTCAGATATTTCAGTCCTCCTGGTTTTGGACATGGTGTGTTATCTCAGCACTATTTCCATCATTATGTCTGCTAGAGCACATGTCACGTTGGATTTTAACCATCTGTATGCATACGGATGGTAGATAACTACTGTCAATTAATCTACAGCACCTAGGATGCTGGATGCATTGTAGGCACACAAGTTATTCATTCAACATGTATTTATTTATTTATTTGTTACCAAGGCAGAATCAGTTCAAATCCTTGCTCCCGCCCCTACCAGCTGTGCAACCTTTGGTTAAGTTTTCTCATCTGTAGTAGAGAGAAAATCTTGCCTGACTCACAGGGTTTATTTTGTGAGCATTAAATGAGCGTCTGTGTTTAAAGCTCTTATAAAAATGTCTGGCTGATAGTATGGGCTTATTAAGGGTTAGGTATTTTCATTTATTATCATACTATTTGAAACTGTAGACTGCAGAATCTTCCATCCTGTTTATCACCATCTGAACTGTGTATAGATCGATTTTAAAGTTTTGCTTCACTGTGTGACAAATAATGACAGTTTGCACACAGTTTGATAAAAGAGGGCTTTGAGTTGCAAGCTTAGATTTTCTCTGAAGTGCCTGCAGCTCGCAAACAGCAAGAATTCAGAGCTGAGTTTCAGCAAAGCAATGGAGACTGGGAATTCCACATGATTATTCTGCTGCCGCTATAGAAAATCTTTTGAGAGCCAATTAGTTTCATCCAGCTAACCTGTATGTCTTCAAAAACTGCCAGAAGCACCTAGCTTTATCTTACTGTGTAAAAAGCTAAAGAGGTCATGTCAATTAATATTGTGCACAATGAGCACTGTTGGTGAAAACTGCTAAACCGACCCATGTAAAATTTCCACTTCATCTCTAGGTTTTCATGTCTACCTTTTTTAATCAAAAAAGGAAAAGAGACTTTGACCCTTGCTGAGTCATTTTCCAAACATGACAAATGCACTTGAAGTCTTCATAATGCATTTGAAAAGGCTATTTGCTGCCTTTTCTTGATCGTGCCCCTGCCATTCTTAGCAAAATCTTGGGAGGCCCTTTAAAGCTATAAAAGTTCTCCGTTACTGAGTGGTGCTTTGAAAAATAAATGACAATTTTTGACACCACATTAGTGGGAAAGTGGGTACACAATAAGTGGGTTAGAAAAGTAACTTTACATTTGTGAATTTATTATTCAGTGCTTTTAGAGACATCTCTGGTATCCCAATTTCCAAGATTTCTTTCCCTGTTCAAAGTGGGGAATTTTCCATTTGTTTAAGAAATCTTGATTTTCTGTTTCATTATTACAGTAATTCAGTACTTGGATTTTGACTTGGATGGGCTTTGTTTCCATTCTCTTACTCTCTATATTATACGTCTACAGGGAGAAATAATTTAGCAATGAGTATAGTTTTCATTTGGCTCATGGATTCATTTTTATTTTAGTTAGTTCTTCTTGAAATTTATGCTAACTATAATTGCTAAATGTAATTGTGATTGATCTTCTGGGAATGAGAAACTCAGTTTGTTTAAAATTTTATACAGTTCATTACTTTATAATACATTATTTGCAAGCAAGGCTCATGCTTTCTCTTCATTCTTTAGGAAATCTCTGCTTCATGTACCAAAAGAAACCATTATTTTAAACACCACCAAGAAAAAACTGCTGCAAATTAAACTATGTCAAAAAAAACAGTTGCCCATCACATGAATTTTTATTTTGTACTTGCTGAAATTTCATTGACTTATGTAGACAGATTTTATTTTGTGTCACTTCTGTGCATGCAAGAGAGGAAGATAAAAGCAAAAGAGACTGGTTAATAAATTACTAAGATTTCTAAGTCTGTTCTCAACTTGGAGTTGATGGTACCCATAGTTTCTTACAAACCATTTTCCTTTGTGCCCTCAAGAGGGTTAGACAAAGCATTTCTTTAAATATTGTTCCATTAGTGCTTCTAAAACCTTCCAAGCTGTTTGACTCTCATCTAGCCAGCTTGGGTTGTATAGGCTCAAAATAGAAAGCTCAGGCCACAGCCAGGACTCAGCTCCTTTCCTCTCCTGGCCTTTAAATGATTTGTTACTGGAACATCAATGGAGTAAGAAGAAAGTCGGCGGTGCCCAAGCCTGGTGGACAGCGATAGTAAGACACCCTAGATTCTAAGGCAGATCCCCAGGTCAGAGACATAAAAATGTGGGGGGAAATCTATTGTTCCAAAGCTACACAACAGGGGCCCCACATCACTCTGTACCATCAGTCTTTTCACTCCTCCATGCACATCTCGTTAGGAAGGCAGAGCAGACTTAGCAACAGAATTCACCACCGCTGGCTGTAAATCCAAATATTCTGGAAACGACGGAACCTAGTACACCTACACCGTAGGTTTTACTTCTCATTACGCGCTCTAGATTACAAGGTACAGAGACTCAGATCACTATCAAAATTAGTATCTGCAGGATACTATGTACTGAAACTCAGAATGCAAAACTAGGGCAAGGAAACAGGATGACCCGAGGGAAGCCTGGTGATAAGGATATGAGTCTGGGGGTGAGCTGTGTTGGGAACTCTGGCTCCACCACCACCTGTTAACCCTGTGACAGTGAGCATGTTATCTCTTTTTCTCTGTCTCTACGTGAAACAGAGGGCTCATTAAACACTCATAACGTGCATCAAGTACCTAGTACATAATAAGTGAGACCTACCAGTAAATAAGTATGGATCCCCTCTTTGGAGGAAAAAAAGACTAAGAAGAAAGAAAAGAGTGATGAGAAGAGCAGGAGGATGTTGATCAGAGAAGAGAGACAGGGCAGAAAGATAGGAGAGGGAAAGCCAGCCTGGCTGTAGGAGACTGCAGGGAGACAGGCGTGGCAGAAGGGAGAGGGAACACGGGGAGCAGCTTCTACAGAGCGGGGAACGGGAGATGATGGCGATGGTGTACACAGATGTTTGCGTATTTCCTAACTCATCAAGTTGTATACATCAAATAGGTACAGCTTTTTGTATGTTAATCATACCCCCAAGTACTCAATGATTCAATAAGGGATGCTGAAGAAACGGAGCTGGTGAGTGCTCACTCTTTCCTCTCCATATATTTTTCCAAAGACACCTTCAGCATAATAATCCACACGCCTCTTCCCTATTAGCACTGTGGTATTTGTAGGACTGGGGAGGCATGTTGAGCCCTCTTTCAAAGTAAAGCTAAGCAGGCCCATTTGTGTTCAAATTTGCAAAGTCATTTATGAGAGTTACTGGCTGAGAACCACACTCTTAAGCAAAATCTTCCCTGCACCTCTTAGGAGACTTTTGCAGTGAGATAAATGGGTAAAATCTAGAGGTGACTGAATCTATTTTGAATTTTAAAAGAGAAAAAGAAAAAGGATCCAGGAACCCTTACATTTTATGGTTTCATGAAGGTTGGCTGCCTGCTGTGCTTCCTGTGGCTCCAAGGCCTGAAAACCACCTTTCATCTCGAGCCATTTTACTGAGACTATCGCCGGAAGTCAGCTCCCTGCCACCATGACAGGGACCAGATAATCTCTTTTACTTAAAGCAAGAGGAACTATCTAAACCAGAGCGACACTACACCTCAAGCCTGTCATTCAAACATTTGCAAACTTGTGGAAGGTTTTGATAATGCTGCTAGACTTCACTCACTGGCTAAGGATCCTAGGGTTTGGAAAGAATTTAAATAAAATCTTTGACAGTGACTTATTTATTTTTTTTCCAAATATCTTTCAGAGTGGGTGTCACAGGTGGGATTTCCTGGGAAGCTGCTCTGAGTCAGAGGTAGCTTGCCGGGAAATGCTTTCCATGTAATGGAGTGGCGGAAGCAGGCTTGGGCAAAGGGAGTTGCTGAACTGAGTTGCAGTTAACCACAGCCTTCAGCTATCCCACAGAGCCCTTCAGAGTTGAGCCAAATTGAGGCAAGAAGCCTGGCCTTTACATCAGCACCCACCAGTCACTGGATGTGGGCTGTCCCTGAGGAAGTGGGTTTGACCTTGAGCATGGCAGGTCCCTTTACCCAAGAGCAATTCTTTAGGAGAGGCTCCTGACTGTGAGCTGTCAGTAGGCAGTGCTCCCTGAAACTGAGGCCTCATTCCTGAAACAGAGAGACAGATGCACACAGCATCCTCTTCTGGCTCTCACCTACACCTACAGAAGGTCAACGGAACTTCTGGTGGGCGAAAATCAATACGTTCTACCTTCCACCTCATGAACACATTCTGAACACATTCTGTGATATCTCCTGGACTCTGTAATCATTTCTGCAAGAATTATTTTCAGCTTGGGGCATTTCTGTGTTAGAATACTTTTTATTTCTTAGGAATAATATATTTTTCAATATTTCCTTGACCTTCTCCTGTTTGCTTAATTCTGTATGCCATTATTATAAAATACAATACTTAAATAGAGATAGAAATAGTGCTTCATCAAAAATCGTGTTTATGCAGTATGTAGACTATCTCACTATATAATCTGAGAAATCCATATCAATTTGCAGACATAGAGATAGACATAATTAAAGTCCTACTAAGTAGAATAAATGTAAGGGGCAGAGGGAAGTTGTCATGGCAACCAAAATCCTGATTTTCCTCATATTATACCACAAGTGTATTAACCTTTATGATACCTTAAAGTGTTTTCTCCATTCTATTTTAACCAGTGGCCATTTTGCATATTATATTTGCTAAATATGTAGCTGAATTCTTCTTCCCTGCAATTTACCTCTTTACATTCCATTTTAAAGCATTTTTTTGAAAATCTGGCATTAGGAAATAGAACTCGGCAAGATACAGTTTTCTCAGAAGCAAAACAGTTTTAAAGGTTTTTTTTTTCCTCTGTGCAATTTAAAATAATTCAGGTTTATGATATATTGACAATATCTAAACATACAGGTGGGAAAAAAACCAGCAAATATTCGAGCACAAGGTTAACATTTTTAAATGTATATTTCCAACCTCATTTATACAAAAGATCTTATTTAGAGAAATTGGATGTGCTTTATATAATATTTCCTAATTTGCATTTTTATGTAACTCGTTAATATATTTCCAGGTTTGTAAATATTTACCTTTAAGATAATTTTAATAACATCATTTTATGGATTACCACGATTTAAGAAAGTCTGTTAGGTAGTTTCTGGTTTTCTAATATTGTAAATAAGTTACTATAAATATCCTTCTATTAAGTTGTTTGTACAGTTAAGATTGATTATTATAAATTCCTAGAAGAAGAATGAGTGCTTCTGTAGCTTTTAAAATGTTCTGTCACTTTGGCCTTGTAATGTATTTCTCTAATCTACCCACCTTCCCAATTGCCAAGTTCTTTGCATCCTCACCTCCATATCTTTATTCAGCCACGTTTACAAATGAATATATATTTACGTTCAATTCTTTGACTATTTGTGAAATTAAACACTTCTTTTTTTTTTTTTTTTGGTCAGGAGGGATTTATGTTTCTTTCTTTTAGAATTGCCTGCTCATGTCCTTTGGCCGGAACTTTCTTCTAGAAGGGAATTTACTTTTCTATTCAACAGTATTTCTCTTGGCATATTCCAGGTGCTAAATTCCACTCTAACAAACTAAATGACCACACCTCCAAAGTCATTCAGTCTGTTTCCTATCAGTCAGATGACTTGTGTTTGCTATTTACCAGCAAAGCAATTCAAAAGAATGTCATAAATACCTTTCCAGTGCTGACTGCATTGTTTCAGAATACTTAGAGTAGACAAGTGGAAGGAACCTTAAATCAGACTAAATCCACATAAAACAAATCACCTAACCTCTCCACAACCCACTTTTTTTCTGTAAAAAAAAGACCAAGTTACTTTTCAAGTTATAACAAGAATTGAGGATATTATACTTAAATCTCAACGACAGTATTTTGGCACATAGTAGATTCTTAATAAATGGCATCTTTAGTTTCTGTTAGCCCCATTTAGTGTTATTCTATCTCCACAAGCCCCTTATTATATAGTGACTTTCCCAACTGTAGGTCTCAAACCAGTAGTGGATTGTGAAACTACTAACATAGACAACCAGAAATTTTTAATAAAAAGAACAGCATAGAATGGAATATATAAGAATATTTCACACATGGTAAGGCAAGTTGTTTTTTTATATGAAACATGTTTCATATATAACATATAGAAGGAAAGTGTGTACTGGAGCACAATATAAAATGTACTACTTACTAAGGGTTATAGTCTGAAACTCCTTCAAAAAAACACAATTTTTTTAGCTTCTACTCTCATAGTGGGCAAGTCCTTTACACTATAGTGGCTAAGACACCTAGGTTCAAATCTCAACGCCAGTAATTGCTACTGTGTAACTTTGAACCAGCTGCATCACCTTAGTCTCCTCACGTGTAAAATTGATTGATTGCTGGGTCCATCAACTGATCAATACAAGGAACAAACTTCCATGCCAGGCATGGTGCTGAATTCTTCACATAGATTAAAACCTTCTATATCTGGTATGATTATTCTCATTTTACAAATGAAGAAACTGAAGAACAGAGATGCCCTGAGCCCCTCTCTGCCCAGTTCTTCCCCTTAGGATTTTATTAGTAGCTGCTATTGAAATTAAAAGCTTGAAATAAGAGAACTAATCTGTTATAAAGTAAAAATTGATTATCTGTGTATGTGGATTGGCCTCAGCCATTATCTCCTTTCAGATCTAAAATCTAGATTTTGATTAAGATTCTAATAAACCCCGCATAACCGAAATTGTTCCACTTTCAGTTATACTTCCACTGAATCTGTAAGTATGCATAATTAATTCATGCAAGGTTTGAATTCTATAAAAATCCTTTATCCAATTCGCTGGTTATTTCCGTTTCTTTGCAAGTCCAAAGGGCGTTAGGGGTCCATCAGCTCTTACTGAGAGTGGGAAGTCACTCATACCCAAGCCTATTTGTATTTATCTGTTTCTCCCCCAAACCACTCTCCCCAGCACAGCCTGAAATCTGAAATCGCAAAATTATTAAAGTCCAAAATATGTTTAGATGTGAAAACATAACTTCAGTTCTACACCTTTAGAAGACCTTATTTTTATAGATCACTCCACATGTACTAAGAAAAATCTAGGGGCAGGTTTCAATTCTTTATATTTCAAAAAGTGTATAAATTAGGAGATTAAATGCCTAGTCAGTCTTCATTTAGCTAGTGAGGAACACTAGAACTGTTTTCTCTAAGGCTAAGATTTTTTTCACTAACTACGTTAAGGATTAATTTTTTTAAATGTTTTGAAGATAAACAAGTATTTAAAGTAATTGAAGAAATCAGTTGAATAAAATAATCCAAAATATAATCAAACTAAATAAACTGAAATAATTAAATAAAGTCATGTTTTATCATCAGTGCTTTGGTATATGTCAGTCATGTCACATTTACAGTGGCTTCAAAAACTCACTCAGAAAGACAGGTGAATAATTGATCAGAGTATTGTCGATAGTAAATGCCAAAAAAAAAAAAAAAAAAAAAACTAGGAGGAAAAAAACATACTGTCAATAAGTGAGATTCAAGAGCTGATTTCTGTGTAAAATTCAGCAATCCCAGAGTATCAATGTTTTAATAGTGTTCTTTATAACCATTTTTAAATTGACTAACATTTTGAATGTATGCTATATCAGCACTTCCAATGTAAATATTTGGTCTTTCCTGTCCTTTTAGAAAACACATAACGTTCAGAGTTTAGAGCATGTATGTTGTCAACAAGTGTTTCGTACACATTTCAGTAAGATCCAGGTTAAAAAGTTAAATCTACTGAGCAGTAATTGCCTGCATAAGTAACTAACAGATTTGACACTTTCACATTATTGTTGGGCGAGAATGCTTTCAGTAGTGATGTCTGGTCTTACCTTCTGGGGAAGAACCTTTGCTGTGGGTCCATAAATATTTCATGAACCAACATAGAGTAATATGCTAATGACAGACTATTTACCCAGTGAGCAGGTGCACCCTCTGATGTTTTTTCATTTCTGGTATAGCTTTGATGTGGGATCAGTTAAGCCATTTTGAGTTGTTCTTTGTTTGCTTCCCTCCCCTCAGAGCTCCACCTGAACCTAAAATGGTGAGTGAAAGTCATCACGAGGCCCTGGCAGCCCCGCCAGTCACCACTGTTGCCACTGTTCTACCAAATAACGCCACAGAGCCAGCCAGTCCCGGGGAAGGAAAGGAGGACACATTTTCTAAGCTGAAGGAGAAGTTTATGAACGAGTTGCATAAAATTCCATGTGAGTATTATTTATTGCTACCTGAGTAAAAATAAATGGTTGAAAATCAGCTTACCCATTGGGGGAAAAAAAGCACATTTTCTTGTAACATACTACCAACATGCATTTGATTTTTTGTTGTTGGAATGGGAGTATTGCAAAAATAAGATGGAATATTCTTGGAAATGGAATATTCTTATTAAGTATTTAAATATACTTAACACATGAAAATCTCATTTATGAAAAAAACTATTATGTTTAATGTAGGTGGATTCTTTTTTTTTTTTTTTTTTATCTTTTTCAGTCTCTCTCTGGGGAATATTAATGTTTATGGGTCATGGTGTATGTATTTTTTATTTCTATTTAGGAAATCATTCCACTGTGAAGATTATTCACAAACAATAGCTAAAATGTACTTTCCCGTTGGTACAAATTTGGCTTTGTTTCATTCATGTGTTAATACTTCAAAATCGTTTGCATAGCTTTTAGAATTTTCTTTGTTGTCATCAGGATGAAAACAATCTATACCTAAGTTTATTTGTTTGAGTGTAGCACTCAGTTCAATCAGTGGCCTTTAAATCTCAACCTACAGGTGGGTCTTTTTTCTGCAGATCTGAATATTTACTATGCATTAGATACGTTTCTAGGGGTCAGGAAGTAGGTCTTGGCCCTCACAAAGCTGATATCATAGTGGAAGCAAAGAAGTAATTTAATCAGTAAAGAGGCAAATCTATATAATGCATCATGTAGTGATAAATGATAGAAGGGAAACTGAAGGAGAGTCAGTAGGATAGGGAAGGGGGTGTAGGGTGAAGGGTTGTTATATTTTAGGATGATCTGAGCTGATGCACCTTGTAAGGAAACTTGGAGGAATTTGGGGAGAAAGTTATAAAATCTGGGCAATACAGACAAAGGCAATAATCTGCCTAGATCAGCAAGGAGCAACCTGTGCCTTAAGTAGAATAAAACAAGGTGGAGAATGGCAGAGGATGACCTGGGTTGTAGCTGAGGCCACAGCATGTGGAGCCTTGTAGATTGTTCTAAGGAACCCGGATTTTCCTCTGCGTGAAATAAAATGCCTTTGGGATATTTCCAGCAGAGGTGTCCCATGATCTGACATAGATTTTTCTTAAGAATCACCCTTGCTATTGTGTTGAAAATGTACTTAGAGGGGTAAAGGCAGAAGAGAAAGCAGAATATTGCAATAATCCAGATGAGCGATTTCTAAAATGTCTATATTCTCTAAGGACAATGAGAAATGTAAACTACAAGAAATCATCTTCGTATCCCCCAAGGAATTAACAACTTGTTGATCTGTCTGTCCATTTTCAACAAATTCAAGTACATCTGAGATGCACTCTTTGTACAATAATGTTAGTAATTACCATTCTCAGCAAGAAGATCCTGTAACCTAGTGAAGATGGAGATGGTCCAACAGAGCGAGCCCTGGGTTGGGCATCACAGGCTCTCAAGTTCTCTGCTCTGCTTTGCTACTGAGCTAACAGACTGATTTTTGGCACTTTTGATGCAACTTAGAAGTCACAACTACATAGCAAAAACCGAATTCCTATATCATGGCAAACTCTCACTTGAATATTTCATCAAAATATTTGCTTTAAAAGAAATGTGTTATAGAGAGGCAGAGAAGACAATGAATAACACCGACCTAAATGCATATTCTGCCTTGTCTTCAACACCATCTCCTTCTCTGGGAGAGTAAACACTATGAGAGGCCTCACAACACTGTCAACAGTGGGATTTAAAGTTCCCCATGTGTCCACACAACCTATTCTCTCATAGGCCTCCGCCGCATGTCATCTTCTTAACTAGGATTTCCCCAACCATGCTTTTTAAAATTATCCTCCCAGCCATCCACATCTTTGCCAGCATTCATTCTTTTATCCTACCCCATCTTTGCCGGCATTTCCTGTCTTCTCCCTTGCTCTGTTTCTCACTGTATTACTCAGCACCATCTGCAATGCTGTGTATTTTATTACCTGTTTTTAAATTGCTCCAGCTCTCTCTCAAAAAGCTCTATGAAGGCAAGAAGTTGGATCTGTTCTATGCATAGTCTAGTCCCTGGTGGTCCTTGGTCTATATGGGGCATTCTATCTATTTGTTAAATGAATGAATCAATCAATCAATTTGATTGAACTTATATCCTGAACTACCACTCTTAGATTTCTGACACCTTGTTAAGATGCTGAGAATTTAAAGCATATTAATTTTTTTAAATTTCTGACACCGAAAAGCATCATTTCAATGCTTGACGGTGTCATTCACGTTGAAAAAAAAAAGTTGTTTTCATATTTATAATGACAGCTCCATCTTGTAGCCTTTTCCACTTAGAGCCAGGCATTACTTTATATTTTCCTCCCTGTTTATCAGCAAGAAAACAATCAGCTGGAAAAAATATCTCTGCGATTCTCCCTTCTTTCTTTTCTTTCCCTTGGCTAATCTCATTTCATTCCTTCCCAAGCCACTGTCCCATTCCTGTATCTCTTTCTTGCAAACTGGAATTCAGACCAGGTAATCAAGTTTTCCCTGCCTGGAGATTCGCTTGTGACTAGCAACCTAAAATATCAGAATGTCAAAGGATCTGGGTAACACCTGTAGAAATATTATTTTGCTAGCTCTCTCCTTGATTTAATGGGAAGAAACAAGTAAAACCCATAAAATCTTAAAATGGCTTGGTAAATAAGTGTTAGAAAAACCCAATCATAAATACAGCCATGCCGTTTGATTATAAATATGTAACTGCATATTTTATACTTTCATTTGAATCCATCACAATTTTACTACCCATGTAATTGAAACTTCTAATGGGATTTATACACAGGGAGTGACATGCAACAAAAATACAACATATCCCTAAATCAAATTCCTCTAGGAGCATATGTTATATAAAGGTGATTACTTTTGACTTGGCATAATATGGCGAGACGCTAAAGACAGGTAACAAATTAGAGTATTAATTGATTTCCGTCTCTGAACTAAATCTTGGCTATCTGGCAGATGTGGGTTTTTTTGCAAATTGATAGCGAACAGCTTTAGTCTGTCACTTGAAATTCCCACTTGTGAGAAGAGGGGTGTCACAATGGCAAAGAGTGTGCATGTCATTAGTTGGGTAATCGGCACAGTCCAGCATGGAACGCATTCCAACCAAATTGCCTGATGATATCATCCAGAGCAAAACAGGGCTTCAAATAAGAAAAGGAAAAGGAAATGGTAAACGCAGAGCATTTTTATCTTTCACTTCGTTCTGCACACTGTTATCTAAATGAAGCAGACGAGGTTTTTTTCAGAACGTTTCTTTATTTTGCAACTTTGATTTTAATGTGACTGGGGCCATGCTTGGTTTGTAAAGCATGCACTCGTGTCATCCAAATAGCGGTGATTAAGGTTTTGATATTCATGAGCTTCTTGAAGTAGAGTGCACCTTTCCTTAAGCACAGCAGAAAGCCAAATAGCCGGAACTCGACTCTTAGCCCAGAATAAGAGCAAGTGGGCTAAGGGTGGTTAGGCAATTCATGCAAAATACCAGTGGATAGACAGCTTAACACAGGGACTAAAAACACAAGCTCTGAAAGACAAATGCTGTATGATCTCTTCAAAAAAATAGCACAAATGAACGAACTTACAAAGCAAAAACAGACTCACAGAATAGAAAACAAACCTATGGTTACCAAAGGGGAAAGGAGGAGGGATAAATTAGGAGTTTGGGATCAGCAGATATAAACTACTGTATATAAAACAGATAAACAACAAAGTTCTACTGTATAGCACAGAGAACTACAATCAATAATTTGTAATAACCTACAATGAAAAAGAAAATATGTATGTGTGTAAACCTGAATCACTATGCTGTACATCAGAAACTAACACATTATTAATCAACTATACTTCAGTAAACACACACACACACACACACACACACACACAAGCTCTGGTCACAGATTGCATGGGTTCAAATCTTAACTCTGCCACATACTAGCTCTGTGACCTCGGGAATGTTACTTCACCTTTCTGTGCATCAGTTTCTTCTGATATAAGGAGATAAAAAGAATATCTCCATTATAAGGTTTGGGGGGAAAGGCATCAACACATACAAAGTGCTAGCAGAGTGTCTGGCATGGAGTAAGCGCTCTGTATGTGTCAGCTATTATTAAACTCAAGCTGTCATTTTTTAACAAGTCTGTTTCTATTTTAGAAAAGCCCTCTATTCAGGTCAGACAACCCAAGATTGAGAAAATTCCAGAAACTTTGCAGCGCAATATTCAAGCATTGCATTCTTTAAACTCATTACAAGGCTGCCTGTTCTTAGAAAGATAAATTCCCTCTTGGTGTTTCCTCTTCCCATCATCTCCTCTAATTTTCCCCTGTAATTTCATTTTCCTACCCCCTAATTCCTCTTAGCCTACAGTAGGCTCAAGGCTCACATATCAGCAAGTACCTGTGAAGTTCTATGCATAGCCGGTGCTTCTGAAATGTCAGTTTTCTTCTTATGCTCTAAACTTTTCTTCTCCTAACCTTACACCTCCTCTGTTGTCATCCACCACTCTCTCTTCCTCCTTCATGTCTACACCAGATGGATTAGAATACATAGACCCTGACACCTATTTCTTCAACTCCCATTAACAACGCAGCGTTTTCCACTCCAATTTCCACCCTTCAAGTACTAATAAAATGGCCACCGGGTACTTACTGATGCACGATTATGAGGGTTATTGTTAACCTTCACTTGATCAGATATTTCTGCATCGTTATTATGATCAGCCTTCGTCATCTGAAAATTCTTGGTTTCTAGGACTCTGCTCTCATTTCCTCCCCTTCTTTCCTTCCCTCCTTATTCTTTTCATTGACTGGTCCTCTCTTTTCATTGTCTTTCCCTCCCTTAAGTGGCAGAGGTCCTTGTTTACAGGGTTGTGTTTTTAACACTGCTCCATTCTTAGTCTACAGGCTCTCCCTGGGCTGCACCGTTCTCCCAGCTATTCAGATAAGAAATCTCACTATTGTCCTCGTCTCCCTGCTCTCGTGCATCTCCAGGTCTATACCTGCATCCATTTAAGTCTTGTGAAATCTCCTCCTTAAAAACCTCTAAAACCAGCCAGTACTTTTCACACTCCGGTGTCTCCCCTCAAGCTTTCTCTCTTCCTAAACTCCCTTTCCCCATTAACCCTGACACATTCTTTTTTTTTTTTTTTTAAATCACTCAAGAACTAGTTTAGATGTTGCCATTTGGATGAGAAATTCCCTCATTTCCCAAAGCCCAATTATCTGAGTCTTCCTCCAACCTTTCTGAGCTCTCCATTAAAATCTCGACCTTGGTTATCTTGTTTTGTTTTTCCTTTCTCACTGAAATGTAAATTCCTCAAACATCCCTATCCCCCATACTTTGAAAGTATCTGACAACATGCTAGAAATAACAGTACAGGTAGTACCATATTATAGATAGTAACATTACATCCAACAGTGTGGTTCTTGTGCCATGCTTGGAGAAACTGATCTAGAAAACAAGTTTTCAAACCTTTTTAGCCAAGGATCCCCTTTGTTCAAATGAAATATTATATAGAAACCTATGTAAAGCAAGTCAGAGCTGCCTTGGTAAGTTAAAGGCACCTTCCTCACTCACCCTCCCGGAACACTCACATCAGCAGCGACAAAGGCACCTAGCTGTACGGAACACAGTTTGAAAGTAGTGTCCTGAACATCTAGTAGGTGTCCTCAGTGTTATCCCTCATAGCAACAGCCAACAAAACTCAACAGCCAGTGGTGATAGAACTGATTAAATATGGCACAAGTAAATATTCATCAGTGAGGAAAAATGCAGTCCAGTAACCGTTTTCCTTCATGTGGCTGCAGAATGAACGTATCATTGCTATACGCTAATGCCAAGGGCATAATGTTAATTCAAGAAGATAATCTCAAGAAACATATGAGGAGAGTCCTTAGGAACATACGGTAATCCACAGTGTGTGAATAACAATAATTATGGTAATGATCACCAAAATTCATTGACCACCTAGCATGGAAGCACGTGCTCCCTTCTGCCCTGTAAAATCTCTACTAAGTGAGAATAATTATTATACCCATTTCACAGATAAGAAGGCTGAAGCTTAGTAAGGCACACGTGGTTCAGGTTGCAGGTGCAGGGCTGTGTCAGGAAACAATTCACAGTTTTGTGATTATTCCTTAACAGAATATCAAATGGCTACCAATCACCTCCCCACTGTTCCTTTCTCAACTGACATGAAGCTATCAGGGTTCTGTGTGCCTGTTCAGAGATGTTGGTTGGTATTTGATATTTGTCTTTTGTTGTTTATTTTAAATGATCGAATACTTGGAACACATGTTTAATACTTACTCTGAGTTTTTCATTGGCTTTAAAGGCAAATGTTGATTCACTTCACGTTTCTGCGTTTCTTTTACTGGACTGACTCTGATAGATCGTCCTGTGAATAACCCAGTAGTGCCTAAGCATTTATGGCTAGATTCCGTTTCATCACGTAGATGAACTCTTCAGCTATCATTGGTGACTCAGTTCTTCTCACACTTCAGAAGAGCACTGGCTAAGATGTTACGTGAAATTATTCATTGTTAACCTCTACTAAGTTGAAAAATCTCTTAAGAAAAAAGTTACAATACTAATGAGTGTTATTTTCAGAGAAAGGGCTTTGCAATATTGAGTGACTTCATCAACGCAATGCTGAAGGACTCTATTTGGGACAAGGACACTTAGAGATAAGGGTTTCAATCCTTCACAGCACAGTTAGTGATCATGCTTATGCTCGATAAACATTTGAGTCTAGTTTAGTTTAATTCCGATTCAAATGTAGGCCATGCACTGTGTATATGTAAATCCAATGTGAATACAGGGAGTGTGTGGGAATATGTGTGTATGTTTTAAGAACACATGAGCAGGAAGGGTATAGCTCAGTGGTAGAGTGTGTGCTTAGCATGCACAAGGTGCTGGGTTCAATCCCAGGCACTGCCATTAAAAATAAATAAATAAACTTAATTACCCCCACTACTACCCCCCGTAAAATAAAGAATACATGAAAAACTTAATCTTACGGCAGAAAGTCAGTTTGGTTCTTTATAGAGTTGGCACTGCCCCCTACAGGATACTGTGGAATAATCACTGAGCCTTTTCAGTGCTGAAACACACAGCTACTGCATTTCAAGGCCATGGGCCCAGGGCCCTACACATCTTGCAACATGGGAGACAAGTTTCACATAAAGAAAAACTACCCCACCTTCAGCACAAATTTTACAGTCTCCCTGGGACATGCATATAGAAGGAAACCTTGCTTATCATGATCTGAACTTAGAACAATTTGACATATCAACACAAAAGTGTTTTTGCCTGGCTCTGATGTAAACTGAATATTCTAGCTTTTATTCCAATGTTTGCCTCACCTCTGATCTTTCATTTTTGCAAATCTTTTGTCTTGTTTCTCTAAATCTAAACATCCCTTTTAGCAGCTGCAAGCATTCAGTTACTTCATTGTGTCTTCTAGTGTAGTTTCGCCTGAAGATTTTTATAATGAAATATAATTATTTCATTATAAATTACTTTCTTGTTTCTCCTTTATATTGTAGCTCGCCCATTTCACTGATTTGCAAAAATTATTTATGCAGGGAGATCATATTATCTATTATTTATACTCTGAGTAAAAGGATTATTATAAAATATTTGTTATCATAGTGATTTTAAAGAACGAGTATGTTATCTGACTCCATCAACATCCTATATTCACTGCAGAAACCTAACAAAATTATTTGCTACTGATGCTGTATTTCAGGAAGGTTGTTTAAATGTGTCCTTGAATTTTGTTTCCCTTTTGGAGGTCTATTATGCAGAAAATTCCCCCAAGAAACTCATGCCTTTAAAATGAACTAGTCTTGAGAGATTTTATAAATTTCCAAAGCACAGGTAATACCAAGTATCAGTAAGTACGTTAAACCACTAAGTGAATTAAGATCTCAGCCAAGTTTCTAAACCTTATTTAGCTATATTCCATTAGCATCTCAAAGGTATTAAGTAAGCACACCTAAGAAAAATAAGGACAGTGAACAATATTTGGACATACATTAAAAATAGCTCAGGAATCACCTTGCTGAAATACTACACAAATATATCCAAAATTAGTTTTAAATCTCTCTTCCTCATATAGCAGCTGCATGTCAAAACACAGGCTACGTTTTCACTCAGGAAGTCTGACTCCAGATGCAAATCTAGAAAGAAAACAGCAGAAGGCAAGAGGCTGAGAGACTGCTGTGTTCGCCCTACTCTAATGACTATGTAGGTCTTTTATTGCACCGCTGACCCGTCAGCTTTGTGCCAGTTTCTATTAAATTAGATAAAGAATTTAGCAGCGGAAACCAGAGGGAAATTCTGGGATGTACCATTATATATTTTTTTTTAGCACTCGGCTTTTTCTTTGTTTTCATTTTCACTAATGAGAATACTTTAATAAAGTATTGAACTTGATACCTTCTGAGTCCACACGCCTCCCCCTTTCTGCCTTTTAAGGGAACGCAGATAACTTTGAAGTAAAGATTGAGAAGATATTGGCCCTTTTACAAGTTTCCTCACCAAGCAGCACTCTCATTGAAACTGCTGTCCTGGAGGAATCCCCAAATCACTTCAACCCTCTCCCTTTTTCTCTTTTAAGCTTTTTACCTACATGCAGGTGGAAGAAAAAAAAAAAAGGCAACAGTAAGCTACAAATAATAGAAATATATTTGGCAAATAAATACACTCTTTATGGAAAGAAGGGTGTACCTGTCCACAGAAGCTAAGTAATGAGCCAGGATCTCAGGGTAACAAACCTCCATTGATAGAGTTATATGGTTCAGTGCCTTGAAAGTAAAATTTTATTACAGTAATTTTCTTTTCATAAGGATTTGGATCAGATTCTTCAAAATCAATAAACTGTTGCGATGGATTAAAAACACTGCTGTTACATCATATAAATACTATCCCCTAAATTCTTCTGTACATCTCAGTAACCTTAAGTTTTTAGACTTTGTCCATAGTTCTATGTTAGTCACTCAGAGTCTCAGGCCCAATATTAATGACAAGCCCAGGTTGGGGGAGCAGTGTTGGCTCTGAAGAAAGGCCAGAGGATAAGATCTGGAGTAGGTCTGTCTGGGTTCAAGGTCCCAGTGCTGCCATTACTGCTGTATGACCTTGGGTGTATCATTTTAATCTCTCTGTAAAATGAGGATAATCACAGTATTTACCTCTGGGAGGACGTGAGCAGTGAAATATTAATACACATGAAGTGTGTAAGACATTGTCTGGAATATAATGCAGGCTATATTCAAAATCATTCAAAGTAAACTTCTAATGCATATTTATAAAGTTCCTACTATGTGCTAGGCTGTGTACGCCATGCTTAGGAACTAAACCAAAGCACATGTAATGCCTCAGTAGCATTACAGACTCAGAACGTTTCTACCAGAAGGATCTCTAAATTCAAGTGTCTTGGCAAGATACCGACAGCTTTGTAAGATATGATATGACCTTTGTATACATTCCAGCCTCATCTCCAACTGTTCAGCCTCACACAGTTCATTTCAGCAGGACAGAGACTCAGAGTTACTGAATTTATTACCCGTATGGTCCCCTGCTCCCGGATCTTGGTACAAACTGTCTCCTCTGCCTGAAATTTCTTGCTGGCTTCTGCTCATCTGGCTGAACAACGTCAAGTTACGCTTCAGAAATCTACTCGTTTTTAAAGGTCTTTCTGTTCTCATGCTACAAAACCTTGTCATCTACTATTAATCAGCAGTTCGCCCTCTGTTAGAAGTCTGTGCTTTACATATGTTTGTAATTTCTACTTTATGTACGTATCTGTTCATGTTTTCTCTCTTAATGCCAGCCGATCTGCGTGAGATCAGAACAGTCTTCCTCTGTGTGTCTCCAACCTCAGCACCAACCTTGGCTCATACTAAGCAGAAATACTCTCCTTTAGCTCAAAAGATCCTAGATAATTTTATTAACAAGAAAATGCTCCAGTCATAGAGAACAGAGAACAGATTGGCAGAGGCCAGAGGCAGGGGGTGGGGAGTAGGCAAAATGGGTCAAGGGGGCCAAAAGGTAAAAATTTGCAGTTGCGAAATCCGTCAGTCGTGGGGAAGTAATGTTCAGCATGGTGACTGTGGTTAATAATACTGCAGTGTGTATTTGCAAGTGGCTAAGAGAGTAGATCTTAAAAGTTCTCATCATTGGGGGAGGTATAGCTCAGTGATAGAGTGCATGCTTAGCATGGACAAGGTCCTGGGTTCAATCCCCAGTACCTCCATTTAAATCCATCAATCAATCCTAATTACCTCCCCTCCAGAAATTAAAAAAAAAAAAGTTCTTATCACTAGGAAAAAGATTTGTAACTATGTGTAGTGATAGGTGTTAACTAGACTTATCAGGGTGATCATTTTGCAATACACACAAATATTGAATCATCATGTTGTACACCTGAAACTAATATAATGTTATCTGTCAATTACATCTCTTTTAAAAAAAAAAAAGTGCTTCCAAAAAGGTATTACTGGAAATGGGTAATAATAGTAGTCAAAGGTGGAATTAAACACTATGCTGGACTACAGTTAGGCCACTCTCTGAGCCATCTTGCTTTGCCCTCAAGCACTCAGCCCTTCACAATCATCTTTTCTCTCCTTTTATTTTTCTCTCCCTTTGCTCAGTCTTTGTCATCTCTTGTTTCATTTTCTTTCCTCCTTGCCTGTGATGAATTAGAATATACCCCATTTGGTTCGTTTGAATATCTTTGGCCTGGTGGCAGTCCAGTCTGATTCAGCACTGAGATACAAACGGCTACCAAATTGGTCCTCGGAGTAAACGGTTCTCCCCGTAAGCATTTTTACTCAAGTGGAGACCTGGGACTTGATACTAGTTTCGTCTTTCAGTTGTAAAAATAATGCAGCATTGTATTGCAATGCCCAGGAAGCAAGATGAACTCGTTTCTTATAACGATTGCTGTACAACATGGCCTGGTTTTTTGTACGTTCACCGAGAGTCCAAAGATGCCAGCAAGTGTTGTGTTACAGCAGTTTCTCCCCCGACAGGTACTTTTGTGAGGTTTTCTCTGGTGAGTAGCTTTTTATAGAAAACTCGTCTGAGTCTCTCTTTCATTTATGAGCCACACAACGCACAGCACGTTAGCCTTCCAGGGGCTGTTGTTGCTGATAATGCCACAACCGTGGATATCATCTGAAGTGGTGCTTCAAGATGGCTGGCAAGGTAACTGGACCTGTTCCATATCACTTCATCTTTCCGCCGCTGCTGTCATCCATCCACCTTTCTTTTCCAGACCTGCTAATGTGGCTCTCGTGTGATTTCACTGGCTGCCTTCCAGGTCCTCATCAGTAGAGAATGCTTTGCTGTTTTGCATTTTGTAGCCTTCAGCTCTGACACCAGCGGCGGAGGATGTGAAAGCCCATCAGAGTTCAAACTTAATGATCTTTCTAAAAGTTGAGCACCGCATGACTTCACCGGCGCTTCCGTTACAGGAAAACAAGTCAGTTCTGCTGCTTTCATCCTCCACTGGAGCTTGACGCAGCTTTGCGTCTGTCTGGACTCCCTGACCTGGCCCTTCACTCAGCCAGAGACACGGGGCCTGTCTGTAACAGGCACCCATGCCATGTCCCTTACCCTTACTTGTATTCTCTTCTCTCTTGGTTTCTGACACTTTCATCCTCTTTCTTTTGGAGTGTTCTTTCTCTTTCTCTCTGCCTTCTCTGATCACTAACAGTGGGCACTTTCCAAGGATCTCTATGACCTTCATCTACCTCTACGATTTCTTCATAATTTCAGTATTTCCAATACTATCTGTATGTACATCATACTCGAAAGTCAGTCCCCAGTCTTGATGTCTTTACGGAGCTCTCCCCTCGTGTTAAATTACCTTTATTAAAGAATGGTTTGCCTACAATGAGATGCACCCATTGCAAATGTACAGCTCTGTGCATTTTGACAAGTATATCAAATGTAATCACACTCCAAAACAGGGCTCTGGTCTCTTGCCAGCAATTCCTGCCCTGATTCTAGGTGATAATTGTTCTGCCTTCTGTCACTATAAATTAGTTTTGACTGTTCAAGCATTTCATAAAAATGGAACTATGCCCTGTGTAGTCTTTTACATCTGGCTTCTTTCACTGAGCCTAATGTTTTTGAGATTCGCCCATGTTCTTTTATTTATCAGTAATCCATTCCTTTTTATTGCTCAGTATTCTACTGTATTTTCCATTGTAGTCCACAATTTGCTTATCTATTAATGAAAATCCATGTTGTTTTCAGTTTGGGACTCTTAAGAATAAAGCTGCTGTAAATATTCTTGTGCAAGTCTTTGAATTGATATATGTTTATGTTGTCTCTTGTAGAATGCCTAGGTATGGAACTGCTGAGTAGTAGGAAAAGTATTTTTCTTTACATAAGAAAAAAAATTCAAACTTTTCCAAAAATGACTGTGATATTTACCACCCACCAGTGATGTACTAGAGTTCCAGTTGCTCCGTGCCCTTGTCCACAGTTGGAATTATTGGTCTTTTTCATTTTAGTCATTGTAGGTACAGGTAAAGAAGGTATCATTGTCATTTTAATGTGCATTTCCCTGGTAACCCAAAACAGATTATAGATCTAAACATAAAAGTTAAAATTGTAAAACTTCTAGAAGAAAACATAGCAGATAATTCAGTGATCTTGATATAGGCAAAAGTCTTCTTTTTTCCCAGCTTTATTGAAGTATAGTTGATAACATAATATTGTATAAGTTTAAAGTGTTTACATGTTGATTTGATACAAAATGATTACCACCATATTATTAGCCAAAACTTCAATCCTATGACATAATTACCATTTCTTTTTTGAGCTGAGGATATTTAAGATCTACTCTTAGCTGCTTTCAAGTAGTAATACATGATTATTGGCACTAATCACTATGCTGTACATTAGAGCCTCAGAACCTATTTATCTCATAACTGGAAGTTTGTACCTTTTGGCCAGTAACTCATTTCCCCTACCCAACAAAGATCTTCTCAAAAGGATACAAAAAAGCACAAACTACAAAAGAAAAAATTGATGAATGAAATTTCTTCAAAAGTAAAGACTTCTGCTTTTAGAAATACACCATTAAGAAAATAAAAAGGCAAGTCATAGATTGAAAGAATATCTGTAATATATATATTTGACAAAGATGCTGCTTCCAGAATATATTAAAAAAAAAACTCTTACAAATCAATACAAAAATGAGCAAAAGATCTGTACGGATACTCAATGAAAGAAGATATACATAACCAATAAATTCATGTAAGGATCATTTACATTCAACATTTTTAGTCATTAGGAAAATGCAAATTAAAACTACAAGGAACTCCATTTTTAAAGGTGTCTTTTTAAGATCCATTCATCTGTATATGCCATTTGCAATCGAAATTCAGTCTATTCCAACTAAACTCACCTTTTTCCCCAGCAAAGCACACACATACATGTGCACACACACGCACACACTCACACACCTCTCTACCCTGAAGCTCAAAACCCTAGCATTATCTTCGATTCTTCCTACTTCTTGCCCCCCTTGTCCAGCTAGTTAACAAGTCCTATTGCCTTACTCGCTTGTCTTTTCACCTCTTCTTCCCACTACCACTGCTCTACTGGGGTCTTCATTCATATTACAGTTATTAGAGCCTCCTAAGAGATTTTCCCATAATCATTTCCCACTGTTTGCCAATCCATTCTACATAATCTTCCAGATGATTCTTCCTGGAGCATAGCTCTGAACACACCAAGTCCCTTGCTCATAAGCCTTAAGTACTTTCCCCTTAGCTGAGTTCTGAAATCCTTTGCCATCCAAGACCCTCTGTAGTCTAGCCCCAACCTACATTTTCAACCTCATCTCAGCTTCTCAAACTGAACTATTCACTGTTCCAGAGACACAGCTCTAGTTCCTGCCTTTGTACCTTAGTCCATGGTGTTCCTACACCTGAAATGCCATCACCCCGTCTCTACATATCCAAGCCTCCCTGTCCTAAAAGGTTAAGGCTCAAGTCAAATGCTAGCTCTTCTGTAAAGCTCCTGCTACAGAAACCATATTACCCTTTTAATATACTTATCTTCTACTGTGTAGTATTATGCTCATATCTTATCTTCTTTACTAGATTTTAATTTCTTAGAAGACAGCCTCAGACTTTGACCCACTTATCTTCTAGACTACATGCTGCATGCCTTACAAAGACTAGGCAGTCAATAAATATGTATGGCATGGAAGAATTGCTTGGTGGTAGAATACAAAGTGGAATAAGTTATCCTTCTTAATAGGAGAGATAAGATATGCATAGAAACAATAACAATATAAGACAGTAGAAATGTGTAGAGGATTCATCAAAGATGAGCCTGGAAATGTAATTTGGAATTAAGTTAGAGAGAGCCATCAATATCAGGCTAAAGACTTTAGACTTCATTAAATCGTTAAAGAGGAGCCAGGAACCATTCAAGATATTTAAACATGGAAGTAACGTAATTATTGTTTTGTTTAAGGACCATCAGTCCGGCAGCAGTGTGTGGGCAGGACAGACTGCAAGGGGTGAGCTTGGAGAGAAGGACCAGGCAGGAAGGAGGCAACTGAAGGAAATCTCGAGATAATGAAAGCATTAACTGATGTGACAGACCCAGGGAACATGCAGTTGACGGGCACTACAACTGGACCTGAGGGTGTGTAGGAAAAAGAAAATGCAAAATCATTCCAGAGAACCTGGGTGATCATTCGACGGTTATGCCTGGCAGGGAATGGGGAACCCAAGAGAGAGTTCAGCATGGGAAACTGAGGTTTAGGGAGCTGACCACATATAAATTGAGGTTGTCAAGGTGGATAGTTGTCATAAGTAAGAATGTCTGGGGTCAAGGAGTCAATGATAAATTCTTAAAATATTGAAGTCATGGATGAGGAATGAAACTGATGAAGAGATAAATTAGCTGTCAGAAGAGTAGTGGGTAAAGCCGAAGTAGAGAGTGCCATAGAAGCTAAGTGAAAAGAGTTTCTGAGAAAAGCAGCCAATATGATTCAAAAGAATTTACTGAATGTACTGCTTGAAGTTTGGGGAAACAAAAATGACAGAGCATGCAATCTACCCTTCCCACGTTTTCAGTATCGTAGGAAAGAGGAAGCAGGTATCGGCACTATCACCATTATCAGTATTTTTCAGTGATTGCTACAGGACCTCATCTGTATATTGAATTATTATTTGACCAGTTATTCCTCATAGCAACCTTGATGGGCGTATGTTTATGATTTTAATTTTATGTAGGAGTAAAGAATCTCAAAGATATTAAGGAAAACATACTTTAATACAAGACATAGTGAAGTAAGTATTCAAGAAAGGTCCAAGTAAGCAAAGCATGAAGGAAGGAGAAATCGTATGAGGATAACAGAGGAGTTAAAAAAAAAAAGAGAGATGGCTTTTGAATTATGCCTTGAAACAGAGAAGGATTTACATAACCCAATGGATAGAAGGTGATTCCATACTGAACAACTTGAGTTGTGAGCACCATCACACAGTCTTATGGTTAACAGTTTGGTTGCTGTGTCTGGACTGTAGGGTACATTGAATGATGCTGATCTAAGAAAAAGCACGTGACCCCATTTTTTAGAGTATTTAATGTTTTGCTAAGCAGATGATATTTACTCTGCAAACCATAAGCCTTTATGGGATTTTAAAGAACAGAGTATGGATCCAACTCATTTTTTTCTTTTTTCTTTTTTGACCACGGGAAGAAATCATTAGAGATATCAGCGTCCAGCCATAGCAAATGCTGCAGAGATCATGGAAGCTTACGCTGGAGAAAAGGCCAGTGTATTTAGACCTCTTGGCTGACCTTGGAAAGCCTTGTTTCATTAGACAGCTGGCATCAGAAGCCAGCTTGCAGGGTGTGAGGTGAGGAATTAAGAAGTGAGAAAGTAAGAGCAGGGAGTGAGAACTGTTCTCCCCCATGGCAGTACAAACAGAATTATAGCCGGTGCACTTGGCAGGATGAAGGGGAATCAGGGCCCGTGTTGAGGTAATGAGCAGAAGAGATGAAAGGACATAGACTGTCGTTAGCATAGGCAAAGCTCACCCCCTCCCGGCTCCCTCTGAATGCCAGCACATATCCACACCCCTGGTGTTATCACAAAGCTCTCCTATTTTGGTGACAGAAGTTGCTTGTGAACCTGGGTCAGAGAAGTTGGTGACAGTCCACTGAGAGCTTGAATGTTAGGAACTTTTTCTGACACATTCCAGTGACTAAGTCACTTTGACCATCAGGCGTTGCTCAGACCACAGACTAACATGATCGTCCTCTTTCCTGCTTCATTGATCAGAGTCTCCCCGTCCCTAGACCTTCCATGGGCCTCATGCTTATGGTACTTGCCAGTTTGTTCTTATGTTAGAGCTATCTGTCTTATTCTTCCAGATAAGTCTAAATTTTTTTCTGGGAGGAGCAGAAATGGACATTCTCATATTTACTGTTCCTATAGATACTAAATAATTGCTTGTTGAATTAATTTGGGGGTCTACATTCCACTATTAAAAACATATGCAAAAAATTGGTTTGCAGAGAGATGTATGAATTTCCTCCTGCTGCATAAAAGCTTACAACAAATTTAGTGGCTTCAAACAATACACATTTATTATCTCATAGTTTAACTGAATCCTCTGCTCAGGGTCTCCCAAGACTGCAATCTGTGTCAACTAGACTCCAGAAGAGGGACTCAGGACCTTCTTCCAAGTTCCTTCATATTTTTGGCAGAAATTCAGCTCCTTGTGGTTGTAGGACTGAGACCCTCAGCTCCTAGAGGTGCCCCTTTTGTGGGCCGTTGGCTTCTTTGAGGCAAGTGGAAGAACATCTCTGTTACCTCAGCACCTCAGGAAAGGTCTCGTCCCTCTCGAAGGGCTTTCAGCTGCTTACATCAAGTACACCCAGGAGCATCTCCCTTTTGATTAATTCAAAACCAACTGACTTGGAACCTTAAATACATTGGCAAGATGCCTTCACCCTTGCCATATAAAGTAACCTAACACAGTCAAGAAGAGGAGATTAAGTGGGATATGTACACAAGGGGTGCTAAGAGGGGTAGGTGACATCTTGGGAGCCATCTCAGAATTCTGCCCGCACAGAAGTGGAAGGGGAAATAGCATGTGGGAGAGAGCAAAATAATTTTTATTTAATGAAAAAGCAACAGAGATTTCCTTTTCCCTAACTAATATCAATTTGTACTACGTACCTTTTTTTTTTTTTAAACAAAATTAAGAGGATTTGAATTGGAAAGCATCGTTCATCCTCATTTTGTCCATTTCTTCTTTTGGGAGGCATTCCATTATAACCACTGATGGAGTGTATTTTCACAGGGTTGGCAGGAGCAGAGTCCAAGTGCTGAGATATTACAGGGCAGGTTCTTTGGTCCCTGAGCAATGTTAAAGGGAGTGTGAAAGCTAATGTGGTTTGCTCTTCAGAACTCTCAGTTTAGCAAATTTTCCAAAGATTATATTTTGGTAAAAGTAGTTAGTTGTCATCAAGAGGTGTGAATGTCTATGAACTGAAGGGCAGAGAGATTTAGTAACTAAGGTTATTCAACTACTAAGTGGCAGCAGAGGATTCAAACCTAAGCCTGGCTTTTTTTTTTTTTCCCAATTCTTAATTTTTACTGAAGTATAGTCGATTTATAATGTTAGTTTCAGGTGTACAGCAAAGCTTTTCAGTTATACATATATATACATATATACATACACATACATACATATATTATCAGTTTCTTTTCCATCATGGCTTCTTACAAGAAATTGAATATAGTTCCCTGTGCTATACAGTAGGTCTTGTTGTTTATCTATTTTATATACAGTAGTTTATATGTTAACCCTAAATTCCTAATCTGTCCTTCCCCCCACCTTTCCCTCCTGGTAACCAGATTGCTTCCTATGTCTGTGAGTCTATTTCTGATTTGTAAACAAAATTTGTACTTTTTTTTAAGATTCTACATATAAGTGACATCATAAGATATTTGTCTTTGTCTGACTTACTTCACTTAGTATGCTAATCTCTAGGTCTATACCTGTCGCTGCAAATGGCATCATTTCACTCTTTCTTTAGGGCTTTTAACTAGAGCCAAATCCAAGTCCACCCAGGCTCTTAATTCCTACAGGAAGCTCTCTCCTCCCAGAACATTCACAATTAAGACCTTGTATTGTTCTTAATTAATAACTTGTATGTAAAAGTGTATGTGTGTGTGGGTGTGTGTGCGTGGGTGTATATATATATATATATATCCTCCCCAAATTCATATACTGACACCTAATTCCAGAGTGAGGGTATGTGGAGGTGGGCCTTTAGGGGTGATTAGGTCATGAGGATGGAGCCTTCATGAATGAGATCAGAGCCCTTATCAGAGTCCCCAGAGAGCTCCTTACCCTTTCTGCCATGTGAGGACACAGTGAAAAGATGGACATTTATGAACTAGGAGGTGGGCTCTCACCAGGCACAGAATCCTGCTGGTGCCCTGATCTTGCCTCCAGAACTGTGACAAATATCAATTTTTCTAATTCACCCAATCTGTGAGATTTTTGTTACAGCAACCTGAATGGACTAAGACAGGCTACTTTCCGCTTTTCCACTAAAACTGTCTCCAAAATTTGAAGCAATCATTTTCTTATTTCTTCATTTTTACATGACTTTTTTTATTTTCCTCTACAGCTTGTTAAGTAGAATTTCTTAAATGACTCAGGTATAACCACATGCTTTCTCAGATTTCAGTACCAGGCAAAACATGAGGCAGAGGTTTTTTTTTTTTTCACACTGATGTAACTGTGCTGGTAAATTAAGATAAGAAACTTGTTAGATGCTTCTTGGGTCTCTATTTATTAAAAAAAAATCTAAAACAAAATCAGTGCAGCAAGAATGCCCTGGAGAGCCTTACTCGGGAGCAAGGATTGCTGAAGCTGGAGACACAGTGCAGAAAACCTCGCCCCTTTACTCCATTTCCAAACTCAGGGATTATGAAGCTTTGTGCATGGCAAGCAGGAAGTCTCTGAAGTTAAACCCACCCCAGAGTGGCATGTGCTGTTGCTTTTAATGATTGACTGTAATTAAGGTATTAATTATCAAAAGTCTACTCTCTAAAAGTGCTAAGTATCCTTATCTCAGAAACAGGGAGCAACGTTATCAGCGCCGTCAAGAAGTGGGAGGAAAGGCATTACCGATTTAGTGAGCGGGGGGGAAAGGAAGAGGAGGGAGGAAGAAAGGCGGGGGGGGGGTAAAATCACACCTAATTAAGCTGAAGAATCTAGTACAGATTTTATGATGTAAAAGCATGATGCTATACACTCTATCATAAGGTACAAAGAATTAGTTTTCCATTTTATCCAGTTTCACAGTAGACTCATTCCACGTTTTCACATGTGTTAGAACAATTGATCAATTCCTTTCAATTCCATTCAGGGCACTTTAAAGTACTGCAGTGAAGGGGTTCACATGATAATTACCAGTGTTCTCTGCTCTTTTCCAGGCCTAAAATTAAGGTGCCTTTGTTAATTCCTTCATCACTATTACTGGCTTTGCACATTGCTGCACCCTTATTATCTTTACAATTGGCTGAAGCTTTTTTTTCCTGTTTGGTAACCTTGATCAAGAACTTTCTACCTGATTTCCTTCACAGTCCTTTAGCATTTTTTTTCTCTTCATAGAAATTCTCATTGCCTATGTGCTAATGCAGAAAACACTACTATTTGATCATAAAACTCAAGGGATCTATACTATATTAACCTTTCCCCCCAAGTTTTCACGTGTTTCCATTTAATTCTTGTTGAGCTGATAAAACTGGGCTTCCAGTTTTGCTTTTGAACAGCTTTTCTTCTACACTGAGATTTCTTTCTTTAGTTTCTTTTCTAACGTGGCAAAAATGGGACGAGCTCTTGAAAAGTTATTCTAAAACTTAGGCTGAGGAAGTAGGTGGCAGTTTTAGCAAATATGTGCACTTCCTGGAAACTGTTTCCACTGAGTGACAGCTGTTAATAGCTGCAAAATCTAGTGTAATGCAGTGAGTCTTTTCACCAAAGGAATGACTCTGAAATTGTTATATCTCTGTGTAAAAGCCATGGTTAAAAAAAAAAAATCACCTTGCTCGCCACTTGAAAATTCAAATACAAATCAATCACCTTCAACCCCACTTTGACTTCTTCAGCAGAACATTCTATTTTTGTGTGGAACTTTATACGAGGTAATGTTTATGGGAAGGAAAACAAGAAGTTGTGGCAAAGAGGAGAAAATAATTCTGAAAAGAATAATAGTCTTTTGCAATTTTGTTCATTCTCACCAAGACTAAGACAAGTTCTCCTGAGGAAGAACCCAGGAGAAAAAGCGCAGATTCGTCTCTAGTTTCACTCAATGTGGTCTTTTCTAGAAATCATGCAAAAATAGAAGATAGATTAATAGAGGATAGATTCTGGAGACCAGACAACATATTATTCATAAATTCCAAAAGATAAGGGTCTTCTTGAGAGTATTGGGTACAATAGACGTCTCAGAACATGGTGATTGTTTTCAGCATGAAAATTAAGGTAAAATGAAAATCAAAGATGATTAAAATTTTAGGCCTAGGGAAAGTTGAGTGAAGTGGGGAGCAGTAATTAAAACTGGAAATTTAGAGTGTGTATTGCATAAAGGGAAATGGATGTAAGATTATAAAAATGAGTAGAACCCAGTCAAAGGCCTTGAATGCCAAGCGTCTCTGGGCCCCCTCGAGTACTGTGAGTAGAGAACGAACCTGACCAGAGCTTTATGACAGTGACTCAGAGTATGTATTTCTGAATGAATTGGGGAAGGGAGAGGCTGGAGAAAGGGAATCAGCTAAGAGGTGATCCAGGTGGGAAGGTGCAGCTCAGTGGTGGAGTGTGTGCTTAGCACGCACAAGGTCCTGGGTACCTCCCCAGTACCTCCATTTAAAAAAATAGTAGAATATAAAAATAAACAAACAAACCTAATTAGCAACCCTGCATGTGTGCGGACACGGACACACACACACACACACACACACGAGGTGATCCAAATGTCCTAGGCAAGAGTTAACAGTAACTTGACTTAAATAGTGGAAGAGAAATTCAAAGAAGGAAATCTGTGTAAAAGTGTTGTTCCTTTTCCAGTCTGGTACTTATTTTTGCCTCCCTTCTTTGGTTCACTTTGCCGGTCACTCCCTCATCAGCCCTCCACATGTGAATTCTGCACTTCTGTCATGATACCATCATCCTGAGGCCATTCCAGTTTTTCTATTCTTTCTTCTATTATTTCTCTGAGTTTCTTTTTTTTTTTTTTTAAACCTTGGCCTCTGAGGCAATTATTATTAATCCTCTCTTGCATCAGAGTCATTTGTGTTTGCCTCTGATCTCAGCTACTGGGAGTTCCTAGGAGATTGATAATGATGCTTCGGTTTCTGTCCATCATCCTTATCCAGTCCAGTGGCTAGAACATAAGGGTCCAGTAGAAGGTGACAGAGTATTCATTTGTTGGGGGTGTTACATAAAGTGACAGAACTAGCGATGCACACTTGCTGGGAAGTCAAAGAATAACAGCAAGAGTTTCAACGGAGGAGGGATTTCTTGTTAATTTAAAATTTTTAAATCTGTCTCTAATTTCAAGTGTCAGAATAGGTAAGGGAAAGTGAAGATAATTGAATCTAGTGATTATTTTATCACCTGTCAACTTCCAGGGTACAGTTTTTGTAGAGAAGATACTAAGACTTCGGGGAGGGTGTTTCCAAGTCAGGGGCTACCAGGCGTCTTTGCATAGCTATGTAACTAATGCATTCGCATTTCTCCCATTTACCAGCACTTTGGATTCACTGTTAGAAAGATATCAAAAGTTGCAAGCCAGCAACTTACGAGGTGTGGCTTACCGAGTAGAAATGCCTTTCACACAGTTAGCTTTTACAACAGTGTTTTAAACGTTCTTGGCATCAGCAAAACGTCCTACTGCTGAGATATATAGGGTATAATGAAAAACAGTACACACAAACCCACTGATTCACAGCTCTTCGCTATGAGAGAAACAATTTATGAGGCATTATTAAGGACACTCTGGTTATTAGCATCTTACTAGCAAAGGGAAAAAAAGTCATATATTCCCTTTACACATGGTAGATTGTTTTGCAACCACTTACAAATTGGCAGTTGATCATTCAGTATTTAATGAGTGCCTATCGTGTGTGAAATGACCTTCTAGAACACACAGCAATAGCAGTGGGGGAGAGCTGGAATACAATAGATGCTTATAGCACAAAGACATAGATACTCAAAAGGCTCACAGACATACAGGACACACACACACACACACATGCACACACACTCAAAGTGCTGGAGAACACTTTCCAGAGCAGGGGATATTTTTAAAAAGCACTACAGGAAACTATAGTAAAAACTATGAATTTACACTGAAGGAGCATACAGTGGCAAAGAAATGAGAGCCATTTTGGAGGCTGAAATTAATTCCTCTCGAGAAGGTACATTCTGAATTGCGTTTTCAGAAAATGAATGTCAATAAAGATCTTATTGGTTTTTTTTTTAAAAAAATAGCAAAAGGTAGTCAGACTGGTTAAATCAAATTTTGAAAGTTCACTGAAGCAGAACCAAGCTCATTTGACCCAGCTAGCATCACAGGGCATTTTAATCCTGTCAGGGATGCCCCCCGCGGTAGCAGGTGCACTAGTCACATGAAGAAACTGGTGCAAGACTAACGACATTCCTGAGACAATACTCAGAGTGAATTCTCCACTGATGGAGAGCAATGTGTTTATATTAAAAGACAGAATTAAATGGTGAGAGGAGGGCAATGGAGGAGAGTTCAGCCAAATTAGATTGCGGTAAAAGTATGTTATGAAGAAACAAGGATTAGGCCGAGGGAGAAGCTGGATTCGGCAGTTGATGGAGAACATCCATTGCACCTGACATTCTTAAAAAGGGAAAGCATACCTACTGGAAAAAGAAAAATTATTTGAATAAGAATGTGGAAGAGAGGTCTCTCTTGCCTCTGTGCTTAAAAATCATCACAGCAATTCAGGTATGAAATATCCAAAGCATGGACAAGTATGGTGCTTGTAAAAATGAAGAAGTCTTGAGTCCCAGAAATACTACTGAGAGGAATTTAGTCTAATAGTTCCCATTAATTTAGTAATTAGTAAGTGTTTTACCTGGATCATCTTATTTAATCCTCATGTAATCCTGTAACATAGGTATTATTTCCATTTGAGAAAGACTAACTTGCCGAAAATTATACAGCTAGTGTGTAGCCAAAAGGGGACAAAATTTTTAAGTGTATGACAAAAAGATTCCACGGAATGGGTAAAAGGAGGATTCAAGACGAGAGTGAACTTGTTATAACAACACTCCTTCTACAAGTTTTTCCAGGAACGGAAAGGCCACCGCTGATTTTGTCTGATTCTGTCTCCCTCCCAAGATAAGTGACCTCCCAGTGTGACAGAGCTCTTCACTTCTGTTCTCACACACCCTCTACTGATAAATAAAATCCCAGGATGTAAATATAGTCCTACAGCTCCCATTAAGGGCTTCTCCGGAAGACTCAAGTTGAAGCCCTCTTAGATCGATCAACTCCCTCAAGTCATTTAAAATATTTTAAATTTGAGAGTAAATCTCCTGTGGCATATCTCTGGAGGTGGTTTTTATTGCTGCAGGAGAGAGAGTCTCTAATAAAATATTTAAGAATGTAACATTCCAGTCAGTGTCTTAGGGCAGTACAGTTGTGGTCATTTCTGTTACAACAGCTCAGAGCTAGAAGAGCCTCCACACAATTCATGAGCCTTCTTTTGGTGAAATCCAACTCTCATCTGTATACCTGAGGAGTCAATTTTTTGTTCCCTGGAACTAACAAATACACACGTACCCTGACTTCCACCTGTCTGTGTCCTAAAGCTCAAATGATGTCATCAGAATTCAGTTTTTCTCTCTTTTGAAACTTTAGCTTGGATTCCTTCCCCTTTTCCTTCCCTCTGAGGCAAGCATTCTCCACAGGGCTGCTGCCCAGCAGTCAAGGCTAACATACAGCCAGCGTAGCAAGCCCAGCATAAGTGACTGTTTCATTTATTCAACAAACATACGTTGAGCACTTACTATGTATGTCCCAGCCTTGCCCTACAGGTAGAGTTACACCAGCGTAACTGCCTTTTCTAGAGCCATCACCTGTCGGCACAGTTCCAGTCTAAGCCCTGTTTCACTGAGTTGCATCACGTGCCCACCCACGGAGCCACCGTCATGCCCCCGGGGGAATGAAATGTTCTCGTTCACCAGACCTAAGACTTAGACCCTTGCTTAAAGCAGGGAAGACAGGATCAAGAACACTCAAATCATCTTAAGAATGGAAAAGAGGAATTAGTGTGCTTCTACCAAACAACTTCAGAGGACAAATTTTTAGTTATACTGCCAAAACCCAAGTTCAGGGGATTTGGAAGAGGAAGCTTCCCCTGAAAACAAGTAGAACTTGCTCAGATGAGGGAAAACGAAAATTGGAGGCAGGCTGAGCTTCCAGGCTCACCAAGTCTGGACACCCCCTCGTTTACCCCATGAGCACTGGGAGAAAGACAGTCTTCCAGGAAAGCGTA
This sequence comes from Camelus bactrianus, assembly GCF_048773025.1. Lineage (NCBI taxonomy): Eukaryota > Metazoa > Chordata > Mammalia > Artiodactyla > Camelidae > Camelus > Camelus bactrianus. The sequence continues at coordinate 50,718,348 of NC_133550.1, read as the reverse complement.
AATTGGGTGCAGCCCGACTTACATGGATAACAGCTCTCTGCAGTCATTGTCTGAGTATAAGTTTATTTATGCATCGAATTTCAACATTCACAAATAGCTCTGGGTGATGGGTACTTCTTTCCAGGTGGAAGTTATGTTCAATCTTGTCTCACGCCAGGGGAGGAGAGCTCAAGCTATTAGTCACTGAAGCCTCAGGCTTCGTCATTTATAAAATTTACTTTGCTCCTCTGTGTCATGGAAGAAAAACTGCCCCCCTGTGCTTTGGGAAAATTGATTCAAAAATTGTTGTCTAATATACCGACTCCAGCTAACTGGACAGGAACTGGAAAAATAAAATTTCATTAGGAAATGCTTATTTTTTCCAATGACGGTGTTACTGTTGGCAGTGGCACCTGTTTATTTTCTTTCTTAACATGCTAGATGATAGATAATAGGTATGTGTTTAAAAAGCCTAATTATTACACATTTATGACATAGTTTAGAATGTTGATTTTGGTGCTAACCTGCCTAAGTTAACGTCATGACTCCAACGTGAAGGTTCTAACTTCTCTAAAACAGTTTCTCAGAGAATGAGAATAATAGTACATTATAAGATTGTTGTACATATTAAAGGTAGTAACAGATGTCACACAATGGCTGATAAATAGTTAACATTCCAGTAATTTCAGTCATCATCATCCTCATCATACTGAGGATACCTTCTGCTGCAAGTAACAGGATTCTCATCCTAATAGGGATCATGAAGTCTGTGCAACAAGTATTTCTGGTCACCCCTCCTTAGGGGCATCTGGCATAGTTGCACTTCCTCACCCTCCTGGAGGTGGCGCTGTTCTCAGGGGTTAGCTTGTGGGTGAAAGCAGTACGTGTCACTTCTTGGCTAGAACATTTGACTCGGGTAGGAGACCGTCCAGAACTCTTCCTTCTGGAACCAATACAATCAATTTTGGAGACCACCTAATCCATCAACCCAGATCCTTGAGTGGCTACAATAAGAAGCCCTGCTGATGCACGAAGACCTCCAGCATGAGTGGGAAATCGCCACTGTTATTTTAAGTCCCTGAAATTTTGGATTATTTGTCATTGGTGCATAATCAAACTGATGCTGACCGATGCAAGCAACTTAAACAATGAAGTAGTCAAGTGTCTCAGATAAAATACAGTCTTGGGGTTAGGCAGTTCCAGAGTTGGTTTACGGTTTGAGGCAGTAACTCTAAGCTCCCCTTGGCCTTCTCTGTATAACTGAAAGATGGCTATGCCTGCTCTGAACATCGTATGCATAGCAATCCCATCAGGAAGCGGATGGTGGGAAGAAAAGGCAAAAAAGGGGTCTTTCCCCCTCAGTGCTCTCTCTCTTACCAGGAAAAATGTTTTTCCCAGTAATCTGCAGATTTCCCCTTAGACAGCATTGGCAGTACCAGCTCTTAGGCCCAACTCTAAGCCAATGAGTGATGGAAAGAAAGGGTTTACAAAACAGATTTAACTCAATCATAACTCATCCCATAGCTCTGGAGGAAGGGCTGACTATTCTTGAGTATACTAAGCCCTGCATAATACCTCAACAAAACCAGTATTTGCTTGGCAAAGAGTGAGGAAAAAGAGTGGTTGTTTGTCTAAGCAACCGAAAGTATCTGTCCCAAGAGAAATGGCCTTCTACAAGACTTCCTGTAAAACTGAAAGAGGACTTTTTAAAATGAGGTTCCCCTGTACTTACAGTGTATGCAGTTGTCCCAGAAGTGGATCTCAGACCTTCTGAGAAGACACTGGGGTTTACTGGTCAGTCTCCCTGCTTGCATATTACAATGCATATTGTGAATTTCTAAAGAGATTTGCTCAGCCACACCCAATAATTTGGTGAACGCTGAAGTATGCGAATAGGGAGAATGGGTTCATGGATTATTTAGATTATGACTATCCCAACTTTAAGAAGTTCTTGAATTAAAATGTATGCCTAGAATACAAAATGAATAATGGTGTACCTTGTTCTAAGGCAGGAGATGTAGGAAGAGACAGGCTTACCAGAGGATGATGCTCTACTCTGTAACCATCCTTATGGCTTTGAAAAAAATCACACAATTTACAGTGTAAAGTATGGGTTCCACTTAAAAGCTGGAAGATGGTGACCCCCATGTCTTTCCGTAGCACGATCGTGCAGAACAGTAAGAGAAACAACGAAACAAATCCTACCTTGTAGCACACATTTTCCTAATATTTGCATTTCCCGTTTTCAATAGCACAGGTGTATTTCATTGCCTCTGAATGTTGGACTGCAAACCCATTCAGTGCTGAAAATGGAGCCCAAAGAGGAATCTCAGATGTTGTTGGCCTGCAGAATCCCATATGCAGTCTGATTTTACTGTATCTGGGAAGGTTTTTTTTTTTAATTTTTTGCCATTGTGCTTGCTTTAGAATGGCATTTAAATTATAAAACCATTACCCTCTCAAGCATGAATGTCTTGCTAACACTTGTGATATCTGGGTTATTTGTGTAAGAATTACAAAGCTTCTACTAAATATTTTGATCAAGTCTAGTGATGGAAATGTATTTTTTTCCTCATGCTATAGTTCCAAGATCTTTTTAAAAGGTCAGTTAATAAACCCAAATCATTTTTTAACCAAGAGACCTCACTACTGTTAATAATAGATATCCTTTCAAAAGATTACTAACAATAGGAATCCTTTCAAAAGCTTAATGCCAATTACGCTGCCTGATGCAGAAGAAAAATGCTGCCTCCCCAAATGCATTAATCTCCATTTCTTATGCATCCTACACTTGAATTTTTGTCTCTGAGCAGCAATATTACAAAGCTTAAATAATATAAGGATACAGAATTTTCCCCTGTATATATCCATGAGTCATCTTTAAATTAACTTCAAGAAATCTCAAATCAAAGCTTGCTAATATAAACTTTAGTACCCTTTCCAGCAGAGACCATTTGACTAAACAAAAAAAGCTTCTAGCATTTGCTAGAAGAGTCTCTCTGTGTGGCCATAGTCAAGATAAATGACCTGGAAGATTTAGAACAAAAAAGACTGCTCTGCTAAATTTCACCTGAACAGACATTTAGCAGCATGTATCCCAATTCAATTTTATCTGAAACTGAAGACAACGTATGAGAAGTTAGAATAAGGCAATCACTCACTTTTAACTTTGTAGACAAAGGTATATTAACTGGGATGTGGAAAACAGTCAACCTCTATCCTTCTAAAAATGTCGATCAGCTTGTGTGATAGCTGGACACTTGACTTTGATGATTAGCAGTCATGTATAAAGGATGTGTTTGCCTCATGGCTAGTGCTAACTACATCTGTCATCTCGCCAGGGGTTTTTGCAGTGAGGTCACACTTTGGGTGCAGAACAAACAGAAACCAGGAATCTGTCATCCTCCCACTGGAACATTACTGTTAAGTGAACCAAGAAAGAAAGGAAAGTATCTCACTCTTAACCTCAAATACTTTGGGAAACAGATGTTGGCATTCATCCCCCCTCCGATAGCCTGGGTTATAGCCTTGGAAGTGAAAATCCCTAGCTGTGTACATAGTGGGTCAAAGGAGTAGGAAGAAAACTAACTCAGATGTTTTAAAGATGGCTCCCAAAGACAGCTGAATCCTTTCCTCCAATGCTTAGCATTTTATTTCCCTAACGGCAAGACCACTAAAAGGAGAAAAAGATCAACTTCTTAGATGAGGAAGCAAGTTAAACAGTTAATGGAAAAGGAGATTACTTTGTTTTGCTATGAAAATAAACGAGACATCTCATTCTTAGAAGATGATCAGCTTAAAGTACACCTTTGTTTTACGTAGCCCTATGAATTGTATATTTAAGAACATTACTGAGTACCGATTGATTTATTTGGTTTCAAAATGTTTGTGACAGTGCTGGAAGGCAGGGTTTTATGTTAGTTTTGTTTTTCTGGCTTCGCGTCCTGTCTGACTTTCAGAGAGTCCAAATGAAATGAGAATGCCATCTAGACAAGGCATGGAGGTGGGAGGCACCTCAACTGCTTCACTTTTGTCGATCAGGATAGTCCCGTGGGGGACAGAGAGAGAGAGAGAGAGAGAGAGAGAGAGAGAGAGAGAGAGAGAAGAGAGAGAGAAAGAGAGAGAGAAAGCTGAGCTCCACAGAACACACAGAGCCTGGGTTTCTGGGCATGTGGGCTGTCGCTGGGTAATTGGACAAACACATCATGTATGGTGCACTGATTACTCTGCGGTAGCTGTTTTGACTCTAACACGTGAAAGTTCAAATTGCCAAGATTTCACTGTAATGGGTGCTGGGGTTCCCTTAAGAATCAAGAGTTAAGTCTACAAAGTTCCTAAGAACCACTTATGCAAACGCATAAGGAAATGCTTACATATAAGGAATAAAAAAAATTTTTTTTAATTAAAAAACACTTGATTTCATGCCGAGGTTACCTCTTGGGCAGAGAGGAGGAAATGCAATCAGAGGTGGTCATGTGTGGCCTCAGCACCTGTCCTCTTTTATTTCTTCTGCTTGGTGTGGGGTAAATGAACTTCACATTTTATTCCTTTTCACTTGACTTAAATTGTAATCGTCATGTTTGAAAGAATTAAAGAAGTCCATGCAGTAAAATGTGAAGATTCGTAATGAAAAAAGCTGAACACAAAATTGCACATACTGTGAAAGCAACTCTAAATACACGTGCAGAGAGGAAGATGAGAGGTGGCTTGTTAAAGGAATAGAATTGTGAGACTTTTGGATGGAAATTGATGAGAGAGGTGATTTGAAAGTGTGGTGATCAAGAAAGGGAGAGTAGAACCTGTGGAAAATTGAAGCATCTCTCACATAAAACAGAGGAAATGTTTTGTACAGTTCAGTTTAAATACTAGGATGTAACCTATCTGAACCTGGGCTTTTTCTTCCTCCTCTTCCCTATATTCACCCAGTCATTTTTCAGTCTTTCCATTAATGAAAAATACTTTCTTTTATATGCACATCTGGAGTTAAAATTCAGAATTCTACAAGAAAAGGTAATTCAGAGCTCTAAATGTAAGGCAAGGTAGAAAGTACATTCACAGTTTTTAAATATTACAAACACATTAACTGGCATTAAGTTGAATTTCCTATTTATTGCATATTCTAAATTTGACATAGTCTAACACCATAGGCTTAAGAAGGAGAATTTTTCACTTCTATCGTAACTATGACATTAAAAAAAAAAAAACATGTTTTATTTTCCAAAGGGACTTGATTGTATAGAGATATCTGAGGCAAGGAGAAAATACACCTCAGAAAGATTTGAAAATACTTATTTTTTCTATAGGCATTCCTAGCCAGAAAGCCAAACTTGCTAAGTCTAATTTGCAAAAAGATTTTTCTCTGTTTTCATTTCACTCTTCCTATTTCCCCTGGCATTGGATTAATTCAAATGCAGCACTGCTTTGATAAAACTCAGTAGAACTTCTCATTTATCTACTATTGCCCTGTTGGATTTACTATATTTTGATCAATTTCAGTCCAGTTTCCTTAGTTGCTTTGAAATCGACAAGTATTCTAAATGAATATCTTGTCATGATTGGTTGAAGTAAATAAGCAGTTAGAGAAAAAGGCTATTTCACTGAACTTAAAAGAAAAAAAAATTAGAGACTTTGTTGTTGTTCTCCAGCCCTTAAGAATACAGACCATCATATTATTACAGAATTCTGAGAAGACATCTTTACTGATGGCTGACTTCCTACACAGGCACACCAAAATGCCTTCAGAGACTGGCGTACAGGTGTTTCCTCAGAGAGCCACAAGTACCATAAAGTTCGTTTTGATGTCATGCTACTTTAACAAGAAATTCAGATTTATGGAAACAAAATTACTATAATTGTATTTTCAAATTGGCCCTAATACCCAGAAAGTGGCAGCAACTCCCTGTGCTTCATTAACTCTGGGCTAGTTAAAATGAACTGTAAGATAAAATTCTGCTGGGTTCTAGAAATCTCGTCTTTCTGATCTAACACTGTGCCTTGTGCCTTGGACGATGCTAACAGTAAGGATTTCCCCTTTCCCAGGTTTGAACTTTCTTGTGTGGCTGAGAGCCTTCTTGTAGCTCGTAAACCTCATTTTCTCTACTCCACACATCTCATCAATGATCAAATACTCAAAACTTGGAATGCAGAATTCCTCCTATGTGAATATTGGATTCTTTTCTTAAGGGAAAATGTTAAGATTCTGTTTTTCTAGAAATATCTTTTTTTCCCCAAAGACCTAGGTCTCAAGCTATTCTGTTAAAGGGAAAAGGGAGTAATTTTATTAAAATATCTGATCATATTATGAGATCAAAGGACAGAGTCTTATCTTGAGGATCATTTGGTGAGTCCCTCTACCTGGAGACACTCTGCACACCTAAAGCATGTATATGTATTTTTTTTTTATCTTACGGGATTTTTTTACTTTTTTTTTTTTTTTTGAGGGAGGAGATAATTAGGTTTTTATTTATTTATTCATTGATATGGAGGTACTGGGAATTGAACCCAGGACCTTGTACACGCTAAGCACATGCTCTACCACTGAGCTCTCCCCACCTCCCCACCCGCCACCTAAAGTATTTTGAACTGCTTGGCATGGCCCAGGGGTCACTTCACTGTTGGGACCTGGGCTGTGGGCAGCAGTTCCTCAGTTCCATCCCCTCTCCCACCGGTCATTGTTCTTTGGGGTTACAAAAGCCTTTGAGCGCTCAGTAGTCTTACACTAGCATGCGGGTCTCTCAGACAAGAACTGTACTTTACAGTCATCTGCTCAGAACCCAGTGAGACAGTCTAAGTGATGGCCAAGCATGAAAAACAAAACTGCCTGCTAACCTCCATTGCCTACAAGATTTAATGATCTATGCCAGAACTACTCGTTTCAAAATCCTTTCAGTATGTATCGATTCTTAACGCTAAGCGATTTCTACCTCTCAGGTCCCAATATTTTCAGTCTCTTTTGCTGAACTCTGTTTTATCTCACTCCCCCCTCTTGGAAAACAGAGAACAGGTCTTTAATTTTCTTATAAATCTCACTGGCTAAGATTTAAATATCTTCTTTCTTTGATACTGAATTAACTCGAAATTATTTATATTTCTTCCAAGCTGTAGAAATTACACTGGGAAGATTTTCTTTTCCTTTAATTTTTAAGAGAGGTGAATGGAGCCAGGTCTTTAGAGGAAACCCAGCAGGTTTCATATAGTTTTATTGCTTGGGTCTAATCACTTTAAATGTTACCCAGAAATACGTTTAGAATGAGAAAACAGTCAATTTCAGAGAAGAAATGTGATCTCTATTTCTTTTTATACAAAATGGAGAAGAGAATTCACATTTATTAAACTTCATCTGTGTGCCAGGCATTAGGTATGTCATCTCGTGGAATCCCCCCAGTTACTACTGTGGTGTAATCATTCCCATTTCTCATGTAGAGAGATAAAGGCTCAAAGAAGAAAAAGACTCACTGTGCTTTGAACTCAGGGTTCTTTGATTCCAAACCTCTGCTCACTTGCAGTATGCCATGAGTTGAAGTAGTTACGTAGCATTATAATCGATTTTCTGTGACTTTGCTGCTATTCAATCTCACATTTATTAAAATTCAAACAAAGAACATTTATTTTAACTAAAAATCAAATTATATTGACATCATGCCAAAATAACTGCTCTGTGAGAACAAGTACTCCAGCTCTTTTCCCACCTACAAAGGTCAGACTCTTGGGTGCTGCTTTTTGACAACAAAATACTGCATCATTATGATTCAGCCATTTCAGAAACTTATTTTCCACCACTGACTGTTAATTATGATTCTGATCAGTTATGTTAACAAGACTTTTTCTCCTTACACTTTGCCATGTTTTCCCCCCAAGGAGCATATTTTGTTTTATACCATAGTTGGATTTTTGCCTAGAAGATTACAAAACCACTCAAAATGAACAGCATTTGTCCCATCTTTCTGAAGAAACAGACCCGTCTCCTATCTAAGTCCCACCTCATGACTCTTCTCTGACATTTTTCCAGTCGTAGGTGTTAGTATCTGCGGTTGTCAAATCTTTGGTTTTGATGGGAGGGGTGCTGGGGTGAGGACTAGAGCCAAGATCAGTTTTCTGCACTGAATATTATATAATCCTGCTCCGTGTCCAATTACACAGACGACTGGAACTTTACAGAAGAATCTACTTCCTTAAGCTCATCTTAACCATTTTCGCATTTGTATTTTTGAGATTGCACCCAAGATCCCCACCTGTACAGCCCTTAAATAAAGCAACTGACACCCTTCTCACAAGGTAGGAGCACAAAGTCAGATGCTTTCTCCACCACCTGCTGAGCACTGTGGAGGCTGAAATGGCTCTTCAATTCCTCTTTTCCTGGAGAAGTACTGTAACTCTCATACCACTTACAGCCTCCCTTCCCTGTCTCACCAGTTACGTGGCTACTCAGGGATAATCAGAAAAAGTACCAAACGACAGCATCGCCCCAAAATAGCTTCCCCAAACTCTGTGCTGTAGCCTCCCCTCTCTCGAAACCCTGACATTATTACATAGGCAGAAAACAGCCCACAGACGCAGAATGAATGGAAAGGAGAAAGCCAAGGCGCAAGGCAGCACCACGAGCTTCAAGGACCAGGAGTGGTGTTTAGAACACTGGGTTCGTGGAGGGAGCTGACCCAGGTTAGCGTAAACATAGGTCACCCACAGCGCCCTCCACGGAACACATTCCTAGTTTTGTTCTGTTTGTCTCAAATGCACAATAGGACTTCAAAGAGCACTGATTAAAGAGATGATTTAGTGCCATCAGTTGCCACTTTTAAGGCAGTGAGCTGTGCTTCTGAGGTTAGTGGGATGCTTTTTCGAGAGCAGATAGCGCTCTCTATTCATTTCTCTTTCTTCTCAAGATCCCTCCTCTGATGATTGGTTTTATGCTGAGTGCACTGCTATTTTCTTCCTTTCTGTCCATCAATATTTAATTTAAAGTCAACATCTTTTTCAGATAACAGTTTGACCTTTAGTCTGAAAGACTTACCCACATTAGTTGACTCAATTCTCCATTTTTTAAATTATTTTACTTAAAATCATTAAGATGAACTTCAAATATAAAATTTTATGTTGCTTGAAAGGCATCTGCCTAAGTATGTGAAGTAATGGATCTACCATCCTTTTTCAAAGAATCTTAAGAGGATGCTGGTCTAGCAAGATAATTCTGTTCTTTTCTAGCCAATATCTGGATTTAGGGATCCAATAAGGATATGTGTTAACATTACAATATTTGCAGAGTGATCAGGTTCTTGATTTTGATGGTTACATATAAGCAAAATACTGAAGAAAAACAAACAAAAAAGCATAGCTATAGCTTCCATTAAGTTTCATAGCTTTTAATCCATAAAGAAAATCCTCTAGCTATTTACTATCTTACTAAATCAAATTAAAATATAAATTTCAGCTACTGTTTCAGTTCTACTCAAAACCAAAAGAAAACTGCAGGCTCCTAACGTTGCTTTCTTAAAAATTATGAGCAAAGACAGACATTTTCTATAAATGAGTGTGACGCTGGAATGATTTAAATAGTAATAGCCCAGAGATTGTGATCCTAGTTAAATTTAAACCCTATCATCATTGCTAATTTGACACAGGAATTATCAGAGATTGGATTAGCAAAAAGAGCTGGATGGTTCAAAACACTGACTTTGAGATTGGGTCATGGTTCCTTTCCAGAATCTTAGGACAGTAAGATCATTTGGGGTACTTTAGATCTGCCATCTACGAATGAGGATAACATTATGTAAATGAAATAATAAACCCAACTGTTTCATAAATCATTCAGTGGAAACAAATGGTATAAGATCCAAGCTGGGTCTTCATAAAAATTGATCATTCTAATTCAAGTGTGTATGTAAGTAATTACTGAATAGTAAATGCTGAATTCAAGGTAACTTTTCCGTCACTTAAAATACCTGGCGAGTTTTAATGCCTAAGTACTGTATGACTGGGAGCGGGAACAAGTGAAACTTACCATTTTGCCAGTAGAAAGAGTAAAATCTTGCCACTAAGATCTTTACTACTATATTAAAATGTGTACCTCAGGTCATGTTAGCTGGGCTGACCAATTGTTAAAATGCAAAGTAGGACATGTTTATTTTCATTAGTACAAATTTAGCATTATTCTAATCCTGTCTGCATTGTTTGAAAAACAGTCAGCCAGTGTGATTTTTGAAGGACTATTATTTATTCTCCCCCAAAGTTTGATTTATTCATTCTATTATTTACCCGTGAATAGCTTGATCACTACCAAAATGCTTTGGCTTTCAGTTTTTTTGACAGCAGTCTTTATTTTCGAATGTTACCCTGACATTCTGATATATTGTTAAGGCAGAACACACTGAGTATATTGGGAGCTGTATAATACATACAGAAAACTGCTTGTGTTTCATCTTTTATCTATGTAACTTTCAGAAGTTGCTTTTTCAGCCAAGTTTTAAGCATTTTCAAGTTGTGAGATTTTAATAGGAATTGCTGGCAAATAATAATGAAAACTGACATTTAAAACTTCCCTTCGTATTATCCACCATTCTAAGTACTTCACAAATTTACATATTACAAATCAGAGTTTCTCTCATTATCTCCTTGCTCCACCCACCTCCCACAACACAGATGGTGAAACTCAAGTTCAGAAAGTTCAAATAACTTGATCAGATTTATTTAGCAATTTAAGCGGCAGAACTTGGAGTCAAGATCCAAGATCATTTTTTTTTATCTGACATTGCCCTGTTGTTACAATTATTATCAACAATATTTTTTGACAAATGATTTTCATTGATTTGGCATCCACAACTAAAGATTATTTCAGTTCAAAGAAGCCTGACAGTAATGTACAAATGTGTTCACAAAACTGAATGCTTCTTAGCAGTAATTAGTCAATATTCGCTCACTTTTCAGTGTGGACACAAAAGACTGTCCGAATATACGGAAAGAGCATGAAAATTGAACCCCAAAGACCTAAATCTGATCCCAACTCTAATGGGAATTACATCACAGAAGCCACATTTCAGATCCTCAATTTTCTAATCCCTAAAGTGGAGACAATGATTATGTATTCTAGCTACTCCACCATTTGCCTTTTAGGGTCAAATCAGTTAAGATAATGCAAAAAGGTATCATAATATGAAAAAATTGTATCAATGAGAAACTGAATTATTAGATACTGCAGGTGCTCGATATGAGAAAGAGAAAACCATATCAGCATTACTAGTACAATTTTAAGAGACTCTTTTCAAGGGGGTATACAATATAAAAATTATTTAGAAAAAATAATTGACAGAAAAACATGAGTCTTACTGCGTTTTCTATAGTCTACCTAGAATTTAAAAATAAGAGATACTTGCACAGATTTTCTAAATAATCTGGAAAGTTGACATATCTCTGAAGTTTTTAGCAAGATTTGATCTGTAGTATTTTTTAATGTACTTTTTAGCTTCTACAAGGTGTCCCACAGAGCCAGGCCCTCACTATGTGGAAACGATATTTGAAAAAGACTCTCTGCATCTAATTATTCTTTCGTTCGTTCAGTAAGCATTTAAGACTTACCACATGCCCAACCCAATTGATACTTTATAGAAGGCAAAAGAAAGGAAGGGAATAGTGTCCTCCTCACGTGGAAGAGACAGATCACCACTAGAAAACAAGGCTCAGTATATAGTAACACAAGGCAGAGGCATAAATGAACGTGGATGACGGACAACATACAGGGCTCCTGAGTGGTGCTACTCAGGTAGACACTTGGAGGAAGTCTGCTCAGAGTCATTTAAAGGAAGAAATAGCTGAGTTTGATAAAGAGAATAAAGGAAAATCTACATTCTTAGTGGAGATCTGAGAGGAACCTACAAAACCCAGCACGATTTGTGCAGGGCCTTGAGCCACGTGCTCACTGTTGCACCGCTTAGAAGTACAAGGTCTAAACAGAAGAGGGATAATATTTAAAAGGGAAAAAACAGAGGGAAAAAAATCACTAGACATAAGACTGATTGGCCTAGGGAAACCCCTTCCAAAGCAAGAACAGAAAATAAATCAAGGTTGGGGAGGTTATAGCTCAGTGGTAGAGCTCATGCCTAGCACGCAGGAGGTCCTGAGTTCAAATCCCAGTACCTCCACTAAAAATAGATAAATAAACCTAATTACCTCCCCCTACCCCCTCCCCAAAAGGAAAATAAAGTTTAAAAATTCTATATATCACAACTATCTAGGAAAAAAATTTTTAAGCATTGAAAAAAAAAAATTAAGGATCATGGGAGCTATAGACAAGAAATGAAAGTTCACATCCAAGAACCAGGACACACAGGAAGAAATGATGCCACAGACTGGGCACCGGACAGGTAACACTGCCGTGGAGAAATATAGATTGAGAGAAACAGGAAACAGCTGGGAGAGGAAAATTAGTCAGTTGGGTCAGTAGCCGCAGCAATCCACTGAATCATCAAGGAAAAATGTCCCATGGAGAGACAGACAAGCCAGTGGCTTCGTTTGCACTGTCTACCTGTCACTTTGTATACTAATGAAATTAATGAACCTGACCCTTCCCTCTCATGACTGAAAAGACTCAAACCTCCTGCTCTTCTTCGCTCATGCACAGCAGCCACACGGTTCTCCTGTCAGTACAATCAAATCTCTCCAAGTGACCGAGAATTCTAAAAACGTGTCATCTGCTCCCAGAATAATAAACAGGAAGTACAGGGGAAAACATCCTTCCCCAAAGCAGGTGATCAAACCAAGTGGCATTTTTGTTTGTTTGTTTCTTCTAACTGTGATAAAAGAGCACAGGGGATCAGGGATTTAGGGGATCAGGGAATATATCTGCCCCTTTAGCTGATGTTCCTTTAGCATAACTGGATTTAATAACATTAAATCGCTTAGTAAAGGAACAAGTAGCTACTCAACTATTGAATTATCCCAAAGTTACCAACAGCTGCCATGTTCAATTCTTGGAACAGATTTTTTTTTCCTTTGGCCAATCTTTGTCAAAGACAGAAACCAGATTAAAGTTGTTAACCTAATTCAAACATCAAAATCCAACCAAATATTAATTGGGTCTGAATCCAAAAGATGCATATTTTGAAGACTTCTCATACAAATGTCAGGAAAGCCGGTTTCTCCTAAGGGAAGAAAAACCTGAGACCTAATTCCTTTTTCGTTTTGAACTTAGAAATCAAAACTCAAGAGAGACACGCTGCCAGTTTTTCAGGATAAGTGGATTTCCCTTTAACCACAAAACTGTGTTGTCCACAGCATGATTGAAAACTGTTACAAACTTCCAAAAGCTTCAGAACTCATTAGCCCACAAATCGCCTTCATCTCTGCCAGCCTACCTGGCATCCCTCTGTGTTTGCCAACGCATTTCTCCCTGGAGCTCGCTGACAACACACTGCTGGGTTCCTGAGCCTTATCTAAATCCTCTGCAAGTCGTGCAGGGGGCTTATCTCTGCCTGAAGACCCAACATCAATTTCCATGTCCAATTTCAGACATTTCAATGTTGGGAAGATATGGATGACTTTGCCTTCTTGTTGAAAGCAGACTATTATTATAGACATTCTATAAAATTAATTATTTGATTAATACCTGTGCAGATAAAATGACCTTCAGTCAACTCATTTCTGTTATCAAGACTGATCCTTGCGTTCAGGAAGAAACGTCAATAACCTTTAATAAGTTATTCAGGAGGGCCTGTGCATTTGTTCAATAGCACAGCACATACTAAAATCAGATCAATGGAGAGAGGTTCTGGTAAAAATTTATCAATGTATAGGTTGCGATTTTGTGTATATCAAAGCAATGTCATATTTTACTGAAGTTTTTTTGTGTTAACCATTTTTTAAGCATATACAGGCAAAGAGACAGATTTCCTTTTTCATTAAATTTTCAAGTTTTTAAAAGTGATTCTAAACTAGCGCTCATTTGATAAGTAGAATGAGATTGCTGTGACTACGTAGAATTAAAATCTAGCAAAGATCGCGTTTAATTTAGCAGTTTAACATGGTGTTGTCCACAACTGCTTCATGTACAGTAATCAGATCTGCCCAACTGGACTGTAAAGTGATTAATTATTTCAAACTTGTTCACAATTCCTCCAATGTTTTGAATATGACGGTTAAGTAGACATTCAAATGGATAAGTGAATGAATGAATGAGCCTCTCTTTCCTCCATTACTGTTTTTTACACAATCCATTCACCTTAAAATCCACCAGTAGCTGACTCAAGTCAATGGCTTGGATCCTTTTTACAGAGTATTTATACAAACACATCTCCCAATTTGCTTTTTTTTTTTCTGTCAGGGGCTCATATTCAAAAGCTAAACAGAACTATGTTAGAGAAATGTCAAAGGTGTTCTTAAGAAGGTAATTCTGAAGGCTATTTAGGGAAGGCTACATGTGTTTACTTCATATAAATATCTTTTCATTTACTATGATTAAAAAAAATAGCTAATGTAAATTCTCATTAAGTCCATGTTTATTGAGAGCTTTAACAAGGTGTCACTGAGTGATAAGTTAGATTAAAGTGATTCCTAAACCCAAAGGAAAGAAGGAAAGGAACAAGGAAGAAGAAAGAAGAAAGGAAGGAGGGGGGCAGACAGGAGGGGAGGAGTCAGGAAGGAAAGGAGGGGAAAAGAAAGCCGGAGTCCCCAAAATGCTATTTGCACGGTGAGGCAGGCAACGCTTCACAGCTCACCTCCTCCATGACCTTGAAGTCTAGGACCCTGTATCTCGCCCTTCTCTAACCTGCCACCCACAGAGCCCACCTATTCCACTCAATCCCATCTTTAACGCCATATTGCCTCCTATCTCTTCATTTTTCCTGGGAGGTAATCTTCATAAGCTCCTTGAGGAAGGGAACCACCTCTTCTGTCTTCCGTTTCCCCCACCACTCCCAGCACAGTGTAGACGCACAGCAGATTGCCAGGATGAAGTAAGTGATTAACCAATGACCAAATAATGGAATGCATTTTCCCTAACTCCCTAATCTTGAATTTTACTCTGATGCTCCATGAAAGGAGTTTTTAATTCAGAGCCCAGTGGTCTTCCAGACCCAGGAACTGTCATCTCCACAAGCATACTGCACACTTCCAATTATGTGGAAATTTAAACAAAAACACAACACACACAGGTATATGTTTTCCCATCAAGAGCCCGTAACTTTTGTCCTATTTTAAGAGGAGAATATAATTCAAAGGAGGCTTAGAACTACCATTCTGAAGAGTGAGGAAAAAGTAAGTTTAATACCCAGAAGCCAAGAATGCATGGTCTTTGAAGCCGTTTCATTCTATAATGAGAAATTCTTCATTCTGACCATGAAGGGTTAGTTTAATCTTAACCCATGTTCTGAATGACTTCATACATTTCAAATCTTGCATTTAATGTTCTGTCTCCAATGACTGGTAGTGAGTATATTAATCCACATATTTCCAGAGCATTTTTTTCTCTTTGCATTCTGTAATTTAGAAAAAGCTTTAAAATGCAAGCCTTATTTTCTTTTTTTGCCCATTTCTAAAAAATGATTATCCGTATGTTTTTAAAAATTACTTATCAACAGTCTAGAAGCAAAGCTTTGAAATACACATTATTTTTCCTCCCAGTTAAAAGCAAAACTATTATTTTTCTATTGTACTCTGCATCTTGCATCAATGTATAGTAATCGAGAAAGACGGGTTGTTAGGGGTAAACCTAGAAGTTGGCAAAAATTGTCAGTAAATTTAAGAATGAAGATTACAGATAACTTACTTATAAAATGAATTACACAGACTTTAATGCAGGGCTGAGGCACTCGTATGACAAAATAAAGTTATGCTGAAGCTAGAAAATGTTTGAGGACATTGCTGAATTTTTGGTGTGGCCATAGCAATGGTGTTACCTACGTCACCTTGAGGCTCCTGGCTGAAATATCAAGGACTCGTGCCAATGGACCAGCTTACATTTCTCCGAGGGGAAAACGCAGCTCATCTTGTGAAAGCATTATGGGTTTAAGGTTGTGTCTTAATATGATGAATGGGAATGGAATGGCGATAACTCCGAATGCGATGACCTTGAAAGTGAATTCAAGGCAGAAAGACTAAAATCAGTAAATTTTACCCTCGATTAAACCTTGAACCCCATAGTAAATCCACCAAAAGTTTGCCAGTGTAGGAAATGGTAGTAGCTGATCGTGACCAGGAATGAGGAAGGAATCAGAACCAAGGACATGGGATCGAGTAGGTTACCTGTGGAAAATACATGTCAGAGGGTGGTGTACCTCAGAGACTGGCCAGTCCACTCTTCCTTGAGCCCAAGAACATGGGGATGTGGGTTTCTTTCAAGCTGTCTTAACATTTCCTGAGCACCATTAAGCGGATAGTACTCAGTCAGATGTTTTAGAGAAGGCAAAGAACATCTTTTTTAAGGGAGAACTCAGAACTAGGAAGAGCAGGGCTCCTCTCAGCCATAGGGCACCTCATACCAATCAGAAAAAGCTCCTCTCCCCAGCTGCTTGTTCTGTAGGTGTGACGTACGACGCATGTCTGATGAATAGACTTCAGATATGGGAGGGAGCATCACATTGACACACAGGGCTGCTGTCAGTAATGCCAAGATTTTCCCTTCTATAAATGTGACACCCTTGGTCTTGGTGAGGCTTTCATCTTTGATTTCACCATCCATTAAGGAAAAGGATATTTCTTGCTCTATTAAAGACAGTAATATTTGGAGTATCTATTTTTTTTTTCACAAGTATATGTCAGGGACCCTTAAATAAATAATTTAAGAAATGTGTTTCATGTCAAAACTCCCTGGGGGGGAAAGGATGCTTTTCAATTTGATAGTTACATTTTTACTGTAGAAAGAATATTTACTAGTTGAGTTCATCAGTAAATGTACCCCTAGAGCTCTAAATTTGTCCACAGGAATGTATTAAACCATGTAGTTTCCATCTGAAAATGGACCATATTATGTTCTGAGGACTGGGCTCAGCAAATATGAGAAATTTGCTCCTCTTAAAAAAAGAAAATTAGACCTAGCTTTTCACACCTGGGAAGTCAATAGTGAGTTTCATGATTGCACAAACCATGGTTAGCGTTGTATCCCGACTTAAGAAAATTGCCCGACAAGTAGATGTTCAATAAATATGTGTTTGATTAAATAATTACTTTTTAAACTGCCTACTTCCCATGAAACAACAGCCTCTCTCAATAAGGGAAAATAGTTGCGCAGGGTTCCCCCCCCCCCAACAGAAGACCAGCTACTGAAAATTTATTTCTAACTAGTTCCAAATTATTTTCATTGTGCTTGCATTAAACACCAGGGCTTCATGTCATGAACCTACGAAGAGCTGAGTTTTGAGTCAGCAAGAAATGAATTTCATGTATAGGAAGGAGTTTATTAAAATACCTTTTGCACATTTTTACAGATTTGTCTTTTTATTTTTACATAATGCATCTTTTTTATACTAGTCTAACAAACCACCCTATGTATTCCACATGTAGTCACTATTTCCCACTGGGAGGGGTGGGGAAATTTTAGCAAATATACACAATATTTTTATTTAAAAATCTGTCAACACTAAGTGAAACGTGTTGAGCCTTGAAAAATAAGCACCACTTAAATGACTAAAGATAAAGAAGAATAGCATTTCCAAACAGAAGAAATCTGCTTTAGAAAAAGATGAGGGCAGAACTGAGCAAAGAACAATGAGATACGCAGTCTGATGGGACTACAGGTGGGTGTAGGGGAGCGTAAGAAAGACGAATAGGGACAGTGGGCCAATCACAGAGGACTGTGAAAGCTATGCACAAAATAATTGAAAACTATGCATTAGACAGTTTTGCCTGATGACAGTGAATGGTAAATGGTAAAATGGAAGAATACATAATTGATGGGAAGGGAGATCAAGTGGGAGGTAATGTCAGACCCAAACCTTACAAGTCAAAATAGATGTAAATTAAAAAACATGAATGGAGTCCTCAAAAAACTAAAAATAGACCTACCATATGATCCAGCAATCCTACATCCTGGGTGTATCCAATGGGAACTCTAATTCAAAAAGACACATGCACCCCAATGTTCATAGCAGCACTGTTTACAATAGCCGAGACATGGAAACAACCTAAATGTCCATTGACAGATGACAGATAAAGAATTTGTGGTATATTTATACAATGGAATACCATTCAGCCATAAAAAAAAGAATAAAATAGTGCCATTTGCAGCAACATGGATGTACCTAGAGATTGTCATTCTTAGTACAGTAAGCCAGAAAGAAAGAAAAATACCATATATAACTCATATGTGGAATCTTTAAAAAAAAAAAAAAAAGGACACTATGAACTCATCTACAAAACAGAAACAAACTCACAGACATAGTAAATGATCATATGGTTACTGGGGAAAGGGGGTGGGATGGGATAAATTTGGGAATTTGAGATTTATAAATGTTAGCCACTATATAAAAATAGATTTTAAAAAAAAGGTTTCTTCTGTATAGCACAGAGAACTAACCTTTAATGAAAAAAATACGAAAATGAATCCATGTATGTATATGCATGACTGGAACATTGTGCTGTACACCAGAAATTGACAGATTGTAATTGACTGTACTTCAATTTAAAAAATAAATGAAAATAAATAAATACAATAAATAAAATCCCTTCCCAAAAAATGGATGTAAAAAAGTGTAAAATGCATCAGAGAAGAAATGCCAACACTTGCTAATCAGTTGGATTTCGGAATTAGAATTCCCACCCAATGTCCAAGAGGCAGGAAATTACAGAAGCACTGACGGAAGCCACATAGTTGGTTTGGAGAACTGATCTGAGAGGAGGTGAAAAATTCCTAGGAAATGGTTTACAGGCAGTCGGGAGCAAAGCTCTAGAGTACAGAAGAAGAGACAGAATGAAAACCGACCTAAAAGTTTAAAGCCTGAGGAAGAATGCTCAACAATGAGTCAATGTGAGAATGATCAAGGAGCAGAGAGCCTTGACTAACAACTCCATCTAAGACATGGGACTGGGGAAGGAAAGAGCAAAGATGTCAGAATCGTAGACGGAGATGCAGGTAAGGGCAGGAGAAACAAAAGCAGAAGTAAATTTCAAGGAGGAATATATGATCAAGATTTTTTTTTCATACCATTGACAATGTAGTTTGGGTTTAGCCAAAAGAAAACCTCTAAGTTAAAACAGCAGAAGCAGAATCGACTTTGACTCAATTCTTACGTTATCTGTTTACCTTAAGGTTAAACAATACATGAGATTAATTCATTAACCAGAAGAAAAAAATAACATTTTCAATGAAGAGTTTTTATATTACTCTATTACTTTCTGTTGAAAGGTCTTTTAAGTTAAATGTTAAAATTCATGTTCTAAAATTTCACTTAATGATATTTGGGTAGCAGTAATAATAAGCTGATAGCTTTCTGCCAGTAGCAATATTTCAATGAGCCTATTTTTGATTGAAACCTATAGTTTATATTAAAGAAATCACTCTTGGCAGCATCTTATGCTGTTATTTATTTTCTCCATTTCTGTTTTCAAATCGAAAATGTCCTATTAAAGAGGCTTCAAAGCTAGGCGAGGATATTTCCATTGCATACATTTATAATAGGCACATTTGTAACCTAATGATGTAAAAACCTATTTGAATTTCTCCCACTATTCAATCTATGGTTTTTCCTCTCTATATAATTTTTCCTTTGTTAAATTGAAGGGATAATGAACAAAACTTCTATGAAGATGACATGAGATAATGTATGAAAAGCTATAACACAGCTGCTGGCCTATAAGTGGGTCTTCAAAACAATTTTAGCATAATCCAAAATATATTTCATGAGATTTGGTAACACTGAAACATATTCTATAAATACTACAAAGTAATGATATTGTGAATGGTGTTTCTTACTAAGCTTAACCAAATTTTAAATATTTAGTTGCTCTACAAAATAGAGTAAAATTGTTCATGTGAAAATTCTATGCAAATAACTACATTTAATTTAAAATGGTGGTTTTTAATTAACTATTCAGTCCAGCTTTCATATGGGTACACAAAATGACAGCATTAGGCTTTTTAAAAAGTTCTATCTAAAGGGGCCAGTAAATTGTGAGGACATTTTTGCTAATTTCGTATATGCAATATAGCATATTCCAAGTTAAAATTAAGCTATTCAGAAGATCAAGTGAAAGCAAATCTGCAAGACAGTAGCACGATAAGAAATCAAAGTCAAAAATAAAAGTTTTTCAGTGGTTGTATTTCACCTTCAAGTTTCACTATTTCAGATTTCTTCCTGTAACCCTATGTTCCTCTCTCTCTAACTCCTTTAAATATTCCTATGCTTTCACTGTCTATTTTCTTTTTGCGAAGTTGTCACATGATCTCTGTCTTGTCCTGTGTAATTTAGGAGACTTATGTAGCTCTCTGAGAGACTATCACACCGTCCCACCAGGAGAGTAATTGACGAGGCTCAAAATGAAGGGTCATTATTAATACTGTCTCGCTTGCAATGAATACATAGGCTCTCTCGTTCATGCATGACAAGGTTTTACCTAGATCAAAAGAGGGAGAAGCTTTTAAATGAAGTATTACGAATGACATCATTGGTTACATAAGCTTACTTTCATTTACATGTTTGAAAAACAGGATTGCTTCCAGAGATTAGACAACTGTAAGAAAACATGTCTTTGGGTGTGGGATTAACTGTAACTTTCACACAAATATTTCTTGGACTGAAAACACGGCTTCAGAAGTTACGGTTTTCCGTGACCTTGGGTTAACATCTGGTAGTCTTCCCTAAGCTTGAACCGTACACGGAGTAAGTGGTCTGCACTAGGCAGCTGTGCAGAGAGAGCCAAGTGAGTGGGTTTCTCAGGTTGGAAGGGAGGTTCATCTTTAAGTGTTTTTGCTTTATCAGAGTACTCCTGACTTGTGTTCAGCCATCATTGACACTAATGATGTTTATGGAGCTAGAAGAAAGTAGCACTTTTTCTTCCCATTTCTGTGCCCAATGTCTGTTTTGATTACAGCCGGCCAATCTACTTCTTGGGATTAATCTCAATAGTTGAATAATTACTTTCTAGGCAAAGTGAAATCCTCCATGAGTCCATAAGACCTTTTTTTTTTTTTTTTAATAACCACATGTCAGGGATGCCAAATAAGAAAATACGTTTATAAGTTGTCCAGGTACTAAAAGTAATGGAAAAAAGTGTTTGAATAGATTTATCTGTACATGCTTTATTAAACAGACCCTGTAAATCTGAAGTCTCTGCTCTTATCTAAAACATTTTCTCTTCCTCCTCTCAATTTCTTAGCATATCCAAATTCCTCTCACTGTATTCATCACTTTCTTTTTATGTATTTATTGATGTGCATGTTTTCTGTACCAACATGTGCTCTGAGCTGTATCACTCAACACTTAGCCTTATGCCCTGAATATAAAATATAGCTAATACTAATTGAATTCTTGCTATGTGTTGGGTGCCATTCTAAAGTTTTTAGTATATTAACTCAATCTTGGAAAGAGATGAAATGAGTACCATGACGATCATCACTTTACAGAGAAGGAAACAGAAATCCAGCACAGGTAGACAATCTGGTCACCCAGCCTGTAAGTGGCCAAGCCTGCATCTATGCCTGGTTTTGTAACCACTGCCCTCATTGCCCTGAGTGGGTAAATCTCCCCACGATCGATTTTCAGAGCACCAAGTTCTTCCGAACCTTCACTCCTGTTATGATTTTACTTTTGTTTTCCTGTTTATTTGATTAATGTCTACCCCTTCCACTATGCCCAGAACATATTAATAGGACCTGCAGTTTTTGACAGATGAGGAAGAGCAGCTAATATTTATTAAGTTTTTGCCGTGTGCCCAGCACTGCATCTTCTTTTCATCTTCAAAAAGACTGTGAGGTACCTACCAATTTACCTCCACTTTAGAGATGAGTATACCGAGGCAGAGGGAGGTTAGGCAACTTGCCAGAGGTCACACAGCCAGGAAAAGGCAGGGCCAGGACTGAAACTCAAAAGCCAAATTGGAGAGGTACACTCGGAAGAAATGAAGGAATGGATTAGTGAAAATCTAGCTTGGAGGGGGGCAGGGAAACCAAAAGGGAGGAGATGACATTTGACACACCTGGCAGGGCGAGGTGGAAAAGATGGAAACACTCCAGGCAAGGAAACAACATGTATAAAATAACCCAGAACAGTGTGCCTGGAGCACAATAAATACAAATGAAGGACTGAATAGCTTCATAGCCCATGAATGTGAGGGGTTTGTGTATATAAATGTTTTATCACTAACAGTCTCTGCACATTTTTTTTCTTTCAGTGCCACCGTGGGCCTTAATTGCCATCGCCATAGTCGCCGTCCTTTTAGTCCTGACCTGCTGCTTTTGTATCTGTAAGAAATGCTTGTTCAAAAAGAAAAACAAGAAGAAGGGAAAGGAAAAGGGAGGGAAGAACGCCATTAACATGAAAGATGTCAAAGACTTGGGGAAGACCATGAAAGATCAGGTAACGTGTTCATTCCATGTTTCTTCTTCAATTATTTTACTGAAAATTTGAAAGTAGATTATTTTATGCCAGATCAGTACGGAAATAAACAATATCTGGACATGTGTTATTGTTGTAGGAATACTTTGCAATCCTTTCAGACATGAGTCAACCTCCCAAATGACAACGGAAACGTGTAGTTGGGTTTTCTGGTCTCATCCATGACCATCAGGCCATCTTGGCAGGTTCACCATATTGGAATGATACCTGAATATTCTTATTACATCTGTTTAGCCTGTCTTAGTAGTGTTTAGATCTAGAGAAACAGAATAAGGAGTATTTGAGTGTTTTCCCTCTTGGGCAGAAAGAACATCTTTCTAACACCGTCACTGATCGTAATCACTGTTAAATGAGTGTTATAGCTGTTTATCACGACTGATGAAAGTTACCATTCCTATATAACCAACCAGCTCCATTCTTAGTGCTTAGGAGTAGAGAGGTATAGAAGGGAAGGAAGTCAAGTCCGAGCTGGTTCTAGAGAACAGAGTAGAATTGCAAGGCAAAATTCTCATTGTTCACTTAGGGACATTTAGAACCATAATGCAAATTATAAAATCCAGCTGGCTGAGTTACCGCCCCAAGCCCAAGGAAGCTATTTGGATGTCCTTTATGCGGTGGTCTATTTTTCCTAAATGAACTGGGTGATTTGGTTCAGAATAAAGTCTCCTATTAATAATTATAATAATTAAATGTCTTCCTCTTTTGGAATCATATTCATATTGGATACATCTAAAGAACACTTATTTCATATAAAAATGTAAATGCAGAGATTTCAGAGAAAGAACATTTTCAATTATCAATGTTTCCCTTCAATTATCAATGCTATTCCCAAACAGCAACCCATATAGCGCTGTTCCCTAGTAAACGTGTAAAGCACCGTGAATAAAGGGCAATGTGTAAGTGCGGGTCCCTGACAGCTAAGTACATAGGCAGTTTCATGAATTCTTCATGTAATATTACTATTGATTGAACTCTTAACTACATGTATCTCCTTAAGAACAGTCTAGGTAAGGAAGGCATTTTTAGTACATCTGCATAGTCACCCACACACACAGGACGCTAATCCCTCTCCCCAGCTTGAGTTTTAAATACTTTCCTCAAAGACCCTGTCATGACGATTGACGAGAATTTCACACAGGCTCATTATTCGCTTGAACTTTTGCTTGGTTTCAGAGCTATAGGACAGTGCCTGCCCTCAGAGAGCTTTGTCCTGAGCTCAGAGTAGCAAGGGTTATGCTTTTTTCAGTTTCTAATCACAGCCACAGAAGCCCAGGTACCAGTGTTCAACCATAAATGTCTAATAAGGATTTCGGTTAATTTGTTACATAGATTCTGAAGTTTTAAATCATGCCTTGCTTCATTTAATCATTTTTCATAACAAGCAGAACTTGACACAGATTTCTTTAAACAACGTTATTTGGGAGATTAAGTGTAGAAACAATCTCCTAGATGGACATGGATGGACTGAATAATTTGTATGTGAGTTTCAGCTATGTCTATGACACCAACTGAGAATATAATACTGTCATTTTCATAACTGCAATAACATTCAAATGGGGTTTTCATGTATGCTAGAATTAACAATTGAAAGCACTGAATTATCTTACATGATTACTACAGCATTTCTTCCTAGGACAAGAAATTCATATTTTTCTTTGTGGAATTTGTTCTGTATGATGTAAGACTGTAATTTATAGCAAAGTAGTGGTGTTATGACCTGGATAAATGACCAAGATCTCAATACTAGTAAATGCAGAGAATTGACAGTGGTTAATTTTTCATTGATCACCAACTCCTTTGGATGGGAGGGGAAGAGAAAATGGGTCAAATAAGGAAATACTCTGAGGTCAGTGATCATTTATACTCATCTACTATTACAACGTAGCATTTAAGATTTCAACAAGTCAAAAAAGGTGTTTTTTAAATCCTTAAGTAGATCACTTTGTGTAGGATTTTATGGGTCTTATTTTAACTAACAATTAAATGTACAGAATAAAATATAATTTGGACGAGTAAAAGTAGACCCATTGATCAATGG
Organism: Camelus bactrianus; assembly: GCF_048773025.1. Classification (NCBI taxonomy): domain Eukaryota; kingdom Metazoa; phylum Chordata; class Mammalia; order Artiodactyla; family Camelidae; genus Camelus; species Camelus bactrianus. Next base: position 50,693,799 of record NC_133550.1, on the reverse strand, counting down.
TTGTCTAACAATAACTTATGCTACTTTTTAAGGAGACAAAAGTAGCTGATAGAGTTCTATTGTTTTATGAAGAGAAAGGGTAAAGAAGCAAAACAGGATGTTCAGATTTTAAGATACTATGTCACATGGGAATCATCTGATCATCCAAGTTCAAAACAGCATCAACACACAGTAAAATTATTCTTTAATTACATTTTCAAACTATTTAGACAGGACGCTGATGTGAACACGTGGAAGACAGTCTACATCTCTCGTTTAGAAACAGGACAGACGTAAGAGGCATTTTAGATATGGTTTCTTAACATACAGAGGCTCTAAGGGAAATCACTAAGTTTTTACCATTCAATTCATACAAAAACTCACAGAAATTCAAATCTCAGTGTTCATGGCTCTGTGTCTCTATGGGAAGATTTTATCACCAACCAAGGAAGCTTTTTCAGTATTCTACAATGACAATAAAATAGTAACCATAGGTAGTATATTGACACAGCAAAGGGTATCTATTTAAAGTTTTGATTTTTTTTTTAATGGCTTAAAGCTTCAAAATACTGAAAATTGAGAGGGGCACGATCAACTGGCGAATCAGAGGTCTGGAAAGGTCATTTCTCCATGGTTTTTACTAATGTGTGTGGATATTTAAATTTTTATTTCTTCCTTCTATGTCCTCCTTATCTGTGTTGTGTCTCATGACTGTTCTGGACTGTCCCTTGCGGTAGGTTTCCTCTGCTATTCAGACCCCCAAGTCAATGCTCAGATACATCTAGTGGCCTGGCAACTGGTGCTCCACAGCTGAGGGTGTACCATTCTGACACACATCAAGAGGCTGAACTAAATTGATTTTTTTTTTTTTAAGATAAAGGTTTTTTGTTTTTAAGCATTACTGATTAAATAGAACACTATTAGAAAGCTCAAGTTTCAACTGATGGGCACAGAAAGAAAATTTCGTGTCTTGGGCAGTGTGCTTTTATCAATTCCAAATCTGAACAGCGTAACTCAGAATGAGCAAAGGCTCCTTCTGATGGTGCACCGAGAAGAGCCAAGCACCTCTGGAATGTCAAATCAAGGCAGACATACATCCACTAAATTTTTGAAATTTAAAACCAGGTCTAATATTCCCAACACAGCTTCTTCTACTCCAATTTATCAAACTCTCAGAACTGCTGGCTTTACATGCGTTTTCTTCTGCGTTTTGTTCCCGGGGTGGGAGGCGAGTATGGAGGGAGAGACTATTGCTTTCAAGATATCATAATAACTACTGGCTTAATAGGTCTGAATTTGATGTCATGGCACAGAATATCTCTTGCTCAAGCTCAACCTTCGGGATAAGAATAGACTTAATCAGTTCAGTGACGAACAGTGGCACTGAGAAATTATCAAATTGAGCCCTGTTTCATGCAGAATAATTACCGAAATGGCCCTGCACCTTTTACGAGAGCCCAAACCACTTACGGAGGAGGAGATTTCCTATCTCAGCTCTTTCAAATTGCACGAAGCTGAAATACGATATGTAAACTGTTAGCTCTGAAAGAACTTTTGAAGCAGTATTTTAATCCATGAAATTTTGTATGATGATTGAGAAATGCGCAGATTTTTCAGACAGAAACATGCATTAAATAGTTTGCTACTTAAAAAAAAATTAATATCTTACAGGGAGTCAAATGTCCCAAGTCGTGATTTTCCCAACACATCTTTTCAGACCGTAGTAAGGACTTAGACACACAGCTGAGGTTTTGAAATGGCAATGTGGATTCACTGCCTGAGTCCTCCAATTACACCCAGTCTTCTTTTCTTGTCACTTTACTATCATGTTTCCATTAGCAACACCCCCCAGGTTACAAGATTGATATACATTTTTAAATAATTGTGTTGTTTCCTGCCTTTGGCTATCAGTAAATCTACATTTTACCATTTAGGGAAACATCCAAGTATAAAGTTCCCAAATTAACTGCTGTATGGCTAACCAGATTTGAAAAGGTTTCTCCACAGATGGTGATTTTCAATTTTCCAAAGTCACTGTAGGCTCCTGAAAGTTGTCAAGAAGCACAAAATGGGAGGCACTTCTGACTTCTGCTCAACTCTGTTTATTTGACCTTCCCACCCAAATGTGTTCTAGTAAGATGGTACCAAGTCTGTTTTTTCAGGATCAAATTAACCGAGTAGAGCCCAGCTGGCAAGTCTTGTCAGTGCAGAGACTGAGGGCGCCATTCTGAAGCACCCCCGAGGGTCTCTGTTTAAGTGGCTTGCTCGGAGCAGAGAAAAAAGACCATGCAATCTGGGAGGTAAAGGGGTGCTGGGTGGTAGAGCCACAGTCTGATGGAGCCTTTCTGTCGCCTGGTTTTACTGCTTGCATTTGAGTCCTACAAGAGTTCTCAGATTTAATTTGATCACTGCCAAGAGTTCAGATTCCTTTACTTTGTCAGAGAGATATAACAGTCTAGCACTCATCATGTCTTAGCTTCATTTTTGTGAGATTCTACTGTTAACACACACACAGGAAAGGCAATTAAAAAAAAAAAAGGCATAACCAAAACCTAGGAGAATATTTGCTATATGTAACAACAGAAAGGTTGAGACCACTAAACTACAAAAAGTCTTTACAAATCAGTAAGAGGCAAACAACCCAAGAGAAAAATTAGCCAAGGATATATATACAGGCAGTCCCCAGAAGAAACAATACAAATGGTTAACAGAAAGCTTTTTAAATTTTTCAACCTCATTAGTGGTCAGGAAAATGTAACATTTTATCATTTTTAATTCTGAATAATAACTACATAGAGATTTCTAATCCTTTTCTTCTAATTCTGTAAAGCAGTTAAGAATGTTCATCCCTAGAAACAAAACTTCTAATATTTATAATCTTTATAACCTTTGATTATTTGAGTAAAATTTTTGCACTGAATGGAAAAACATATATTTTGATTTTTAAAAAAAGAGGAACTTGGAATGAAATTTTTATGAAATAATGACCTTTCTAGTATTTCAATGTCTCCTACACTTGAGTTTTAGATTATAAAAAAATATTTAATTGGTTTGGTCTCAAACTGAGTTTTCAGAGTCCAGGGCCGTGACTTTTGCTTTTTAAGGCAAAACTAATTTTTACACGAGTAAAATTGCCAACGTAATTCCTTTTATCTTTTGATATCAAATAGATCCATAAATCAGTTTAATTCAGCCTAGCTTTCTGTGGAGCTGTTTTAAAAATAACACAGTCAACTTAAACTGGAAGTGGGGTAGATTTTTCTCTAAACGCGCATTTGCTGATGGCATGTTTTCTTTTTTCGTCTTTTTTCATGGCCATTGTAAACGTATATGCAAAACCTAGGAAATTACAATTTTCTGAGAATCACTTACTCAACTATCTTTTTCATAGGAAATGAGGCAAGAAAAGGCCACGCATTTCATATAAATTCCTCCACCGCATGTAACAAGGATGTTCTACATGACGCTTAGCTTAGATCTCTTTCGACTTCATGAATGTGAAAACCAGCCTGGTTAATAGCATGTTTCTCATGCCTCTGAAAGAAGCAGTTTTATCAGAGCCAGAGATAACACTGGGTTGACATTTTCTTTGCAACGACTTTACATGTTTTGCTTGCAGTCTTTGGAGGGGCTTTTTCCATTGCTTCCATGTTGCTTGCTGATTGGGGGAAAAAATTCCGTGCACTAATGGAATTTAAAAAGATACATAAGCAGCAGATGTGAATGTGTGTCAGACAAATGGAGATTTCCAGTATCTCAGTGCTTGCTTCTAACAGCTTTCCAAGTATGACCACAGGCCCAGTTTAATTGGGGATTTGATGAAAATTCACTGGAATTTACACATAATCCGTTTCCCTACTCATAGGCCCTGAAGGATGACGATGCTGAAACCGGACTGACTGACGGAGAAGAAAAAGAAGAACCCAAAGAAGAGGAGAAATTGGGAAAACTTCAGTATTCACTGGATTATGATTTCCAAAATAACCAGGTCTGAGGGGGAAAATGTCTTCTCGTTCCATTCCGTTTTCTGAAATTACCAACTAGAAATTGAAACAAGATACTTCTTAAAACATTTTGTTTGCTATGAGGGGAAAATGCAATTATCAAAGCTATTGATGAAATAATTTCTAAGCACAGGCAGTCCCCTACTTGCTAATTTAACTTCTGGTAATTAGGATTCACAGTGTTCAGCCGATTACATCTACTCATGGCACTCACAGAAGGCAGGTGGAGTACAAATTAACTTAAGCAGTCAGTTGAACTCCGAGAGCTCACAGGAGCCACTGATCCCGCAGCCGGAGCTCGAACAATCTTCCTTGGAATTCATGGATTTAGATCCTAACAGGGCAAGGGGCCTTTGAGTTAGACCACCATTTAAGCCAAAGTTTTGAAACAAAATTTAACAGTTTGATAGGGAATCAAAGATAAAAAAAAATGACTGTCCTCCATGGATTTCAAAGGCAGGAATATCTTATGAATGTCATGGTACTGGGTACAACTCCTATCACAAATGAGGTAATGGTTCTAGAGAAGTAAAAAGACCACCAGCTTGATTCCTAGTGCCTTGTATGCTGCCCCGAAAGTGACATGGTACTAGCGGTGGTATCAAAACAGGCATTCCTGCTGTAATTTCTCAAAAGGCTGCCAAGTGCCACCCGGATGAATGGTAATATTAGCTGCCTTTTATTAACTGCCTGTTACAGAGGTAGCTCAAAGATAAATGTTAGAAAGTCTCTCTATCTAAAAAGACCTTCTAGGCTCTGTGACATTGATGAAGATGTCCCTTTACCTTCTGAATTGCTAAAGAAGTTTAAAAGCTAGATAAGAATTAGCTGAGTTAGAGATCAGGCTCTTAATCTTTAGGACACAGTTCTTTAATGATCAGGGGAATATTAAATCTCTCCGGTTTGTTTTGTATCACTCATCTTTTGGGGCCAGGAAGAACTTCGATACATGGAAATACAGTTACTACAAATGTGGCGTGTGTTAATTACATCCAGTTTGATGAGGAATAAACAATAAATACAGCAAACACCAATGCTCAGCTTTGGTGACTCATGTCCAAAGTCGGTAACACTGTGAGCTCTAAGCAATTGCAGAAATTCTGGGCTTTGTTTAGGAACTGACAGCTCTTATAAAGTCTTCATGTTTTGAAGCGTCCAGAGGGTTCCTCACAAAGAACGTACTGATATGCACTGTCATATTATAAATAATTGTATTTAATCAGCTTCACTGCAGCTCTGGCTAGTTATTTTATAATACCTTCTAGAAAGCTGAATCACGGTTACAGATACAGGCTTACAGGTATGGATTTATATACATCTATAGGTGTATCATTTCTGGCTAATTAAATAGGGCATTTGAGGTCATTTTTATCACTTCTACCAAACTTTGATCAGGAGTTAGTTGAGAGTAAAACTTCCTAGTATTTATATATTCTAGGGCAGGTCAAGGTCAACTTATGTTCTCTTTACGCATAACGTGTTTTCCAGAAATTTAACCTGTCTTCCTATATGAATCCAGCATCTTTCTACTAATTTATTCTATTTTCCTATTTCCCAGTAGAAATCTAGTCGTAGCTCATCCTGACTAGTCATAATTTTCCAACTTCTCTGATGGCTTTGAGTACTAAGGTATCATTTTATAAAGCAGCATTTTTAAGAAAATAGCAGTGAGTTTTTTTACTCAAACATAATGTGAATGTATTTACTATTATCCCCTTTCTAGCAAACATCAAATTTTAAAAGATATTTCATTCTGAGAATCTAGAATATTCTACCTGATAAAAGATTTTTTTTTTAATATTAAGCATTTATTTTTCCAAATGTTCTTAACTAATCTGATTTATGACTCCTATGAGTCATGGCAGCTAAAGTTTGAGGGGTTTCGCAGATAAAGCTGTAATCAGATATACACATTTGCTTACCAAAACCGAAAGACAACCCTAGAAGTACGCTAAGAAGCTCCCATGGTGGAGAGGAATGTGATCCTGATCTCTCGAGCAGAAGTCAGCAGGGGGTTGGAAGAAGTAATTCCGCCTCTTGTCAACAGAACACCCAAAAAGTATAGATGATCCAGTTTGAAAGAGTTTAAGGCTTTACTGCTAGTGCTCTCCCCACCCCAGAGAAAAAGTATTGCAAAACATGAGAAGGAAGGAATGTAATCCTGCTTACTCACATTTCTATCCACAGGCAAATTCCCAATGCCAACTTGGCAGACCAGGAGACACACTGTTTGCTTTACTGACCATGTCTGTCATCTGACGTCTATTTTCACTATTCTTGGACCATCTGTTTACGTTCTGTGTACCTATAATCCAGCACTCTTATTGCTACTGTGTATGATAAAGTCACAAAGATACTAAAGCATTAAAATGGAAACAGTAATCATCAAGAGTATTGGTCTAGGTTGAAAAATTGAGCCAGCTAGCCCAAACGCACTTACGAACGTGGTGGGTCAGTTTCGTAGAAAATGGATGTGACTTTTTTTTTTTTTAAGGAGGTGAGTTGCTTTTCCACTCTGCTGGCTGAAAAGTCACATACTCAAAACTGCAGACCCCTGATGGGAAAAACTATGATGTGACTGCATTTACTGGCAGCCTACACCTTGCACAACAATAAGAGAGTCTACTTTTGTTTCTCCTCTGGATCTAAACCGCTCTGTTCATGCAGAATGTCTGACAGCAGGGTATCAGAATAGTCCTCTCACACCTTCTGTTTTCTTTGCAAAAATATTAACAGCGCCAGTCAACACTCACACTCATAAAAAGAAATAGGAATGTATCACTGAGAAAAATAAACTTGAAGAAATGCAGAGATTTCTCCTGTATTAAAAAAAAAGTTAGAAACTTAGTCACTTAGCATTAAAACCTGTCATCCTCCCTTCCTTTATATGAAGCTAAAATTACATTTCTTTGACTTCATGTCCTATGTTTAAATACAGAAAGTATAATAATTATTTTACTGTAAGTTTAAACAAAACATAGCCGGCACACAAGTAAAGGTCAAATATGATAGAAACTTGAAGATCTTATTTGTATCTTCTCAAAATGTTATCCAGTTTCTAAGAAATTTCTATTTAGCTGGTCTGAGGCTTTGGTTCAAAATAAAAATTTCCTACTTTATAATTTCAGACTAGTGATTGTTTAACAATGTATTTTTCCACTTACAAATCATGCTGTCATAAGAAAAATAATACACAAGGGCTTTTAGCAACCGCAAAGTTATTTGATTGCAGCCCTTTTGCAAAGATGAATTCCATATTTAACTGTAATCAGCAACCTTTTAAAAGCCTCTTTTGTGTTTCAAACCAGGCTTCCCAGAGCCTGCATCTGTCATAATTGGGTTTCTGAATTCTCTATAGCTCACTTCATTTGCCTTCTGTGTTCAGACTCATAGGAGAATAATCATTTATTAAAAGCAAAGAAGTGGGAGAAATCACAATGTGCGGCACTGTGAGCAAATCAATCTTTTCCAAAACGTCCACCAATGTTGGTCTTTGCTCTCTCCTGACTCTCATTTCAGCTGCTGGTAGGAATCATCCAAGCCGCCGAGCTGCCCGCCTTAGACATGGGGGGCACCTCCGATCCCTACGTCAAAGTGTTTCTGCTGCCTGATAAGAAGAAGAAATTTGAGACAAAAGTCCACCGAAAGACCCTTAATCCTGTCTTCAATGAGCAATTTACTTTCAAGGTATTTTTTTTTTCTGTCCTTACTAATAAACTTTTCTTTCATTATTTTCAATAACAGACTGATCTCATCCTGACACATACATAGGTGTCCCCATGACCACTTGTTCAGAGACTCACAGATAAGAATTTTAAACATTCTCCATGAATTATCTTCAGTTCAGTGAGGATTCTATAGTGTATTTAGATTTGGTCCAATTAAGACTCAGCTCAAGCCATTTCAGAATAGAACGTGGACCAGAACGTGACCAGGACGTCACTCACATCTAAAAAGGCAGGTCAGCTTCAAGTGTGTTCAAGGGCTGGAACACTGTCCCCTCTCTAAAATAAAGCCGGAAGAAGAATGACCTTTTTGTAAGTTGCCAAGTTCCAGAAAATAAATCACAACCACAGAATGAAGGAAGCTATGTTCCATTGTTTAAATGGAACAAATAGGTATATTACACTCATTGTGAAATTCTCTGTGTACAGGGGTAGTGTGAGCCCTCTAAAACCACTCTTCCCAACCTGTCAATAGAAGGGAATATAAACCGATGGTTTTTCTGCATCTCTAGCATTTTCCTTTACTCTCGGCTCTTCCCTGGTGCTTTTCATCTTGTTGAGACACCTCAGTTGACAAACAACAAAAAAGAGGAATTCTGGTCATGTAATAACTCAACAGGAAAACGTGCTTGGCAGTCCTCAGGCATCCCTGCATACAGAATTTCTGTAGCTGTCGGTTTGAAATAATGCGTAAAACACAGTCTTTTGGTACATCTCTCTCGTATGTGAAATTTATAAAAATGCATTAGTTAAAACAATTCATGTCTGTGACTATGCCAGCTGGCCGACTGAAAACCGCCCGTCCATCGTTCAGCCTTAGCAGACAGATAGCACGTGCCTCGTGTTAGCAGACATTCTGGTATGAAATAAATGGATGAAACCCAGGACATGAGTTATTTTCACGAGCCTTGTTTCCAATTTTGTCAAAGAGCAGTGTCTCTCTATTCACTCTAAAATTTCAGTTTTTAAGACCAAAAAAAAAAAAAAACCTAGTGTATTGTCAATAATCCTTTAAAACCTACACTTTTCTAAACCCAGGTAGTTAATTTAGAGTGGCAGTACAAACATTCTGAAACTACTCATTTTATGAAGAGCTAATCACTATGGTCAATATGCCCCAGAACGTACAATTAAAACTAAAAAAAAAAGTATTGCAAAAGGTAACCATAATCATTCTATCTGACTATATATTCATCTTAATTTAGGTCAGCAGTTTCTAACCATAATTTCATCAGCAGATTCTTAAACTGTTTGAAATATTGTGAGGCTTTGTTTTGTTTTGAGTTATCCATGTTATTTCTAAAATATATATATAGCTAATAGTTTTTAGTGATTTCTGTGAATTCAGGAAGTGTAATGATGGACACTTTTTAATTGCCTATAAAATTTTTATCAGGTTCCATTTTATTTCAAGAAGGTTGATCAAACCATAAATCACTCCAAAGTGCACAGTACAGTATATTTTGACAGATTTAAGAAATACACCACTGTTTCTAGAGAACTGGTTAATTTCTCCAGTAGGCCTTGTAGATTATGCGGCCTAGGTGCCAATAGGCTTCATGACGTGGGAATGGGAGCATAATGGAGTGTTGAGAGGACTGGCTTTAAAATTGAGTTCAGATCCACTTCACATGCACTCAGCATGCCGCAGACTAAATGCTTCTTTCCTCCCACACAATTCCCACCTCAAAGAGGTACTAACCAACAACAACTAGTAAGCGCCCACTGTGCGCCAGCACGGTGCTCAGTGCTTCACTTGTGCACAGTTGGCCTCAGCCAGCCTCTGTGAAGTAGGCACTATTATCATCATCACTCTTTGTTGGATTTAAAAAAAAGCTCAGATTTCTTTACCTGCCCCAGGCCCTTTAGCGGGAAAATGGGGAAACTCAGGCCCAGGCCTGTCTGATCCAAAACCCAGGTTCATGACTGATACCATTTCAATACAGTCACCAAAAAAACCCAGAGACATTTCAGAAACAAGGTGAAATTTTCAAGAGTTCACTCCTACTCTAAAATTCCTTATTTCTTCCTTTCAAATTCAGCTCTTTAGAAGGGTTTATTTTTTTCCTTTGAAAATGGAACATACACTGTGACTAGTTTTTAATCATACAATTTTAATCAGATTCCAAATAGATGACCAATAAGTGACAGGAAATAACTCTCAGGAAAAATTAAACTTTTTGTCCATATACAGTCAAATATTCTTCCTTCTCCTTTCCTTCTTAATATACGGAGTTAATTGAGCAATGTTTGCTGGAGCCTAAGACAACAGTTTACACTGATAAAATAATAGGAAGTGTCTGGAAACTGATGAAACCTTCAATACAAGTCTAAACAATTTCTTAATTAGGGACCTCTACCCAGTCACTGAAGTGTAGCGCTCTTGGATTGCACTGCTTTCCCTGAATATTAAAAATGTCACTAATAAATATCCCAGCCCGTAACATCTGTCCCAGGTATTTCTGACCAGCTGGAGAAGTCATCAGTTCTGGGCCTTTTGCCACCCCTTGTCCTAAAGACTGCCACACCTGGGCATGAACTTCGAGATCTCTATTATAATGCATCTCTGATATTCAAAACATCAATTTTCTAGTCAGCTCCTGTCAATCAGTAAATTATTTTAGGGAGTAGGTGAGGCACCTTGCAACTTTCATTTCAATCTTTGCAGACTCCTAGCGTGCCTTTTCATAAATCACCACTCCATTAAACTGTAGCATCCAAATGGCTTGAAAGAGTTCACAGAACTGTTGAAAGAAGTTGTCTATCGGATTTGCACCCTGACAATGTAACCGATCCTAACAGTAACAACAAAATATTCCACAAGAAAACTGACTTACAGAGTCCAATGCAATTGGCTTGGTTTATTCTTGTATTACTCTTGATGTGTTTATAGCATGACTAACAGCAGGAGCTGTTATTAATAATGCTACCAGCTTCAAGAACTTTGGGATAAAGTGATAAATCACTATGGTAAGTCCCCATTTTCTCCCAAGTAATTTGAGCCTCAAGCTTTTAGTCAAATGGTTCAATTTAAGGAAAAAAAAAACAAAAAACAAACAAAAAAACCCAAAGCAGAATTACCTCCCTGTTCTATTTATCCAACATAAATATTAAAATTAAACACTATAAACAAGTAACATGCTTTAAGCATTTTTTTGTGACCAGACATTTTATCCTCTTTCTATACAGGTGCCATACTCGGAACTGGGTGGCAAGACTCTGGTGATGGCCGTGTATGATTTTGATCGTTTCTCCAAGCATGACATCATTGGGGAATTTAAAGTCCCTATGAACACAGTGGATTTCGGTCACGTAACCGAGGAATGGCGTGATCTGCAAAGTGCAGAGAAGGAAGAGGTAAGAGAATTGCTACCATTTCCAATATGACAAGCTGTACTCGCCAGTTACTACCCACATAATAACCTACTGAGAGATGCTCTTTACAAAGGATGACTGGGCCTCCAGCAGCTGACAGATGGCCAAAGAGGGTTAGGGGACTGTGTAACCTTGGTAAAAGTACACAGGTCTTCTGGGTCTTGTTTGAAAGAAAAGAGAGAGACGTGTGCAGGTCTATAGATAATTCCTCGGAGAGACGCGCGCACACACACACACACACACACCCTTCTACTTCTTTAAATGGACAGTGAAAAGTCATCTTACTTTTTGTATTTTTCCACAAAAAAAAAAAAGTTATGTTTTCTACATGGGTTATGTAGCTCTTAAATAGAAATGAAATGGCATTTTTTTCCTTGATTATTTCTGCATATCACAGATAGTTCATTGTTTTTGCTAAAGATACAAGAGCATGATGGGTGAGACATCAAATGAAATTCACAAAGGCTGATCTGAAATCTGTTTTTAATGACTCACATTTTTATAGTCCTCTTCACATTGTTTTTCCCCAGTTATAGTAGTTTAGCCCAGGGTTTTTCTGTGATTTTAAAAGGGGATGTTCAATATCCTTAGTGCATCTAAACTACATCATAATGAATCCTATTTGATTATTCCATGCCAGCCTGACACTAGCATTTTTCTGTGCTTATGTATCAACAGGCCGATACCAGAAAAGCAAACTCCTCTTAGTTTCTCTGAATCCCTAAAATTAGCAACTCCTTTTCCAGCTTTTTTTTTTTTTTTTAAGTCCTGACATGGGTTTTTAAAGACCCAAGAATTTGCCAACAGCCTCCATCATTTAAGATTCCTAGATCCCTAGGATTATGTCAGGTGTGGTCACTTTGGGCCACCAGGGAAATCAGAGTAGCCCGAGACTGCAGAGAACCTCAACCAAGACCATTACCTGAGAAACATAAGGTTCCCTGTGGCCATTACTACGAAGTGAGGTTTTAAGAACAGATAATGTTTATTACTGCCCTGAACTTGAATTTTACTAGTGCTGTACAATTATGACTTGGTTGTACAAAAGGAAGCAAAATTATTTGAGTTAAGCTCTGCTTTTTTTGTGGGAAGGAAATACCCATTACTTAACCAAATAGGTTACTCAAAATTAGATTCTTTGGCAGGGAAATAGATTTAGCCTCTCTGTCGATAGAACCACCTAAGAATAAGATACTGAGTTTTTAAATTTTATGACTTTTATGAATAGTTCTTCCCTGTGAGTAAGTAATATCGATATTAAATCCAACATCTGTATGAAAAGAAATGTTTAATCATTTGATCACCATGCTTCTAATCATTTAACAAAGTCGTGAGCTGTTTCATTGAATTTTTATCTTTTATAGAAGTATCTGACTCCATGTAAATTCCTGTGGCTGGGGGTGGGGGCATAAAGTGGGGCCATAACAGGTATTTATTAACTGATGGGTCTTTGTTAACTGACTGATTATTGGTTGGCTTTTTGGTTGAGTATCCAGACATGGCTGACTTGTGCCTCACACTGCCCACCTGTCCAGGGTCCATGGCTCACATCCCTCGCCTCTACTAGCTGGTCACTATCAAGTTGCATGGATTCCACTACCACACCCTGCTGGGTTTCTAGAAAGTTGGTAAACATTTTTGCCTGAGTTAGGAAATGCAAGCCATTGGGTAGTTTCCTCTATGGGCAGAGTCTGAGACTTGACACTAAGTGGACAGATTTGACTTTCTAGAATCTAACAGTTTAGGTAGACTGCCCTCCCCCCTCAAGAAAAAAAATCACATTTTTGTTCTCACCCCCTGACTTGCTCTCTTTCTTTCTTCTATTTCTTTCTTCTTCCATGTCTTCTCTCCCTATCTAAGATCATTGTCACCCAACTCATTCAAAAAGATTCAGTATGCAAATACTTCATATATGGTGCCATATTCCTGGAACTGTGCCAGGTGTTAAAAAAAAAAGAAAGAAAGTGGCGAGAGTGGACACTGCTCCTGCTTTCATGGGGCTTAGAGCTGTCGCATGTTCCTCCCTCACCCCCATCTTTGCCTTGCTCATTGCCAGCGAGACTGGTTTCTGGGAAATGTCTTACCTTTAAGATCCAACACTCCTGGGTTTCAGTCCTGACTGATCCATTGACTAGGTCAGAGACCTTGGACAAATCACTTACGCTCTCTAAAATTCAGAGGTTTTTTTTCACCTAGAGAGTGCTCTAACATGACCTACCCCTTATCCTACAGATTAAGTAGGATAGGGTACCAAATGCCTAGCATGGAAGCTGCCATGTGTGTCTGTCCCATTAGCAAGAGGTCACCCAGTCTCTCTTCTTGACCAATCTACTTTTTTGTTTTTTCTTTCTTGTGCATTCGTCCCCCTCTCTGTTCTGCTCTTTTTCCTCTTTCTGTATTTCTCTATTCTTTTTCTCACCACCGTTGTACTTACTGAACGTCTTTAGAAGTTTTTAATGAGACTACATTTTAACTACATTTTTAAACTCTGGAATCTTTCCTCTTTGAGATCTACTTGGGAATAATAATTTTTGGTGTTCAACTGAGTGACTGTTGCCTTTTCTTGTGATGTAGGAAATCTCATGAAACAGATGTCTAGCTTACAAAGTATCTCCGGATGACTAGATTCAGATACAAACTTTCTCATAATAAATAAAGTAAGATTCTGGTCACATTTAAATCTAAAGAATTACTTATTCTCACTGATCTGTGCTCTTTTTTCATGCCACTGTTCATTAACTGGAGAAAATTTAGCTGTACCAATCATCTGAAGTCTTAGATTGACTTTAGTTCTCATAATTTTAAAGAAATGTTCTTCCTCTTTATATGAGCAATTTTGTTGAGGATTTTTGTTTTGCTTTCCTCTAAAATGTTAAATCTTATTTTTAATGTCATAATGAGCAAAACGTACCAAAGAAACTGAGAAAAAGGCATTCAAGAAACAGCTCTGGAATCTAAATACTGAACCACTAATCACAGTAGTCTGTTCAGGGAGACTTGGATTCATACGGGTTAAATCCAGCCCACTCAGATCCAACCCTGGGTCTGTGATAGAACAGGGCAGGACTTTGTTGTTGAAAGTTAAAATATATAAAAGTCATAAGATGATGAAGCAATTATATAAGTTAAAGAATTATGTGTTAATTATGTAAGGTAAAGAATTACGTGTTATTTTAGTGACTAATATGCAAGCAATTTGGGGAAAAAATGGGAAGCAGCCTTATCTGAAAGTTACTGAGCACATGCTTAAAATACAGAGGGTGTTGAAGAGATAAATTATCCAGAAGCGCCGTAGCAAGCACACAACTCCCATTGTTAGATTCTAGTCCCTCGTGAAAACCTCTCTGCTGAGGTTTCCCTTCTGACTTGATAACGTTTCTCTAATTAACACAGTCAAGTCCACCTGCCTAGTTCAGGTTCATTTGCCTTTTCGTATATTGCATGGCTGGTCACCCTCCCCCCTTCCACCTCCCAAGAGATGAAGATGGACCCTGAGCTCACAAGCCAGCTATATCTCTCTATCCCTCTGTTTCTTTAAAACAGAAATCCTTTGAGTTTTGAGAGATGGTTAGATATCTTATTTTCTTAATTTTCCCCTTCTTCATGGGAAAGCCTCAAAGAGCATCCTTTACTATCAGCATATACAGTTCTTCCATTTGCAAAAGGCTTCTAATATGTGCAGCCTTAGTCTGCCTGGTGGATTTTTGAAATTTTCTTCATTGGAATCAAGAAATATTTATTTATGCTCCCCACAAATCAAACCTGAAGCCAACCTTCGGACTTTTGGAACAATCCACTCAGTATACTCACTTAATTCCTTCAGATGTTACAATCAATAACTAAGATTCTATCTTCTTTAATAAATTTTATTTATGATCATTGTAGAAAGTGTCTCAGTCCTGTGCCCCAGTGTCAAGTAGATCTTCAAAGCATTTAGACCCTTCTTCTTTTAGCATTTTGTTCCTAAGTTTTCACCCCCATGCCTCTCACTACTATTTCTTATCTCTCAAAACAGCCTAAGAAATATACCACCAGAATACAACCGAATCCCTTTTTTGTTTTTTCGAGTCTGTCTCCTGACTTGACCAGTACTATTTTGTCTCCATCAGAGAGCATCCATCACCTCTCCTTTGTGCAGAATTCATTAAAGAGCGATTTTTAAATGAGATTCTGTGATCTAGTACAAATAGAGGAAAAATTGATTGCTGAATTAAAACAAGTTGGGACATAATTTAATTAGTACCCAAGCAGAAGGGAAGAGAAACTGCTTTAGTGCCTTAATAGAAAATCAATTTTGCAAGAAAATTTCCCATTTTTAAGCCTAATTAGAAAAACATTGACTTCACAGAAAAGCATTTGGAGGATACATATTCAATCAAAAAGCCCAAGTTTCTTTGTTTGTTTGTTTCTGATCATCTATTACTTGGTACTTCTTTCGAATGGGTTAAAGTCATTCTTCCTTATGGCATCTCTTTTGTCCAAGGATCAAAAGAACTGATGCCGTTTCTTTTTTGTTTGTTTCTAAGTATACTTAGCTGTCAAATGGTAACTCATACCTTCCAAGAATCTCCGCACAACAAAATCAATGCCCTGAATGGGAATCCTTATAAAAAAGGTTAAGGTTAACTGCGGGAACTTGTAATATGGATGCCAGTAACAATCTTCCTTGTCATGCACAATTTACCGCATTAGAGAAATGCAGCAAGCTCTCATTGTGACCCACAGCATTCTAGGAGGGTATATTTACTTGCATCTGTTTACTTGTTCACGTCTGCCTTCCCCGCTGCACCGTGAGCAGCCCTGTCTGTTGTTCCCAATTCTGAAACCAAGTTTGATCACAGAGGCAAGCACACAGTAGGTGTACAAAAGTATTTTCAAATCAGTGTATGGGGTAGAGGTGTTCACTATACTGTGAGAGATGTTTCCAAACTCCCATTTCAAAGTCCAGGTTACAGTAATTGTCATCCACTTTACAGATGAAGTCTAAAGTCTTCGGAAAAACTGTCAACAAAACATCTTAGCACCCAACAATGAAAATGGCTCAGTACCCTTTTTACCTTTTTGGTCTTTTTCTATAAAAGGGAGGCAGTTTGATGCTTAGCAAAATCACTGTTACTGTTTTTGCTGATGGTCATGAAAATTAATGAGTTTCTTTCACTAATTTTTTTTGTGGGGGGGTCAGTGCTTTTTCAGTATCTCTTTCCTCTCTATCACCTTTTTATCCTGTTCCATGATGCACAGAGAGCTTGTGGCTCAGCTTAATTTAACTTTTATTTAAAGTTAAGATTTAGTTAAAGCTCTGATTTAAGTCTCTGCTAGCAACATGGAAATTTACCCAGAGGGAAATAAAAAAGAATCAGTTCCCAGGAGAATTCCAAGAATATGAACAAAATCTAAGCTTATTGTATCTAAGAATATTTGTTGCTAGGCAGATTTATAATGTAATTGGTATGATGTAATATTGAATTGTCTTATATATAGACCATGATCTATTTTAGTGTGCTGAGTATCTATGTGTCCATTCTGTGGTACTTGGAACATAATCGTTTCCCTTTAAACAAGTATAGATACAGAGTTGCATTTGATTTGTTGATACATCTTTGGCCACAGCTATGATTCACTTACATCTGCATCCTTGGTCCGAATTTCAATCACCAATTATAACTGTATCTCTATGCATAATAAATGCTGTTTGCTTCCTAAAAACATCATAGGAAAGAGCAAATAATTGGTAATATTCCTCTAGTATGTAGGACTGTCATTTGATCGCCTTTCTAGTTAAAAAGACTTTTCAGGCACAAATGGATAAAACCAAATTCTCACTTCACTGAGATTCTAAAGGACAATTACATATTGTCAACCAAAGTCAAAAGTCACAGTGTAAGGACTGTGATTTTCAGTTTTATGAGGACTCACTGAGCACTATAGCCCAGGAGACAGCCTCTCAGAGCTCTGAGAAACCGCTCCGAAAATACAAGATGGGGAGGTCAGTATATATGATTCTGGCGAGGGGTACGTGCAGTCAGACACACGTCTCGGTGGAAGGTGACTGCTAGCCAAGAGGAACAGATAGCTTGGTTAGTAGTTTTAGGGCTTTTTTATGTATTGGTCTGTGCAAGAATTTGAGTCTGTCAAATTTTCTCTGGAAAATATCTTAACTATCTCAAGATCTATTCTGCCAGTTTTCCCAGAGCACAGAGTGCTTCATTCCTGACCTGCACCCCAGACTCCTTTCAGGGTACGTTAAAGGTCAGCGACTGCAGTGGCTAATGACTCTGCAGACAGCAAGTGACATTTAGTTGGCACATTTTATTGTGAATTCCCTAGCAAGTTAATACACATTTAGCCACAAACTTTGTAGATACAGTAAACTTAGATTTTGTTCGTTTTCTTGGAATTCTCCTTGGAACCAATTAATATACATTTTCAAAACGCCCTCTGATGACCTTCCATCATTCCCCCATTGTCATAACCCAGCCCGCTGCATCGCCCTCCCTTGTCCAACTGTAATCGCCCAAAGGCCTGTGTTCCCAGCCCAGCTCCCTTCTTTCCAAAATTCATCTTATTAAAGCTTACCCTTAACTTCTCTACCTAAGTTATAAGCACAAATAATTTTTACAAAGCTGCCACTTATTGAGCGTCTACTGTGTGCCAACAAAAATAATTCTCACAACGTTCTTTAAAATTGGCAGGTTGAATCTGTTTCACAAAATGGTGGGGGGGGGGTGGGGAACAAACCTGAAGCCCAGAAAAGTCTAAGTGGTTTGCCCAACTTCACACAGCCAAGGCCAGAGCTGAAACTCCAACGCCAGCCGGAAGCCCGTGTGCTCTTTCTGCTTCACCATCCCATCTTCTCTGAGCAGTCTCTCCCAGTCTTTTCAGACTCAAAGTGTAGCTATACACTCCACTTAAGTACAAAACAAAAATGATACAAATCAGTTTTCCTCAGCTTTGGCTTGTTTATTTTGGAATCCTAAAACTTGGTCATTCTGCTTTGACAACATGCAACTGACTAAAATCTATATATTTATATTTTTCACCTTACATATAATAATATGTTGCCGCTGTAATATAGCACAAGAAGAAACAACAGTAAGTAGCTGTGGCACTTTGGTCTTCTTAACTATATTTCATAAATACTCAGCATAAATCCCTGCCCAGGATACAGAGCCCTGAAATTCAAAGGTACTCATTAACACAAACATGTTATTACTCACTTGTGAGTGCTGATGAATTTAATGAAGACAGAGGGATTTTGCTTTCCATTTTAAAAAAATTGTTATTAAATAGAATGTAAATTCTCATTCATTTATTCAAAACGTATTGAGTATCTGTGAAATTACCACTGAAAAATGCATAAAATGGAAGATTAAGATTCACGTATGGGAAATGGTCAATAATAGTAGCAAAACCTCATGATGCAAAATAACAAAAGCAGCTTCACAAAGAGCCAAGTAAGAATCTCAATTAAAATGCACCATATGTTTTAAGCAAAAAGAAGAGGCACGGATGGCAGGGCTGGGGTGGGTATCTATGGGAGAATTGAAAAAAGTGAGCTAGTCTTTAAACCTGAGTAGAATTTGAATAGGCAGGAAGAAGCTGAGGATGCCTTCCAGACGGTAAAAGCCAAGAGATGGACAACAGCCAATTGACAGGACTAAGACTGCCCATGACAGGCCCAGGGAAGAGCGCAAAGTCTGAACAGATATCCTGAGAAATAAGATTGAGCGAAGTTGCTCAGTGACAGTTTGTCCCTTACCATATCAGACTGATGAACCTAGACTCGGGACAGATTAAATAAAGCTTGTGAAACTGGTTCTTCCCAAGGACAAGAGCTGGAGTCTGAAAGCCAGGCCCACCTGCACGCCAAGCACTCTATTCCTCGGGGCTTTTCTCCTACCGTCTCAGGTAATCCTTGGAGCAGTCCTGTGGGGTAACTCTCTGTATTCCTATCTCACGTGTTAGAAAATGGAATTGGCCTAGTGCCACCCAGAAAATAAGCACCAGAATGAAGATTCAGAGCAAGTCTGATTCCCGAAGGAGTTCTCTCTTTACTCCGCCGTACTGTTACTTAGTTGACTGACGCTCAGTTAACGCAAGGAGGTCGCCTATCTTGTTTATCTTCTTATCCCCAGTGCCTGGAACACCCATTGTGCTTAAATAAATATTTTCAAGTGAACTGGTTGGACAAAGTAAAATCACGTAGAAGTTTTCTTTAGCAAACATGCGTCATGAGTCATACCGCCCTCAAAGAAGTCATCTTCAAAGGGTCCCGAAGTACTCCATCTGTAGTGCCTCTGGGGTCCCCCCAGATACTGTGAATCCCAGCCCTTCTCTCCCATAGTCTTTCTGAATATACAATCCATTCTTCTCTCTGTCCTCAATAATGGTTTGTCTTTGTCTTTAAAATGTAAGCTTTATTGAAATGGCCAGGAGCTGTTTCCCAGAACGGACCATGCCGGGATGATCAGCTTGAGTACAATAGCTTTAGTTGCCGTGGTGAAGTAACGAGGTGGATATTCTTGTCAGACTTATATTCTGACTCTGACCAAAATGTTTTGAGCATTAACGTCATTACACCATCTCTCAGATGGGCCACCATGGGAAAAATCATCGGCAGATCTAATTTCTGATACATATAGTGCCAAGGAAACCTGTTTTAATAGAAACTAGTGTAGGTGTTAGTTTTTCTTTTTATTCAAAGAATAAAGAGTTAAGAGTCTTCAGTTGAATTTTAAGTCAAGCAGAGCGAAGTGATTTGGAAGCATGGATTTCATGAACACAGATCAGAGGAGCAGAAAGTGAGGAGTGGCAGTTGAAATAGGAACAGATAGAAAACCAAGAGAGCACAAGAAAAATGGTACAGAGGAAGAATTATCGTGCCTACACCTGGTCCTCATCACTGGGACAGCGAGGAGGGCTTTGGCTGGGAAGCAACGTCATCAAGGCAGGAGGATGTCTCGTGCGGTCCTGTCCTCCAGTTCCACCCATTGGATCTTTTGCAATGTCATCTTTTTCTGGTGAGGTCATTGTCTGCTTCAGAACAATTTTTTTTTTAATCTTGTTTGTGACTTCTTCCAATTAAATGTTTTCACCTTCTGTTTTACTCCTACCTCGCTTTGAGCGGCCAAATGTTTGCGTTGGGAAATCTTTAACCCATTACATTCTGTTACTCGGCAAGAAGATGGAATGTCAGCAGTTGAGCTGTACTGTTTGTACCACAGAGTAAGGGAGAAGAAGGCAGATTTGCTGATAAGCAAGAACTTAAGTAATTGAAGGATGAAAGAGGAAGCACACAGACACACACGCAAACCTGCTTGCTTTACACATGGCTGCGGTGCTTTCCAACTATGAACAGGAGGTCTTAAATACTGCAAATGGATTGTGTCCCTTCCTTCTTCCATTTAGTCAGTATATATTATTAAGCCTCTTTTCTGAGCCAGGAACCATACTAGTTTCTAGAGAAACAGTGGTGAAGATAGACAGACCCATTAAGCTTAGTCGACTATAATTTAATGGTGGGAAGAACTGCAAGTAGATAAAAGCTCTGGCCCTAGACTCAGCCTCGTGCCCTTAGGCTTGTTACTTAACCCCTCTGTAAAATGGGGCTAACATCCTCCTTTAGAGGTGGGGGGATACGCTCTAAAGGAGATAATTCATTGAGAACAATACTTAGCACCTAATGAATTCTCAATAAATATTAGGTCTTTTTTTTTTTTTAAATGACCAGCACTGATCAGAACTCTTATTTCCTTGCCAAGTGAAAAAGCATTGTTATGACCACTAGACTTAGATCCTTTAGTGATCAGATTGAGACAGCCTAAGGGTTCAGAAGACACGGCCATACAGTTTTGATGATACAGAAACTTCCAGGCTTGGAAAACACATGAGAGAATTGGGCAGTAGAAGAACCCAGAGCACAGCAGACCCAGCTGAAGACAAACCATCTACCTATCCTGTCCCTTCCAAATGCTTAGAGGCCAGTGTGCTGTGAGGTGATGACTTCCATCCTAGAGTCAGCCCCTCCTTTCAGCTTCCTTCCTCAAAGTTCCTTCTCAGTCAGCACTTTTCTATGTGGAATGTAACTGTACACAAGAACAGTATTCTGGACTTCAGAGAGCACAAGACGGTAGAGGTGAGAAGTTGTGAGGGAAGCAAAAGGTCCCACAGACAATTCTCTAAAAAGGGAAAATTCTTCTTGTTTAGAAAACACTTCTAGTCAATTCTCCTCATCCTCAAAGCAGCAGACCTTTTGGAATGCAGTGAGAGGTGGTTTACCCAAAGTGAACCAACCCCTTTTCATTTTAAGACGTTATCTCTACATGTATAAATCAATATTCTGACAAGGCGCTTCCCTGAATTCTCTCTCTGCTAGTGTTTACAGACAGCGAGGTGGAGGGGGGTGGGGGACGTCTTTTAGGAATTAGCATCGGGTCAGGAGTTGTCTGTTCTTAATTGTATCTCAGTGTCAACAAGTGAAAATCGAGTGAGATTAGAATATTAAAATAGGTCAAGAAGCTGGAGTTTTAGCTGTTGATTTTTGAACATATTTTTGGACAGCCTCAATCATGAAGAGGGATTGAGGATAGCAGCCTTTGAAATGCTTGCCTGGTTGAAAAACAAAAAAATCAACATCAGTGTTTAACTTCGAATCTGCGGAGAGACGGATGTTTCTCTTCGAGGTCACTGGTCTTCCAAGCACTCTCATACTGATGCTTTGTTTATACTGAGGCCGCATTTTGACGAGGACAGAAAGGCTATGGACCTGACTGTCACAGCAGGATTGCCTAATTTTAGAGGTGGAGGGGGGAGAATGTTATCTTTTTCTTTTTGGTGGACAGTATTTTCAAAGCCCTGTAAGCTGAAAAAATCAGATAGAGCACAAAGTTACCTGTAACTTTGTTGAAACTCACATCACTTGAGTTTTTCAGTGAGCCGGACCCAGTGCTAAGTGCGCTAGCTCGTTTATTCGCCACAGTGACACTCTGGGGTAGGCGCCAGGAGTTTCCCCAAGTAATAGATGCAGAAGAGAAACCCGAGTAGCACAAGGCTGCCCAGCCCATGGGAGGGCTGAACTTCAGAGTGGGTTGGACTCCAGAGAGTCATCATCCATCATAAGGGATCGCCCATAATAGCGAAAGAGGCTATCGGGCCCACACTAGGGGTGATGTTCTAGTCTGCGAGCACACGCCCACACTGCACGCCTTCTGTACTTTGTTTTTTCCCGTGTTTCTGTTCTCCCAGCTCCAACGCTGCCACCACACGGTGCCGAGGGAGGGCTGCAGCAGCCTACCTCCATTCAATGCCTTTCCCTATTCTCAACCCTCTTAGCTGCCCCCCACGCTTTCCCGATCAGTCTTTCTGGCCCATAGATCCACCTGTGAAAGATTCCCACATCACATTCACTAGTTTGTGCTCCCAAGTCTCTCTAGTCCCCATCTTCTGATTTACTCCACTCTGTTATATTGCCCGTTCCTGGCAGGAGGAAGGAATTGCTTCCATCTCTCTCATCCCCTTTCCTTATACCAGCTCTCATGATGATCATGGAGTCAGATCCCTCACCTTGTACTGATTCCTACAATAGAAAAGACCAGTGAAACATTGTCATGTTCTCCAGACAGTGTTTCATTAGGTATATTTGGATATAAGAGAAAATTCTCTGTAAAACAAAGCATCTTTTTCTGCTTAGAGCTTCCTAAGCCCCTGCATATCATAAAGCAATGGGAGAAGCTCCTTATTGGCCCCCTCTGCAGAAGATCTGACCTGGAGCTCTGCAGAATCTCCCCACTTTTGTCTCTACCAGAATAATTTCTCAAGAGCAGTGAATGTGACAAAAAGGGATGACTGCTTTATGAAGCACTACAATCTGAAATACAGCGCTGACCAACCTCCTAGATTTCCGTTTCAGAATTCTACCTCTCATGAGAGAAAGAGGGAGAGAAAACGCATGAGCTACATCGTACAAAAAAAAAAGAGGATTACTACGTGCCCGGCATTGCACCTCCAATGTGTCCATTCTTTGACTCCAGATGTTTACTATTTTGAAGAATAACCTTATATCATCCCTGCCTGGAGATTTTCATGCCATCTTTATATGAATTCTCGCAATCAGTGTCACATATACCTTAGCCAAATGTTTAAACACTTTTTATGTTAGGTCTCAATTTAGTGGGATAACAAACCTTTATGAAGTGAGAAGTGAGCAGTGCCTGTTGTCACTGTCCATCGTGACTTTCAAAACCTTGTCTCAGTTGGTTCTACACCCGGTTTCCTCCATCGGCACCGTCTCTTTTAGATCGTTTCTAGAAAGTCTCACCACCACCCCCACAAACCCAACAGAGTTTTGTCATATTTGCTGATCAGCTCCCTTGGGAGGGAAAACAAATTACAAATTTAATTTAAATCTGAAATAATGAAATACAATAGGTCAATTTCATGTCACAAACTTGTGTTATAGTTATTATTAAGCCAAATTTGCGGGTGAGAAAACTGAGCCTGACGGAGGCTAAGAAACTACCTGAAATCACTTAAGGGACATAATGAACCGACATTTAAATCAATGCTTTGCCTTAGTCTAAAGTCCATGTCAGTTACTACTTATTTTTAAATTCTGATGTGAAGCAGGGGCTACATGCCAATTCCTAGGATTGGAGTCAGGAATTGTCCCAGCCATGTATAAAAGGCTCTGGTAATTCACTTTCAGAAGGAACACAGCGTGTGTCTGTGATGACCTTTAACAAATGGAGTGGGGTTTTCCCCGAAGAATTCATCAGGGTCAGAAGGGTGCCTATTTTAAACAGCAAACATGCAGTTTGGATTCTTTTCCTGCCTTCCTTTTTTGATGCGGTGAGAGGAAAGGAAGCTGTGTATCCCAGGGACTGTTACTCCATCACCCATGGTGCTGAGCCTGATGGTAGCAAAAGGATGAGATGCAGTTTTATGTCAACAAGGCTGGTTGAGGCTGTTTGCTACCTTCGGTTGGATTCCGAGATAAGCCAGGATGTCCTGTCTAAGTCACCGGGGGATGATTTCAGGGAGAAACCCAGTACCCTAACACGAGGCTCCAACCTCCTTTCAGATCCTTGTAATGAATTCAGTGCCCAGAGCTAGCACTTAAGTAACTCGGAGCAAAACCCAGCTCACCATGTGTCATTCCCGCAGAAAGGTAATGCTGGAGACATCGTTTGATCTCCTCTAAGTGCAGCAGGAAGCCGCTTGCCCAGCCGTCAGTCAGAGCGCTTGGGGCAAGGGCAGGAAGCAGAGGCAGGAGCACAACAGGCCGAGCGCAGTGGATGGTTCCTGCCCAGCCCCGGGCGTGCCAACCGGCCAGGGCCCGCGGCCCCTGCCCTCTCGGCATCCCCGCCTGCCAGTGTTCTCGAAGGAAACGCTTCAGGGCTCCTCCTCTCCACATAAAACCGTTCGCACTTGGCCTCAGGACTGAGAATGCGAATGGTCCTTTCCTCAGTGCAGGTTCTGGCCACCTAAACTGAGACTGGTCCGTGGGAAGCTCAAATCTCTCCAGGAGTTTCAGGCGGAAATCCTTCCCACATATCCTGAGATGGAGACAACTAAGGACTCCTCTCTCCCCACATGCAAACTGCTCACTGACATCATCCTCTGTGCCTTCTCCTTTCTATGAAAAGCCTCTGAGATGACGTATTTCCTTACTTTTAAAAGGCTGCATCTGTTTGGATTATCTTTTATGGTTCATCTATTTCAACTTGCATTCATTCATATTTGTCCCCCCAAAATGTAGATCATTTAAAAAGTGATAAGTTTAAGAGGTACATGATCTCTGTTCTTGTGAGTTTAACAGTAAATATTATTACTGCTGCTCCACATTTAGGTGACACTTTCACATGCTTCAGAGGCCACTGGGAACCAACCCTGTGCTTCCAAACCAAATGCTCTCAAATCATAGAGCTGTGGCGTCTATGGTAGTTGGCAACCTGACTTGGGATCTCATAAACCACAATCTCTTTCTCTGAAGGAGAGAATGGAGTCGTGAAAGTCCACTAATTGGGGGCAAAATATCTATTTGAGGCAGCTTAGAATGACCTTTTGAAGTCCCTGAAGTCCAAATAAAAATAAAGCCCTTCAAATGTGGCATGGAACCCAAAGACAACCGCCCTGGCAGCATTAAATGTTGAAACAGCTCTCTCAGAAGAGCCAACCTCTCTGGAGGATTTTTAAAAATAAGAACTGGGACATGGATTTGTAGCCCTGCTTCAAGGTAAGGGAATAGACAAGGTGATCTCTCATGGGATCTAGTCCTGTGATTCATCAAAGAGATGCTTAAAAAGCAAAGCCATGAAAGCAAAACAGCTGTAGCATCAATCTACATCAAGGCTTACAGGTACTTCCTCTTTGCTTTTTAAATTCTAATCTCTCCTTGCATTTTCATAGGACCTATCACAGTGGGACACGCCCTCTCCAATTACTCTGACAAACAATGACATGAGGACTTAGGGTTTTAGTCTCTTTCAAAGTAATCCATTTCTGACAGTGAAAAATGGCAGAAATGGATTCCTGGAGCTCTGGACTACAGTGATAGATTTGGGGGAGTTGATTAAGCAGAGTGGCTTTCCATATATCAGCCTCTGGCTAACTTTCTTGGGCAAGTCCCCACAGGCAGCAAAATCTCAGCAGAGAGTTAGACCAACGCAATAAAAATGAAAGTCATAGCATGCTGACTTTTCTACCAGGTAGTGTGTATTAAAAAAAAAAAAAAAAAAGTACCAGGTTGAAAAAAATGTATTTTTAATGAAGGTTACTTACAGCAAAATAGTCTGTCCAGAGATGTGAAATTCCACGTTGTAAAGGGTTCTTACAGAGGCAGTAACAAGCTAAGCCTCTGGCCATCCTATCTCAACACCATAGAAATTCAAATACATGGAAGCCAACTTACTCTAACTTACCATTTCACACACTGAAGTAGGCTCAGTGTACAACACCCAGAAAATGATTACTTCCACCACCATTTACTGGAATGGGAGACAGCCATTAGATATAACACAGGAAAATGCTTTAGTACGTTAAGCAGAAAAGGCAGAATGTAAAATTTTAAAATACACATATAGATGCTTGTGTTGTAGGCTTTTCGAAAATCTGCATATGGCTAAAGGTAACTTGGGGACCTAAGAACAAGAGAATATTGTCTCAGGATGCTAAGATAATATCGTGGTCCCATTTTTACCTTACATGTACAAATATAAATGCACACACACGTACGTTTGATATAACAAGTGACAACTCTTTCATAATTCAGTCTAGTATATTCTGGCTTCAGCGCAGGGTTTTTCAGTGCTTTTTACCTTGAGTTCTAAGAAAATGAAGGTAAACCCACGTGATCCCTCTTTCATTCCCCTTCCTGTTCTCAAGACCCTCGGCAGCTGTAATGCACACATAGTGGATGAGTTTCCATGTGAACTTAACATTCAGCTGATGTATTTCTCTTTCCCTTTCTCCAAATTAGTTTGCCCCAGAAATTTTCCCCTAGATTATTCCAGAAAAGTGTTGCATATCTGCCCCAGAGTAATTAGAATACAGGAAGGTCCAAACAGATTAACATTTAAAAATAAGCCAAGAGCATGCCTGCCGCACTTCTGTGGCGTCTGGAATGTGTGGGAGCGCACACGTCTTAACGTCACCGGCAAAGTGAGAAATCTGGAAGGGGGTACAACAGGCAGAAATACAGTCTTGATTGGCAAAGGGAAGTTTTTGTGGTGAATGTTTCCACGCCTTACAAAGGAATGGGGCAAAATGAGAAGATCAAGACTTAGACCTTGGGTTAAGGCAGCAGAAAATATTGTTGAAAAGCTTTCAGCACCTTTGAGATACTATCACACAATCGTATTGATCCAGAATGCTTCCTTGAAGCATGGATTGTAAACCAGCTGCATTTTTCATGCCAGATGAGTTCCAGTGTAAGCCGCCATCAAATCTTTGTTTCCGTCCCCTGGACACCTCCGGAAACTGGTGGCTGGCAGGTTTGCTCCACTGCAATAAAACCTAGGAACCCTTAGATATTCTACTCTGATATCTGAATCCCACATAAGGGAGGAGCTTCGCAGGGGGAATGTGAGGCCTGGGGGAGGCTGAACCAGGCATTCATTTCTGCAAGACCTTTGGCCTGCTTGTGAAGCTAAGGAGATTTGACTTCCTGGCTAGCCTCCCATAAGCTCAGGGAGTAAGACTTCCCAGTATGTACTATGTCATTTCCTCAGTGACAGCTTCAGACAGAACGTGACGGAGTACACTTTGGTGGGGAAAAGCTGTATAGCTACAAATGATTGTTTTTCTCTCACCTTTTGATGGCCTTAATTTGTTTTAAATTTATTCTTTTTTTAAAAAAAACAATTATTTCAAGTGGATATTCCTAGCAGTACCTTCTATAACTGCCAGGAAACCTAGCTTGAGCTTTATTCATTATATTTAAGTAGTCATAAGAGTGAACCAAGGGTATTTTACTTATCAGAAGAGTGATTCCTCACACTGTTTTTGTTTGTGAAAGCTTCATTGTTCTGCCTTTCAAGTTATGAAGAGTTTAATAAATATTTGCTAACTCTTAAGTTATGGCCTAAAAGAAACAAACGAAAAAAAGAATACACCCTCATTCATGGTAGATGTGGAAAAACAAAGCATTGGGTGTCAAATAAGGGAAATAAATACTGTTAGGCACTTATTTCATATCAGAAAAATTTAACTGTTGACCTTGTTATCACCCTTTCGATATCAAGTCTATTTATAAATGCCAGCTTTGTGTAATTCAAATGTATATAAAATCATTTTGGGGAAACCTACAGTTCATGGGAAGCAGAGACAGGGCTGTCCATT
Source organism: Camelus bactrianus (assembly GCF_048773025.1). Taxonomy (NCBI): domain Eukaryota; kingdom Metazoa; phylum Chordata; class Mammalia; order Artiodactyla; family Camelidae; genus Camelus; species Camelus bactrianus. Next base: position 50,665,880 of record NC_133550.1, on the reverse strand, counting down.
TCATGTAAGGCCTGTGATTTCCTTCATTTCGTACTGATTTATGTAGCTGCAGCAAGCCATGGACCAAGAAGGGTCTTAGGCAGACCTCTGTTCCCATTGCTGCTGCCATTCATGGCTGTGCAAACTTGGGGAAGTCAGCTAACCTCTCTGTGCTTTAATTCCCTTATGCATAAGACAGAGAACACATAATCTTACCATCATGTCAATTATACCTTAACACAACAACAACAACAAAATCATCATCACAGACGAATGTAGTAAGATGCTGTATGTGAAAATACCCAGAAGTAGGAAGCATGCAAGAAACACCAGCTGCCTCTCTGTTTTTCCTCCTTCTACACTCTTGGGCTTTTATAATTCACACAAGAATTAATGCTCTTTAAATTTCCCACAACTCTTTTAAAATAGCAAGACCATATTTATTGATGGAGGAGAAAAATACATCAAGCATAAGTCATGCCATGCAATGTTCTCAGAAAGGGTAGTCCAACAACACGCGGCAGAGGTTTTGTTGCCATTTATCGACAGTTAATTTTAGCTTCAGTATGGAAAAACTCAACTACTGTGACTTTTCACGGTGCCTGGCAGTCCAGAAAACCCTTAGCTCATATGACTTCTCCTCCCCAAGCTGTAGTTGGGCTGTTCAGTCTGAGAGGCCTGTGACAAACTATAGTTAATAAGTTTTCCATGGTGTCAAAAATAATAATATTAACGTGCCATTGTGAGTTAAATTAATTTTGTTTTGTGCACTGGCCTGCATACAAATGTGAGTGACATTTCAAAAAAGGATCCGGCAAGAGCTAAGAAGGAGGCAAGTGGAAAGCAGACGAGATGGGCTCACTAGAGCAGGGCGGCCGGCTGCAGGCATCTTGCGGGGGGGGGGGGGGGGGGGCAGAGACATGCGGGATATTATTACGCAAACATGGGGGCAGGAAGGGTTTAGTTCATTCAGCCCTTTAAAAAAAAAAAAAAAAATCCAGAAGAGAGAGCTTTGTCTTTAGAGAAACTAAAAATGTTTGACATCCTGGCTCCCTGTTTGGAAATGGGAGAGCGTCTCCCTGCTCATCTCTGATTTCAAGTGTCTCCAACCCACAGATTATTTTTTTTCCTTCTGCCTGCAAGAGGCAGCTGATTGGTAATAGCCTTTAAATGGATGGCCGTCGAGTGGCATCTTAAAGTCCTAATGGTTGTGTTCATTCCAGCGACTTCTTCAGATTCCCACACACACACCCTGCCAATGGCCCAGATAAATATGCTGTCTGCGAACAGCAAAAACCTCCATGGCGAACCTAGAAAGAAAATGTCTTAAGATGACTCGGGAATCAGATGACCAAAGCGGCTGGTGTAAGATCGTGTCTTTTTACGTCTGAGCTCGAAGGTTAACGCTTGCAACTGGAAATCAAGTTATGAAATTGAAGCTTTCCCTTAGTGGCAACCAAAGATAGGAAGCACATCAAAGTTGACATGATAATAGCTGTATGTAATACATAATAGTTTATGTATAAACTGAATAGTTTAAGAGGAACTATATAATAGTTAAAGGCAGCTGTGTGCCTTCTGTTACTATAAACTTGACAGTTCAGCCTAGGCCACATCCTGTGGCAAAAAGCCCTAGATTTCTTTCATGCATCTGTTAACACGGATTTTTTTTTTTCCCCTGTCTGTTCAGGAGTGCTATTGATACACCACCAATTTCTAAACTTGTATATGAAAGTTCCTTTATTTCAGTAAAATTAAGAGCACTGTGTTCCAGGCTGTACGTTTTGCTTCATATCTAAAGATGCCCTACACAGTGTTGGAAGTATAGTTATCCCCATTTTATAAAGGAAAAGGAATAGGACCCCCCCCCCACCCCACAAAGTCATACGACCATTAAGTTACCGAGTCTGTATTGTAACTCAGGGCAGTCTGAGCCTGTGCTCCAGGTGACCCCACGCGAAAAGTCCCTCCCCCATTTTCCAGCCATTGATCCACTGTATGCACTGAACACCTCCTGTAAAAGCAGCTATGTTCTATACCTTCTCCATTTAACTGTCTCAAATGAAAATCCGTATGCAAAGGAAATGGCTCCTTGATGGAAGAGTCTTCATCCATCTGATCCCTCAATGCAGCAAACAGATCCACCCGTCATGGGCCCCAGTGATATACAGGTGGATTAAATGTGGGGGTTTTTTCCCCACTCAAGGAGTTCACAGGTGCTAAGGAAGACACGCTGCTGTCTGGAGGCAAGTTCTGAAGGGATGATCAGAAGGTGAATTTGAAGGGGGTTATAAAGGATGATTAGGAATTCAACAGGTCAAGAATAAGGATGTCCAAGCTGGGGAAGCAGAATGAGCATTTGAGACATTTAGAGAAAGACAAGATCTGGTTGGAATGTAGTGCGTGTGAGAGTAGAACGATGGGGGTCTGAGGCCAAGCCAGAAAAATAAATCAGGGTAATACTTGAGGGCCTTGAATGTGAGAGTTGACACTTTATTCTCATAACTGGGAGCTGGGAGGGTATGCAAGCTGCCAGTGGCCCTATCAGCTCTGTGGTTTGAAAGCGAATCCCTTGGCCGTATGAACATGAATTAGATGCTCTTGCTCCTTCTAAGAGGACGTGGCAGAGTCCACGAAAGCACGTGCCAGTGAAGATTTTAAAAGTCAAATTTGAGTTCTTAAAGAAATAGATGTACAGAAATTTGTTTCCCATCAGATAGTAGGGTGAGGGCTTGAGAACCACTGAAAGGGATTCCAACTCTAGCTTGGTGAACAGAGCCAACAGGGCAATCAATGAAATTAGAGAAACAGGCACTAATTTTAAGGAAAAACAGTTAGTTCTCTTTTGGCCATGTTGATTAAAACAGAATTCATTTCCATTTAGGATCGAATTAACACCCTCCTGTTCCCTCACCACAAACTTGTTTCATGGAAATGCTTTCCACATTGTATTTAATGCTCTCAGTAGTACAAGACCCGCAATCCGACTGCACTGCTGAATTTTTCTGATTCTATCATCCCCTTAACACTCAGTATTTTTCTAAATTGCTCAAAAATAAAGCCAAAAGCCATATCCTTTCTTCAAGAAAAAAGATCTCCCAAGGAGAAAATGTTCTGAAGAATAGAACATGAGGAAAATGACCGTCATTCTTGCAGTTTAAGTGAGTACATTTTCCGGCTTCCTCATCAACTTCCCGATTTCCGTTTCTCCTCCTCCCAGTTCGCAGCCAGGTGTCCTAAAGCACAACTGCCACCTGCTCGTCCCCGAGCTGGTCCAAGCTCAGGACCACTGAGGGGTGAAGTGAGGAACAAAATCCAAATCATGTTTCACCCAAGGGTAGGAGCTAGTGGTAGGACTTCGACCCGGAGAGACCCACCATGTGAGGAGACCCTGAGCTCACTGTCAAAGGAGGATGCTGGGTGGGGCCCAAGGCAGTGAGATGCACATCTCCATGTAGACATCTCACTGGGCCCCACACCTGGCTGTCCACGGCCCAGGCTCTCCTGGGTGTCCAAGAACAAACTCGTAAGAGGGCTGACTCAGAGGAACAACTCTATATCAACATTCACATGACGTCATCCTTCATTAATTAATACAACAAAAATATAAGTGTCTGTGATGGGCCAGGCACTGTTCCTGACACCAGCTGAGCAGGGTGTCATACACACAAAGATGGATTTTGCATACACACAAATATTATTTTGCAGAAGAAAAAAAAAGTCACCCTTACTCTTTTATTACTATTCTTAGTAGCGTTTCTGTCCATAAAGGGACTAGCAAGCATCGCGCACTTACCAAGTTCCGGGCATTGTTCTAAGCACTTGATGTGTCCCAGCCCATGTGATCCCCACAACCACCAGCTGAGATCAGTACATCATTATCCTCATTTTATCTAGTAGGAAACTGAGTCTTGGGGAGATGAAACCACCTCCCCAAAGTCACTAGCTACGAAGTGGCAGACCAGGGTTTCCCATCTCGGTCTACCTGACCTTCTGCTTCAGCCTGACAGGTGCTTCAGCCCACAGCCGTCCCTGCACTACATCACTGACCTCCGGCCACCTGCGAACAGAGGCAGTCGCACTTACCACGTGTGCAGAGGTGGCTTGCTTTAATATTTTTCTAATTCACTGCTTTAAAATAATCCCTTTCTCTCATTTATTTATCCTCCCTTCTGCAGAGAGCTTTTCCTTCTACCTTTTTTCTTATTTGACCTCACTCAATCCTTTTGAGGAGAGGACAGTACATTTTATTATCCCTCCCGACTCAAGGTAGTGTAATACCTCACCTTTTAGTCAATATGCTTAACTCAGGCAACCTCAGGAATGTGAGGAAAAATCAGGGAGCTTGTGTTTGGACCCGCTTCTGCTCCCCCGGGAAACCTTTTCATCCTGACAGTCTGTAGATATCCATGGAAGACCTTGAGACGATCGTTCAGGAATTGTAGCCTGCTGATTCTTGTGCATTCAGGAAGACATGAAAGCAATTACCAATTGCTTAACAGACGATGCATAATATGAGAGATGAAGAATCTGGCTGTGAACACTTACACTGGGGAAATGCTGCCATGTGATTTATTTTTTCTTTCCCAGTTCAGCATCTTGTGCTAACAATATCTTACTGAGTCTTAAATACTATTGAATAATAACCCAATATAAAAAGAAAATTAAGATTTCAGAAGTTTTACCACTCAGAGGAAAGAGCATGGACTTTGGTGCTTAACCAACTATGTTCTGGGTTCTAATAACCATGTCACCTTAACAAAGTGACTCCACAGGGCTGAGCATCTACCTGTCTGTTGAAATGGAGGTAATGATAACCTGTATTCCATGCCTGTGAGGATGGGGAATAAATTCTATGAAGGATCCAACACGTAGACGCGTATCCGTAAAAGACCCCCCGAGATCAACAAGGACTAACGTTTATTGAGCACTTCCCGTATGCCAAGGACACATCCGCCGTAAGCACGTCAGGTGTATTAACTCTTTAACCCTCACAACGGTCCTTTGATTTAGCTTTTCTATCATCATCCCCATTCTACTCGTAAGGATGCAAATTCCCACCCAAGATTAAGAATGTTTCCAGATCACACAGCTAGTAAGCAATAGGTCAAAATTTGAACTCAGCAGACTAACTGCCATCTTAACCATGGCACTAACGATCTCTAAAATCAGTTCTGAGAAACCTTTCAGGAGTAAAGACTTAACCTCCAAACCATTTTCCTTTCTTGATGTACCTTATTTGTAAGCACAGGAAACTGTTTCTCAGTGACCCCAAGAAAAATCGTCCCCGGTTAACTCTGTAAGCTGTTCGATTTTACCCTCACACACAAATGAATATTCTTAATTTCTACTAATAACAGCTTCTTTCAGAAAGATTTCCCACCTGACCCTGTACCCTTGTCACCTACAAGGGACATCCTGGGGTCATTTCCCCACCTTTACTTCACTCTGGATATATTTGAAAGTAACCTTTTAAAATAATACACCTTTTCTTTACTTTTTTTGTGTGTGTTTTTTCCCCATAAGTTTAACCCAGTAAGACTCTTCTTTCTTATCTTAAAAAAGTAGTCATATGCATCTATGATTCATCACCTTTGGCCAAATACTTTCAAATATTCAAGGACTCCAACTGCCTGAGGCCTTTTTTTTAGATAACACAGTATTATACATATTCTTTTCAGCTTCAGATTCAAAATAATGCCCCTTAGATCTCACCCATTCTTTCTCTGAGTTGAAAGATTTTGGGGGGTCATCTGAAGTTTGTATGGTGATTTTTAAAATTTGTCATTTTCACTTATTTGCCTCAGGTGTGCATTAAAGCAATGGCAGTAAGGATTACCTCAGGCTCTTAATTTGCAGAATTTACTGAACAATAATGGTTACTGCTTTTCTGAGATAGATTTCCATGGCAATCTGTAAACCACCTGAAGGCACAGTGTTGGCAAACATGCTTTTATGGGATTGCAGATGTGAAAAAGTTCTTTTTAAAAAAATTTTATATTGATCACCATGAACAGGATATCACAAAATAAAATCATAGCTGAAAAACCAACGATCAAAACTAAATCCTAGTAAGATGATAAAAATCTGATGAAACTGACCAGAACTTTATGGGTCCGTTTTTCATTCACATTTTCTAGAAGCTAAGTTTCCCTCATTAAAAATATGATGTTCTAAAGTCGAAAACTGAATGCCATTACAACTAAAGAGAAAAATTATTGTAGTTTAAAATGCCTTGAGTTACAGTTGCATTATATGTTTTAAAAAATTCTTTTAGTCGTCATTTCTCATAACAATCTGCAGTGTACTTTACGTAGCTAAAAAACCCCTGGCATGTCAGCAGGGTCATTCCAGCTGTCAGTCTGAATATAGGCAGGACGAAGGAAAGAAGGCATGCCTGTCTGCTTTGTCTGAAGAGAAGAACTTCTGTTTGGATTTCCCCCATGCTCATCTGCAGATAAACTCTCCTCTTGCACTGTGTATTTCATGACATCCACATTTCCATGCAAGGGACCACTGAACTCTCTAATGATGTTCTGATTTTCTTAACCATGAACACCAGTGAACTTTCCCCGAGGCAAACCAGGTGGAAGCTAAATTATTTCCGCAAAATGAACAGTTTGTGAACTCTTGGCAAATTGAATTCCAAATAATACTTAGAGATGATCTTGACTTCTCCTGTTAAGTCTGCCACAACACACAACGCGTTTAAGACCTACACGAGAAACGCACTAATTAGCTGCATAACCTTTAAGCAAAAGTGAATGAGAACAGAAGATCACCATTGAAGAAGTAAAAGTCAAAAACCCTGAAACAGAAGTAATATGCAGATAGGACAGCTTCACTAAGGAACTGAGGTTAATGTAGATGTTGTTAGAGGTGCTGACTTACCACCTCTGAGATCTGTATTCTATTTTGTGAAGGAGGTAACTGAAGTTAAGCACATTCCTTCAAGTCAGCTATATAGCCAAGATGAAAATCTAAATTCCAGTTCTTGATCTATGTGCCTGTAGTTTGCTGCCCTGTGTACTTTCATCTGTATCTGAAAACTGAATTAAATGGGTTGTGCGTGAGAAAGGCTCTGTTTCCATTACCCACAATCTGATTGTATCATTTTCCCAGTGACACTGAAACCATCAAGTAGATGCAACATGGTTCAAAAGCGGGTACTTTTTTCTTCATCTCAAGTAAAGAAGCCTTCCAGTTCTTCTAGCATTCCATCCAAAGAGGGTTATAATTCCCCTGGAAATGACTAAAAGGGCCATAGTCGTAATTGGGATTTATACCCATTCAGAAATTCAAATATTCCACCTCAGCTATTATATCATCAAGTAATGAGGGTTCTTTTGCATCTTTAGAAGAGCCAGCTGCTCAATGTCTGATAATGAAGAAGTAGTGGAAACCATTTAAAGATGGTTATTCTACTGATATTAAACTAGCAGGAAAATGATATTAATATGTTTCATTTACAGGTTCAATATTTCCAAGCTCTTTTACATCTTTGATTGCATTTTAGTCTTACTAGTTCTTCACTAGAAAATGTAGTTGCATTATTATATATAAATCTAGGTACAGTTTCTCTCCAACCATCAAACTAGCCAAATTCCCAGTGTTACCATGTATAATATTTAAAACCTACTCTGTGACTGTGGTTGTTTTCTCTTTGCCTCTTTTTTAGTTTGGTCCTGTCTAGCTTTTCCACTAATGACCTTTATTCATTGTCCTTGGCGTGTCTACTCTCCTGGGAAGCTTGATTCCCAAAACCCTACTTCCGTATTCTCTTTGGTTTTAGTAAGAAATCCAAATGATATCTTAACTCTCAAGAAACTTTATTTTCAGTTACGTGCCTGACAGTTCTATTTTTTTTTAACATCATAGTGCATATAATATTGCTTTTCATATTTTCCCCCAGATTCCAAATTTCTTACTATAGCAGAAAAACAAAGAATTGTCACGTTTCACTATCCTAGCCCTTTCCTACAGCAAGACTCAGCCTGTCATGACCTGGAACTGATACTGGCTTTTAGACATATGACAGACACTTGGTTAGGTAAACCTGATGAAAACACAAGCCTTGTTTAATGAAACAGGGAGATAGGGGACAGACACCTGGAGTATATTACAAGTACTGTGCTGAGAGTTTGGAAAGGTGTCCGAGAAACACAAGTAGGGGAGAAGAGCCCACCTCTGATGAGAATGGCTGGGAGATGACAGCTAAGAAGAGGAGTCCAGTAGTAAAGCAAAAGGACGGGGGTTATACCAGGCAAAGCAGCAGGATGTTCAGAGGTTTGGAAACACAGCAGAACATGGTACAGTCAAGAACAGGCAATGGTTCTTGTTCTGTTTCCTGCAACCCAAAATGAATTTGCTGTCATGTAGTGTCATTTCTAAGTGTGCCTCTCCTTTGATATTTCTTTATGTAATAGTTTTATCATTTTCCTTCTTAGGTCCATGGCCTTTATCCTCTAATCTGATGTCATCTTCATAGGTCACCCTTTGAATTTGCAAAATTCCTAAGAGGCTGTCAAAAGGGTGGTTGTGTCTCACCTGGTTTCTCCCATTTCTGCTGTCTTAATTCTTCTTGCTCATAGAGATTCTGAGAGCCAGGAACATTCACAAAGTTGGTCTTTCTTTCCCCTGTACACATTCACCCTCACGTGTCGGACTCCATGTGTTTCCTCTCCAACAATCCATTCCCCAACTCTCGTGGTAGCCTTCCCCTACTGGTGGTATCAAGAACCCTCAAGCCAATCCCTTCAGGAAGGGTCACTTCCCTCTTTATTGTAAAGTGCTTGTACTTTATTGCAAAATTTCATTCTGCCTCTAGACTCTGCTTTTGTATTACATAGTCCTACAGTAATCAATGCTTTCTCTATACCTGGGATTTTAGACCCCCAAGTCATTTTAAATTATATGCTTCCCCCCCCCCCCCAGTTTTACTGAGATATAATTGACTATCCATTTTTCCTGTGATCTAACCCCTTCTCTTGTCTCTGACTCTCCCGTACTTTTTTTCTGGCAATTTAGATCCCTTAGAAAGTCTGTTATATTTTTGTCTTTTTTTTTTTTTTGGCGGGGTGGGGGGGTACTTTCCTTGCATTGGCTTCTCTGGGGAGTCATTATTCCTCATTTTTTCTTTATTCTTCCATGGACTTCACACACAGGCTTCTCTTCTTGGGTAAGGGTTTTCCTTCTTCTGTAAGAGCCATCTTCTCCCAGCATTTTTATCTTAGCTCTTCCTCTTTCTGACTAGGTTATCTAAATTACTGCTGCACCTTCAAATCCATTTTCAAAGAACTATAAACAGCATGTAACCTTGAAAATAATTTCCTCCATTCAGTCAATAATTTCCTGCATCTCCCCTAAAAGTACCCAACTGCAACCTTTTTTAGGGGCTACCAACCCCAACACACTTACCCTTCCCTTCTTGCTGAACCCCTCATGCCTCCTTGCCCTTGTTTAGGACTTGTCTCCGGGCATTTTCTGCTCAGAGGATTTGTTGACACACCTGTCAAGGACACCGCCGGCTGTTCCTACAACAGCCAGGATGCCTCTCTGTTCTGGATTAATAGCAAGTGGGAAGTGGAGTGTTTGTGTACCTCTCGATGGCTTTCTGTTTCTCCCTGTTCTGTTTCCCTATCTTAATGCCAAATCTCTTTGCTGCTGTTAATGGAACTTCAGCATACCATAGTATGTTTTTCAGTGAAACTGCCGTGTGACCTGTATCCCCCGTTTCCATCCTGAAGAGAACTAACAGTCTTTAGCCTTAGCTTGCTTGGGGACATAACCCCTGTGCCTCGCACTTTTCCTTCTGATACAGTGTACAAAATACATCCATTCTCCCTGTCATCTGAGGTTCATATCAAACTGTTTCTGTGGATTTGAATTACTGCAGGTATGTCTCCTGCGTTCTTCCCAGTTGAACTAGTAATGAGGGTCCCGCCACTGAGCCCCTTGCCAGGCAACAGCTCTCATCCCTTTTGAAGGGAACCCACACAACCAAAAAAAGACCCTCAAAATCCTCCTACTGCTTTTTCTGCCGTCCATGAGTTGTTTGATTTTCCTTATCTTCTCTCTTCCCCCTCCCCACCCTCTTGCTAAGGGAAGATAAAACAGAAAAACTAGTTTTTCCCCTTTATTCTCCTTCTCAAATTTCTTTTCTCTCCTCTGTTCCTTTCTCTATTACTTCCCACTGCCATGCCTCTCCAACCTCAATTTATCAGTTACTTTCTCCTGTCTTCTCTCTTTTTTCAAGTCTCCCATTTTCTGGGGACAGACCGAATGTCAAGCTGAAGCGTGAAGTAGAAAAGCTGGGATTGGCCCCTCGGATTTCTCTAACCTTCTCCCCTCGCCAGCTGCTGTGAAACTAGCCTAGTGTATACCCTGCTCTTTTTAATGCCTTCTTTTTGGTTCTCTTATGATTTTGAGCTCCTCTTGGCTCACAGGTGGTTCTGCTGTTAACTCTCACAGAAGGAAAAAGCAAGTATGCGTTAACTAGTTTAATGGTGCAGGAAGAACTTGCTTGGAGCGCCCCCTGGAGGTGGCTGGTGGCAGAACTTCGGTCTGCAGAGCGTTCACCCAGCCGGCTCTGAGAAGGAAAAGGAAAACCTTCCTGGGGCAGTGGTGTCCCCTGCTTGTGTGGTATTGCCGCTCCTTGTGGATTTCTTCTTGGTCACCATCCCAGAACTGAAAAGGGGAAAGTGTTCTTTGGATAAAAGCAGCATCTTGGCTTCTGTGTTCTGTTAAGACCCTGTGACCCCAGGATATCCTTTTAAGTTAGTTACAATGCACACGTGAACATAGCTGTGGAGTGACAGAAGGTCACGAAGTCTTAGCGGTTTTCGAGTATGATTAGTGAACATTTAATGCTGCTCTGCCGGGAAGACTAGATATACATCATTCAAGGGCTTCTCTCAGTCACTAGAGATGACACTTCTCCGAGTTCAAAGTGCCAAGCAACACCTTCCAAGCACTAACTGGCATTGTTTTTCATGAATACTCCAGCACCACTCATGCCTTCTGGCGCAACATTTCTATACAATGGCTTCCTCTGTAACTGCATAGGTCAAATTTGCATTTGTATACACAAAGAGGTTGCCCCTATTTCAAAATTAACTTAGTATTCACACTTCTGTTTTAAAGAAGACAATACTGGTTCTCATAGTCCGAATGACTATTTGAAGGAGCCCTCAAAGTCACAGGAGGACATGAAAATAGAATATTTAAAATTGGATCTGAGAATATGAAAAGGAATATATATACACACACATATATGAATCACTACGCTCTAACCAGAAATTAGCACAACGTTCATTGTAAATTGACTATACTCCAATGAATGAATGAATGAATGAAAATTGGGTCTGACCCAGAAAATCAAGGACATGTAGTTAACAGAGAGGGAATGTTAAAGGGACAAAGCAGCTTGGTAAAGGTTTCTCTTTAGATACCTTCCACAGGCTGTTCTCCATTATTTTCCCTTCCTCTTCACATGTCCTCGTACAATTGGTCATTTACCTGGATTCCTACTTAGGCCCTCTAATTAAAGCCGCGTCCCAAGCTATGGGGGCGTCTTCACCATCTCCGGAGATCTGCCCACCTCACTTACGTACATCTTCCATAACCTAAGGAACAGTCAACTTAAGTTTAATCCCATGATGAACTGCCATGTCATCCACTAGGGGGCAAAACAGCATTTCATAATATTTTCAAGTACTCAGAAAAATCAAGTTTTAGGGAAAGGTAACAAACGGCAGAATTTTGGGACTACAGCGCTCTACGACGTGAAGAATCTTTTGACAAGGACATTTCTAGGACTCACTTTCCAGTCTGTATTCTGCCCACATTCACCTCCCCATCCACTCAAAATTCATATATGAAATTAACCACAAATTTCTCTACTTTCTCTATTATGGTCCTTTCTAATACTTATTTCTAAAATGGAACTTACCACTTAATGGTAAACTTCTCTTTGTATGCCTGTTCTCCCCAACACAGTAAGTTTCCTAAGTGCAAGAACAAATTTTAACCCTCCTTTCTTCCTAGTACCTTGAAACATGACTGACATACTGAAAAAACCAAGTAAGTGTTTGGCAAACTGAATTAATGAAGTACAAACATTGCTCATTTTCTATGAAAAGTGTAAGGGATCACTAATCACACTTTTGAAAATATTGTTTAGAATACATTAATTTGTATTAATTATGTCAGTCTAGGCTACAGTAAGAAATTGACCCAAATATGTAATGGTTCAGCAAAAGACATTTATTTCTTGCTCAATCAATAGCACACGGCAGTTCCATATTGGCAGGTAGGGCTCTTTTACTGAACCATTTGAGGATCCTGGCTCATTGAAACTCCACTATCTTCAGCATCCAGGTTCCAAGGTCACTGTCACAGTCATAGGAGAGAACAGAGTTCATAGGTAGTTGTCGTGGAGGTCCACACCACTTCTGTTCACATTCCACTTGCCAGAATCCAATCACAAGACCTCACCCAGCTACAAGGAGGGCTGAGAAATGTAGTCTAGCTGTGTGTCTAGGAAGAAGAGGATGGATTTTGACAAATAGCTGGTATTCTCTGCTAGAGCTGAACATCCCATAAACATATATGCATTCTGTGCCAATGAATATGTACTAATCATGTCCAATGTGCCAGGCACCACACATAGTTAAAAGGATACCATATAAAGATGGCCAAGTTCATGTAAGTGAGATACAATCCCACAACCACACAAATCAACACAGGATTACTGTACATAATTACTGTGCGTGATTCCAATACCTGATAACTACAGTCAGTATTTCAAAAGAAGAATATAAGGAACTACTAAAGAATTTTGGAGAAAGGCTTTACTTGGAGAGTCAGGTAAGGCTTCTCTAAATAAACAAAATTTTAGATCAGGTCTGAACGATGAGTAAAAAGTAGGTAAGTTAAAGGGAGAATAACAAGAGGACAGAATGTGTCAGGCAAAAGAACAATTTACAAGACAACACAGTGCAATTAACATGACTTATTCAATGATGTAAAGAAGCTTGATGGGGTTGGAACACCGAGGGGGAAAGTGGATGGAGAGGAGACTGAGGAGTAAGCAGGAACCATACCATGAAGGATATTATAACTGATACTAAAGCTGTGGGTCTTTATCCCAGGAGAGACAGTAGACCTACTTGAGGATTTTAAGCAGACTTGTTATTTAAAAGGTGACCCTGCCCACCATATTGCAGCAGTCAGTTTAAGGAGAACAACTGAGAGACGACTAGACTAACCTAGATGACAGACTGTCAGAGTAGAGGGTAAATATTCTGATATTGGGATATTAAAGTTTTACTGGGAAGGGGTGGAAACAAGTGAACCTACCTAAGAGATGTCTAACAGATAAAATCAGAACTCTAAAGTCAACAGTCAACGGTAATGCCCAGTCTTCTGTCTTGAGCAACTATTTGGAGGCTGTTACCAATACTGAAATAGAGTGAGCCAAGTTTATGAGAAAGATCATAAAATTCAGTTTTTGGCATTTGAGACGAAGATCTGGATGAAATATTCTAATGTGGAAATGACAAGTAGGCAGCGGATTTATGGGTCTAGAGTCCAGATAAAAGATCTAAACTGAAGAAACAATCTTGGGAATCCCTTCTAGATGGTAACTAAAGCCACAGACTGGGATAACACCAGCTTAAGAAAAGAAATGGACTTGGACTAAACCTTGAGAAGGGAGACGAGGAATCAGCAGCCAGAGAGGCAGATAAATCAAGGAAGCATCATACTACAGAATCAAAGGAAGAAAGAGGGAGTCAACAAATTCTGCTGAGAGTTTGGGTTCATGAAAGCTGGAAAACATCTGTGGCTTACTCAGGTGGAGGTCGTTTGAAACCTTAACAGGAGCCATTTCAATAAAACAGAGAAAGCAGTGGATCATGAGTAAATAGGGACAGTGATTACAGTCTGTCCCAAAAGAGGTTTGGCTGTGAAAAGGAGCACAGGGGAGTGGCTCTATCTAGAGAAGAGGGTGGTAGAAACAGGATTTTTGTTTTAATAGGAAGCACTCATACAGTTCATTTTATGTGCCAGGGACTCTTCGAACTACTTTACTTGGCCTTCTATTTTACTATTTATTTTGTTCATTGACTTCACATTCTCTATTGTATCCCGGATTCTAGAACAGTGCGTGGCACACAGAAGATGCCCAATAAAAACGTTTCATGAACAAACAAGTGAAATGCCCGTGCCTCAGTCTGGTGATGTTTCCGTCACTCTGTCCTGCACTCTGCTGTTACTTTCAATAGGCATTTTGACTTCCTACTTTCATCATTCTTAGATCACTTCAGAATATCCACTTTTCTGTTGCTAATTATTATTTCTAGTAGGACTTCAAGTGTATCTCTTAAAATAAAAGTTAAAGATAACTGTGAAAAATCTTGAAGATAATAAATCATAAATAGAAATCTGTCTTTAACTGAATAACATGAGTTTTATGCTTATAGAAGAGTAATGAGTTTAAGCAGTGAGGACTTTGCACACGCGTCCCTGTGCCTAGAACATTCTTGCCCAGTTCTTCACAGGGTTCGCACTGAATACTCCTGTGGAATCGTCCCATCTCAGCTCAGGTACTTCAAGGACACTTCATGTCACCAGCCACCATATACACTAGCTCTGGCTGAAAGGGGGAGCTGGAAGACGCACCCTAAAGCTACATTTATATGGCAGGCACATTCATTTTACAAAGGATGTTTATTTGGGGTGGCTGGAAAAACTGACCCTGATTATTGGGGATAAACATCTCCAAGTCAAGCCTTCGTTCCTTCCTCAGTTCTATCACTAGACCCTGGAAAGGTTTAACCTTCTCTGCTCCCACAGCATCTGTGCCTCATATAGGGTGCAGTTAACACATTATATTGTTATTCTGTTTGAATTTGTCCCTCCACGACACTCTGAACTTCAGGTCACCTTATTCATCGAGGTATCTATGGAACCTAGACTAGAACCTGGAAGAGTCTTTGGTGAAACTCAACCACTGTTCAATAAGAAATAAATGAATAATTGAACGAAGACCAAGTTAATAGATTGTATAGCACCCTCACAAAAAATCAGTATTAAAAGCAGTAACACGGTCTGCTTCGCCTGAACAATTTACTGTACATTTGTACACAGGCCGGATTCAGTCTTTTTAGCCTGGGTACGTCCACAGCAACACCTCACACTGTGACCATCTGGACCATCAGATGTAAATACCGACTTGGCAGACACTTCAGGGGTAGGAGAGTAGTTATGGGAATAAAATGAATTTGAAAGATACCACCACACAAAGGATATATTTAAGGCCACCCGTTCTGCTATTAAAATTTAAAGCCTGTCATTGTCCTTTCTTACAAATGAATAACATTTTTGCATTTTTGCATATAGAGAATACGCAAATAGTCTAGATTTTCATTTTGAGAGATTATTGGACTGCCATTTGTCTGTTAGCTCTGAATAGATTCCCAACCTCAGAGAAAAACCTTCTATTCAGAGAACCTCTTGCTAATTTAACACAGAGAAAAATCTTACAATTAACATAAATAGAATATGTCCTTTTAAAATGTCACAGCCTTTAGCCAATTCAGGTACCTTTTTAAAAACTCATTCCAAAGAACTGCATTTCCAACAAGCATGTGAACTTAGCCCCATTTGCAAAGGTCATTAAAGCAAACACCTCTTTTTACACGTGAAATAATGGATGGTGCTATTAAAGTCATCAAGTAAATATTCATTTTAAATCAAGCTTTTCATTTATCCATTGGAGATGACCTCCGTTCCAATAACTATAATGCTTTTCAGAAAGGAAAGGTATTACTGTAGTTGTCTGTTAAGTCATTAATTTGTGTCTACTCTATTCAGCGGCTACTTGAAAAAAAAAATCAGAATTATCAAACTGCTCAGAACAAAGGTGCTTTCTGATTGTCAGCTCCACATTCTAAAAGAGCAGGTTAATTTCTCTGAATCTCACAGCTGGAACTCTCTAACACTAACTGGCAGTTTCCACCCAGTGATCAAGGCTATTGACTGAAATAAATGATACATACAGCTGAAGTTCCTAATAGTAATAAGGCCCCGTCACGAGCTAATCGCAGCAGCAAAAGCACTCATCTGTCAGCTGCAACCCTATAGGATCCTGGAATTATCTTATAAAAACGACACGTCCAGAAATGTTTTCATTTCCAGTTTTAGGAAAGGAGCTACATCTACAGCACTAGACACAAAGAAGGAGCTCCAAATATATTCATTAGTTGACTCGCTGATTAAACTGAGAGACACTTTTGATAGAACACTGGTGTCTGTGCTGTGTACAAAGCAAAAGGTGAGTGAGGTTCTCACTTCAATGCAATCAGCCAGCAGTGATTTATAAGCCCTTATTATGCACCTTATTAAGAAGTGTAAGGTACAACCCCTGTTCTGGAGTTTAGAGTGAAAGGAACTCACCTATATGAAAGAAACAGAAAAAACATCCCTAAGCACCATACTCCTGGCTATAAGGCAATCAGCAGCAGAAATCCACGTGGGCTGGCATCGTAAGGAGGTACTTTATCATTAAAGATTTGGAGCTTGGACTAGGGCTGAATAGTTAGGGGTAATTTGATTAGGCAGAAGGGACTAAAGTCACTCTAGATAAATTTCCTGACTAAGCAAAACTCTACTGGATGGGAGCGAATATAGGTAAGATAACCGAGAGGTAGTCATTGCTCTGGTGACTGCCAGTAATAAGCTCCCCAGAGAGGCGATTGTGGCGAACAGACAGAATCCTGCAAAAAAGAACCCTCCTAATGAGCATTTTTGAACAGCAATTTCATTCATTTCCATTTCTCTTGTCTCCTAAAGTTCAGATGAATTTGTCTGTACTTTGTATTAATTTCTGTGCTACTGACACCCATTCTGTATTTTCAGAGACTGTGAAAAGTAATTTTTTCCACTAGATTCTCCTGATGTGTAAATTAATTCCTAGGGGCGAGTAGGCACTTCAGGTGAATTTAGCACATTAGAAGTAACTCTCTATTATCTACACTAATGGAAGGGAGGTACGACCTGGGTAATTCAAAATGGGAGAATCATCTAAATCTCCATGTATTTACTTTCTGAAAATGTGTGGAAAGTAATAATTCAGGGAAGGACCTTGTCTTCAAGGAGTTTATAGTCATGTGGGGAATTGACATGTGCAATCAGACAAAAAAAGTCCTTAGTAACCTAAGAGACAATGGGTAAGATGCTCTGAGAACTCAAGGAATGAAAGAACCGAGGCTATACACACATGCTGTAATGTTCGGGGGGGTTGTCTGTTTATTTAATGGAGGTATTAGGGATGGAACCCGGGACTCCAAGCATGCGCTCTGCCGCTGAGCTATACCCACCCTTCTATGTGGTAATGTTTTCAATTAAAGTATTACTTTGATTAAGCAGAAAGAGGTACCAGTTCTCACACACACATTGAATATATTACTTCTCACCTATAGATAAATCATGTCATAGGTAGATACCCTTTCCTTTTTCAAAGATGGATTTAATGACTACCCCCACAGGAATCTCCGCAGTGGAGACTCCGGCTAAGTTAGCCAATTTAACACAACATCAAGTTACAGATAAGGCCCAAAACAGTCCTATTAAGAGTTTAACAGGAGAGGACCTGAGGATATGGCTTCTGCAGATAGACTTCTAACATCAGAATGCGGTATGGAGGTCTGACACAACCATTACCTTCTCTGGAATCACTGTTTGGGGGTGAGGGGAAGATACTAAAAAATCAACCCTGATTTGCCATCTATACCCTTCATCCCCTATGCCAGAGAGCAATGGAGAGCCTCCGGCATCCAAGAATACAACTCCACACCCTCTTGCTTATAAATATGAATGCAGAAATTTTGCACGTGTTCGATACCATGGTTTTTAGTCATCCTCAAGAGTAAGACACTTAAGGTGGGAGAACACATAGGTCTCTTTTCTGAGAAAGGTACAAGTTCTCTATATAACATCATCATTTTAAATACTTATCAGTTGTTCAGAAATATTCAGGCATAGGACTGGTGGATGTTCTTGGAACTGAAATATGGCACCAATTAAATCATGTGAGGGTTTGAGAAACTTTGCATTACTATGTATTTGGGTTTTAACCTACCACTTAGATTTTTTTTTTTTACACATTTTAGGATAAAGAAAAACGCAGTTAGACCTCACTTGAGATGAGTACAACTAAAAGTGAAAAAACTTACACTTTGTTGTATTTCTGCTATTAGTAATTTAGAATTTCTCATCAATAAATAGAATTTAAGTATAACACAAATGCAAGTCTTCTATTCAAAAATCTAAATACCAAGTATTAGACATAACCCTATTTTGAAATGTTAAAAAAAAAATTAAGTAGGTTGATTCTACCCAAAGAATGTTAGGTTCTTTTCAAAGCTATTTAATCAAGTTACGAATTTTTGCCAGGAGTTTGGCAGTACTATTCAGAATGCAGTCTCTAAAAATGTCATCTTGGTCTCATCTCCTGAACCATTGAATTATGGATATGTTTTGATGAATGTTGAAGTATAAATGAGCTATTTAAAAACTGAAATGGGTTCCAACCACTCCTGATACCTTAGTGAACGCACGACTACTGGTTAATGCCAAGAGTTTTCAGTCTAATTGTCATAGTCCTCCTCCCTGAGTTTACAATGTATATGTACAAACTACAGTCACTTTTGTTTGGAAAATGACTTACACTTTCTTATTGGTTTTCATAGCAAGAGAAACTGGGCGATATCTGCTTCTCCCTTCGCTATGTACCTACTGCTGGCAAGTTGACTGTTGTCATTCTGGAGGCAAAGAACCTGAAGAAGATGGATGTGGGCGGCTTATCTGGTAAGTCTGTGATGCTCATTGTGTGTGTGGTGTTTTTAAATGCCGTTTCATCCTTGACACCGAAGGCGTAGCACACATGCCACGACTCCCCGCTCCTTAACTGATCACAGTTCTCTTTCCTACGGAGCCTGGAAGCAGTCTCAGGATTCATCCCACCACAGAGCCCCGGGAAGCCAGTCTCAGTTTATTGGAATTGGCATAGAAGATGTAACCTATTTGCCTCCTTCATAGCCAAAGTATCAATTGTCAGTCCTACACCACTGAAAGCTGAATGTTTTTGCTGCTCTTTTGAAAGGCAATTCTTATGACCACTTGTAATTTTGTCGTGGGTTGTTTTTTGGTTTTTCTTTTTTTCAAAATTTATGATATGAAAGATAGTTTTTATCTGAGATTTATTAGGTAAATACTTATAAAGAATTACATATTAGGCAAATGTATCAAATATAGCCTAACAGTTTTTAACAACGGTGTTTCATTGAACAGTCAGCATTTCAAATATATGTGAACAGTAACACCTGGTGGAGAGGGAATCCTCATGGTAATGCTTTTTTTTTTTTTTTTTTTTTTTTACAGCTTATATTGGGGATGGGGGAGACTTTGGGATTTGAAGTTCTCTAGAACCCAATTTTAGGTTTTTTTAAAAAAAAAAAAAAAAAAGCAAAGTATACTCTTGCTCAAAAGCAGTCAGCACAAGAACTTGTCATCTCCATAGCTGAGCCCAGTTTTTATTTTCTTCTCTGTGTGATCAAATCAGTTCTGTTTTTGCTTTTCTAATAAATCACTCAAGTGTGAGAAATGTTCTTGCTATGTCACAGGGTCACCCTAAATAGTGTCTAGCTGTCACTGTGGTGGTGGAGTTAGAACCAACATTACTGGGTATTCAGTGATCTCTCTAATAAAAATGTTGCAGATTTCCAAAGCCACTCTAATGCATCATGGCGATTTTATATTCTGAAGCCTAACAGCTAAAAAACGCTACAGCTACATTTCCACTTCCTGAACCACTAATTTGCCATCCAGATTCTCCCGGTGCCCAAGTTTATTGCTGTTGATAAGTCAGTCGCCTGGGGAAGCTGCACCACCTCTTTCATGTCACTAAGACCCCACTTTAAAATGCACTGCTTTCACTGCCTAGGAGCCGAACAGAGCAAATTTATAACAATGGTCAGTTTCTTTCAAAGACCTAGAGTATTTATCGTGCCTAAGGTGCAGAATATATGCATATACATACACACATGCCTGTAGACATACAGCTTTCCTGGCACTGTCCATGGAAAAAGCCTAGAAAGAAAGACCGACCCAGTAGCAGTGAGCGTCCAGAGAGTCAGATATGGTTTGAAAATACAGTTTCTCACTAAGAGAATCTGGGCCTTACTGGAGAAATGGAAGATTCCAGGTATGGCCCAGGAACTATACAAAACAAGCCCAGAAATCTCATCTTACCAGAAAGCATGGCAACTATGGAAGACTTAAGGGGGTCATGTCACAAGACTTAGGAGCCTCCGTGAAGAGGCTTCTGCTGGCCAAAGATGTGATAATTTGAACATCAATGATGGTAATAAATACCAAGCACTTAAACCTAAAACAACAGAGTATTTAACGTGCAGAGAAATTTTTAGGCACAAGAGCAGTTCACGCCCAGATTTCTGTTTAGTATCCTGAGTGATGACTTCAGACACTTTTGACCTTTCTCCTTCCCTTGGCTCAGCAGCCAGCTCTAATTACAGGGTTCCTCCGTATCCTCTCTCTCCCCGTCCTTTCCAGACTCTCGTGCCAACCATCTCATCACCTGTGCCTAGTGGTCTTCCTCCCAGTTCACCTGATACCCTTCCTCAGAGGTCCAGAAGCAGCTCTCCCATGATGCCAGCTGGAACTTCAGGCTCCCTTATTTGTTCAGTCTTCTCTTCCAAGGTCCCAGAAATGAGTTCCCCTGGTCATAGAAAGAAATTGCAACTACAACTTGTTTGTCACAGTTTGTGCCTCCTGACACTCTGACTTCTCTTCCATCATCCATCTCTCTTGCTGTTTGGTGGCCTCAGAGAGGCTACAGGCATTTTTGAGATTGAGCCCAGGGACGCTGTCCCTGGTAGAACGTATTCACATGGCCTGTACTCGTATCTCTGGGTAGTTTGGTTACTGCTGGGCATCTCAGCGAAGGAAGGACTTCTGGGATGACTCCTGCCACCCAGTGGACTAACTTAGCACTGTGGCCTGAAAGGGACCAGGCCAGAGGTCACATCTAATTTACTGTTTCTAACTTTATATTCTTGACTCTATTCTTTACTTTTTTCCAAACATCAACCTACATTTACTGAAAATGGCTAGTTAATTGGAACCAAAGTGGGCTGTTTTGCCAGGGTTTACAATTACATTAGCTTCAGGAACGACCCAACCTGGTTTCATCCCTAAATCTGAATTGCCTGGAATGACTTGGCTCAATTGTTAAATATTAAATTAAGGCTATTTAAAGTCTTAATATCCTTAAAGAGTCCTCATCTTAAGGGCTCCCTGCTGCCTGTGAAATTAAGTCATCATCACTGAGGTCTACGTGATATAGATTCTTCCAGACCTCACCATATTTCTGTATTTTAACCAAGGTGACCAAATACTTGTCTCCAAACAGCCTATGTCATTTGCTGCCTCCATTCTTTGGTCAGTTCCTTCCCCTGGAATTCTCTTCCATCCAAAGTCTAGCTAAATCCTATCCATTCTTTGGATCCAGCTCAAGTCTTATTTCCTTCATTCATTGAACAACCATGCATTGCTTCCCTACACTGTGTTAGGCATTGTTTTGAAACTAGGTTCACATCAGTGGACAAAACCACCAAAGAACCCTGCCCCCCTCCAGCTTACCTTGTAGCATGGGGGAAAATGCGACAGGATGCTCAAAAATAAGAAGAGCACAAGGTACGGGAAGAGGTGCTAAGTGCTACAAAGGACGCACAGCAGGGCAGCAGGATAAGGAAGGTTGGGAGGAGTTTTAAATGGGGTGGTCAGAGAAAACCTCGTGAGTAGATGCCATTTCGGCAGCAACCTGGAGGAGGTGAGGAAGTGAGCCATGGGGTGCCTAGAAGAGAGAGCATTTTAGGTGGAGGATTCCATGAAGCCTTTTTTGACATATCCCCGAACAACAAATCTTTTTTTTTTTTTTTTAATGCCAGTAGTTGTTTACACCCTTCAAATATCACTCTTCTCTCACTAGACTGTGCCCTATATTTATGCACCCAAAGTGCCTGCACTGACTGGTAGCACTGAGCAGAGCTGCTGAAGGAGTAATGAATTATTTACAAAGGAGCTATGGCCTGGAAAAAACAAGTCTTGCATTTCAAATTTGTTTAACCTATTTACCATTAAAATAACTTTGAGCACTTAGATGGTCTGTCTCAAAGTACGTTGACCTATGTCCGAGGAGACCAAAGTTATATAATGAGATCATTCCAGGTAATTCCAATACCAAACTACATTTGCTGGAAAATGGCTAGTTAACTGGAACCCAAGTGGGGGTTTTTTTGCCAGCATTTAAATCTCAGTCTGCCACTGCCAGCCATTTGACATTGGATAAGTTACCTAGCTTTCTAAGCCTCAGTTGCATTATCTGTGAAGTGGGAGTAATAAGAGACTCTTGTTTATAAGGTTATTGTGAGAAATAAATGAGAGCAGACTAACAAGCTCACTGGATATTACTGTAATTATTTCTATTAGTAATGCTATTGAATCCTAAGCTAAATATGCAAAATGTGAAAGCAGCCAATGGACAGTTTAACCAATTGCTTGATTCAGTGGAAAGAAAAGAAAGTTTGATGGGGTTGGCTGCTCAGTTCAGAGGAAATGGTGCAGTAGACCCATGTTTTGCACAGACCCAATAGTGAATTAAGACAAGGTATGGAATTCAGATGAGGTATGGAATTCATCAACAAAAAAGATTGAAAATAAGAAATGGAAACATTTTAAAAACTAATTTCTTACTACCCTTTAACAGGGTTGGTTTCTTTCTTTTCTACTGTGTTAATTCAAAATGAATTGCCCTAAGATTTTGCCTCTATCATAAACCCAAAAGAGAAAAACATGTGAAACCCAACTCTTATTTTATAGTGACAGTCTTGACTGGACCATCCACATACCTACAGCAGACCCCTGAACTGTCATGCTTCACATTACAACTCTCAAGTACTTGTGAGCAACTGTCAGTGTTTC
Source organism: Camelus bactrianus (assembly GCF_048773025.1). NCBI lineage: Eukaryota > Metazoa > Chordata > Mammalia > Artiodactyla > Camelidae > Camelus > Camelus bactrianus. The sequence continues at coordinate 50,642,837 of NC_133550.1, read as the reverse complement.
TGAATCTAGCTATTTGTACTGAAATGTTGAATCTTTCAGGCTTCAAGGCTGTTCTTCAGGAGCAAGTTGATGCAGTAGGAAATGAATAGCTTTTTTGCCCTGTACTTAGAGAAAAAAATCAAGCCTTCTGCCTAGGAACCACATCTTAATATTCATCTGCACATTTGGAGTACATCTCCCTTCAAATAAGAAATGTTTCCTTTTGGTTAAAAGAGAGGGAGGACATGAAAAATGCCTTAGTTCATTCAGGCTGCTATAACAGGATACCGTAACATGGGTGTCTTGTAAAGAGAAAGTTCACACAGCTCTGGAGGCTGTTAAGTCCAAGATCAAGGTGCCAGCAGGCTCACTGTCTGGTGAGAACCTGCTTCCTGGTTCATAGCTGGTGTTTTCTCTGCGTTGTCACACGGTGGAAGGAACAAGGGAGCTCTCTGGAGTCTCTTTTATGAGGTCACTAATTTCATCCATGAGGGCTCCACCCTCAAGACCTAATCACCTCCCAAAGGTCCCACCTCCAAAAGCCATTGCATTAGGGTCTCTGATTCAATGTATGAATTTTTAGGGGAACATTAACATTCAACCTATAGCAAAGAGATCTAAGAAACTGCAAGCATCAAAAAAGTTAAGGATTCCTAAAAGTATGAGGGTATATGTCTTACATTTTCTAGCTGTGTAATTTTTATGTTTGAATTTATACCTGTGTAGACGCTCAAGTCAGAAATAACTAAGTAGCTTCTTCCTACCTCCTTGGCCCCATGACGTCACAGATACTCGTTTGTCTTTTTTGTGTGTGTCATCCTAGAAATTTGAGACTTCTGAGTACAGGTTTAATGAGGAGTGTCAAGATTGTAAGTTCAATTTGAGCTTTCTATCACAAATTAAACAAAACTCTGACAGTTTCCCAACAAGTACAGTAACTGTTGAAGCAAAGACACAACTTCTGAATCAGCAAAATGGAAATGATCATAAGCTTTTAAGTTTCTGTATTAAGGAGAAGGTCTGTTTTTCAACTTAAATATGAACATTGTTCTCAACTGTTAAGAAGTCATTACCACACTTTCCTAATTTAGAAAACCTTTTATAACTTGGTTTTTTCATGTGGTCTTCATGATAGACCTGGGAGGTAGTTTCTGAAGGTGATATTCTCAGAAAATTGAAGCTTAGAGACGTAAGTCATCCTGCTCCATGTCTGGCACGGAGAAGGTGGCATTCACTACTGGCAACTGCTTTTGTGAAAACTGACACTCGAAGTCACCTGATTTGTAGACAGGATAGCTGGGACCGAAGTCCAGGTTCTCCAATTCCCCAACATAGAACGTCTCAAAGACCGTTGCATTTCCCTCTTCCCCTGAAGCTAGAACATAATCCTTTTGAAATTTTTCTACGTGTCTGTAGTACTGGGAACCATGGCAAACAGATAAGGATAACAATTTGCAGCACTGCAACTCTGATAGGGTTTGTATTTACCTAAACTGTGAGAACACCAAAAACATGTCAAGCCTTGGCAGGAGGAGAATGCTGGGGAAAGCAGGAAGGACTGAAGTCACATGGACCCGTTCCAGCTGTCTGCTGAAGATCAAGCTGCTGGGCAGGTGGCTACAAGGGGGATCAGATCAAGGACATCCTCAGGGCTGGTTGGACAAAGTGTGGTGGAAAGTGTTCCCCCTTACTTACTGTCTTTTCCCCCATCACTTTCCACCCCAGGCCCCACCCCTAGTCTTCTTCCTGTCTGTCCCCAGTCCTGTCTTATCGCTATGGAATTTATACAGTGAAAAGCAAAGATTGCGGTCAGAGCAGAGATCCCACAAAGCACCTATGTCTCCAAAATTAAGGGCGATGGAATTCACAAATGATAGCAACTACTCGAGAGGGATGATGGGGGAGACTCATGGAGGGGTACACGGTGGTACAAGAGTCACCATCGCTTTATGAGAGACTGCCTGTGTGCGGATAAGCCCCTGACGCCCAAACCAGGAAGATTCACCTTGCTTTCCTAACCCCGCCAGCCCTACCCCCTCACACATGCCTTTCCTTTCTTCAAGACGCAATTTTCAAAAATTTGTCATGGGTTTTTCCTTCTTATTTCTACTGTCCTAGAAATAGAAGTTGGAAAATAGAGCCAATTCAAAGTGTTGAAGTCATCTAGGAAAGAGCAACTCACCCAACCTTGGGGAACCACTAGATTCCATGCGGAACCCATGAATGAGCACAGGCATCGAGCAGTGTTTATCAAGATGTGATATTCCATCTATATCAGAACCACCCAAAGTTCATGTTAAAATTTAAGATTTCATGGACGACCTCAGACCACACTGTCACTGAGTGTCTACGGGTGGGAACCTGGAAACTGCATTTCAAACATCCCCCCATGTTATTCATATGCATCTTACATTTGAAAACTACACTATATAGAGAATGTACAGTTAGCTGAAGCTAGGGTGGAAATCTTATTGCAATATATAAGCATATTAAGTCAACACATTGTATGTTTTAAACTTAAAATGTTTGTCAATTATATCACAATTTAAAATAAGAAAAAGAAAATGCATTTTAGAGGCTTTAATGCTACATCATAATTTTATCCGAGGTCCAGGTCAGCCAAATTCCAAATCAGAATTTTTAGTAGTGATGTAAATATATCCTTTGCCTTATATATTGGAATTTCCTTAAATAAGAAGTCCCTTTTTTTTTTTTAATTAGTTCAGTATCCCCTTCCTTGAAAAATACCTTGCCCACATGTCTAAATTATTGTTTCTTCTTCTTCAGTCTTTTCTGACAGAGGACAAAAGCAGTAGATGGTCCGGTTAAACATTTATGACCACCACTCTTATCTGCCCTTCCATTGGTATTGAAAGCATGACAGAGAAAACCACCCCAAATCCAATTGATTTGGACTAAAAGACACCAGTCTGGGAGCTGGGCCAACAAATAAAGTGGCAAAAACTTATTTGAGCCAATTAGATAGGGATATGCAAATTAATTGGCCATGCTATCAGGGTCAAGCAATCATATGCAAATAAACTGGCATCTTATTGAGCTAACGAGATCAGAATCTGCATAATAAGTTGGCTGTGATGTCAGAAGCCTTCATCATAATTTTAGGCTTGAATGTTACAATATAAAATTCTGTGACACTTCAAAATGCTTAATTACAGTATTGATAAAAATAGTCTGAATCCCTAAGAGGTGAACAAATTGGTCTGAAAAAGGTAAGAAGGATCTTTAAGCTGGATCATCCTACCATGTGAGACCCAGCCAGTTAGGACTGAAGGACTAAAGTGGTTTTAATGAAACATGAAGAGCAGATGTGGGGTGGGGGCTAGATCTGAAATTAAAAGAAGTGAGGGACAGGCTGAAATGTCTTACTGCAGAACAGCACAAAAACTCCTCAGTAAGTCTATCATACAACAAGCGTCATTTGAATACCCAGTCAGTGCACTCTGCTAGCCCTTGGCTCTCCAAGTAAAAATGACAGCAGACACTCTCATAGCACAATGTGAGCCAGACACCATCCTGACATGTGTAAACCTAAGCTTTCCATATGTTAACTGATGTAATCTGCATTTACAACTCTATGAGGTAAATACTACTTTTAATCCTATTTTATTGGTGAAATGGAAGCACACAGAGGTAAACATCTTTCCCCACATCACAGAATTAGTATTTGGCAGATTCACGATTTCAACCCAAGCAGTCTTCAGACTCCACGGGTAAAACATGATTTCCAAGTGCTTATCCTTTCTCACCCGCTTCAACCTGGACAACAGATGGCCAGCTACACGTTATAGCCTGAGAGATGGCCAAAAGTTCTACCTGATTGCAGAATGCCCTCATGCCCCAACTAAAATTCGATCATGGAAGCCAAACTAATATAAATTAGTTGGTTGACTGTTCAATTAGTTTTGGGTTATTTAAATAGCAAAGACAGTAACAACAAGTTCAGAAGATCAGACATCAAAGATTAGTACATTTCCAGGCTGAAAGGATCTTGTCAGTTTTTCAATGTACAGATTGGAATGTTATTTTAATGATTGATTCTTAACACACAGAAGAAGATGAGATGCCAAACACAGCAGTTTCAGCTGTATCAGTGGTAGAGGAATAGGGGGATTGCAAGGACGCTATGGAAGAACGTCCAAGTCTAAGGGATTCTAGTGCCTATTAGGTGATAGAGAAAGACTGAAGAAAAAATTTGCCTGCTACTCGAATTATCAAGGGCTGATTCTGGAAGGCAGTATGTGATATTATGGAGCTGGGGGTGGGGGGAGCAATATGATGTAATAGTACAAAGGCTTACTACCCCTATGAAGTGCTACGGGACTCTGCAGGCCAATATTATGTTTAAATAATAAAACTGAAGAGATCTGAATTGAAACAACAGGAAAACAGAGCTGAGCTGAAAACTGTTAACAAGAGATCCAGAAACAGAAGACAGAAACAGAAATAGTTCCAAAGAGGTCTGTGAATTTTTACCAGTTACCTTGAAACTCCCAATTTTGAAGGTAACATGCATGTTTGCAGCCACTGAAATTCCAAGCTTAGTAAGTCAAAAGAATTTTGCCAGGCTCAGTGAGCCAGCATGCGGTAGATGAGCTTCAGTGCGGGCAAGTTTAGAAATAATACATTGAAAGGGAAAAAAAGAAAGCTATTTTTTAAGTTAGAGTGTGAAATAATAGGGTTAATTATAAACCAAGAAAAGTCACATAGAAACCATCCATTGAAGACATTCAAGTGGGTCACTACAACCAAAGAGGCTTGGTGTTGTCATGGAAGATTGTAAGAATTCAGTATAAATTCAAGAGGGAAAAAATGTCCTACCTTTGTCCCGGACTGAAACTCACCTACCTTAGGAAAGATCTAGTGGGGTTAGAGGACCACAGAGGCAGCTAAACAGGGATGAAGGAGCTGTGTGTGAGGACAGGCTAAGAATACTGGGACTTTGTAGTCTGGAAAACAAAGGCTGAGCTGAGATCTGATTAAAGTCAGAAAATCATGAAATGCAGAGCTGGAGTGATACCTCACTGTTTATCACATCTCACAATGCTGGAGTTAGGAAGTGACTTTGAAGATTGAAGGAGAATAGATAAAAGGGAGGGCCGTTGAGAACAAGCTCAAAGGCACCTTTCTACTCTAAAATTCTTCATCAAATTTTCTTTGCTACTTTACAGTTGGGTAGTAAAAAAAAAAACTTGTTCCTCTAGGAGATGGAACAAATGGCGATCCATGTATGGGTCTGCTTTGAGTTACAGACTTAAAAGGAGACATGTTCACACTTTGACTTTGTGTTGTCCTGTCAGACCTCATGCTTTTCCATGGGTCACCGTCAGAAACAGGCCCCACAGCTGCATAGCTCACTAATTCAACCCAGAACGCCTACATTCGCATCTTCGAGTTTCCAGTCTATCATATGCTCTCTATTCAGCACACAGGAAAGGAAGAAGGCAGGTCAGATTTTCTCATAGGTAATTGCACTGGCAGGATTCAAGCCCCCCAGTAGTCCTGATTTTAAAACTATTTCATGGGCTTTGAGAGTTTATTATCTGTATTATCTGTCTTTGACAGAGTTTTTAAATAAAGCTATTAAAAACGTATGTCCTGCCATTTTTTCACTTCCTTTTATGAAGCTACAATTTCCCATTAGGCCTACAACAGATAAGCGACAAAAGTGAAAATACTATTGAGTTTGAAACACAGCAACGATGCTCAGAGAACTAGAAACAACAAAAACAATCTTTTTAAAAAAAATTGCACTCGACTATAGTGCCCTCCACTTCCAAAAGGATATACTGTTTGTATTTTGTCCCTTAATCCCTTATTTTCCTGATGTCTGCTATAAATTTATCATCCTTTTTCCTTCTTCATCATCTTGTTTTGTATCTTGAGCTACCTTGAGAACAGAGATGGTGTCTATGTAGGTTTGCCTTCTCAGAAGCGAGAGCATTTATGTTAGGGGAACATACCTCAACATGCCCTGCCTGGACAACCAGTTACAGATTCTAAGATTTTGGCAATCTAACCAGTGATTTTGCCTTCCTCTTCCAACGGATCTGACTTAACTCTCTATATTTAATGAAATTCTTCTGGCATCATATAATACTAATCTTATTATAACAGACATAGCAGGGAGAGGTCATAGCTCAAGCAGTAGAGCACATGCTTAGCATACACGAAGTCCTGGGTTCAATCCCCAGTACCTCCTCTAAAAATAAATAAATCTAATTACCTCCTTCCCACTAAAAAAAAAAAAAAAAAAAAAAAGACATAGCAACTAAGAAATAAGATCAGAAATGTGAAAGAGAATTCTTGAAATTGATTTTTAACTGTTTTCAAATTTTTCTTCTTTAATCCCCCAGTCACTTAAAAAAAAAAAAGTGGAACTTACTATTTCCCTGAGATAAAGGAAAAGGGTAACTCAGAAATGCACATTTTACTACAATTATTCCTCAGTGAGAGTCATAAAGACATCTTCCAGAAAAAGAAGTAAAGGCAAAAATGGTCCCCTGGTCACAGCTTCAGCCCAACACGAACAGCCAAGGCAATGACTCAGCGTCTTATTTGCTCCCTGCTTTACAGACTAACTCCTTACATAAGAAAGGCAAGAGCCTCAGCATCCGGTTGCCTATTTGAATTACTAATGGCCTAACCTTTGCTTCTCATCATTCTCCATGGTCCCTGGAAAAATAGAAGACTTTCTCTATTTTTTTTTTCTTCTACAAATAAATGATTTCAAGTGTTTGTCTAGGAAGTTAACTTTTTAACTTGAAAAATATGAGACAATCACATTATTTCCTCTCCTTGAAAGATATAAAACTGCTTTCACGCACAAGGAAAGCAACATGGTTGACTGACTTAGGAAATTCTAGACTTCAAACTACTGATTTCAGCCAGTATTATAATAGTGTCATTAATTGTCCCCTGTGAACCAGAAAGAGCAGAACGCATACTTAGTGCAGTGCACTTACAGAGCCGACACACACGTAGGGAACTGCGAGGGGTTACAGCTGTCTACAGTCCTACCGCTGCCACTTGTTCACGGTATTATGGACTTTCATATCCTAATTAAGGAAACAAATGCTTTCACCAATAGCCCTGTTACAGTGTTACCCTAAATTTTTAGTTTTCAAATTATAAAGAACCTTAATAAAATCAAAATAACCTATCTCAGTACTAATTTAAAATGGAAGGTAAAAAAAATTTAGTCCCCAAACCAGTCCCTTACCTCCTCCTCATTCAGAGATAGTTAATTGTCTCAAGGAAACAATTTGCAATTTCATATCCAGATTTTCTATTTGGATTTGTATAAATTATATGCCCATCTAATACATATGCATTTTATGGAAATGAGATCCTATCAAACACATTACTCTAGTATTTTTTCACCCAGCCATATATAATAGAGGTCCTTCCAGGCCAGTATGTGTAGATGTGTCATTACTTCTACTTCCTTTTGTTTGGACGTACCGCAATTATTTAGTAATACCCTTATAAATGTAACTGTGAGGAAAACTATAACTTCTCTAAAGGACTTAAAGCAAGACCTAGATTAACAGAATGTTATCCTGGACAGAAATATAAATATAGTAAAGATGTCAGTTCCTCCCAAATTAATATTAAATGCCATTAACAGATTGGAAGAAAGCAAAAAAAGGCATTACTACCCCCATAAGACCAAGAGTTCCTACCTATCAAGAAGACAAACACAATGGAGGAAGTTCCTATTTTTTTTTTTTAATATTTCTAAAATTTTCTTGCTGCTTTTACTACTGGCTCCTGTTGCTGAAAGATAAAATGTTACATTTATACAGTCTCATCGTGCCTCTAAATAAGAAAGGATTTTAAAGTCAGATGCAATTACCCTTAGTTCAGAACCTAAAAATGTGTTGCTTAAAAAGACAACCTTGATTGATTGCAAAGAGTACAAAAAAAAAAATCACATCATTAGTTTGTAGATTCAGATTTTCATCAGCTCTATTTGCAGGAGTTTGAATCCATTAACACACTAAATCTAGCAGCACTGCTTTGATAGCAGGTTGAGGGTATCTGTGACAGTCACTAAAAGTCAAAGTAAAAATACATACCTTTACCAAAGTCAGAACCAACATTTAAGAGAATTTCTCAATTTCTAGATTTTATAAAGCGACTTCAACATTGGAAAGCTGCTTATATGAAAAGTTGCCAGTTCAAGGTGTACATATCCAGAAAATGCCCTTGAATGCTATGGTATCTCCTTCACATGCAGTGAAAACACCATGACTAAAACTAGCCTGAAGAGCTGTGTTATATGTCCGGGGGGCTTCAGTTTACTGGAATTAGAAACCTATTTTAATCTTAACTAGAAGGCATGCTCATGTTTGATATAAGAATTTCACTGAAAATTTAAAAAAAGAGTTCAGTGGCAGAGATTTTCAAAAAGGCAACGAGTGCTTATGAATTATGCAAGTCTGAACTTTCATTTTAATAACTTCATTAAAATATAAAACCTTAAAAGCCTCCCGACAGGAATTTAACTCTGTAGGAATGCTTTATCCCATGCCCTGACCTTGCCAAGAGCCAAGCCTTAGGCGTGATTTAACGCTTATTACAGGGCAAAGCCTACTAATAAAGACCTATCTGCAAATACCAGCATCTGTCCTTGCCTCCTTGGCCTCCAGTGCAGTTGCAGCTCAGCCGTAAACAGACCCTCTCCTGAGAGACAGCAGGATGCAGCGGGAGAGAACAGCACTGGAAAACCTGGATCTGAAGCCCTGAACCTTTCTGATCCTGTCCATTTAGACCTTTGGGGTATTAACATTGGTACATGAGCGAATGAAGCAATGGAAGGTGGAAACTCCTAACCAGCATTTATATAGTGTTGTCAATGTATTTCTAAGCCAGAGATGATTACTGGTTAACACTCTTTCTCACCATCTCCTGGCTCCTAGAAATTTGGTCCCATATGGCTAATACTGGGTGTGTGTTTGAAGAATACACCCTCATTATTTGGATGGCAGTCATCGCTGAGACTAACCTGTCCGAGGAGAAAATCCAAAGGCTGGAAGACTCTGCTCCCCACTCCTCTTAAGATTTGGCCACAAGACCTAGCCTATTTTATGAGAAATATGCTACTGGTCTTATTTCTTAAGTATATATTTCTACCTCTTTCAACTTTTTAAGTTATTCGAATTTTCAGAGATACTAGAATTCTCTTTCAAGTGGTTCTTTATGATAACAGTTCCAAGATAAACACAGCTAATTGGGCCAACAAATAGGAATAAGGAATAGAGCGCCTCTGTCATCCTAATTATCAAGTTAATGCCTGGTTGCTGGACAAACTCTCTGAAATGAAACACAAGATGGAACCCACTGTTGCTTTGGCAATTTGACTACAAGTGGCAGGACTTGGTCCCAAAGTAACCCCAGCTTATCTTTCCAAACAGTGGTGTCCCAGCTAATGAACACCTTTAGATACAACTGGATACACTGTGAGTCAGCCTCTGTTGCCCATTGCTGGTACATAATAATTGAATGGTCAAGGTTCCAGCTTTCACTTAGCTCTACAAATTCTCAAGTCAGAAGTGAAAGAAGTGCCCATGTGAACTCAGTTAAAATACTTACTAAGATACTAGGTAAGAAATGTGAACACTTGTGTCCTACAGCAGAGACAGTTCCTCTGTGCCACTCTGATTTGTTCCTTAACTCATTATTAAATTTGCCCCCATCAGTAATGCTGAACTGTGCCTCTCTCCAACTTGGGTCAGCCAGCCTGACCCAAGGTGAAACCACTTGCCTAGGAAACATTTTCTGTGGAGCTATGAACCCGAAGACCATCTATATCCCAGGGATAAAGGTGTCAGAGCTTCACAGGATGCTAAGGCAGCTGTCAACAGGAGACTAGGAGGTACATTCCAGCCTGCTCCTCACATTTAAAAACAATCTGTTCACAAACCTATTGCAATCAGGGGTGCTTTTATTTCTTTAAATCAAGATACCTTTAGTATTCCTGGAGAAATATACAACACAATAGAATTAAAGTATTATGTAACTTTAGCCCAAAGCTAATCAGAAAGATGCTATCCACCAGCCAAATTAGACACACCAGATTTTTATACAGAGATTTACCTTTTAAATCAACTTACCCACGCTATTATAGCATATAGATTTTAATTCTTATAACTACCACTTGGAACTTTTTAACCTGGTCTAACCACCTTTACTGCTGTAAAAGGAACTCGTTATTAAAGCTACTAGAACCTAATATTTGCTTACAAGCCAGATACAGGAGTGGGACCGTTTTTCATCTTGGGTAGGTCAATGAGCAAAAAGACTTTTTATTTCTGCTTGACTGCTGTTGGTATGAGTTGTTCTTGTCATTGCCTCCCTAGCTTTCCATTTAAATTTCAAAATGATTTAACCTGAAATGTAGAACAGCAGTGAAATCTTATTACCAGCTGGGATTATTCATTTCAAAGATGAGACTGGCCACTGAGCTCTGATACTCTTCACTGAGAAGTCTGGAATACTGCATTCGCTTCCAGAAACACACTGAAGAGGAGAGACATTAACTTTCTGAAGCAAATCCAGAGGGAAACCAGGGTCACGCAGAGGGCAGATCCAGTCTGTTCTACTGAGGAGCTGTTCAAGGACTTGGAGATGCTCAAGCTACGAAGAACAGATCTAGAGAGGACAGGATGACTGCCTGCATATACGTGGGGAAAGAATTCAGCTTACCCTTGTTAATTCTAAAGGTGTCAAGTACGATCAGTGGGTCTCAGCAGTGGAGACCCCTACGTGGTTCTTTCAATTTCAGCACCTAAGCAAAAGGCTAGAGGCAAGCTTAGCAGAAACACAGGGTCAGAAATGGTGCCCTACTCACCACCGCAGGTAGGGGGCTAACCTGTTAAATCCCTCCAATCTCCTAAAACTGTCGCATTCTAGGTGGGAGCGAAAGCTCTAAATGATCACGCTCGGCCTGAAGCTAATATTAGCACATGGCAGAGCCTATCGATTGAAGACAAGTTCATCCCCACAAAGGGCCAGTATTTTTCCCTTAAAAAAATGGACGACCACTGATGATGATAGCTGTAATCTGGTGCTGCTCTGGGTTTCCTTTAATCCTAATCTCATGAGGTCAAGATTATCTCCATATGCAAATGAGGAAACTAAGGCTTAAACATTAAGAGACGTGTTCAAGGTCACAGAGTGAATGAATGGCGGTCCCGGCTCCTCACTCCAGCTGGGTCTGTTACCTAAGCCGGTCTGCTTACCCACTGCATTCCACTGTCTAGACTGTGCACGCTGTCATTTCAATTGGCCATAATCCCCAAACCATAGAAACCTCAACCCTAAAAGATAATAAATGCTTCTGAGCTGCAAAATGATCAGTTGACTCACAATTAATACCCTTATAGATTATTTTGACAGAGTAACATTACCCAACTGTGCCTGCGGATGCCAACACATGCAAATGCCTGTGACTTCATAGATAAACAGCCAATGCCCTAATGAGCAAAAAAAAAAAAAAATGCTCTTTATTCTTTTTTTTTTTCATGTTTCTTAATTCTGCTGGAAAATAATGTCCAGAAGGAATTTATGTTTTCTCCAACAACTGAAAAAAGAGAGAGGTGGTGGGGAGAGAGAGAGAGGAAGGTTAGTGTTTACAAGTTTACATAATGCAAAAAAGAGCAGCTATGAAACAGCGAGCTGTGACTTCCCAGTGGGAAGCCAATCACAGGCAGCCAGCGAGTTTCTGGGCAGTTTTAATTTCCTTTCATCATTTCAGAAGTCATGCCCCAGAGGTATGAGCTAAAAAGCTTCCTGTCGTCTTGCCTTTCTTTTTTGCCCCTCCTCTGTCAGTTGGGCACAAAGTAGCAAAAAACAAACCCACTGACCTGGGTAGAACCAATTAAATATTTGCTTCTCCAGGAAACTTCCCGTTATCTTAGCCCCATCGTCATTTTCCCTCGTCTTTATACTGTCTACATATTTCACTTGATCACAGGTTTGTCTTCCTTTGATTGTGTCCCGTAAATGCCTTTCCTCATTCATGAGACTGAACTCTTTCATCATCAGGGTTGCCAGGCACCCTATTTGTCCCTCTTTCTGTGTCCCCAGGGCACAGTGGAGTTACCCGTTCCCATGGTTTATCACACTCTGTAGGTACCTGTGGCTCTTCCTAAATTCTTTTTGCCAGAGACCCGACTTAATTCATTTTGCGTGGCCATCATCTAGCTTTGCCTAAAGCAGGGCCCGTAAAGGTTGAAATAAAAATGAAAATGCAGATATTTCATTTTATCCCCTTCCACCATGTTGAGCTTATAGTATGAACTGAACTGAGTCAGAAGTTAAATTGAACGGAACTGAGTACATTAAGACATTATGTCACAATGGAATTATCCAGATTACACTTACAGACAAATTGATTAGCACGGCTCAATTATGATGCTGTGTGATTGTAACAACGATACTCCCAGGATTACCGATTATGTTCCCAGAGAAAGGACAGTATCTTTAGGCATAATACTGTAGTTAGTTCTTTAACCTAAAGCCGGCATGGTAGACACAGTCTAAATCAGTGTCTATTTCAAGACTGGCTAGGAAATGTAGAACAAACCTCTGGAAGGTTGTCAGTATGTCTGAAAAAGCAAATGATGTATAAAGTAACATGAACTGACGTTCAAGAATTGCAGATACTAACTACCCTATATAAAATACATAAACAACATGTTTATACCATAGCACACAGGGAACTATGTTCAGTATCTTGTAATAACCTTTTCACTATAGATAAAGAATCTGAAAATAAATATATGTACGTATATGTATGACTGAAACATGCTGTACACCAGAAATTGATGCAACATTGTAAACTGACTATACCTCAATTTTTAAAAAAGTAAAGAAAGTAACATGAACTAACACCATACTAGGTTAGACAGCAGGAGGATCCCCCAAACAAGTGGGTCTTAAATTTCAATCGCCAGGCTAAATCCCCTTCTTGGTCCAAGGTTTGCCATCATCCTATAAAGTGAGAAATCCCCCTCACCATCATGTCCTCACCTCCCTCCTCTTTGCTCATTATCTCTGGCTTCTTAAAAACAAAACAGAACAAAACAAAACAAACAAACAAAAAAAAAACCCAGTCAATCAGCACTTCAGTCACCATCTGGGCGAAGTGCTACACTGGGCTCTTGAGACTCAGTCAATTAGATGGACGTGATCCATCCACCTATGGAGCCTATGGTCTCAGAAAGAATAACAAACAACTAAAAAAAATTTTTTAAAGCCTGCATTAAAAAAAAATTAACAGGATATGAAATTAAAGATTTCCCTCACCCAATGGATGTAGACTGATTTAGGAGTTATAGGTCATTTTTCTCAAAATTATCTCTTTTCCAAATAATTATTTGTAAGCCAGATAAACACTGTGAAAACCAAAGAGGATGGGGCTGAAGGGAGCTATCCCTTCTTTATAATCAAAGCTTAACCAGTTGTCTAATGATGAGATCAGAGATCTTCAAATTTTGATGATGTTCACCTAACACTTTGAGAACATTCTCATTTATATGGTTACTTGTAGTTTTATCAATGTTGTACATTTAAGATTGTAGTAATATAAAATGGACATTATATACTTATTTACAAGTAAAACAATTTAAAGGCTAAAGCAAAAATAAAATACGCATTTTATAATTGTTTTATATATCAACAAAAATGTTATTCTCCCTTTAAATTTTATTAATATTACTATTATGTTAGTAAATATGCCTTATTCTGTTTGAAGATACAGTTTTAACTTAGTGACATAGCCATTCACAAATATCAGATTCCATCTATTTCACTTCGTTTTTGAGAAGAGCCTCCTATCTGAAAAGACATCTCACAAAGGCACAATACTCTTAATATTTAGTAGGGGCTTGGTTTGAGATTCATAGTAAATACAAGTCAGTAAATCACATTGACTGAGGTTTCTGATGTTTTTAAAAAGATATTCAGCCATCTCCAACCTAAAGTAGGTCATTTTTACATCCAATAAGATAAAATATACAAACTCCTAAGACTATTTAAATCATACGGACTACAAAGCACAATCTTCAGTTTCTCTCCTCTTTCCATTTTCCAAGATGTCACATCTGCCTCTTGAAATCTAATCCCATTTACACAATAGAGTTGCTTTTGAAAATTCAGACGTTGACCTTATTACCACTGTTGTATAAACAACTTAGTTCCCTCTCTCCCTTACAGATTTGCAATCCTTTGAGTGATTATAAATTGAAAATATCCAGGATGCTAAAGTGATACACAATTTACTCAAAACACCAAATCTGTTACTTAGAAAAACCCCATCATTTTCTAAAGCATGCTTATAATTACACTCTAACACCTATTTCGTCGTCATCACTCTGGTCTTGAATGAAATTAAACAGAAGATAGTGTATGTGAGAAAAGTTTAATTATAATTCTGAAAATGAGTTCTTTCCAAGAAAATTCTATTCAAATGTGATGAGATCCTTCAGATTTTATAAATTTGCAGGTACTAACTTGTTAACCCAAATAAATGGGGAGATATATATTCATTCAGTGCCACAAGTATGTATTCTATGAATACATGTGTATTGTGTATTCCATGATATATATTCTGGATTTTATCTGAAATCTTAAGGATAACTTAGCATCTTAACGAAATATATACAATATACACAAGATTTAAACACCTGACTATTCAAGGAGGCACATAGTGAGTACACAAAAATAGCTGTTGAATCAACCAAGAGCAAATCTAATTCAGTGTGTGTTGCCCTTTCCTCTTTCTTCCCTACTGATTTTATTTGCATTCAAAAAGTGTAGCACATCTACTATGTGTTGGCCGTTCTGGAGGCTAAGGATATAGCAGTAAATAGAATAGTCAGTTCTCTCTCATAAGGCTGATATTCTAGAAGGGAAGAAAAATACTAAGCAAGATGGGTGAGTAAGATACAAAGTGTGCTAGATTCTAAGTGTTTAGGAGGAAAATGAAGCAGGGACTGTTTATGAAAAGTAGTCAGATTCTGAGTATATCCTGAAGGAAGAACCAAGAGGATTTGCTTGACTCTGGAAGAGTAAGAAGCCAAGGATGAGTGCATAGATTTTGTCCTGAGCAACTGGAAGAGTGGGGTTGCTGAACACTGGGATGGGGAAATCTGCAACAGGTGCACGTTCAGGGAAAATGAACGGTACGGGCTTCCTTTAGAACAGGTTCAATTTATGGTACCAATTGGAAAAACAAATGGAGAGAGCTAGAATGAAGTTAATCAAAGTTAGAACTTCTTTAACTTTGAAGCCTGCCATGGAAATGTGCCTTTCTTCATCTCAATCACGATGAATTGCTCCTATGTGTCTATCATGTCAAGAACATTTCCAAGTTATTGGCTTAGAGTCTCCTTCTCACTTCCTCTTCATATAATCTCACTCTTAAAGCCACTGATTATATAAAACACAAGCCATTAGGCATGAAGTTACCTTCATCTTCACATTTAATCCTCATCCTAGATTTGATTTGCATTCTTTCCTTATGCCAAACAGCATCCTGAAAATACTTGTCTCTCTGATAACCAAACTCAAATTTCCCTTCTGCTATATATATTTTCCTCAGTAACTGGAAGATGCTCAAGGCTTAATTCCTTTATGAAATCCTTCCAATCCAACCCCAGTTTGCCTGTCTCCAGGACAGATCTAGAAATCTTCAGAAAGATCACAAGTATGGCCCAGCTTCAAGAAACTTCTATTGTTGCTTTATAATCTTTGATACATAAATACCAACTCTTAACACTCCAAAGAGAAATAGTCCATTGGAAACTAATTTTTTAGTTCTTCTAACTACTCAAGAGGCTGGATTATATATAGCCTATTGATAAGTCAATTTATAGAAATGTATTTGTAAAGAAAATAATTGCTTTTAAAGAATTAATTGAGGAGAGTTTAGTTTAATAAAGCTTGAGGCACTGAAAGCAAACCGGGGTCCTCTTGACTTGGCAATGATTTTCATACCACTCTGATTAAAGAACCACTTGTGAAGGTCAAAAGCATAATTTACTAACCCCATTGAATATAAAAATTAATAAAAAAAAAACATGACCCACAGTTGGGCAGACGTTTTTGATGAAAAGCTACCATTAAATCATAAACTCATGCCAAGAACAAAAATACAAAGATTGGAGTCCGGATCAGCAGTGATTAACCGAAGGAACATGCTGGAATGCCCACACGGACGCAAACTAAGGACCCCACCTGGGGAAGCACCAAATATCACAACTAAAAATGATCATTAGATGAATTTACAACTCAAATAGGGAAAGCTCTTACATCAATTACCTGCATAAAGAGCCTAGGAAATTTGTGGAAGTTACAAGAGTGACTTCTTAGGAGAGAACAAAAATGAGTATATGTTTGAAAAACAGGGCTTGGGTGAAAATGTTTCTGTTCAAAATGGGGCTGGGAATTGGCGATCTGTTACCTTCTACATCCTTCCATGGTAATTTTCTCCTGAGATAAGAAATGCATTTAATTTAGTGTTATTTTCATATTTCTGACCATTTACAACCTCAATTTCAGCTCTAAGATTATGGTTTGGTAAATGGTCCTCAGACTCAGTAAGTGTATCAGCAGAGAATTTTTTTTAGCAAGTTAATCAAAATGCAGGCAAGACAATGGGATATGCTTGAAATAACAAATCACTTGATTACTTAATTAAGTTAGCAAGAGTGCCACGCGATGAAACCCTGTCATTTTTTAAAACTTCTGTTGAGAATATTCTGGGGAATGACATGTACATTCTCAAAGAATAAAGAAAATTGGCCTTTTGAACGTTACCAAAGGGAGCCAGCTGTGTACCATTACAAGGAGTCCGTAGAGGACCCTGAAAATACTTCAGGGTTTTGTTAATTATCTTAAAATCTCAAAGAGCACTCTAAGCTACGTAATATATTAAAGCTTCCTGGTGTTTTTATGGAAAGTCCTAGTTGGCCCAAGCTCTTGGATTGGTTGAGCTCTTTCATTCTAAGCTCAGTATCAAACCCCTGGAAAGCTGTGATTTCAAAGAAACCTCTCTGTTGTGTCTTTTGCCTTAGTATAGTAGTCATAGACACGTCTGTATACTGAATCATCAGCTCGTAGAACTCCATCTTTGGCAAACAGATTTACTGAGAGAATACTAAAATGACCCAAAGGAAATATAACGATTTAAAAAAAAAAGCTATCATTGAAGCCCACTGGCTGTGCTTAATACTTTATATGCAGTACAGCATCTTACCATCACAACAAACCTGAGACAGGTATTTTTCACCCCATTGAGAAGATACCTTAATTAACTCGCCAAATTCACTCCAGAGAGTGAAACAACTGAACAAGTCATCCAAACCTCGCCTTCTAACTCTACTTGGATTATGTTTCCTGATTTGTGAATCTAAAAGCCCTTTCTAGAAACAGTCTGACTTCTTTGGAAAAACTTCTTTGACCTATTATTATACTTTAATTTTCATAGCAGATGGAATCCTTCAAAGTATGATTTTAGCTCTAATCTTGGCCTCTCTCTTAACGCTCCTTCTACTTCCCCTAAAATAGAGGCTGTAACAGCACATGTCACGTAGAGCTTTTGAGAAAATTTTTAACAGCGAGAACTAATTAGCATGCTCTAAAATACAGATAGGGCTGGGAGTTGAGAGAGACTCTTTGGAGAGAGACAGTTTGAAATGTGCGTGTGTATTCACACTGATACCTTATTGCATCAGCCAGTATCTGACACTCCTCTGTCTGCACCTGAGATCAAGCAAGAGCTTTCCTAAAAGTGAAGGGAGTTTGCTTAGCAGAACTAGAAGCTTCCCTTGCCTTTCCCCAAGTGAAACTTTGCCAAAAGTCTGGGGGTTTTTTGTTATCTCCTGGCAACGCCTACTTGTGCCTTTTTCCTTCCTGAAATCCCCAAATTTCCTGGACCTGCTTAAGCAATCCCATGTGCAGGATGTGAAAGTTAAGTAGAGGAGTATAGTGTGTGTGTCCCAGAACGCCAGCCCCACAAGAAGGGGATAAGCACCGATGTATAATACCACGTGGGCTGATGGAGCACTGGTACTGCTGCCTGCCCCAGAGCTTACCGTGTGCCTCTCGTGCACTCGACACTCGACAATCTTTGCCCCATGTAATTCCTATGACAGTTCTAGAGCATACATACTATCATTATCAACATTTTGCAGTTGAGATAACTGTGGCTTAGAAACCTGCTCATCTAAAGTCTGTGCCCTTAGCTGCCGCACCATACCTTCCCAGGATTTCATAGTTTTTAATCTCTTTAAAAATGGAAGATTAATAGTCTGGATTAAGCTACAGCACTGTTATTCTGAATTCCCTGATTTCTACTCTAAAACACACCAGCGCTGATTTTTGAAAGGATTAGAGGTTTTTCTTTTGCTCTCCCCAAACGAACCGATCCTCCCTTCAGAAGGTCCAGCTGTATACTCAACTTGGTAAAACCCTGTTGTTGAGACTATCTCAAGTTCCCATCGATTCAGGGAATCAGATCATTCTTATCAGAGCCCCTTGAAGATCAAAGGTAGTTATAAAGCGCATAGCAAGAGCCAAGGTGCGGGTAACAGCACCTCATAGAAATGCAGAAGCATCTGTGTACTTAACTCCCCACCTCAGCACACAGAGTGGCAGGGGGTTTCAAGGATTTGAATTCTGACTTTCCGTTAGAATAACAGCTGCCAAGAACAAGCCCTGAACGTACTACTTGTCCCCACAGAGTAGAATGAGCAGCTTATCATGCAGGTCTTTGTCGCGGTAATACCAACACCTGTTGTCAGGCTAACATTTAGAAAGTCCTAGATGGAATGCCAGGTCAGCCACGTGCAGTCTAGGGAACATGGCTGAGCTACAGATTGCTTGGAAGGAAGCTGAATTTTGGTTGCCATGGCAAGGAAAATGCAGACAATGAGAAGCTTTTACATGAGTAGCTTCTATGTCTCGTTATGATAGGCACGTCCAGCTGAGGGGCACTTTTTTGGTACTACCACCGACGTGAACGGATCAGATAATAAACACTAATTAGACAGCATTATCATGCTTCCTGGGCTTCACCGCAGAGGGGCACAGCTCCAGCTAGGTAATTACTTCTCTGCCAGATCGGGTTTTACGTGAGAATTGAGGGTTATGAGTGTAGTTTATTGACGGCCGATGATACCACAGGGAGGAAGGTCCTGAGGCGGGCTTATTAAGAACATTTTAGTCGACATGTTTTTCCATCAAGTTGTCAAGGTACCCAACCCCTGGTTAAAGAAATGCTTGCGATGGAAGTAGTGATTCTCAGCCGCGGGGGTCTGTTACCTCAGGGAGGTGACAAAATGGTGGGAGACTGTTCTCAGGTTGAAGTGGAAGGCATTTCCCAAAAAGGATGCCTTTGCCTAGCATGCTTTCCCAGTTTATTCCTCATGTGCAAGAGATGGCCAGACTC
This sequence comes from Camelus bactrianus, assembly GCF_048773025.1. Taxonomy (NCBI): domain Eukaryota; kingdom Metazoa; phylum Chordata; class Mammalia; order Artiodactyla; family Camelidae; genus Camelus; species Camelus bactrianus. The sequence continues at coordinate 50,623,381 of NC_133550.1, read as the reverse complement.
TATTACACTCTCCCCGAGAGATTATTTTCCCCCTCCCAGTTCAGATTTAAGTTCCCATGCAGTTCTGGGTAATGTTTAGAAGGTACTCAGACCTCAGGCAATTGATTTTCATAAAGACATAAACACACGTGCTTTGTTCCTTTCCACACCCTCTTGAGAAACTCCCTTTTCCCCAGGTCCTGCTTTTGCCTGAAAAGGCGGGGTGGGGTTGGGGGTGCTAATTCTCCTTGTTATTTACCCATACATAGTAAAGAAGCTATAGAAGAGGAAAAGAAAAGAAAAGAGAGAATTCAGGGAACAAAGTAAACAAATAAGGCTTTATCAAAAATTTGATGTTTACTGTGCTTTCCTTCTAGAAATGACCCATCTTATTAGAATGACATGGTTTTAGCCCTTTTCTTTTTAGCCCTGTTATTAGTATAAAGATTCAAAGAAAAAAAAAATTGGTTTAGTGCCCTGGCAAATGATTTGTACTTCAAACACGGAGTAGAGATTCCTGGGTTGTGATGAAGTATAAATGCCACAGTGTGGTCCCCTCTACGAATCACTAAGCAAATTCAGATATTGTAGAAATGCAAGCACATGTAGACTGCTTGTAAGATTTATGATTTTTCCCCAGGTAGTCTGAGTGGTGTTTGGTACTACCGATAATCTCGCATCATGTCTTCTATGAATACTCTAAGGGAAATTTATCCACACCTAAACAAAGCTGCTGAAATATTTATCACTGGCATAATGGAGGCTCTAATATGCTTTGCAGAACAGACACCTATTTCCATCACTTCCCTAACTATACTTTTTCCTGCTCACTGTAAGACAATAGCAAAGTAAATTTATGTGGTACAGATAGCTATTCAAGGTATCTTTATTTTAGTTAAATAAAGTGTTTTTCCTACCACAAAAAACAAACAAAAAAACTCCTTCTGCTTCTCTTATTACCCTTTATGAATATTTTGCTGTTGTCCCTTGCAGAATTTACAGAGTTAGACAAAACACACAGTAGAATGATTTGTATTTAATTAGGTTTATTTGTTGTTGCAACAGCTTTCAAATTCTTTCATTTGATGAAGGAGTGAATCCCTAGATTCCTCAGACACATGAAAATAAAAAAAGTTGAACCACAGAGAATTTGTACACTGCACTTCTCTGTTCTTAATCATGGAAGGACCTGTGGCTTTCTAGACAATGCCAGTCCCTCTTTATCTGTATTATTTTGATGAGCTAACAAGACGAATTCACCTCTAGAACATTAAAGACTGAACTGGGATCGATGGCACCAGGAATGTAACCTCCCTGGGGTCATACCTATTGTTTGGACTGCTCTGTGGAAGCTAGAATCTTACAGAAGGATTATTTGTGTCCTGGTTACTCAACTCGAGGATTCACCATCCTCTGGAAAACATAAGGGGTAGGCTGAGAGGTGATCATTTTAATTTAGAAGATCTTTCATCAATAAAGGAAATTGAGTTTTAGTAATTGAAGCAAATTCTCCATATGCATCATGTTTTTGTATTTTACTGGGTCCTGAACTGTACAATCAACATGGCAACTAAAGAGAAGTTCCCAGCTTTGAAAATATCCAGCGGATTTAAGGATTGTTTACCACTTGGTTACAGTAAATAACAATACTTAGTTGCTCATTGCAATCGCTAATACGTAAGCTTTTGTGTAAAAGTCTTTATAGCACATATTTTACATACAAAATAGAAAGCAAATTTTACAGGGTTAGATTTGTATGCCAAAAATAATTTTTAGACCACCTCTTTCATGTCTGTAATTCCCTAACTCTGGGGTATCAAAAACAAGACTAATTGAACAGGTTAGTATTAAAATAAGAATTTATCATCTACTGAGACCTGTAACCAGAATAGGTATAAGAAATATTCAGCTAATCACATAGGCAAGTAAAATTTGTGAGTTCAACAGCAACAACAAAAAAATTCAGTAGCTTTACAATGCGTAACCATATGGGTTATGGACAAAAATCCAATGGCAGTGAGATTAATGACTATTTTGACAAACCTTTTCGACACCAGCCTGGGAGCTCTGGAGCACCATATACTTAGAGCCACATGATGGCTTTAACTTATAGTCCCATCATCTCAAGTTTTGAGTAGAAGTTTATCAGCAAACAAGAATGAAACTTGATTCAGTATTGTGGGCAGATGTGAGAAAAAACATCACTTATTATATGATAGGTTTAGTTGGCTTGCTCCTGAATTACATACATTATGTTCCTAATCTGTTTATATAGAGGTGCTTAACAAACCTCAATCTTTGAATTATTGTATGATTGTTTACTCTTTTCTGCCAAGAGTTATTCCCACCAAGCAATTTATCATCAACAGCTGATGGGGGAGGGGGCAAGTATTGGATGGCAGTGTGGACCAAGCCACTGTCAAAAAAAAAATCTTTTTTCCCCAAACTACAGAGATAAGAACTATATAAATCAGTTATTGGAAGTGAATTCTCAAGAATGTTTGTATATTTTTTGTTTTCTACCTATTTGTGGATGCTCAATCAAGGTTTATGTATATTCATTGATTTTTTCAAGTCTGATTAACCTTAAAAACATCTTGAGTCTTTATGCATATCCCCCCAAAAATGTCACCCACTATTAAAATTAAAGTCACAATATCAAAATTACTGGCAGCAGAGTGCCAGGATTTACAATTCAAAATGGTGTCAGGGCAAAATTGTGAGCTCAATTACATACGCAGGCAATTACAGATTTTAGAATAAATTGGTGTATTAGGCCAAGGTTACCAATTCTAGGGGACCATCAATCGAATCTGAGTATAAATTCGATTACTGATGTTTTAATTCAGAAAAATGTGTTGTATATGAACACACTAAATGAAAGAAATAAAGCCATGAACAGAATGTGCCACTGGTGTCTTGGGTGAGAGCAAACATGGTGATTCCTGACTCTCCAGAGACTGCTCCTGTCCCTGCTCTTGTCAGTTCGCCGGACAGAGTGGTCCACCACTCAGTGACAAGCTAGAAAAGTCCTGCCGTCAAAAGGAAGACAAGCCTTGTTAGGGAAACTCAGGCCAGCCCACGGCTAAGGTAGTGCAGGTGAACGTCATGGCCGGGGTCTCCGACGCTGTTCTGGTGGCGTCAGAACTGCTGCTTTTAATCGACACTGGCACATCCTGGGCCTTAAACTAACATGTAAGGGTTGCTCAGTCCATCACCCTGCTATTGGATAAAACTGCTTGAAACCATTCCCAAAGGTACCTTATCTCTCTTCAGAGAATTGTTTGATTTTCAACAAACCAAATATGTACATATTATAAATATAAATGTAGATAACATAAATTATATAGTTCTATTTGGAAATGATACATTACCAGCCCCCCCAAAAAAAAAAGTTCACAAATTTTAAGATTCCTTTGGAAATAGCCACACTTTTCTCCCAAATATGTTTTTGGGGTTTTTTTTCTATCCATTTTGTTTTTTATCACATGGACTATCTTCCACGCCCATTGTGCTTTTATTAAAAATATTAATAACTACTCTACTTTCCTGAGATTCCTTAGCATTTGAATCTTTAAATATCCATTATGACCGTAATCTCTGTAACCTTTTAATGATTTACAAAAATCCTCAGTGCCCTTTCCTGAAATTCGCAGTTTCCAGGCTTCCACACGCAGTCTCATGGCCCCTGGGTCAGAGGGTGCCTCTGCAGGACCCTCACACTTGCTTCAGTTTCCCATCACTCCCTACCTCTCTTCTCCTGCCTTGTTCACAGTCCATGTTTCTACAGTTCTACATTCTTCTCACTTTCTCTCCCAGCATGGACCTCACATATGTGAAAAGCATTCTGTTGGAATAACCTATTGCAACATTTTATAAAGTCATTCTGAATATGACTGACATAAAGCTGTCTGCCTAGTCAGGTGCCTGTAGGGGATAAAGGAAGTGAATATGTGATTGGAAACATTATTACAAAGGACAATTATAAGCTAATATCTTAACCTGTCTTTCTTATCTTATCTCAGTTTATCTCCATTTTCAGCCCTTCTGCTATCTGCACCCTCTTACCCACCTTATTGTCTTTGAATATGTTATCTAGCTAGTAACTAGTATTCCTTCATAAAAGGCATATATTTATACATCATATGCTTTTGCTTGAACAGACAGTAACTGTCAGACAGCAGTGGCCCAGAGAAGCGACTGGGAATTAATGGTAATTCATAAGTTAACATCTGCTTCTTTTTTCTACCTAAATTTAATGAAGAGAACATTAAACTGAGTTCTAGTCACAGCTATACCATCATGAGAACCATAGCCATGGGCAAGTCACATTGTCCAGGCATCAATCTCTCAAATGAAAAAATGAAACTATTTGACATCCAATGCTGTTCTCATTTTTTAAAAAATCAAATGATTCTATTACTTTTTTTTATTATTAAATAAAGTTTAGAAAGCTGCCCTATCAAATGAAGTCACTGTAAAGAAAAAAACCACTGTGAAATAATTTCAAATATGAAGCTATGTCAGTTGTGCGGTCATTTTTGGAGTATTTCTAGCTCGTCTTAATCACTGTTTTCTTACTCTTTCCATTTTTTTTTTCTATGTGCATTTGATTCAGGATGACGCACAAAATTTTCTTTTTATGTGCATTCTATTAGGGATGCCAATTAAGATTTAACTTGGTTATTTTAAAAGTTGTTTATAATGTCAATGAATTCCTAAGAAATGCCCAAATAATAGTTGCTAGGAGAGAAGCTAAAATGCCTATTAGACGGTCTTGGAAATTTCTGTAATAGCTGTAATATCTAATTACCTATAGATCAGCTCAGTCCTGCTTAATATACAAGTAACTGCTAGGCATTAGAATGGTTTGACCAATACATGCAATTAAGTGGATGTGTTTTAACCCTTTTCTTAGGAGGTTGCTTTTTATGACATGAGCATTAGATATATTTAATCCAAAATCTTTTGGCATCTTACAAAGAACCATTAAGTTTTCATGAACACTTAATGTCATTTTGCCACATTGAAAAAAAAGAGCCTCTCCATCCTGTGCACACTTTCTCCTACTATAGTTGTACAAATGCTGAAACACGTGTGCCTGTAGCTGTAGGGGGGGCTATGGGTGGAGCGAGGTCAGAAAATCCCTGCAGTGCCCTTGTAATATGTTTCCAGTTCCTCACTCACCATCTTTCAACCCTTTCCTTTACCTGTGTCTTTTTTCTCATCAACATTTACATACGAACACTTTGTCTTGCTTCTTTCAAAAAACACCTGACTTCAGGGGAAGGATTCTATGCTTGAAACAATGTATGTTTGGTAGTGGTAAAGATTTCTAAGAAGAATTTCCATATCCTATTCACAGAAAAACTTAAGCAGGTACTTTAAATCCCAATTTCCAGCACTAAATATATTATAAAAATTATACAAGGACATGACATATGCATGTCTTCAGTCTTCTTTTGTTAGGACATACCTAAGTCTTGCTGTTTAACAAACTCCAAGGGAACTCATTTTTGAGGGTTATTAAGGGTGCGTATCCACAACGCTTGAAACCTGGCTATCCCATGTTCAGAAAAACATGCTTGATAAGTATGATTATCCTACTTGTCCGTTACTCTCCATGACTAGCTACTTGCAACAGAATTGTGCGTAATTACGTTATCCTCATTCACATTTGCAAACCCTGACAAGACATAACAACATGGAAATATCAGCTCTGGCTCAATAGATTATGGTGTCATCACATCTTTTAGCAACACAGTGTCAGCCATAGTTTTTATATAACTGTATCTTCATCACACTGTAAAAATTCTGGTACAGGCTGTCCGTACTTTTCCCAGTATCATGTCCCCTGACAGACCTAGGAAGCCCTCAGTTAAGAGAGCCAAGGAGAAGGAAGAACGTTTTTAGTGAGCTTCAGAAAGTAACCTCAGATGCTGCCATTTGCTAAGCGCTTGATACAAATCAGGCACCATGCTACGTGCCACACAGACGAGTCCATCTGATCCTCCCAGCAGCCCTGTGGCCTAAGCACTGCGTCATCATCATTTTGCAGATGAGGAAGCTGAAACATTTAGAGCTTAGGTGATCGCCCGTGATCACAGAGGCAGAGCTGAAGTCAAGTTCATCTGGCTCCTGCATCGCCACTCTATACTGCACCGAAGCCAGTCATTTGTACTCAGATTTCCTTTGTGATCTCACCCTAAAATGCTGCCAACCCCATCCTAAAGGTTGAAGAGATTCAACCTTCAGTCCTAGCACGTGTAATAGGATGCCATTTTAAGTGTAACTCTAGAAGTATCCAAGAACATTTAGCTTGCTTGGCAAGCTCCTCCTCAAGTTGAATTCAGTCTTCCACGTGCTCCCGCCACCCAGTGCAAATTATGTCACCAGAAGCACGGTGACAGTCTTTACTTTCAAGATCAGTCACAGTCACTAGGACCAGAGGTTAAACAGTTGTTCCCAATCAGTGGAGTGCATTAGCGTCTCCTGGGCTACCTGTTAAAAATACAGGTGCCCCAGCCCACCCTAGGGATTCTGATTCAGTATCTCCGGGATGGGGTCTCAGGACCTACGTGTAACAACTCCTGATTATTCTGATGCAAAGTCCTCAAGAATCAGCCTTCAAGAAACACTAGCTTCAAGATACACAGCACAAAACAAAGGACAGAAGTGGTTTTTGAAACAAATGGTCAAAGAAGCTTTCAGAAATTCCTTCCCAATTCTGAAATGTGTACATCTGGGGGTGCCAGCATCCGAGTGCTCTTGAAAGGCCCCCTAAGAATGGGAAAATCTAATTTAATAACACAGTCCATTAGGTCATTAACTCCAAAGTATGTATTAGGAAGGTGGCCAAGAGCTAAAGTGGACCATTTTCATTATTTTCTGAACGTGGGAAAGATGTTGCCAAGAGCAAAGAGGAGATGACATGTAATCACTGAAAGAGAATCTTCAGTTGATCCCCCAGCAGTTTTGAAGAGACAGTGAGAATTGCACATGATTACACCACTTAAGAAAATGAGAGAAATAGATGGATGTATTTTTATTCAAGATGTCTGATTTGTGGTGATCAGAAATCAAGGAATTTTAAAATACCAAGGAGTTCAAACCTTCATGTGGGGTTTGGGAGACGATGGGCAAAATGCTAGATGTCACAACTGAAAATGAGGCCATCGATATATTGGTTTTGAAAGCTATATATGGCAAACATCAGTCCATCAAGGAAAGCTCTGCAATTTGTATACATTGTAAGTTCTTCTCCAAACGTGCCACATCTGCCCTGTGAACAGCACGCGTCAAAGACATAATCACCCATTCTTCAAAGAGCATTATCAGTAGACACGTGAAATATGATAACATGCTATTAGTCATTGTTTCTCCCAAGTTATGGTTTAGATACTGTTCTGTGAGAGTATCTCCATGGCTACCACATTTTCATTTTTTTTTTTCATGTGTGTTTGAAACACTGTAAGTAGGCAAGTTTCCATGGGAATACACTTGGGTTACAATTTGAAAACAAAATAATTACCATCCATTGTCTAAAAAATCTTTTTGTTCCCTAGCACACCTACAAAAATCACATCAACTTTTGCCTTTGTGGGAAAACTACATAGAACAGGAAAAATAATAATGATATAGATAGATTGCATAATTTATAGTAAAGCTGTCAGCTGTACAAAGAACATAGCAGATAATCCAGATTGTTGATAAGTGAGAATATTCATGGGTTTCCAGCACATGAGAACAGGAAGATGATGGACCATTCTTTACTCCCCATTTGGCCCCACCTGTGATGTACAGTTTACTTGGAGAATAAAGGACAAAGAAAAAGAGTAAAGAAAGACTATCATGAGGTAAACCAAATTTAAGTTGATGCAAAAATTTCAAAGACAAATATACTTACGTGTGATGTACGTAAAATAGTGATTCAGTTCAGTCAAGATTAATCTTTCCAATTACTAAAGAAATGTGATTATATCTAATCTGACCCTGTCTGCATAGACAGCCCTGAAAGCACTTTAGACTTCTGTCAGCCTCCATCTTCCCCTGCCCCTCTCTGATCTCTTCTGCCCTTTGGAGAAGGAATAAAGTCGAAGGAACTCCACCAGTATTAACCCTCTGCCAAACCCTCCATCTGTATGCTGTCACACTGGGAGAGTGAGGACCTTGATTCTGATGAACCTGAAACCTACAGCAGAGACTGCATTGAAGAGGGAATGTATTATTTGGCTGCAGTCTGCTCTAATGCTTGAGCATCTGATCACATGTATTATTTAAAATCAGTTACATCAACTGTTCACGTAGCCCAGGTAGCTGGGTGATCAGCACCTGGTCAATGCTAGGGGTGTACAGCTACTTATTAACTTGAACTGAAGTGGACCAACAGATGTGAATATGATTTGGCTTATCACCAAAGCAATTGTCAAAATGGAAATACTGCTTTTACTGAGAAGGAAAAATTGAAAACAGTGAAAAATGCAACTAGAAAATTACAGGAAGAAACTCACACACTGTCAGGTTTAACCTGTGTAGGCAACTGATCAACACTGATAGAGATAGATTGCCGTGACAGCAGACAGAACAGAGTCTGCAAGATGATTCAGCCCAAATATGAACCCATTTAAACTCATAGGGATCAGTAGCAATCAGAAGTTGATGACATGTAACCCACCCTTTATTCTCATGTTAAGAGGTTGACATTTTTCAGAGTTAATACATTTAAAGGTGCTTGACTATTGGGATAGGCATTGATTTGGCTTATTTTATGTTAGAGAAGACTTGTCTCAGCCCACATCAATAGACCGGAATACCTAACTAAATTCATCAAAACAGATTTCTGCTGCATCATTTCAGACGGGATCAGGTGTGTTCAGGGTAGTATGGTGGTAGGCGTCTATTGCATCATTTCAAAAAAAAAAAAACCACAGTATGTTTTCCTTCTTATCATTCAAACGCTAAAACATCTGGACCATAGATTTAATCTTACCAATGACGTGTCTACATAATACGGTTGTTTTGCTACTGAGAGTAATAGTCATTCAATGGATTAGCCTGTTGACATAAAATTATCTCCATAATTATCAGTGGAATTAAGGTTAAATGGATTAATCTCATGAGAATCCTAATGTTTTTAAACTACTTTACAGTACACTTAATTTTTTTTGTATAATTTCTTCATGCCAAGATGATCGTGAAAGGACCTAATGCATCATAGGCATTAAACCATTTGACAAATGAGAGAAAAGGAAAAAGAGAGGAAGACTGCTCATAAAGAAGACACCCATCACTCTTGCCTGCGCTACAGAAATTCCTCTGAATGATTTAGTTCTTTAGTTTAATTAGTGAAGTAGAGAGCGCCACATTTATTACAGACTTCAATAATCTTTGATTCATGAAGTAAAGAAACTTCTCCTAGGCCATGAGGAGTATACACTTCAGTCCAAGAGTATAATGAAAGGAGAAAAAGTACAGAAAGCAGACTAAGAGGGAGAAGAAAAAAAAAAAACAATTTTAAGTTGATGCCTGTCATATCAAAAATAAAATAACTTACACTTAAAATATCATACCACTCTTGGTAAAGAAAACCAGTATCCAGATTTTCCTAAGTTAATTAGTAATAAATTTAAGGAGGTTTCTTCTTATAGTTCACTAGACATCCATGGACTCTTTATTATATTATGGCAGCAAAATACTCAATACTTTGTGCACTCAATTGGTTACTATACCTAGAAATACAATTGGTTAATTAATGCTCAGATATGAAGTTACTTATAGTCATTTCTAAACCAAATGTTTTAATACTTTAGAAATTAAGGTGTTTATTATGTTGACCATTTAATAGGGTCCAAAGAGTATGCTAACAAATTTCCATGTGACAGTAAAGGAATCTTTATAATCTCTATAATGGTAAATTATCATCTGAATCACTCCCCTACAGGAAAGTTGGTTGATATGTTTTCTGCCCTAAATTAACTTTGTTTTTCAATTGAATACATGCTAGGAGAATATATTTGATAATTGTGTTGCATATTTATAAGTATTAAATATTTAAATATTAATTTATATATTAGTCCAATGTTTCTCAGCCCTCTCAGCACATCAGTCACCTTAGATTTTTAAAACACAGATGCCTGGGCTCCAGCCCAAGACCAACAGTTGGTTGAAGATCACAGGAAGCAATGATTTTTTTTTTTAGGTTTCTCCAGGTGATAATTATCTAATACAAAACTAGATGAAATGAATTCATCAGATTCTCTTCCTGGTTGAGAATAAAGGGATAGAGCTCAAAGAATAGAAGCTTTATAAATTAGTATGTATCCAGGCTAAGGGACATAATCACAGGGTAAATGGAGAAAACTGTAGCTCCAGTACTTTGCGTGGCTTGGTTCAAGGCTGGTATTTTTCAGACAAATATTTATTGAGCATTTATTTAGTGCCAGGCACTACCATAGAGATACTAGGAACAGAGAAGTTAACATGGTAGTTTGCCCTTAAGGAACTTACATTCTAGTGGGGAGAGAAAATGAGAATTAAAAAAGTAAAACAATTTGAAGTATTCATAGGTGCTATGAAGAATACCAACAGAATAGCGTAGGGGGTGAATACAGAGGGTTGACAGCTCTGGTGAGCAGAAACATTTGAAAACCTGGAGGAAAGTTTTTTAAGCAACAAAAAAAGTACCAAGCTCATGAGATGAGAAGAAGCGGTCTATGTCTGAGGACTGTCTGGAAGGCTGGCGCGGCCAGATCCCAGTGCACCACTGGGGCGTGTAGGGAGTTAGGCCTGAGAGGCGAGCAGAGGCCAGCTCTTTGCAGGAGCCCAGAGGCCTTGGAAAGGTATTCGCTTGCATTCAGCTGCACTGGGGTTTTAAACGAAAAGATGACAATGAGGAGATCTGCCTGCACGTTGGAATGTCACTCTGGTCACTGTCTAGAAGATGCTCTGGGGAGGGGGTGGTCAAAACTGGAGGCAGCCCCCCATTGCAGCAAAGTGCATGGTGGCTTCGTACTGGAAAGATTCTGATTCTCTAAATGTCACAAGTAATGATTTTTCTTCATCATTCTTCTAGGTCAAAAATTCCATACTACAAGTCTTAAAAATGAGGTGGGGTGGGGGGTGATTAATAGAAAAATACATCAGGATAGTTGCTTTCTCGAAGGGTATGTGATGTTCTAATCCTCACAGCTTCCAACCAAGAAAAGCTTACTCTGTGTTTCCCACCAGCAACTGGCCATTCTCTATTACTACGTAGAACTGAAACCTGACGTTTTTGTGTTTCCAAACATCTTGGTGAATTTTTAGTCTTATGGAATGAGGTTATGTTAACACTACAAACATTAGATTCTGGATTTCTGTTTAAAGCTGAAACTAGACCTTCTAGTTAAATTAATTTCTAAATATGAAGTACTTTTTCTGTTACTGTCAGTTACATTCCATTTGTCATTTATTACATTTCAGTAAGCAAGGTCGGTCTGATCCACTGAGGAGGAGAACGTGGGGGTAGGAGGGCCATACTACAACACAGCTCCTCTGAACTATGAGGGGAAATCTGTTCAAATGCTATTAAAGGAATTTCACACTTTAGGTGGATAGAACACTGTGCTCTGAGTTCATGGTAATCACTATCTTGTATTTAATAACTGATGTGGCTTTTCAGCAAGTACTGCCTTAAATCTTTTGAATTATTATATTCCAGCCCTATTTTTTTCAACTTTTTTATTGATTTATAATCATTTTACAATGTTGTTCTGGCCCTATTTCTTAACTTACCCTGGCTTTGTATTGTCAGCCACCTTAATTTTCCTGATGACAGGGACCAGGTATTACCTGTGACACGTGTCTTAATGCCTATTATGGTGGAAAATATGTGATAGGAAGTCAGTAAATATCTGCTGAACAAGAACATTTAGTGGAATGTGGTCCCCCTACCCCAGCAGCCAAGAAGAAAATACAGTAGATTTTAAAATGTGAATCAGAGTTGATGTATATAAATCAACATATATAAAGTTTTGTCAGCAACCGACATGTATCAACACACAGACAGGGTTTGTTGATGAGGAAAAGTTTTCTGGGAGGCCTCATCTGAAGTACCAGTTCAAGAAGACAAGGTGTCTTAAGTATATGGAATGGGTGTTTTATAAACAATGGAGCTCAGACGGAAGGGAGAACTTGACACTGGGAGCCAAAAACAATGTTTTCTGGTTCACGATTCCCTTAATATTTTTGTCACAGCCCTGCTAGGTGATCTCTCTCCAAACCACTGTCTAGCTTGATGACTGATTAAATAAAGCACGTAATTTCGGGAACCCTTCTCTGTATTCCTGCCTTCTTAATTAGTCATGTTGGCAACATTGATACACGGTCCAACATTGCCGTGTTTGGTCTCCTTTGAAATCCTGCAGTCTTAGAACCCTGTTATTTCAAAGACATGTCTTTCCTTAGGGGATTGGGATAGTGCAAAAATGAGAAGCAATGTTGATCCATCCTTTGATCTTTTCAAGTTTTAGGAGGGCTTTTGATATTGTTATTTTAGAGTAAGTATTGTCATAGGACATTGTAAACAAGTGATCTGTGGTAATTTGAATAATTATTTTTTGGCCTTTTAAAATGTCAGTCACTGTCTTCAGGAGATAATTTCAAAGAAAATATGATAAAAGATATGTAGAACTTCAGATGTGATGTTCTTATTCAGAAGTTTATTTTCCCTAGAATTAAAGTGCTTTTAAATATATTGCCAAAAGGAAGAAAAATAAATAAAACAGTCATGGGCTTTATTTATACTAGGAACCATCTAGTTATTACTACATTTATCTCATCTTCCCTCAGGTATCCAGAGAGAAAAGCCGATTAAGTCTTATCAAGCACATTTGATGATTGCTGATGGATTTGTTTTTAAAGGCATCTTTTCTATACATAGATGAGGAAAGACTAAAATTCTCATGTAGTGGATATTATGAAGAAGTGGCTTTCGTACTTCGGTGTAATTCAGAACCATCTGGAGGTGTGGTTAAAATGCAGACTGCGGGTCCCACTTACAGAGATCTGGAAGGGAGCTCAAGAGTTTGCATTTCCCCCAAGCCTCCAGGGGTTACTGGTAATGAGAACCAATGGAATAAAGCTAGGTGCCCTTCCTCTGCTCTTCTTGAGGAATAAAATTTAATTTAAATCCATTATATCTGGAAGAACAGTGCCTTTTAAGAGAAGCTTTATCTCTCACCACACTCATGTGCAGCTCTGCTGGACAAACCAGTGACCTGAATGAAAGCAGAGCTTATCTGAGTCCCTTTCTCTCTAAAGCCAAGGTCACTAGGTCATACCTCATCCTCCATCTTTTCTCCTATTTCTGGGTCTGACTTCTTCAAATACACTGGTCATACTCCACCGAGTTCAGACTCCCCACTCTACTCTCATTCCCCTTGCCTGACCATCCTTAATGTTTACAGACATCGTGTGATGTCACAGCGAGAAGCGGGCATGAGGACCTGAGGCTAGTTACCCAGCTAAGCCACGATTTCTCCGTCAAAACATGAACACCCATGTACAAGTTTTTACATGCATTTTCCATATTTTCAGGTAAAAAATTTATATACATATATGTTCTGTACTTGCAGTTTGCATTTTCAGTTTGCATTTCTGTAATTTCAGATAAATTACAATGATCTCACTGAATATCAGAATATAATCATCGTTTCCTTCAGAAGCTACCTTTTAGCTTGTAATAAAATCAATAACTTAAAAAAAAAAACACTTCTCCCAGCTATTGTTGATTGAATCCCATGACAACTTGTAGGGAAGCAAGCCTGATGCACGCAGCACACAAGAGAGCTTCTCTCCTCCTGCCTGCAAAACAAACTTCCTTTCCACCCTTCCAGAACTTCTGGCCCTACGTGTCATTACATTCATCTCCTTGTCAACTGTATTTGTACAGAGTGTACTAGGCACAGTATGAGAATGAAGATGCCCAGGAGGCTTGGCAGGGTTTTCAGTAAGCAGAGAAACACCACAGGATGGACTGATGGCTGCTTACAAGAAGGTGGAGCGGGCCAGGAAGTCAGAACTCTAGAACTTCGTGGCCACCTCCATCACCTCTGGCTAAACGGCTTACACCCAAGTAACCACACCATCTGACAGAGCACTGCAGACGCCACCACGCAATGTTTGATACGAAGTTTTAGACCCAGGGCACATTGCTGAAAGGCAAGTGCTACTTTGTTCACTCTTCTTACCGCCTTGTCATCTGTGCTGTTGCTGTATATCCATAGGACGTAGTAGTGTATTCAGTTTCCATGAAGTCCATGCGTGAACCTAGAAGAACTTACCGTCTTCATCCAAAAGTGCAAATATCTTCATTATATTTTCATTCACCCCTTTAGACAGTATCACAATAACCCATGTATAGTTTAAGAAGCACGACTGTAGCCATGAGGGACATGTCATCTGGCGGCCAGCTCTAACCAACAACGTGACCTTCAATCAACCTCTTCAGTTCCTTGTGTCTGTTACCCCATCTGGAAGATGGACCTAAAGCTGCCTGGCTAATCGACTTTTTATTGTTAGTATGATATGTATCAAAATGCTTCACAAAGTCAAAACATATGCAAATGGAACCTGGTGGTTAGCTTAAACGAACATTATTAACTAGACGTCAGCTATTAGCGTTTCTATATACCACACATAAAGAACGTGCTATATATCCCGGTAACATTTTCGCTTAGCATTCATGAAGCTAGTAAGAGAAACCCCAGGATGATCCAGCATGGGACAAAAAGCCAAGCTTGTTACTTCTACTTCGGAATAACTCTCTTTTCTGAATCCTCCTGTTGGCTAGCTGATATCTGTAAAAAGAATTTTACTTTCCGGTTTATTTCATGGACCAAGAGGAGATAACCGCATGCAAGAGAGATTAAAAATAATAACTCAATCTCAAACTTTTTAGGAAGAAAGAGAAGGCGGAGTATCTCTGGGGTTTCCCAAACAACGCTGTTCGCAGAATGGAGGCTTTAGCACTTTGAGAACCGTGGGGCCCTTCACAGAACCTTCTGACACTGGAGTCGACCCTCCAAGGTTGAGTCAATCTGCCCTCAACCCCTCGCAAGCTCAGACCCTAGGAATTCCTCCCCTGAAAAAGCTTCCAGGGCGCTCAGCCCAGACTCCCCTCTGGAGCTGCTGTCTCCCACTTGGCCAGTAGGTGCTGCTGTCTCAACACGTGTGATTCTCCCTCCAGCCCGAACGCAACGCCAAGGTTTCCAGCTCCCGGAGATAAGATCTCATCTTATTTCAAACCCAGGTTTTGTTTTGTTTTTTTTTAAACTGCGGTTATCTAGGATTGATCCATTCTGAAAGCTCTCATTTCTGTTCATAAAGCCAACTTGAAACAAGGCAGCCCCGAGAACGGCCCCCTCTTGGATGGGCACCTTCACAGGGCGGGTTTCCACAGGTGCGCCCTCGATGCTACAAACCTCAATAGCCCCCTACCTTCAATCACGTTGATGCTGGAGGCAGGGAAAAAACTGCAACAACATGAAAAGAGTAAGCTCAGGAAAGCTTACGGCTCCCCAAGAGCTGTTTTGATGTAAAGATCTTTGTGAACGCTCATTAAATCCTCAGTGTGTGAGGCAGGACTTCGAGAAAATTCAAAATGCAGATAATAAGACACCACATCCACTCACACTGACACATTTGTGAAGTGTTCAAAATACGCCAACGAAACTCCACGTGACTCCCCCCTCATATTAAAGGCCGGAATTAGCTTTGGTTAAACCGCAGTCCCAGTGAACAGTTACCTACTTGGGAGACCGTTTTGTTACGACGTTGACCACAAACAAGACAATTTAAAAAGTGATTTAAAGCATGGTCCCCGGGACGAAGAGCAGGTGAGGTTCTCTTCCTGGGCACAGAGCAGCCCCTTATACCGTGAATATTCAATATATCCGCGTAAATGATAAGAAAAGGCATTAAGTGAGGGGTGTGTATGATGAGAAAAGCCAGTACGCGCCGTTTTCCCAGTGCTTTTACTGACTGGAAAGTATTGCTAAGGAAAGGCTTCTCCTCAGGCTTCAGCCAGAACCTGAGTGGCAATGAGACCTCGTAGGAGTCTCCAGAGGGACAAAACCAACAGGAGGGATACGTGTGTGTAAAGAGGGAGAGAAAACTGAAGGAACGGACTCACGGTTCTGTAGAGGTTGGCAGGGGAGGTGGGAGGCTGGAGACCGAGGGCAGCGCTGACGTCCCGGCTGGAATCCGAAGGCAGTCTGCTGGGAGAACGCCCCTCCTCGGGAAGGGTCGGCCCTTTTCTGTGAGGACCTCCCATTGGTTGAAGCCCACCCCCACCACCCCGTGACCTCACTTTAACTTAATTACCTATTTAAAGGCCCTGCCACCGAACACAGTCACATTCCTGGGGGTTAGGTCTTCAACGTATGAATTAGGGGGACAGAATTCAGCCCATCACAGGCCTCAACGAGTGTCATCATGGTCTAGAGATTAAGAAAAAAGAGGTGGGGAGAGGCTGGTAAAACGTGTGCTTCTTGGAGCAGCAAATTCTCAAAGTGCGGTTGGAGGCCCCGCGGCATGAACACCACCTGAAAGTTATTAGAAATGGAGCTTCTCAGACCACCTCCCCACCCGAGATCGACCGCATCTGTGAGTGGGGCGCAGCAGCTAGGTTTAACGAGCCCTCCAGGTGATTCCGATGAAGGTGAAAGTTCAAGAACATCTCAGAAGTTTCTTGACTACAAGAACAATGCCGCCTGCGAGATTTTCCAGCCGACGTGGGTGTCAGCGTTGTTTAATCTGTGGGTTTTCTTTAAATGTATTAAGCTGAGTCATATTTTAATAAATGGGCCTTGGAATCCATTTTACTCTTATAAACTGGAACTGAAGCCAGAGCTCCAAGGATAAGCATGATGAGAAACTGCAAAGGGGCTTGGCCTCTGAGTATAGGTTTCACAGGGGGAAAGCATGACTGTGGGGACCCAATAAAGCTAGTTTACCAAATACCAGGGCAGTCTAATTGCTCTCTGTCTGGTTGGAGGCCACAATTACCTAATGCAATTCCTAGGAATGGCAGGCTAAATTATAAAGGTTGAGCTTAGTAAAATTCATTCTACTTGCCTTCTTAAAAACGAAACTCTAGAAACCGAGCTGTTAAGTGGTCACTTTTGAGCAGAAGCCGAATTTATACTATGCTACCCCGGGGCCCCAGATGCCCTCGACACCCTCACAACATTAGCCTCTCCGAATACACTGGGCAGTAAACCTCTGGCCATGCCTCTCACCAGGCCCTTTGAGTGGCCACACCACAGCAACAGGAGGAAAAATGTTGAATTCACCTGTGAATTACTTCCAAGCCTCAGCAGATGGTCAGATCTACAAATGAGGACACAAATAACCAACTTATCTGGAAAAGCCAGTGTCATCTGAGGCATGGATGCTACCTGGTGGTCAGGTACCTGCCCCTGAAGGGGGAAAGCTTCTGCCCAGGAAACATCCCCACCTCGCCCAGCACAGACAGTCCTCAGAACCTGAGCTGTGGGACCGCCCTGTAGAGCACAATGAAATCCAGCACATAATCACAGTTGTGTAATTTATAGGGCAACAATTTCCCAGGGCTTTGGGGAAAAGGAGTATTTTGGGGGGAGCCTAATTTTTTTTATGTTGGCTATCAAGAAAAAGATTGTGCCAGTGGCCCTTTTGATTGAACTTGGACCTAGATACACCTTCTCTGCGAAATTCTGTCACAGAATCACAACTGCGAGCTTAACCCACTTGGGCAGGACCTTCCGAATGACTTCAGAGCCAAGTGACCTTCAGAATGACTTGCAAGTTGCAGTGTTTGACTGTGTCCAGATGGAATAGAGAGCATTTTCACAATGAGCAATTATATTATTGGTCAATGATCAATATCTTATCAATTACCATTGATTGAGAAGTTGACGTTTGCCTGGTGCCACGAGAAAAAGTTCAGTCCCATGGCTGGAAGCCAGTGTTCTAGAGAAATAGCTGGCGAGGTAATCCATATTCTTTTTTCACTCCTCCGTGACTCACTCTGGGTTTGTCACCAGAACTCCCCCTGGGGTGGTCTGTTACCTGTGACTAACCATACTGTGTGGGCCTCTCCCATTAATAAGTGAAATCAACTTAAACTTAGCACCAGAAACTATCTTGAAGGGAAAACAGGCTCGTAACAGTAGCTTCTCCTGGCTTTTAGAAGAAAAGAGGCCGTCCCACATGTATGTTACGGGCCTGGGTGATGAGACAGGTAGGGCTCTGTCACCTATCGTGACTCTGTAGCACCAGGTGGCGGGACTGCCACCTCCCTGGCCCACTTCCCCTCCCCCAGCCCCGTTACCCAGCTGCTCCCTAGAGTTGCCTCCCCATCATTAGTCAGGAAGCCGTAAAAGAAAGACAAATTTGAACCCTGGCACAGTTATCCGAATTTGCTGAACCGTCGGGAGGCTCTGATGGCCACATTCTCAGAAGCGCACATACTAAACTCCAGGAAGATCCGGAATCTTCTCTGTGTCCCGCTGCCATCCCAGTTCTTGGCCTCACTTGCAGGTGGCTGTGTCTGCCACACATCTGTGACTCGGATACATCAAGGCTCTTGTCCTGAAATCAGAAGAGGGTCAGCTTTTCTGTGTTCCGTTAGTTCTCTCGTACGTGGACCACACAGCGCTCTCTGTTTCAGAGCGGCGGGTCAGGCGGGACACTCAGAGTAGGTGCACGTGGCTGTCCTCCTCCCCTCCGTCTTCGGCCACATGGCCACCTCGCAGAGACCTCCTCTTCCCAGCTCCTCCTCCTGCAAACAATAGTCTTCGCTTTCTAAATCCCATTGACATTACCTTCTAGCACTGGCCACCACCCAAAGATGTTGCTTCCAGAACGAGTTGAATAGGGGAGCTCAAATGTACGGGGGAATATCCCTGACTCTCCCCTGGAATCAGTTCGGCTCGGGTATTACACGCGAACTTACAGCACATGTATGTAAAGGCAGCTCTGGGTGAGCCAGTCTGAACAGGAGGTGGCAGTAGTGGCCAAGGTATTGGGGTCCCTTCTCCAGTAGTTCTAACAAAGGGCAATTCCTGCCTGTTGTTTGTCCATTCTGGGCGTAGTTTTGCCTCGCCAACGCCGAGTTGTGGAGTTCCCAAAACTGTTGAAGAACTAAAAATTTGTCAAATGGAAGGCTGAACAAAAGAGCAAGGTGGGAGCTGCTACTCACTGCAAAGGAAAGGAGGAGCCCGCAGAGAACCAGGTGCCCCCGCGTAGGCTGGCGCTAGTGAGAGTTTTGCGGAGAGCAAGGACGGGAGACCTAGTGCACCATCTTGCTGAGACTCCAGGCAGAGTGACCCAACCATGGGTGACGGGGGTAAAGAGGCCTTCCTCACAGACTTCACAAAGGGTCAAATATGCTAAGATCCAGGAAAACCTTGTAAACTCTGACATGCGACAAACACACGAGGAAGGCTTTTTTGTTGGCTCGTCCCTGCACCTCCAAAGGTCCTAGACCTCTTTTTTTTTCCCTTTGTTATCTTTTTTGTCACCCAGGTAAGATGGCCAGAAGCACTTTGACCATGGGTCTATTATTTTGCATAATTACAATTTCCTAGAGAGTCATGGTACACAAATTACACTGTAATAGCTCTGAATTCTTTGCTTCATCCAGAGTCTACAATTACACTCTCACCCAGGCTCTTGGCATCTGTTGTTCTTGATTTATGAAACCTTCTGTTCTCCAGTCTCCTCATTTCTTACCTCTGACTCCTTTAAGACTTACGAAACGCAGCTGCAAGGTCAAATTATTCATCGTGACTGCATTACATTCTCAGGTGTTATCATTTACTGTCTTAATAAAGCAGGCAGCTAGTTCCACAATAGTCTGTTTAATTCACTAGGTAATTGCTCAGCCTTCACCATATAATCCCCATCGCACCCCTTGTGAGGATTCCAGAACCACTGTGTTGTGGTTTGAGTCATCTATTCGTTTTGCCACATGTATTAATTAAAAATTTATTTCTACTCAAATACGTGCTGGATCAAGGGCTGTGCATAAATTAAGCAAATGTAACTAATCTTATAACCAGTTTCACTTGGAGTGAAAATAGCCAGCAGGTTTTCTGGTAACTTCCAGATACTTCCAGGCCCTTTGCAAAAGTTGGAAAAAAGAAAATCTAATACTTGAAGTATCGCAGAATCACTTTGGGGTTAGGAGGTAGAAGATTTATGAGGCCGGCGACCATAACAATTTTTAATGTAGGTAATAAGGCAGAGATATATTATTTCCCTTTGCTCCACTTGTGACTAAGAGAGAATTATCTCCACAGTAAAATTAGACCCAACTAGCCTCTGGTACCTGAGTGGCCAAGAGGTACATGCATTCCCAGCCCAGCTGCACTAGTGAGTAGGGTGTAATCTAAAGACCATCATCTAAAGCCAGTCCTCAGTTTTATTATTCATTTTGCCGCCTTGATCATTTTTCTGCACTCATTTGGCTTGAAGGCACAGACATTCCCCGTTGATTATCTCGACTTGGCAGTGGTTTTCTGCTACACATTTTGATTCCTAATATGGTAGCAAGAGAGGGTTTTGTAAGAGTTCCAGCGAGTTTCTCTGGGCTTGTGGAATGCAGGGAGGAAAGACTCCTACAGAGATGAAAACAAGACCATTTGCATTGATAAAGGGAAAGCTAAAATAAAGAAAAAGGGGATGTCTCTCTGTAAATACATGTTTTTCCCTTTTTTTTTTTTTCTTTTACTCTGGCCACTGTCATTTCTAATAATGTCTTCAGTGGTGGGGTGGAAGAAATTAATGTTGTGGTTTTTAGTTGCCTGTATTGTCACGTCATTTTAAATGTCATTTTGAAATGCCCAAGTGTTTTCTTACAGAAGCAGTGCTAACAAAATAAACTTTTCGTCATCATCAAGATTTAAATCTTTGAAGCACGCAATCACGCTACTCTCTAAATTAGCTAACGATGAAATCTGAGAAAATTAGTTGCATGTCCCCAAAAGAGAGTAAAATGTTTCGTGCAGTCCATTCATGATACAAACTTGACTGCTCCTCTTAACTTTTGTAGCCATATGACTGAATGCTAAAGAATCCGTGTATTGATTGCTCCAGAGTTCGATACAATTTTTCTCTCAAAGCCATGAGTTATTTCACAGAAATACTCATTTGGTAAAAATTCCTGTAACACTACATCCCGGATGATGAACTTGCCTTTAGTAATAGGCTCCTTTATCCTAAATGTAATCATTCAAAGCCTCTATACTTTAACAAGGCACATTTGCATGGGTGTAAAAATGGCATTATTTTCATCACGACTAACATCCATTTAATGTTTAAATTTTATACCATTAAGAATTCCATTTGGCAGCTGCTGCCTCCGTATTGGCTGGATCAACATTTAAGATCGTGTCTAGATGGGCTTGTCTGCTCCATCCAAAAAAGAGAAATCACTAATGAGAAAGTCATCTAGAAATTTCAGAAACTCAATATGCTAGTGTAGATACATGTGAAAGCATGGGGTTTTTTATGATGCTCCGAATCTTTTCTTTTTCTGGACAACCGATTCTAAGAAGCCCTTCACTAAAGGGTTCTGATCAGTTAGAAACAACCACAAACACACTAAGTCCATGGCTACAAATAGCTGAAAACCCCCAAATCACAGTAGTTTAAAAGAAACAGAAATGAATGTTTCTATAATATGAAACAGTGTGAAGGCAAACAGTCCAAAGCTGACATGGGGTCTCTGTCCATCCCAAGGAACCTACCCTCTACCTCTGTCTTCTGCCGTCCTGCACACACAGCTTCCATGTCACGGACCCGTGGGGCAGCCAGTACATCTGTCTGAGAAGGGAAAAGGGAGAAATAAAGTAAACCCATGCCCTTCGGTGGGGGTTCTTAAAGTCCCCACATAGTACTTCCATTTACATCTCAGTGGTCTGAATCTAGTCTTGACCACCTTTCCTGCAAGGGAGGCTGGGAAATGTCGTCTTTTAGTTTAGCGATGTGCCCAGCTAAAAATTGGGGAGCTAAGACTAAGAGAAAGGGGTGAAGTGGACATTGGAGTAGGCAACACACAGTCTCCATCAATCATAGATTCACAGGCTCCTAGACTTGCTGTCATTGCCACAAATAACTTAGTTCTTCATGCATATTCATATTGGTTTATTTAAGTTAGAATTAGTTTTTATGTTTCACTAATGTAAATATATACACATAAATTATAAAAAATTTTGAAAATGCAGATAATTAGAAAAAAATTTAAACAACCTTAAATTTCACCACCCAGAAATAAGTGGGGTTAATTTTTTGGTACCTATCTTCATACACACGTGTTACCTAAATACTTTTCATAATGAAGTTGGAATATACAAAGTGTGCTAATTTTTTACCTGCTTTTCTAACAACACAATACTGTGAACATCTTTCTGCATCAATAATCTTTTCAACAGTGTTTTAAATGACTATAGATCATTTCTTTATGATTATACCATAGTTTATTTAACTAACGTCCAGTTGGTAAACACTTTCGTCATTTCAACTTTTCCTGTATTAGAAACCATACTGCAATTAGTATCTTTGTCACTAAGTCTTTGCTCATATCCTTAATTGTATCCAAAATATATCTTAGAAGGCATATTTTCTGATCAAAGATATGCATATATTTTGCTATGCTGGATTCCCCTTCAGAAAAATGGTTAACATTTTACATCATTATCCTCCCATTCTCATATATGACTGTACCCTTTGACTGATGAGTGTTATGTAATTTTTTTAAAGTCTTTGCCAATTTGATGACAAAAACATGGATTCTCATCCTTTTTTTTTTTTTAATTTCTTTGATTACTATTGAATTGGAGTATTCTCACCTTGCCTTAGGTTTAGCCTTCTTTATGATTCCAAAAAGATATGACAGGAGAAAAAGGGGTTCATGGATTCCAGTTGGGAACTGCTAACTTCTGACTGAAAGGCACAAGTCCCTGGTTATCAGATAAGTCATGTATGCTCAGATAAGTCATGTATGCTCATGCACATAAAAGAAGAAAGTATCCTTCCATTCCAAGTTGTACTCAGTGAAGATGCCACCTGACCTCTTCCAGTAAGGGACCTCAATGTGCTCCTCCAGTTTTTAAAAAAGAAGCCACCATGCTCTGTGCTTGAAGGACAATGCATCGTAGATGATTAATGAGTCTTCCCCATCCCAGGCATTCCCTTGAGTTGACCATCAAGCTCTCGTCTCAGCAGAGTGGCAGGTAAAAATATTCAGAGGGTCTCAAATTAAATTCAGGTAGTCTGTAAACCACACTGAGTGCCCAACATCTTTCATGCCAAATAGGATATCTCCTATCTAAATTTGCAACTGAGCTGAAAACAGTTTTGCGCCTTTCAAAGCTGATGATGTGCCAGAGTGAAGCCAGGGTGATGTACAGCAAGTAGCCGGATCGCAGCATGCCAGCCAGACAGCTGTTGGTACCATTTCCTGATGTTCACTAAGTAGAGAACTTCACATACCTTAGGCACATGCTCTCTGTGAATGGAACCGGTCTATTTCCTTGCTCGGGAGCTGTATATATTAGTCTGTAGCCGTTTACCTCTGCAGCTTTTTAATTCTTTGTGCCCAAAAACCAATCAGTAAATCAAGAGTTAATAGTAGAGATCGTTTGAACACCATAGGAGAATTCCCAATTAGACCATAAGGACAAAACTTCAGAAAATTGCATGCCTGAATAGCAAGATGCAAGTAAACATTGGAGAAAGCAAAATAAACTTCATCTTCCACCAGCAAAACCAAAACTTAAACATTGAACCGCAACTATCTTTTTTCTGCAAGCCTAACGATTCTTTTCCATATATGTAAGGAAGGCAAACACTCATTTTTGTTTACAATTTAGGCTGGGCCTTGTACAGTGACTCACGTGGAGCACACCCCAGTGAGAATGCAGTGGGCAACGACACGGAACATTACAAACCCACAGGATTGTGAGACGTGGTTGGGGTTTGCCCATCCTCCAGCTGTCTTGCTGGAGTCTTTTTTTTTCTCCTCCTAGGGGAGAAGCTATTTAGAGTCAAGCATCATTGAGTCAAAATGCAAAGGAAGGAGAAAACGAATGTGGGTTAATTGCATCCTGGATACCACTGAACCACAGTTGGTATAAATTAGTATTGCGGTAGAAAAACACACTGTGTATTCCAGGAAGACAAATAACTTGGTGAAGCTGGAGTATGGGTGTGTACCAGAAATTGACCGCAGATGGGGATCCTGAGTGTGTGCGTGTGCGTGTGTATGTGTGTGTGTGTGTTTTGGCAGAGTGAGAATGCATACTGAGCCTTATGCTTCCTGCTAAGAAGTAGGGACTTTGTCCTGAGGCAGGAATCTCCCAGGAGAATCGCAGCTACTGTCCAAGAATGTCCTGTTATCCGCAATTTGGCACACTGTGTGAACTTCTCCCCTTTACTGCAACAAGAAGCCCTATACCTGCAGTCCTGGTGGAGGAGCAAAACCCTTCCTCCTCACCAGCAGGTCTGCGGGGTAGCCAAGGGGGCACTGTGGTCGGAGCAGCTGTCGTTGAGCTGAAGGCCTCTTCCTACCATCAGCTCCCCAGAGAGAAAAGGAATACAATTAATATAAATAAAAAGTAAATAGGCACTAAATCAGTGAATTTTTTTTTTTGTAATGGGAGTGAAAAGAAGGCAGAGACCAATGAGGGCTACAAGAATCCCAGAAGGCATCTCACAGGAGGTGATCTCTGCCACCCCTGCCAGACTCAGGGCACAACCTTCAGGGTCCTGACGAATCAGGTGGCCGCAGGACTCCAGGGGACCGTGTCTTCAGGAGGGATACAGGAATAGGCAAAAGAGACAAGTGTCTGATGTGCGTGGCCAGGGACCACCACAGAGAACACGGGGCCTGCATGGTTTTGCAGGGCCTTGTTAAAGTGCCTGTACCCAAAAGATTGAAGTAACCACCCCCTTTCAGTGGCCTTTACTAATTTTCCATTTTAGGTACTTGTTTATGTAGAGTTCTAGGTTTAAAATTCATTTTTTTAATTATAAAAGTAGTATGTGCTCATAACAAAGCAGTAAAAACAGACCAAAAGTGTAAAGTCTCTTCTCCACCCCCATCTCCAGCCCTTCTATCCAGAGATAACCCCCGTTTCAGGGATATCCTTGAAGACACACATGTGTATGCGTGGATTCCGTATTGTGTCTAAGTATTATCGTACTATTTTACTTTTTTAGAAAACTGTAACTGCTCTAGTGATAGCTCCATATTGTTGATACAGGAGGGACTTGACGAAGGCAATCTGGTTGGGAAGGGGTCCTGAAGCTCTGGTGTAATACACTTTATATAAAGTGGAATGCCAGTTGTTGATATCAAAGAAAAGAGGGTGCTGGAAAGTAGGGAACACTAAAGCCTCACCAAGCAAGTCCTTGTCTTCACCACGGAGGCATCTTTGCTTGAGAGCACAGAAATTGTTGCCTAAACCGTTTCATTGTGTGGGTGGACCATGATTTTTTAAAATCATACTCTAGTAATAGACATATATAGATTGCATTCATGCTTTTACCTTCATAAACCACAGCTTTGAATCTCTTAGGACATGCATCTTCGGATACTTAGGCATCAATGCCTCTAAGCAGAATCCCTGAGTGGAAGGGAATGCGCATTTTAAAAATTGATAAAATGTTGCCAAATTGCTCTCCCAAGATGGTTGTTCCAATTTACAGTCAACGGGAGAGACAATCTGTATATTTTAGGATTTCCTTGGAGGAAGTGCTGAGCTCTGCTGCGAGCCTACCTCTTTGCAACTAGGATCCCAGCCATGCGTGCAAGCTCAGCCTTCTCCAAGCTGTAAGGTCTCAAAGCAGTCCGCATTAGACGTGCAGCTCATCTACCCTAACAACCATTTTTGTTTGAGCTTTCTGGAGTGCAGATAGCTATTAGAGGGTTTTCTTTCCAAATCTAGGGAAAATTCTACTGAGAAAGCAAACTACTAAGAGGGAGGGAGCTGTGAAGGCTGACTCCGCGCTGCTGTTGTCAGGAAGATGGAGGCAAAGACACAAGGCAGAGGAGCAAATTTAGGAAATTGAAGAAGGAACTATGGGATGGTTACGTGACCACTTTGTTCTCTTACAGAAAAGATTGGGTAGATATTTGCCTGAAAGCCCCTTGAGAAGGGCGTGGCAGCGAGGCCAAATGGCAGAGACACAAGGTTCAGCTCCTTTGCTATTTTGTTGTTGTTGTTTTGTTTTGTTTTGTTTTAATTGAAGTATCGCTGAGTTAGTGTTGTATTAGTTTCAGGTGTACAGCAAAGAGTTTCAGTTATATGTGTACATTATATATGTTCTTTTTCAGATTCTTTTCCAGTATAGGTTAGTACAAGATATTAAATATAGTCCCCTGTGCTATACCGTGGGTCCTTGTTGTCTGTCTATTTTATAGACAGTAGTGTGTGTTATCTGTTCATCCCAAACTTCTAATTTATCCTGTCTTTGCTATTTTCATCTCATGTTCAAATGCTTCTCAGAAACATACAACTTCCCCTTCATTACCATTTTGATGTTCACACACAAATAACTCCTATTCTAAGTAGGTTTGGCATTTTATATTTATGCTTTTGTGCTAAAATGACAGATAACCACAAATATGTTTTCAAACAGAAAAAATACAACTGATAGAAAAACGACAGCATTGATCATTCACTTTCAAGTTTTGTCAAATATCTTTTTAAAATGCAGTTAATAATATACTAAGGCTTCTCCGACATCATTGATGTCATTGATTAAAATGTAAGAATGGAGGGAAAAAGAATCCATTTTTTTTTCTTGCTAAGAGAATGAGTAAACAATAATCTGTCATGTTAATACTTCAAACAGCAAACTATTCAAAATTTATTTCTGCTCTTAAAGAAGAGTTTGAGCCTAACAAATTCTTATATACACGTGCTATTAAGAAAGGAGATAGGCAAGGTACAATATGCTCCAAAAAGTGATTACACCTTCAATGAAATATGAAAAGAACAGCTCCTTTGTTGGTCAGTAAGGAAACCACTTTTGAAACCCTTTGTATACAGTCATAGGCAGCAAAAATACAACTAAAACCTGAAGATAAACATGTATGTGTGAGTATGTACTCTTTTTGATCTTCAAGTTTCCTGCGAAATTATACAACAGCGATGTATTTTTAACTTAATCTAAATTGTAAAATATGTATCAGTTATCAGGCATCAAAAGTGTCTGGGAGTACAATCTGAGGCAGCACAAAAACAACGGAACAACCTCCATCCTCCCTGCTTCTACAAGATGTCCTGGATACCTGTGTTTTCCTCTTCATCATGTTTTCTTGAATTTTTCTTTTCTTTAGGATCTGGTATTTTCGAGAGTTTGGGTTTTGGCTCTGTTTATGTGTTGGTTTTTCTTCTTCCAATGACATACAACTTATTTCCGAAAAGCCTTCCAGGGAAATGCAAATTGTCATAGCAGTAAGTCTGCCACTCAGATCTCCTGGACAACCCCCCATCTCCACCTCCACCTTTTCCGGGGTGGGGGGGGTGCTGCCTGGGTTCCTGTCTCACCTCTTCTCCATGGTGGCAACAGCCTCCCAAAGTCGGGCCCCTGGGCTCCTGCGCTGACCTTCCTTCTATCCTCCACACCTCTGCCAATGGTGTCTTCCTAAAGCAAACATCTCACGGTGCCACTGGCCTCTGAGTCTTACCCATTATAGGCCAAATAAAACCAATCCAAGATGTTTTTCCTTTTTCCTCATGCAGCAGACACCCATGATGCTGCAACTGAGAATTTATTTCCACCCACATCCTCAGATTCTATTAAATTGTTAGGTCAAGAGAAAATGTGAGGAAAAGGAAGCTGAGTTCATTTGGGGTAGGGGAGGATATAGCTCAGTGGCAGAGCACGTGCCTAACATGCATGAGGTCCTCGGTTCAATCCCCATGACCTCCATTTAAAAAAATAAACAGATAAACCCAATTACAACCCCCTCCAAAGAAGTCAAATGTAATTGAATTCATTTGGAATAGAAAGCTCCAAGTCAACCAGATTCCCTCTCCCAAATTCCCTTTCTTCTAAGTCTTGATAACCTGCTTTGCCTTCATTCTCTCCCACTCTCTGCGCAAATCCATCTGTCACCGTGGGGAGCTCACAGCCTCCGGCAGGAGGTCAGGTCAGGTGGGAACTTGACTGACTGGCAAGTCAGGTGGGGTCACACCGGCTGCGTCCGGAGGTACCATGCAGAAGTGTCAAGGCAATGGGATTCCATCACATCTGTAAGCACAGACTCCCCCAGTTTCGGGAGGCACACGACCAAGTGTGAAGGGGCCCTGTGCCAGACGCGTGGCAGGGGCTTCAGACACTGGAGCTGAATCTGGATCGGAGCTCCTGGGGTTTTCTCGTATTTCAGCCCCTACAGTAGCACGTGTAATATGATGAACACTCCTGTCCCCGGTACACAAAAGAAACAAAGCCTAACATACATCATCAAACCCCCTGCGTACCCTTCCCTATCCCTTTACTCTTTCTCTCCTCAGAGGTAACTTATCTTAAATTCAGTGTTTGTGATTCTCAGGCCTGTTTTCATGATTTATGTTCACCCCTCCTGTGCATTTTGATTACATACGCACACAGTTTTGTTTTTGCATGTTTCCAGCAATATAAGTGGTCTTAGACTCTGTGTATTTGATATGTTTTCAAACCTTATACATGTAAATGGTATCCGAGTATGTATCCTTATGCAGGAGCGGGTCTCTCCAAATTATATTCTGGAGGTGAATCCATGTTGATTAATGTAGACTTGTTATTTTTAAATTGCTGTAGAGCCTTCCATGGTAGGAATATATCCCAACTGAGGTTTACAGTTTTCTGTTGATAAATATTTGGGTTGTTTCCAATTTCTTGCTGTCACAAACAATGCAACAAGGAGCATTCCTATACATGTCTCTTTCTACAAACATGGCCGAGTTTCTCCAGGCAATTCATGCAAGAGTGGGATAGCTGGGGTGGAGGAATTTGTACAGCTGAAGCTCTTCCAGGCGTTACTTCATAACGCCCCAACCACAAGAATATGAGCATTTCTGCTGTTCACATCCTCGTCAACATTGATACTGCTAACTTGCATTTAGTCAATTTCAACTGGTGTGTTTTTCCCTAAAAATCCTGCAGGGGGCAGCATATCATGGTTTCTGCTGCATTCCAGTTCGAGTCCCTTCCTTCGCTCCTAGAAATCCTGTGGCCTTCTCTAAGCCAGTCACTCCTCAACCCACCGCCCCCCGCCATCAGCTCCCTGGCAGTATTTTACAAGAACAGACAAATATGACACTATCTGAAAGCTGAAAGCTTCCTCCCACTTGTAACTCCACATTCCCGGCACATACCTGTCTGCTGACAGGATGGGAGGAAAACAGAGACCAGTCAGTCCTGAGTTAAAAGACTTTGCATAAGGGAGGATGTGAGTAGACAGCGAAAGCTTCCACCATCCTGAAGCAGTGGTATGTAACCTAATTAGAAGGCTTTGCACACTGTCAGGAACTGCTTAAGTAAATTGGAAAAATACTGAGAAGTAGGGAAAAGTAATGCAATGCAGTTGTGGCTTTGTTTTTCTTCTGCAATAGGAGATATTTATTCCTTTGCCTTCTTAGTTACATTGTTCCTGGTTCCCTAAGGAAGAAAAATTGTTCAGTTTCAATACCCCTCCTCAAATTTCTCTAATTTGTACAGAGCTGAAGTCTTGCCACTCCCAGCGTTCCATAGTGGGAATGAAGCCTTTAAAGGTGCATTCCTTTCAACAAAGTAGATGTGAAACTAAGCTGTGCTTAAAGATTGGAAATGGCAGCTTTAGCAGAGTCAGTACTTTCCAGGTAGTCCTACTGTCACCACTCTGCTGGGAAGACTTTTTCCTTCCTGGAACTGGATCTTAAAATTCCACTACTTTAAAATGAATGAATGAATGAACAAATGAATGAATAATAAAACTGTATTACTGTCCTTGAGGGGGAAAGTAGACAAATAAATATGATTTGCTTTTGGATTGACTACTGTTACTGGGGTTATTAAATCTTTTCCCCCTTCATTTATCATAGATTAAACACTCTCCAGATGCAATCTGTCGAATACTCTTTCAGAAAGGCATTAATAGGTGTTTGTTGTAGGGAGTAAAATTTCGTTCAATAAAAATGCTGGGTTAAAGAATTTTTTTTTAAAGAAAACCAGGTTTCTCCAGTGCAAAAATGACTTAGAGACCTTTATACTCTACTGTGTATCATAAATCTCTAAGACTCACAGAGATTCTGTGTTTCTAAGCGGTTTGAACACAACTCCCTTTTTCATGGAACACCTGACAGAATCAGAGTTCAGAAGACACACTTTGGAAACTGCTAGGAGAGATATTCTAAGGTTGGCTACGCCATCATCCCGAATCACTGAAACCAGAAACTCACAAGACCCGATTATACGTTATCCTTGACTGAAATTCTTTCATAATCAACATCTGCCTTGACCTGTTGGTTGGTGTGCACGTTGCTTTTGTGTTGAATGTGGTGGAGATATTTGAGGGCAGCTGAGTTTTTTTGCTTCCTTGTCTCTGACTTTTTTCCGCTTCAATGCCTGAGGAATGTCTGTATTCTTGAATTTCAGTTATTCATTCAGAGATGTGTCTGTGGTTGTACAATGTTGAGAGTTCCGTCATCAGTACTTCCTAGAACATGGTATACTCTTTCCATCTCTAAGTGTGGTTATTCTTTGTCTTTAGTGACACTTCCTTGTAGGATATTCACAAATACTTTTCCTGTATGATATTTGCAAATACTTTTCCTGTTCCGTTTCTCTTTGGGATCCTCGATTTTGCTTAAGTGCTTTGGAACTCCAGTCTCTTATCTTCTAATCCCTTTGCTCCTCTTATGTTTACAAGCCTTTCTTCTAGGGCAGTCATTTTATTGGCAGCCATATTTATTTTGTTCCCTGCTAGGTCACCTTTATTTAGTGTTCTATAATGTTATTCTTCTCCTCCACCTCTTTAATTCTATAACCTTCCTGTTGTTCTGTCAGCTCATCTTTTAGCTCATATTTTTCTGAGTGCATGTTCTCATTAACTTGATTCACTGTACAAAGCACTTCTGAGGCATTTCGGTTTGTGCTTTGGATTACGCTCTTTAAGAGTGGGGGTTTTATCATTCCTGTGTGTGCTATGCTTCTTTCTTTGAAGGGTTGATTGGTTTTGTTTGTTTTTATTTGGGAGCATTGCCTTGGCATGCTTCAATATTTGTCACTGTTCTGTTCCCCCCATCTTGTTCCACGCAGCCCTTCTCTTTGCTCTGGTCCAGTGCACATGACTTCTCCTTGACTCCATTTCCATTGACTCTAACTTGTTTTCCCCTTCCCTGAACTATGGTTTGAGAACTTGGCATTGAATTCCATCCACTTTCCTGTAGACTGAAGGGAAGAGGGGCTCTGAGGAGGCTGTGTGACATCTGTGTGAATTAGAACTCCTGGATTCTGCTCTCCCCTCTGGGATTTGACAGGCATTTTGAACTTAGTTTTAACTTCTCCCTACAATCAGGACTCACATTCACCCTGAAGGGGAACCCTCTCAAATTTTTGTCTGCAATCATTTGACAAATCTCTATTGAGTACCTGTTCTCTGCTAGTCACTGTACTAATCTAGGCAATGGGAACAAAGGAGACAAAAAAATCCCTTTCTCATGAGTTTATATTCGTTGTGGTATCTTTACTGATAGAATATGGTATCCGGAAGGAGCCGACCACTTCTGCCTGGTAGCCCCTCCGCTACCCCTCGGTCAAAAGAGGGGGAAAAAAGGATAGTCATTCCGTTTAATTTTCTCTAGATTTGAGGACAGTAACAAAGGCTTAAGATGAATCAGATTCTCCAGTAAATCTTCACAGGGGCCGGGAGGGAGGTGAGGGTTAGGAGTTGCAGTGTGTTACTCCAGAATCTCTTCTTTTCTTGGCCAGCATTTTGCGCACGTGTGTGTACGTTTGCACGTTTTGTTCTGGTGCCCATACTATTAAGTGGCAGTCCTTGCCTTAATTTGGTAGCTGGTTTATTGTTGGGGAGGAGGAAGCTAGTGCTCCTTGTGGCTGGCACGCACTTTTATAGCTGTGAAAGGAAGAAGGCGAGATTCTATGATCTGTTTTCACTCTGTCGCCTTCAGCTGGAGGCCTCAACTTGTTCTTTTAACTCGAATTAAATATCCTGCCTGTGGTCTGCAGAAATGAAGATTGTCATGAACTAATAATTATTTGACTACTTTAAGACTCAGATTTAAAACAAAAAAACATTGAGCTGAAGCAGTTTGGTTGGGTTGTGTGTCAGCTCCTCTTGGCTAAAAACCATTTCAAGGACTTAATCTTGAGAGTACTTCTAAGACGTTGGCTAGTCTTAGCCCTGGACGCTGAAAAATGGATTCCTTCATATCTAGGGATCACATTTGTCAGAAGAGTTCTTCAATTTATGATACCTTATGCTCAAGACTTTTCTTGCACAATCCCATCCGAATCCAGTCGCTCTTCTAAGTATGTCAAACACCTATACAGATAGTGGCAGGCAGAGGCAGGAAGTGAGAATACATATCTATCTCTAGACTTCCACCAAGATCTGAGCTCCGTGTTAGCATGAGAAACCCCAAGCCCCTAGACCTATTTGCTGAACTTAAGCAGTAAAAGAAATAACCAAACGCTGGTGCTTTTTATTGTGTACAGTAAGAGACTAAGCATTACCTAGAAATGTCTCCCGAATAACTCATCCTTAATTCAGATTACAAAGAGAGTATTAGATAGATGCTGTACTTATAAGGGAATTTGAAGGGCACTAGCTGGATTGCATCTTCTTGTGTCACTGCCGTGCCTCTGGTGTAATTTCCCCCACCCAGAAATGTAATCCTTAGCCAGTTGCCTTGCAAGCTGGTTACCTTGGAGATGATAATCAGTATGATGATGACCTATTTAGAGGAATTTCTGCGTTGCCGGAAAACAAATAACCATAGAGAGAGCCTCACATGAGTGAGGCGCTTTGCCTGAAAGTGCCTTTACGAACAAATGCCATAGATGTGATGTGGTGTGTGTGTGTGTGTGATGTGTGTGTGTGTGTGTGTGTGTGTGTGTGTGTGTGTGTGTGTTCGGTGTAGATTTGTCCACAGTTAGGGTCTGCAGAGGTGTCTGTGGAAGCGCAGTGGTCCTGCAGCACTCCAAGAGTAAAGAAGGCAGTACAAACACAGCTGGCATGAGCATACGGATGCCTTCCCTCTTCCTGCAGTTTGAAATGCATGGCCACGTTGTATTGATTTCTCAGCAGCGTTCACAGAGCTTTCGTTTGCCTGGTTTCTTTTTCTTGCTCAGCCTGTGTCTTTTGAGGATTTTCTAGGGAAGCTGCAGTATGGTTGACAGGCGATGGGTGAGGATTGATTTTTACAAACC
Source organism: Camelus bactrianus (assembly GCF_048773025.1). NCBI lineage: Eukaryota > Metazoa > Chordata > Mammalia > Artiodactyla > Camelidae > Camelus > Camelus bactrianus. Next base: position 50,589,955 of record NC_133550.1, on the reverse strand, counting down.
AATTGACTGGCCATTAATGGTTCCTAAATAAACTTGATAGCTACTATTTTGATCTTCTCAGAGTTATGCCACAAAGTCTAACCTCTATAGGGTGTCCCGTTTTTCTGTGAAACTGGTGTTTGTGATTATATGCAGATCTGGCTTTTTAGGTTTATATATTTAAATGTTTTCCATTCATCACTGCCCTGTCCATTAATGGGAGGGCACAACTTTTGGTACTACTTTAATATGGACCTTAAAAAATTCCAGTGATAAATATGAAGCCTTTATTATGATCAAAGAAGCAGGAAAAACATTGTGCTGTACGCCAGAAATTGACACAACATTGTAAGCTGACTATACTTCAATTAAAAAAAAGATACAAAAAAATTAAAATGACTAAAAAAAAAAGAATCTGATCAAATGTTTCCCAAATTGCCCAATTAAAAAATATATATCTATGATTTTAAAATAAAAATTCTCAAATCTAAGATGATACTTTTATCATAAAAAAAAAGCAAGAAAAAACAACACAGGCCAAAATAGGACCAACAGGCATGACTGCCTCCTTCTAATCCAACAAGGCCACGTTTTATGTCATTTTAATATTTATTATGTTCTCAGGTGAAAACTCTCACTCGCTATAACTTCCTCCGAGGTCATAGCACGTGTCCTTATTTTCTACCATCTTCGCAGATCATCTAGCAAATAATCTGGGCATATAATAAATGTTCAATAAACCTGACTCATCAAATAATTTGCCCTCCAAGAACTTCCAAAACCGCGTTCCTTCCAACTCGATTTTCATCTAGTCGTGTTCACAGTGGCCTCTGGGAAGAAAGAGTCTGTCGGACTCTCCCTTTTTTAAGCCATATGCAGTGAGTCTGTTTGCACGGAAGACCTTAAGTCAAGGCCAGTGAACTCATTCAGGGCCGGTTTTTCATTTCTGTACCATAGGCCTGTCCGTATGCCTCAGATCGCATGGCTGTGAACTGAGGGCAAATATCAATTTCATATTCGTTACCTCATTAAATTCTCTGGACTGTTCTGACTGCCTTGTTGAAAATGTCAGTGTAGGAAAATTGTCCTTCATTTGCCCAAGTATAACTCTTTCTCTTTCAATATTTTTGAGAGGGAAATACATTGATATTTTAATGAACAATTTCTTAGCTAAATTTTAACTGAAATTCTAGCACTACAAATTCAAATTGCTCATGTAAAGTGTTGACTTTTCTTCATCTACCAGAGTTGCTAGGAATGGTTTTATCTAAAAAGCGCAGATGTTGCTTATTGGCATACAGCCTTTGACTCATTTATGACATTTCCTAAAAGAGTCATTAAAAACACAGAGGTTTCCCATCTAATTCAGAGCCCATAAATGGTCTTAGAACATAATGTCTGCCCTCTTATTTTTTTATTCAATAAAGGTATTTAACTGTCCCTTTAAAATGGTCTTCAGATTAAGCAACAAGCTGTGAGTTACTGGAAGTACACGCACGTTCAGCTTGGTGAGAATTAACCCTTCTGAAAGTAGACTTGCATCTTAATCATTCATAATATTTCCAACAAGGTTCACATTCAGACCTCTGACTCTGCCCAAAAATTCCACTAAATTAATTTTCTCTGCTTTCTCTTGGATGGACTTTCAAGGCAAACCATGAGCCGGCTTTAGAATATTTGCCCTGTGTCTAATCTTCACTCCGAGGGTTGACAGTTCTTAGCATTTAACACTCGCTCCCCTTCCCACCCTGATGCTAAATTGAGAAGAATGAGAACAGAATGTTCTAACCTCATCCTTACTACAGGCAGTTATTCAAGAGGGAAAAAAAAAAACCATATTTCACAGCCTTTGGCTAGATAAACCTGCTTTACAAATAGGGCATAATCTTCAGAAGAATGATATGGAAGAGCTTTTCTCCAAAAGGAGTTCATGGCTTTATTGCCTCTGCTCTAAGAAAACTCATGTCCTTGACCGCTAGTGATTGAACACAAATCAAGAGATTAACTCACTACAATTATTTCAGCTGCTAAATTTTGTCAGATTCTAATCAGTCCACAGCAGCACCTGTCAGAGTACTTGTGATGAGGAGCTCGGGGAGAGGGTTGGTGGGTACATCGGCTGTTTTCACTGACCCCCATTTGTCATCCTTTTAGTAGATTATGACCATCCTTTATGAAGACTGTAAAAGGAGAAGACGCTGCAAAATGGAGAGTCAGAGTTTCTATGAAGAGGTGGTATTAGAGCTGAGCTTAACTAAAGACATAGAGGGTGGCGACATGAAGTGGGGGCATTTCATGGCATGTACCCCCAAAGAGGGAGGAAATCTTTCAAGATGCTGAAAGGGCAGTGTCCTGGACTGGAGGCAGCATGGGGAGCATCCTGAAAGATGAAACTGGAGAGGCAGACAGAAGCAAGATCATTCAGCGTCTGTTAGTCTAGTTAAGACATGTGAACACTTCAGTTACAGTATAATTACTGGACTGAAAACCATATAAGGAGTTATATCATGTTTTCTCCATCCTTCCTCGGACAGTGTACAATGTCTGTAGTCTAAAATTGATAAAGCTGATGAATATTGAACTAAGATGAATGTTCAAAGGCACAGGATTTGTACTATCACTAATAGAAACTGTCTGACCATAGAGCCATCACTTAGTCTCAGGTCCCTCAGCTGTGAGACGGCTGAGGGATGGCTAAGGAGCAGCCTTGGGGGACCAGCGAGTGAAACCTGGACACACAGGCTGGGGCTCCCCGTGTGTGTGTGTGAAACCTCTTACAGTGCATGTTGGAGTTTAGTGAGGAGAAATAGGGGACCATTTCCATTGCTGAACCCCAAGAAGTCTGGGAATTCTCCATTTAAAGCTGGATTTCCTGGTTATGATAAATGTTCACTTGTCGGGTATGAGAAAAGAAAATACCTATTTTAACACTTTGTGTTTTAGTTTATAACTTTTAACAATTTGGACATACGGTATATGGACTTGCATTTGTAGCTTTAACCTGGGCCCTGCAAGTGTTGCAGGAAGGTCTGATCCTATGGTTCATAAAATTCTGCACATCACAGAAAATTCCATTTCGTTTAAACCATCTTAAGATGTATAAATTGCCTATTTATGAAATCATGTTAGGGTAACCATGAAATTCCATTATGCTCAGGAAGACTGGAAAAGGCCAAAGGAAAACACCCAGGTTCAAAGAAAGACAATCTGTCGAGTGACCTCTTTCCCTCTCTATACAAGTTTAGCACTGTCCAAATAGCATCGTATTCGTGTTTTGTGAAATTGTACATCGGTATGTGGAGGTGGAGGGGAAAGAAGACATAAGAGCTGAAGATTTTTAGAATTGACAAAAGGTTAGTTCTCTCTCTGTGACATTTCTTTGGATCCCTTAAGTGCAGAGCCTTGAATTCAAACTCAGCATTTCCAACTGAGGGAAGGGTGTCCATCTGCTCTGAATTCCCCTACAGTCTTTTCTGTACACATCATTCAGCAAAACAACAGCCACTGTCTTAAGCTATCTTTCCTACTACAAAAAGATGTGAGTTGACTTAAACTTAACTTTTCAGGAATTTGGGTCTTCTCTTCCTGGCCAAATGTGAGATCTTTGCAGAACAAACTGGATTCTAGAGTTTTCTGTATCCCCTCACTCTCTTCCCTAAGAGTTGCTCAGTAGATATTTATACTTCACTGATGGATTCAGTCATTTGGGAAATATTTACTGGGTTCCTACTATGTGCCAGACTCTGTGTCAAGCCTGGGGATGTGAGATTGAACAGGACACTGGCTAAAAGATGAATACCTGGCACATGATAGACACTCAGTAAATGAATGACTGAGCAGGTGAATGAATGAATGAATGGATTCTGTTCCACAGAGCTAAGGAATAAGAGCAAGAGAAGTAGAATTACCACCTACGTGGTATATTAGACCAAAAATCATCAAAGCAAGAGATGTCAGCTTAAGGAAGAATATCTGTGATTCAAGAACGTGGAAAATGTGGGGGAACTAAGACTGGCCCTAACATTTATACCTCCGCGCCTCCTCCAGGGCCATTTAGTTTGCGAATCTCTCCAGAAGCTTGCAAAGAATTAAACCAATCCATAGAAACCAAATTTTCTGTATAAAGTATTTGACTAGCACCCCAAACGTTCATTTCTCCCAGATTGAGGGATGAAGTGTCTTAGGTGATGTCAATTCCAAAGACATCCACGTATACAATAACATTATTGGGAACTTTCACTGAGCTCTGCAGTGCGGATGTGTGGTGATTGACTTTAATCACAAATTTGCGTCATAAAAAGCAGTAAAATCACCCCAGAATGATATTACTCCTTATCATTTTCTTATATGAAGTATAATATTGAAGCCATAGTTTATTTTTATTTGCCCCTTACAATATTGTAAGAAAACCAGATTACCAAGGTGGAAGCTGGTCTCTCCTACCAAGCTACCTATCTTCTTGATGTGCAGGGCACCGACCGATTTCAAATAAGAGTTTCACAGCTTTGTTAAATAGAACCATATTTGGCCATCAATGAACCAGAATGAACTCTCTCTCAGGAAGGATAAAGGAAATCAACATTCAAATAAAGAAACTAACAACAAGCCAACGAGGGTGTTCAATGCTTTGTGTCTTTCTAAAATACTACGTGCATTATTCATACTGTAAAATCTCCAACCGGAGTGGACAAGTATGAGTTACCAACAATATTAGGAGTCTTAAAACCATTATGTCTTTTTCTAGAAGAAAATGAGGCTTCATTGTTCATCCTCTTCTAGGTCCACAGATTCAACAATGTCACGTAAAGGCCCAGAGAGGGGACAGCAAGGAGAAAGGAACCCTTCTGAGAACATGAATGCATTTCCTTTTTTCAAGCAGAGAAAAAAGCAGTGAGATACTTCCATCCAAGAAAATGCAGGGGCCATTCCCCTGCTCTCGAGGAGACAGACAAGTTCTAGAAACAATTCAAAATGAGGACATGGAGAGAGATTCCTCCACTTCATATGGAAACATTTCCAAATCTCTCTCTCAATTATCCTAAGACAATCTCCATCCATAAATTTTCTAAGGCTTAGATGGAAGAATGTTTAAAAGACATGGAGATATTTTAAAGCAAGTACATACAAAGCATAGGGAGTCAATGAGAGTGATGTCGATTCTGTCTGAACCAATCTGTGAACTGGGCGAGCCTGCAGTAACCCCACTACAGAGCACTCACCCTGTCCAGTCATATTATGTGTAAGAGCTCCTTTGTTCTCACATTGTCTTTGTTTTGAACTCAGGCTGGATTGTCCAGAAACCACCTCCATGTCGGTAAGGAGTAGCATCCATCTGTCGTGTTACTTTTAAATCCCAGCGATGATGTTATCAAGTAACAGTGTTACCAGCATCATCTCATCAAGTAGAAATGTCTAATAATTGCTGTTTTTTTTTTAAAGGAGAAGAAAAAAGAAAGAGATATCTTACTAGTGACCTTTCATCTGGCATAAACAAGAGGCTAAGCCCAATTGTCCAGGAAAAAATACAAGTCAAGTGAAATTTGCCATCTGCAATTTGGTTTGCTTTGCTGAATCCTTTGACTGTTTTTTTCTAATCAGCTCATACAGTTTAGACGTGGTCATGCCACCAAACTCTTTGTAGTCATCCAGAAAGAATCAGACATAATTACTACCGTTCTTAGTCTTATGTGTTTGACCTTTCCAAAAGATTTTCCAAAGTTCAGGGAAAAGAGGGTTGAATTATAGATGAAGGATTCCACCTTAAATACAGAACAGAAAAGATTCAGATTTTGCAAATGCAGTGTACTCCTCCCTCTGCAAAGGTCAGTAGATAAATGTGCCACATATGTGAAATCTTCCTTTGCTGGATTCCTGTTCCCCAGGTTTTGGACCAGAGTTCCCACATTTCAGTCAAGGGGCTGGCAGTCGTATTCAGTCCATTTGGCAGCAACAAAAACGATTGTTGGAATTCAGTGGCTTCCTCCCCATGACCAAAAATGCTTTCCATTTAATTCCTAACAATAGAATTTTGCATTTATGTTTTTGTCTCCTCGAAGCAGTCCGCCATCATTAATGAACGAAGTCAGCTTTTGCTAATTTCTGATCTGACTCATTAAAACAAGGTTGCTTTTCTCTGTGGCAAGTCACTTATGCAGTGTTGTTTTCTTCCGGCAAACACTGCACTTAACTAATATAAATTCATTTTTAAATTGTGGGCTCCCATAGAAGATTTTCCCAGAATATATTTTTAATGCTACATCCTTGCTATAACATTACAGGGAGCATTTTAAACTATAAAGATACTAAGTTCTTCAATGTAGTCTTCTCACAGTACTTGTAAATTATTTATAAAGACCCCCCTCAAGTAAATGTGCTGTAACTGCCAGTGACGGCAATGGAAATTGTCTGCTCTGTGAACCCTGTTAGTATTTAATTATCTGTGTACTGTTAAATGTTCGGCTTAATGATGAAACAGGCCGTAGATGCACAAGAAGAATCTGCCGTTGGCAAGGAAACTCTAAGCCCTAAATCTGCCGAGCTTTCACTCAGCGCTCTCTGCTGCTGCTGGACCACTTGAGGGCTCACTCCTAGGAATTTGACCTCAAGTAGGAAGGAATGTCTGTCTGAAGATACATCTATACGCACTTTCAAGTTTAGACAGAGATGGAAACCTAGAGACCCTAGGCTGAGAAACTCTACACACATTGGTTGTTTGTCTCCCAACTTCTCTTCCCAGCCTTCTTGGTCAGAGCCTCCTAATTCCTGTTTGAGGGGCCACCGTATTCTTCTATTCTCAGCTTTGTGCTTAGAGTAGAGTTGCGCCAACTCCCAACTCCAAAGGTAGGATTCCTGGCCCTCCTGACTGGTTTGGGGATGGATACATGACTGAGGACTAAGCCAGTCTAGCTCACTGCAGCCTCTCTACCACAGGGATCACTGTAGGGACCACGTGTCATCAAGGTTGTCCAGAGCAGAGTGAACCTGGGACTTTTCCTGGGAATCCTGATGGAGACTGTCTTTCCCTTGGATGGTACAGTGTGATGCCAGGAGACATGAAGCTGGTGCAGTCATTTACATCCTTAAGGGAAAAGCCTAGGATATCTCAGGGAGGCCACCATGTGAAATCTACAGAGGACTCTACAGAAAACAGACTAGAGACACAGGCAAACCCGGGACCCTGCTGGTTCTGGTGAATCTGAATTAGAGAGAGAGAGCAGACGTTAACTGCTGGAACAGAGACTCCGAAATACAGTGGCTCCAAAAGATAGAATTTTTCTGTTTGAAATTCTTTATCTCCCACATGTCCCTAGGTGGGTGAGTGGACAAGATTGGTAGGCAGTTTGGGGCTGTGAGGTCATTTAGGGACCCAGGATCTTCCCATCTTGCTGTCCAGTACCCCCAGAGTACTGTCTTCATGTTACAAAGTAAAAGCTGGTTCATTGCCCTCCCATCACATCCCTGTTTCAGTAGCAAGAAAGAAAGGAAAAGGGGAAGGCGTGAAGCTGGTTTTAAGGAAGGGTTTATCTGTTTTAGCTCTGTTGATATTTCGGGCTTGATGATGCTTTATTGTTAAGAGCTGTCCTGTGCATTGTAGGATGTTTAGCAGAATCCCTGGCCTTTACCCACTCAATGCCCATATTACCCTCCAACCCCACTCTAAGTATGACAATCAAAAATTGTCTCCAGACATCGCAAAATGTCTGGCGGATGAAACAGCTCCCCGTTGAGAACCATTGTTTTAAGGACACACTGTGGAGTTTACACACATCACTTCCATTCCCTGCCAATAGGCAGAGGTGGTTATTTGGCCATAGTGAGTCTGGAAGAAGTATTTCTAACTGGACGAACTGGTGCCCAAGTAAAACTTTTAGGGGTTCTATTGCTAAAAAGAAGGGGGAAAGGATTTTAGGGGACAGTTGACAGTCTGTGCCACACAGCTCTACCTCTGGACTTTTCCATCATGTTAGTCAATGAGCCACCATGTTGAAGCGGGCTTTCAGTCATCTGAAATTCAGAGCCCTACTTGATACAAGTACTACTTTCCTCATCCAGCACGGTAAGCTGAAATGTAGTGGACATTATCCATGGGTTGGGGGGTGGAGATGAAGTGAATGATACTTGAAGTTACTCAGAAGCTGGGTACTGGCTCAGAAGGGACTGAGCAAGACAGCTGAAATGAGGCTATTTCTTACCAAAAGAAGTCTCCGGTTGAAATGGAAAGGCCATGGTTACAAGGGCTTCCGGTCACTGTGGTAGTTCAGAAAGAAGACAGTGTAATTATGCAAAATTGTCAAGATAAAAACCACAGGCATCTTGCATTATTCAGCTTTGAACTGCTGGTTTCTAGTTCTCATTGTAAATACAAAAAGCCTTTAGTGGCTCTTTTATATCTCACACAAAAGGAGCATTGCTTACAGCCAGCTGTCTTGCAATTATATTTCTGTGAAGTTAGCATAATTTGACATTAGAAGTGCCTAAGGGAAGAACAGGGTGACAGTGGTCCCGGGTATTGGAGTGGAGTCAGGAACAGTAGTGGAAGGAGCCCCACCCCAACCCGTCACAAGTAGATCATCTTCCCAAGGTTCATCCTGAAGCCAATAGTTGTGAATTCAAAACACATTTTCTCACAGGAATATTGTTTTGATGTTGTTAGATTAGCCCAGAAGTCCTCCAATACCAGAAAAGAAAGAGATGTAGGCGTTGCAGTAGCACAAAGGAAAAGGCTGCGGGGCAGAGAAAGGTTTGTCTGAAGGGTCTGACTGAGAAAACCACCAGTGAAATCTGCAGGGGAGAGGTGACTTTTAGATCACACTTACAAGGGGAAAAGAAAGAAAGGACATTTCAGGCTACAGGGCAGGCAGTTCAAAGACAGGGCATTTTGAATTCTCTGTGCGGAAAGTGAGTATTAAGTAGGAGCTGGGTACAGGCTCTGTGGAAATGAGATGAGTAAGTTGGGGTGGGGCTGTTAATGCCCTGGTAGAGTTTGGATTTTTTTTTTATGTTGGCAAGACATGAAAGACTTTTAATGAGGGAGCTAGTGTGATCGAATATCATTTTCACAATTCTAGAAAGACCAGTTTGAAGCTGAGGCCATGGTCATAAGAGAGATTGGATTTCTGAGCTTGAGATGTGGCAACCAGTTAGAAAGAGGGAAGCAACCAGAGAGACAAGGTGAAGGTAAATTAGCAGGATGCGGTGGCTAACTCTTCGTGGGAGATGGAGAAGAAGGAATCAAAGATGGCCCCAAATCAGGCAGGACTCGTGGCGCAAGAACAGGGGAGGTAATAAGCCCAGCAGGTTTCTGTCCCAAGGACAGAAGCAGAGCTGAGACGGTTAGGACCCTGCAGCACAGCATGGGGGCTGCACTTCTGTTTCTGCAAAGTTTGTCCACAGTGTCCCCATAACTGAAGGAAAACAGCTTCCTGGATTTTACACTTGCTTCCAAAGTCTTCTTCCAAGGTTATTCTATAGCCTTTTTTGGGAACGTATCTCTACATGTTGAAACTGTGCCAGTGACACCAGTGTTGGGGAAAACACTGCATTCCAGTGCCAGACCCTATGGCCAGAAACTGTTTAACTGAGGTGGCAGTAATATTGGCAGCATAAGGTTATACTGCTGGGTGCCTGAGGAAAGTAGTATAGAGAAAAATCCTATTAAATGTGTGTTAAAATAATATCAAATGTGGTTAAACTGAAAAAAAAAAAGTCCTTGAGAGTCTTGGGGCCAATGAAGGGACAGGAGAAAATAAAGAAGGATCAGCTCATGCTAAGAGAGAGAAAAGAGGGAACCAAGGGAGAGTTCAGTGGAAAGAGTGCTGTCTTGGTCTGGAGATAAACAGAAGATGGATGGATGGATGGATGGATAGATGAATGATAGAATGAATGATAGATAGGCAGATGATAGAATGAATGATAGATAGAATGATAGATTAATTGATAGAGTGATAGATTAGATAGAATGAAAGATAGATGATTGAATGATAGAATGAATGACAGATTCACTGATAGAGTGATTGATTGATTGACAAATAGATAGATAGAAGGAAAGAATGATAGATAAGACAGATAATAGAACTACTATAACAGAATGCCACAGACTGGGCAGCTTAAACAACAAATATTTCTTTTCACCGTTCTGGAAGCTGGAGGTCAGAGATCAGGGTACCAGCACGATCAGGTTCTTGGTGAAGGCTCTCCCTGGCTTACACGTGTCTCCTCATTATTCTCTCACGTGGCAGAGTAAAAAAAGGTCATCTCTCTCATGTCTCTTTGTATAAGGCTTCACCCTCATGACCTAACAACTCCCCTAGGACCCCACCTCCTAATGCCATCACACTGTGGGTTAGGATTTTAACATATAAATTCAGAGAGGACACAAACATTTAGTCCATAACAAGCGTCAGGACAATGCCTGCGAAGGTGGTACCAAGAATCAGCTGGAAGAAAGTGAACTTCTGGCATTCCACTTGATCGCCTTACCCAGCCTCCCCATTTCCATTCCTTCCATAGACAAAGTCACCACATCAGCCAAACCTGTGCACAGCACAGTACATGGTAGAGAAGGAGGGAACCACAAGAAAATCGGGGAATACATGTGTTACCACTCTTCTTACTCCCTGACCAGAAGAGGGTGGCAGGTCCAGTGTAACCAGGGTATATCGGCTGGAGGGCAGCGGGATGGGATGCAGTACCTGAAGGACCACGTGGAGGTGAGCGCTCACTTCTCCTGGAGCTAAATGCTGAAACATCAGGGCCCCCCAATCTTCAGGTGTCTGGCTCCTTGCTGCCATTTGGTTCTTAGTTCATACCTGGCCTCCTTGGTGAGGACACTGCCGATCAGTCTTCCTAAATTACCTCGTTCTCCCCCAGGCACTGATTCCATCCCCTCAGAGCTCCTAGTGAAATCTGAAATTATCTGGTTGGGTTTTTAATTTGCTTACTCAGATGGCAGACGCACAAGGAATTTTCTCGTCATTTACTGTGTTAAACGAATAAATAAATAGTCATCATGCTTCTCTTGCAAAAACCTGGGCCTGAATTAGGTTGATAAAATTTCAACACACGAACAAAGGAGGCATAAACGTTGATTTATGGGTATTTTGTCAGTACCAAGGAGTAACTAAAGACTTGACCATCTTTACAAAAGTTCAAGGCGCTGGGAAGGAGGACCCAGGGAACTTCGTAAGCAAACAAGGGCTCTGAACCAAAAAAGTCAACGTTGCCTGTGAACAACAAGATAGATTATCAGATAAAAAAAAAAAGTGCCATTTTCCCCTTCATCTGCAATTATTTACAGTGTATTTTTTTTTACTAAACAACTATTTAGTTGATGGAGTTGGTTTCTCATCTCTTGGTCTGACTTTTAAAGATATTCTTCATTTCAGTGAAAATCTTCATTGCCAGCCCCTTGACCTAATGTAACATTAAAAACCAAAACAGACCCCAGACGACACTTATCCAAGTAATGCGGGCTTTGGGGCAATGGGAAGACGCCAGGACTGAAAGTAAGGAGACCCAGATTATGAGGCCCTAAATAAATTCCACTTACTCATTCAACAAAAATTGAACAGTACCAGGTACTGATTAGTAAATTCAATTAGTGAGTATGGCAGACAAAATTTCTGTCCTTCATAAGTTATGTTGTTCTAAGAGGGGACAGGCAGAGAGAGAGAAAAACCACATTTTCTGGCCTACAGTTGTATCCTGTAAACAGTATGTGAGCCTTAGGCTAGATTATCCAGAAAGTTTCTCCCAGCTCCACATGTTCTTTGAAAGAGAGGAAAGAAATTTTGGAAGGCTTGGTAGGGGTGATTTGAGGGAGTAAAATTATAGATGATTTAAATTGTTTTCTTCATTTTATTTGTCATGGCTTTCTGATTTTCTTTCTGTAATGAACATGCGTGGCATATCAGATGGGAAAATGTTAAAAAAAAAAAAAAAACCAGTAGATTTTACTATCAAGAACCTGAGTGTTGGTTCTTAATAACCTGAAGGTATGTCATTCATCCATTAGTAATGAGAATCGTCTTACCCCTCCAGCGACTGACTTATTACTTTACCTAATGAGGCTTTGGGGAAACTGCTAAGGGAATCTTTCTGCTTCTTTTCTCATTACCTCTGTGTGTGCTACTGGCTTATTCCCTTTTCCCTGAACCCTGGAAGCTCTTCTCTACCTAGGATGTTCTGACACAGGTCCTGGATCTGTTTCTCTCCCTCTCCCTCTCTCCCTCTCCCTCTCCCTCTCCCTCTCCCTCTCTCTCTCACACACACACACACACACACACACACACACACCCTCTTTCTCATCCTTCAATATTCACATTTCACATTACACGGTACCCCAGGGAGAAGCCTTACTCGAGTGATCAAAGTACAGGTTTTCCATTCCTCCTGTAGACCCAGCATATCACCCCTGGGAGCACCTGTCATATCCCTATCTGCTTTTTTATTCCGGAACACTCTTAATGTACAATTTCATATGCATTTGTTTTCTTTCCAAGCGTGCTGTCTATGTCCCCCACAAGTCAGAATTTCCATCCTGAGAACAGGGACAGTCTGTTTTGTTCCTGGCTCTGTCCCTAGGGCCTAACATTGGTTGAACATATGAATAAATGAATGGATGAAATGGCCCCTTTGTCCTCTCTGTGTGTCTAGAGTTTTATTCCCACACAGTGGTATACTGCAGCCAGTTCTTTGCCAGCTCACAAGAGCCAACTGTTAAATTTTCAGGAATTTAGTAGCCAGTTGTTAAACTGCTGGCTTGAAATCGGCCATGCAGAGAATATTTACACCATGGACGTTAGCAAATGCTACATGTCAAGACATTTTCTTTCCAAAGAGCTGGTTTAGCAGCACACCACAGATCCCATCTCCTAAATCTGACCGTAAATATTGACATATCATGGTGCAAAAACATGGCCCATAGGTTAGTTAAAATTTTTCAACCAAAAATTTTTCAACCAAACTTTAAAAAATACTAAATATATGCTACGCAGTTATTTTCCTATTGGGAATACTGGGTCTTTGTATAAGCTACATTATAATCTAAAATATGTATCTCTGACCGCCTAAAGTTTTTGTTTCTGTTTTTCAGATCCTTATGTGAAGATTCATCTGATGCAGAATGGTAAGAGGCTGAAGAAGAAAAAGACAACAATTAAAAAGAACACACTCAACCCCTACTACAATGAGTCATTCAGCTTTGAAGTACCCTTTGAGCAAATCCAGGTAATGTCAAACGTATTTTGTCTTCCCGTTCAATTTCATCTCTTCAGATCATATAAATTAAACACACGGACCTTACAAATGATCCGTGCACGTGCCTCCATTGGAACTACCATTCTTATTCCCCCGCACATTTGATGCTCAAGTTACATCAAGAGCAACCTGACAAAATATGCAGCACAGGACATGCTGATTCATCAGCCAAACCAGCAGAAGTGAAGCAGGAAAAAGAAAATCCACAGAACAACTCTACTGATTCAAAAAGTACATCCACGGAGGTTAAAAGGCCAAGAGAAAAATGAGTTTTCACCCTTTACTCCCCGGCCGCAATGTGTAATTCTCATTCACGGATCTTTACAGCAAAAAAGTGGTGATAAAGTAGCATTTTGGATGATGTTAAATATTCAGCCTCTTTAGTCTTTCATTATTCAAAAATGATTGACAGTGGATAAGTTAGGCCACGTTGTGTTTTTAATTGTTTAAATTCAGCTTCCTGTTTCCGAGTTGGAATGGGTGGGTATTTTTGTAAAGACAGAACCTGAATTTGTGAGGTGATCATTGTTATGATAGGAAGCATTCTTTTAAAAGACCTTGTGGTTACCATGTTCAAAGTAGTCACAGTGGTAGCCTTCGATCTTATTACTTAGAAATGTTTACGTATATTTAGGTTTTCTCACCTCATATGCCTAGTTAGGCTATTGGAATTCAAAGTTCACATCCAATCATTATAGGCTATTTCTTGCTATCTTTAATGGATATCAAAGAGTCAAATTACTTAAAGCCACTCTATTTTTACACTTTCTTAAATGATTGATGTGAGCCTAGCTTTTCAGTCATATAGAAGTTTGTCTGTACCTTGAAGGAGAAATGAAGGGCAGCACGGAACCTTCTAAAGGACCAGAATGACAAATGTCAGCAAGCAGCCTTCACTTGCATATTTGTGCATTTAATCTATTCTCGAAACACAGCACCTTATGAGCGACTCACACCTTTATTCCATGAAGAAAGCTAGTAGAATAGCTCTGTTTACTGTATATTTATTCTGTGCCTAGGCTCATGTTAAGCACTTTACCTGCATTAAGCTCATTTAATCCTCACAAGAACCTTTTAAAAGAGGTACCGTTATTATCCCAATCTTATGTACAGATAAGGAAACTGAGGCTTAGAACTGCCTCATATATAAAATAGGAATAATAACAGAATCCACGTCAAAGTGAGATTACGCATACAAACGCATCTGGAGCTGTGCTGAGCACATGGGAACATTCAGTAAATGGTCCCCACCATTATTACTCACAACATGAATGCTGTCTTTTTTTCAAATTAACGCTTTATTAGAAAATGGATCTAACAATAAGACTAAGGCAATACAGAAATCAGCGCTAGACAGTCGAACTCCCTGTGAGGATGGAAATGTTTTATCATCGCTCTTGCCATAGGTGGGTAATGAGCATCTCAGCCACTAGCGTAATCAAGGGACTTTATTTATTTAAATTTAAACAGCAGCATGTGGCTAGTAGCCACTGTATAATATAGATCACCAATAAGCCCACCATTCTCACATTAGTTCATGGTTCTGGGGTAACCTTTCTTATATACTTTTTCACATGACAGCGGATGGTGCATCCTTACTGACTCTCAGTGGCTGTGATGTAAGTTAACGGCATTGCAGAAGATGCTGATTCCCTGTCCCCAGTCACTTGTTCCCTAGCCTGAACCAGCAAGCTCACTGCTTTGGATCCACTGGCAACCTAAGACATCCAATTTTTTCCAACAATTTATTTTGCAGTATTTGTTCAATGAATTTTTTTTTTAGGTCTAAGACCACGTTCCTATGGAAACAAATGCCTCCTGGCATTTTTGTTTTTTAATTCTGCAAAACAATGTAAGGCAGGACACTGAGATGAAAAATTCTATTGTAAACTTTCTCCTTTGAGCTACAGTTCTGTACCTTAAAAAAAAAGCATGTCTCTTTTCAACTATAAATTTCAGCAAATGCAAATATATTGCAAAAGAAGCCCATTAAAAACAAGACATACGCTGGGTTTATGGGGTAGCCTCTCTGAGCAGATAACATTTGTCGGGACAGAGAGACCCTCAGCCCGATACCGAGTCCATGAGGCATGGAAATAATGAGCATGCCTTTGACTGCTTCCCTCCTCTCTATTCCTTGAGCCAATTTGTTCTTTTCTTTTTTCCGTCACCATCCCCCTTTCTGGGAGGCTGCTCTCCTAGTCGTTGCATTTCCCTAGAGAAAATAATTGAGCATTTAACATGCTGTAGCAAGGGTTTAGGTTTCATTTGTCCTGAGGTTATAAGATGATCTGTCTTTCTACCTGTCTCTATCCCTATGAAATATATTAATGAGAGAAGCAAAATCCACTGATTTCCAAAATCACTTGAAAATGTTGCACTCCTCACCCTCTCCCCCTAAAATGTATAATCCACACAGGCAGCTGAAAAAATTAACCCAAGAGCTTTATAGGGATATTTTGTCTTGAGTGCTACTGGTCAATACATTCCTAGGCAAAATCATCAAAACTCACTCCAGCTATTCCCTCCAGCCTCCGAAAACTGTCCTTATCTTTATGCATGATGTCCCTAGTGTCCCTGCCCTCCACCCCCTGCAGTATGACTACATCCAGAGGAATTCTCTTGGGAAAAGTTCTCAGAACCAAATGGATTCTGTTCTTGGTTCCAAATGCCATCCAGTGACTAGGTTAATTTCCTTGATACGAAATCAAGCCAGGGCTGCACAAGGGAAAATGGAAATGTGTTTCCCTACTGCCCACGTGTTGCATTTTACATTCTAAGTTCCACTTTCTGACGTGATCATTTTCTCTGATCTGAACCTGTGTCTGAGCACCATCCCTCAGCACGTCGGTACAATAATGCAATCCTTCGAGTACAAAGCCCACTAAAGGGCCATTACTGGGCAGGACTTCATCCGGTCCCGGCTTCCATCATTACATTTTCTGCTTCTTTTGACTCTGGCCACCAAACATTACACATTCTCTTTTATTCTAAACATTTCCTTTATCTTTTCCTTCAGTTTCTAGATTGGGGCCGTTCACATATTTCGACTAAGCAAATTCATTACTTAGGAAGTAATAAAATGTACTTTTTTTCTTTGAGAGTGGGGAGGTAATTAAGTTTTATTTCTTTATCTTAATAGAGGTACTGGGGAACTGAACCCATGCTAAGCATGTGCTCTACAACTATGTCAGACCCTCCCCACTAAAATGTACTTTTAAAAAGGGATTCTTTTATGTCAAAATGGTATGGGTTTGCTTTCACCAGTTAAAAAAGTAAGTCATGAAATAAACTCTCACAACCTAATGGAATCACTGTAGGCTATCTTGTGTGGCCTAAAAGGTTATTTCCGTTTGATGTCAATGCTGGATACACAACAGTAACTTAATAAAGATTTACTGAGAGAATTTTATGAATGAGAAAAATTATCTTTTAAGTTAGTTACTGCTTTTTTTCAGACCTTCACTCTATTGTCACATTCTGTACCCACAATAATCATGTGATTAGCTAAAATTCTGTATTGGTTTTATGCAACCTGAAACAGAACTGCAATATATGGTTGCTTTGAAAACCTCCTTGAGAGGCGGGAGGTAATTAGTTTTTCGTTTCTGTTTATTTTTTCAGTGGAGGTACTGGATATTGAACCCAGGACCTTGTGCCTGCTAAGCATGCACTCTACCACTGATCTAAACCCTCTACCACTGATCTATACCCTCCTCTACTGAAACCATTCATTTCTTTTTCTTTTTTTGATTGAAGTATAGTCATTTTACAATGTTTTGTCAATTTCTGGTGTCCAGCATAATGTTTCCATCACACATATACAAATATATATTCCTTTCATAAGCTTATTCATTATAGGTTACTGTAAGATACTGAGTATAGTTCCCTGTGCTCTACAGTATAAACTTGTTGTTTACCTATTTTATATATAGTAGTATCTGCAGTGTTTTATACATAGTAGTTAGTAGTTAGCATCTGAAACCATTCATGTCATCTGTGACTTCAGGCAGGTGATTTAACCTCTGAGCTTTGGCATCTTATCTGTATAATGGCGCTGTTAACAAGATCTACTGTAACTGAGTAGTGCACATGAAAGACTTAGAAGTGTGCCAGAATTAACATTTGAGTGTTTTGAAGATGCTGAAGCTGATGGTGGTGATGATGTAATAGTGGCAACAGGGATTGGACTCACTTCTCCTGTTCAGGTCATTTTCAGCCTTGCCCTGGTGTTTGGAGACTGGTTCTTATTTCCCATTGCTTTGATCTCCAGGAAGCTTGGTAGCAGGGCTTTGTCTCAGAGCCGGATGACTAAAGTTTATTTTGTGTCCTCTTTCAGAAAGTGCAAGTGGTGGTAACTGTTTTGGACTATGACAAGATTGGCAAGAACGATGCCATCGGCAAAGTCTTTGTGGGCTACAATAGCACCGGAGCGGAGCTGCGACATTGGTCAGACATGCTGGCCAACCCCAGGCGACCCATCGCCCAGTGGCACACCCTACAGGTAGAGGAGGAAGTTGACGCCATGCTGGCAGTCAAGAAATAAAGGAAAGAAGCCTTTCTGCATTTGCCCACATAGCACTCTTTAGCCAGTATCTGTAAATACCTCAGTAATACAGGTCCTTCCATTTTTTCCAGCCATGCATTCCTAACACAATTCAGTGGTACTTCAAATCCCATTTTACTTTGCGCAAATTTAAACGTAGAGAGCCCCTAAGCCCTTCATCATACCACTGCCCTCCAGGCCTACTCTTCTTTTAAGCAATATGATGTGTAGATAGAGCATGACTGAAATTATTTATTGTATCAACACCGTTGTATATACCAGTATGCTGAAGATTTATTTCTAGTTTGTGTATTTGTATGTTGTAAGCGTTTCCTAATCTGTGTATATCTAGATGTTTTTAATAAGATGTTCTATTTTAAACTATGTAAATTGACTGAGATATAGGAGAGCTGATAATATATTATATGGTAAATAGAGTATCGTCTGCATTCCAGCAAAAATATCAACTCGTAAGGCACTGGTACAGTGAAGCTGACATCTTAAAGGACAACTTAAACCTGAGCTTTCTACTGAGTCATATGACGACCAAGATACACTTCCACCACATACTCAGTGGGTGAATCCAACTTTGTAGAATTTCTTCACAGGCAAATTAGCATGATCTGAGCAGCATTCAGCCTGACCTCCAGGAAGCATAGCCACAAACCAGAGCAGCACCTGTCTGTACAGATCTGCAAAGCCCAAGTCAGGGCTTCCTCTCACATTCGAGGAAGCAACGGAACAGGAGTCAATGATTTCATATTACTGCACGTAGAGTAACAACATGATGGTGTTCCATGTGTGCGTGTGTGTACGTGTGTGTGTGTGTACGTGTGCATTCGTGTGGGGATGGGGTGGGTGGGAAGAAGCTGAGGGAAGAAGTCGGCATTTTGGAAATATTGCCTGACCATTTAAAAAGAAAAAAAGTAGCTCTCCATTATCACCTTTCTACAAACGGGCATCCGGTGAATACTCTTCCAGATTTCACACCTCTAATAATTCCAAAAGGTTTGCACATTAGACTTTGTAACAAAATATTTTATTACACAAAGCCAGATTAGAAGGAATGCAGAATATTTTTAACACAGCAATCTGTGCTTATTACACAAAAGTACTTTGTGGTAAACAGACAGTATTGTGATCCCATCAAAAGAGGAAAAAAATTAACAATTAGCCATAGCTCTGAATGCACTTCGATGAAGCCAAAACAGACAGCTAGTGATATCTTTTTATATGCTCTTTTTACGTAAATAAGTTTTAATTTGTCCTTTAAAAAAAGGTGAAACAAAACCAAGAACAAGTTCTAGAAAACTGAAGCAACCTCTTCTGTACACTAGATGCTTGATTTAGGAGGCGTTTTTATATGTTTTCAATGTTATTATGTAGTAAATGGCACTATTATTGAAGCTACTAGTCATTCCTTAAGAGTCTCAAAGGACTGCTCTGTGTAACACTGTGACTGCCGTGTGTGTGCTTAGACATGTGACGTAGTTTCCTCAGTGGATAGCACTCAATCTCTTCCGTAGCTATATTGTAACAATACTGCCATTCCCTTCTACTGCACTGCCCAAGGTGTGTGTAGCACATACAGTTCTCATTACAAAGGACCAACTCAGAACTGCAAAGCTATGCATAGGACAAGAAAGGTGCAAAGAACGGGGTGAAACACACAGCATTTTGTCAAGCACTGTGCAATATTCCATACTTTTCCCCGCTATAGTAGACGGCCACTCGGCTGAAGGGTGGCCTATGATCTCACGCAGCATCTAATCATTTCTCCTGCTCACTTCTGTGACCCATTTTAACTCCCAGGCCACAGAGAGTAGTGATGCTCTGAAGTGAACACTTACCTTCAAAACTGTCAAAACCAAACGGAGGAAAGCTAAGCATTAGCGTACGTTCAGATTTTAGGTGATCACGCCATGTTTCTAAAAACCGCAGAGAGAATTCCAAAAGGGCTGACGGGAAGCTTCAAACACGAGGCTGGCTGTGTCCTGACAAAACCAGAATTCCTGTCTTGTTCTTTCCTAATCAAAGAGGCCAGTCCTTTGGCCTTTCAGCAGTCACAGCAAACTCTTTAGGACTGGGACAGACACGGAGGACAAGGGGACAATAACACCTCCCTCTTCTGTGGATGGTCCAGACTTTCTTCAAAAGGTAGATCGTAGAAAATGCCCTAGTCATTAGGTGAGATTAAATACCAGTTTGAACAGAAGGTTCAAATGAAAATCCTTCCAATTTAAAAAGGCCAAACCATGCCAAAGAGAGAGAGAGTTGATTGACTTTTTATAATTCCTTGAAGACCAGAAACTGGCCTGTAATTTCACCGTGTTCAGCTCCAAGTTGCTCATGCTGAAACACACACTCAGAATCAAGCAGGTTCAAGCCCACCGAACACGCATCATTTCTTGCATTAAAACACGACGAATGCATTCTCTCGCAACACTGCCAGACACGGGATATTGTCACACAGAATTAGTTGGTACCAGGCCATCTTTCATGAGACAGTGACCGAACCTGTTTGAAGACCAAGATTCATCCTGATAAGCCACATGTACCTTTCTGACAAAGCTGTGTCAAGTACTAGAATCTGACGCTCTAGAAAGATCCTAGTTGCCTTTGTGTATATTTACTGCCTGCTTGAGTGTTTCTCTGTGTGGGTTTCCTCTGTATCCTGTAGAAACGTTGGGGTGTTCCCTTCTGCCATACGGCTCGCGACCCGCAAGCCAACAACTCTAGCTGTACTTTACCTTCATTTTTGATGAGGTGGTTCAAATTTTGTTTCACTTCGTGTAGTGAATTCCACAGTAGTTTTCTGATTGTTGTTAAAAATGACTTAACCTATTACACGGATATTCAATAAAAATGTTTTATTTCCTGTTGATGTGGCCGCCTTTTAACTCTTTCTTACCTGACTCAGTGGTGAGACAGCGGCCTACTGACTTTGGGCCATGCGGGAAATGGAGGTAGTTAAACCAAAGCCTGCAGCGCAGGCTTCCTGGGCTGTGTCATTCCCAACACGTGTTTCTCTGTTCCCGTTTATGATCAATTCATCGGGCGCACTCTCAGGCTTTCTGCTTTGCCCAGAACGCATCCGCCAGGATTTTCACACTCCACAGCCTAAGTGACAGAAGCCCCTCCAGAATGGAACTAAAAATCAGATTCCTGAAACCCCACTTTCAAGGGAGAGCATGACACATTAAATTCCCTGCCTACCGAAGGTCAAACAGGTAAAATATCTTTCCCCTACTAAACAACCTTTACCAGGTGCCTACTGAGTACCATGGATGCTGGAGAAACACCAAATTATGTAATAAGGCACACCTGGTTCCAATGAGCCCACGGTCTCAGACAGCGATGTCAATGCAGTACCTCCAAACACTAAGATACGTACCATGAGTCCCTGAGGACTTGCACCAGAGCGACTGTAGTGGACACCACAGTGTGACACCCCACCCCCACCCCCGCCCCCGCTGCTTCCCGTCAGCACTGAGGCGTTCAGCCTGCAGCTTCTAGAAGCCTCTGCCCTCTAAGAAGCTGCCTTACCTGGGGTTATGCCTCCTCCTGGGGGCAGCCCACACTCCTCGGTCTGAGCTACTTCTCACTCCTGTGCTGTCCAAGCCCAGAAGGCTGGTTGACAAGGCTTCTGCAGCTGTGCTGCCGTTCACCTGCTCTCTCTGCAGTCCTCACCCCTCCACCGGTGTTGTTCCCACGAGCACTCCCCGATCAAACTCCTTCATCTCCGAATCTGAGCCTGAGGAGCCCAGCCTCCTGTCAGGGAAGAGGTGTGAAGGGAAGTTTCTAGAGAGACAGTAACACCAGAGGGCAGTCCTAAAGGAACAAGTAGGAGTCATCCAAGTCAGTGAGTGGGCAAGGCTCTGGCAAAATTTACCTTATCAAGGCTTAAAGTTGACCCACGATAAGGTCTCCGACGGCTGTCCAGGCCATCCGCCCTTCAGTAGGTTTTATTCTGCCCTGTCAGATAAGGGAAGGACGACGTCCCAACAGGTGAGACAGCCAAAGGAAAGGCCCCTGCACTACTGTACTCTGAGGACGCAATTGGAGAGTTCTAAATGTAAGTTTGTTGCGGAAAAAAGTGTTACAGCTAAGCTGTGACAGCAATCTGGATACTGAGAGTTGGTTTATGACGGCAGCATTCCCAGAAAACTTAACACTTGGAGCTCTGGACCCCCGTGTGTACGTTTACACAGGACTTTTATAGGTTGCCAGTTTTACACTTTGCAACATCATATGCAAATAAAGTACAACAGAATTTGACCAACCAGGAACAAGCTTTGTAGAAATAGACCAATCAGGAGTGAGTTCCATGCAAATGAAGTACTACAAATGGACCAATCAGAAGTTAGGGAAGTAGACCAATCAGAAGTGAGAGTAATAACCAATCAGAAGTGAGAGTAATAACCAATCAGGAGTGAGATTAATAACCAATCAGGAGTGAAGGAAATAACCAATCAGAAGTGAGCTCAGGGAACCAATAGTCTTCTAGGTGTAAGTTAGCCGCTTTAGAGGCAAAAAGTGAGATAGAGACTCTGGGCCAGGGAACCGGACGGTGCTAAGAGAAGAGCAGCGGTCTTTTTATGGGGCTTCCCGCCTCAGGTGAGAAAAGAGAATTTTAGACCCATGAGGGTTAGGTGCCCACCACCCCCAAAAAAAACAGCATTCTAAATACAATCGTTTGGTTTTCCATGGTGAGCATTTTGTTTTTCTTAAATAGCTCTTGACACTAGGTACGAAAAGAATATTTCTTAATAAATACATTTTTTGTTAATTACCCCATCCTTTCCTCAGTGTCTATTTTCCCGAAAGGCCTTTAGGCTTTTAAGACACACACCCTTTGGATATTTATTAGGTGTCTTAGTAAGGAAAACAAAACCATTCCAGGTATTTTAAATAAGGAATTTTTTTAATGTAAGAAATTGGCCACATAAAGAGCTGAGAAAGCAAAGTGGAGACAGTAGGTTAAACAGAAATTAATAGATACCACCTGTAATTGTACGCTGGGGCCGCCCTAACAGGACCTGGTGGCTTAGACAACAAAAATGTATTTTCTCACAGTTCTGGAGGTCAGAAATCTGCGAGGAAGGTGTTGACAGGGTTGGTTTCTTCTGAGACGTCTCTCCTTGGCTTATAGTTGGTGTCTTGTCCATGTCCTCAACTTGACTCCTCCCCTCGACTCCCCTCTGTGTCCTTACCTCTTCTTACAAGGATGTGAGTCATATTGGATAGGGATCCTCCCTAAAAACTGCATTTTAATTCAGCTACCTTTTCAAAGACTCTGTCTCCAAACAAAGTCACATTCTGAGATATTGCAGGGGTTAGGACTTGCGTATGAGTTGGGGAGGGGGGACGCACAATTCAGCACTAAAACCCCTAAGGCTGAAAAAACAGAACGGAGAAGATAGTGTTGAGGAAGCTCGGACTGTGGAGGAGGGCCGGAACCTGGGGGAGGTCCTGGGACCACCAAAACGTCGCGGGCACTGGTGTTGGGACCAACACACAGGCTCCACGCTGAAGATGCTGAACTGCCAGGAGCAGCTCACTCCTGCTAGAGGAAAGCCAACAGAAGCTAAGAGCAGGAAGAGGGTCCTTTCTCCTCTTCCACCTTCCACCTCAGTCAGTGCCTCCCCGCGGCAGAGCTGAATCCGAGTCAGCGGCCAGCGGGTCTAGGGAGTAGCCCGCAGGGTCTTAGCGCCCGCCCGCACGAACACAGCAGAGCACAGCAAGGTGGGAGTGAGGCTGGAGAGAAAGCAGGAAGGTGACCGACACATTCGCTGTCTGGTGCATTCAGGCTGCTATCAGCAAGAACACTGTATACAGGGTGATTTAAACAACGTATATTTATTTCTCACAGTCCTGGGGGTGGGAAGTCCAGGACCAAGGTGCCAGCAGACTCCTTGCCTGGTGGGAAGTCGTCTCCGTGCTGCGTCCTCCCACAGCGGGAAGGACGAGGGCTCTCTGAGGTCCCTTCTATCAGGGCACGGTCCCATTCTTGAGGGTTTCATCCTCTTACCCAGTCACCCACAAAGGTCCCACCTCCTAATACGATCCCTTTGAGTCTTAGGATTTCAACACAGGAATTTCGGGATGACATTACATTCAGCTCATAACATGAGGAAACCTTTTAACAGCTGCATAGACTTCCTATCCACTCTTGTTTCTTCCTCAGAGGATTCAGGTGTTCCTACCTGAGCCATACCTGATGAGACAGATGCATAAAAATCACATCCTTACTCCATTTATGCAGCGAAGTGACTTAGAGATTTGAAAATTCCCACCATGATTGCTGTTACCCCCTCCCTGCAACGCATCTTTATTACATACGCACCGGACTCTGATGTTGAGCAACTGAATTTAAGCTGCACACAAATCTTTACCATAAAGCAGTCAGACGGTGATTTTGGAATAAGAAGGTTAAAAAAAAAAAAAAAGCAGGAAAATAAAAATGAGAAATAGCCTGATACTAAATGTACAAGGAAATTTTCCAAAGCCTACAGAATAATAATTATGCAGGAGGGAGCAGTAATACAAACACCAGGTGACTGTGGGGTGCTTTGTGTGATCAAAGTTCTGAGTCTGGCTGTCAGGTACCTGCATTTTAGCATCTGCATTTTGGCCATATCGATTTCTTCACGCTCCCCCACCAATACACGTCCCCACAGTTCCCACACTCAGCCTTCTTTGACAGTAACTATCCTGCCAGCAAAGCCTTTTCCCCTGTGCAAAGTGGACTCGCCCTTGCCAGGGTGCCCACAAGGTTAAAGAATTTGTACTGAACAAGTTGGGACACACTTCCTTCTCAGCCGTCCAGTTTACCTTGGTCCCTTTCCTACCTTCTCTGGCCTGGGAATGAAGCCAAGAGTTGACATCCTTTATTGGCAGGATTGTTAGAGTGGCCTGTGGAAGGAACCCAATTCAAGCTGCATTAAGGAATAAAAGGGGGGTGGGGGAAGGGGTGCAGGGGAGGAAGAGAGAGAGAGAAAGACAGAGACAAAGAGAGACAGAGGCAGAGAGATGAACCGTTGGCTCATCTATCCAGAAAGTTCAAGGTATGATTACATCCAGGAACAGCTCCATCAAGGGCCTCAAACCATGTCATCATTCTCTTTCTCCACTCTCCCCCAACCCCCCATCCAACTCGGCTATCCTCAGTATTACTTCATTGTCAAGTGCCAGTGTCTCCACCACGGCCCCTTCAATCTTCTGTTCTTCTGGCTGAGCGCGTTCGCACAGAGTGCTGTTTCCACAATTATGTCGCTCAAGTTCCCAGACCCAACTTACACGCCTGGGGCACATGCCCTCCTTAAAACCACCGTTGTGGCCCCACGATGCAGTGTTCACTTTGGCCAAGCCTAGGTCATGTTCCGGCCCAAGAGCCAGAGAGATGGGATGAGGACAGTTCCTCAGAGGAAAATCAAAGTGCTGTTACCAAGGAGACAAACTGGACACTGCAGACAAAAACCACACACGTCTTCCACTTTGTGGCCCTGGTATACTTCTGTCCTAAGGGGAGGGGCCCTGAAGGCACAACCTCAGGCCACAGCAGCTGTCCAGTCACTTCTCCTTTTCACCAAAAACACTATTAGAAAGGAAATTTTAAAACTATGCACCACCTTTCAATTATCTGAAAACATTTGTTCACCTTCCTATTTATTGCCAAGAAAATCAAGCTTCTGCAGTGTATTTGAAGCAGGCTTTTGTAGCAAGCACTGAAATATTAACATACCTTTAGATTCCTGAATTTATCAAAATAATTTGTTATTATTATAGAAATTTAGCGGGAAGAAAGGGACACAGAGAGGGGAAAAAGTCACTCCACGTACCTTTTTTGTTTTTCACAAATGGGCTGTCTTTGGCCATATACAATCACCTTTTAAATAGTTTTAATCACAGTGTGCACAGAATTTATCATCAAATTCTTGAAAAATAAGACTTTTTTCTTGTTGCCACATAGTCTATCATTTTTATTTTTAATGGCCACCTGGCTTTTCTTCAGGGAGAGAAACAAAATGTATTCAACGCTTTCCCTGGTATCAAATGTTTAAGTTGTGACTTATTTTTTAAATAAATTACATGGCAGTGGATACTTTAGTGGAGATTTTATTTATGTATTTATTATTCTATGAATCTACTATGATCTATTTTCTCAAGGTAAGTTTCCAGAATTTTCCAAATTGGTTTCTTGGAAGTTGCCACCAAAGTACACTGCCATTGGTGTTAATGTGTTCCGGTTTTCTCACAGCCTCCCCAGCTGTGGCCCTCATGCTTCAAATGTCTACAAGTGTGCAGGTTGTGGGCCTCGGTGAGGACAGGTCCAGAGCTGGCCTAGGAGTCTCTCCATCCCGGGGCCACAGCCCTCCTCACTCCTCCAGGCAGCTCGGTTAAAAATTAATAGCAGGAGCAAAGCATTGGTGGAGAGAATGTCAAGGAAGAGAAGGCCCAGGACGAGGAGGGGTCAGACAGGACTCTTCCCTTGCTCTCACCTCTGCCTCAAATCCGGGAGATGCTGAGCGCAGAGGAGTTTCTGAGGTCCCTCCTGGTTTCTTCAAACCCCTCATTCAGACTTGCATCTTACACCGCTTTCAGCATCCCAGAAGCCTCATCAGCACCACCTCCCAAAGTCCAGCCTCACCTGCTCCCACTCTCATTACAGAGTGAAAAAAAAGCACCAGCCTTAGAGCCAGCAGCCTGGGTTCAAATCCTGCTTCACTCAGGGAGCTGCGTAGCCCCAGACAAGCCACTTGATTTGCAAGTTAGAGATAATGGATATTAAAACCTGGTATAAAAGAAGCACTTGATTAATGGTTAACTGGTCTTCCTAAATCTAGCCCAGTGTCAGCAAACTTTGTCTGTAAAGCAAAGTATTGGGAGCTTTGTGGGTAATCTGTTCTCTGTGGCATCTTTAAATGCTCTGTCTGCTAATCATCCATCCTTCCTTTCTTTCCAACCCTTTAAAAACGCCAAACCTTTTGCACTGGCTTCGGCAGCACATGTATTAAAAATGTAAAACCCTTTTGTAGCTCACAGACCCTACACATACAAATGGCTAGGGTTTGCAGACCAGCTTCAAGTCACATCACTCTGCTTCTTAAAAATCCCCCCTCTTCCCCCTTCCCTACAGATGAACATTTAATTCTTCAGCATTGCATCCAACCACCTCCTGCTCTCCCTTCAAGCCTCACCCTGTATTCTAGCTACACAATTCTCTGGACCATTCCACGCGATCTCACAGCCCCCTACCTCCACAAAGTTTGTCCCCGCGCCCTGACACTTCTTGACAGCATCCTGCAGATGGGTGAACAAAATGGGAAGGGAAGGAAGGGTGCGGAGACACTCAGGCAATTTGGGGAAGGAGAGAGTTGCGACACTGATTTCCCAATGTCACTTTCTGTGAAGCGCAGCCTCGGTTCTCAGGCTAGTCCATCAGTGCCGCCTTCTTCCAGCCCATGCTGAGTTCCTTCCAGACCCACGTGCCTCGGACTCTCAGGCCAACAACAACGTTCTTTAGAGTCACAATGCCTGAAAGACTCATCGTTTTCCTTGATCCTGGAAAAGAATTTCCTTTTTCGTCCAGGGGAAAATGAACCCATTTCAGAATATGAAAGCACTGCTTCCTTCAGCAAATGTGAGAACGTCAGATGAATTACAAATTATAAAAGGGAACTGGACCATCAGCCCTTGACTAATTTCCTGTCAGTGTCACAGTCGCCTCATTTTCTCACATTTCCCTGAAATATGGGCGGCTGGCGTCTCATCGCCAGAACGCAGACTCAGGTGACTCAAATTAGGCAGGCTCAGGACAGTAATTTATGGGCTGAGTGACTCATTAAGTTTTGCTTTGCCTCTAAGCCAGGATGATCACTGCATGTGTCCCGTGGCCAGAAAGAAGCCATCGGGCCTCTTCGACCTTCCCACCCCCAGGACCCATCACCCACGCCTGCATGTTTTACCCTGAAAATTCTGATGTCACCAAGAGTTTAGGAAGAGATGTACCATCTCTACGTATCTAGTCAATACTTACTCTAAACTAACAGCTAATTCTCTGGTCAGGAGTCTAAGGCAGACTGGACCACAGTGGGATCCTGTTATGGACAGAATTGTGCCTCCCCCCAAATTAGCATGTTGAAGCCCTAACTCCCAGTACTTCAGAAAGTGACTGTATTCAGAGGGATGGCTTTTAAAGAGGTGGTTAACAGACATAGAAAACACAGTTATGGTTACCAGGAGGGAAAGGAGGTGGGAAGGGATAAATTGGGAGTTCAAGATTTGCAGATACTAACTACTATATATAAAATAGATAAACAGCAAGTCTCTACTGTATAGCACAGGGAATTACTTAGTATCCTGTAGTAATCTGTAATGAACATGAATATGAAAAGGAACATGTGTATGCATATAGATGACTGAACTACTATGCTGTACACCAGAAATTGACACAGCATTGTAAACTGACCATATGTCAATTTAAAAAAATTTTTTTAAATAAATAAAGCAGTGATTAAGTTAAAGTGAGCCATTACGGTGGGCCCTAATCCAATCGGACTGCTGTCCTTATAAGAGAAGGAGATCGGGACTGAGAGCAATCCTGGGAGGGTTTTGTGTGCACAGAGGATACACTGTGTGAGGAGGCAGCAGGTGGGCGACCTTCCGCCAGCCAAGGAGAAACGCCTCAGAGGAAGCCAGCTCTGCCGGCCCCTCACCTCCAGCCCCCGGCCCTCAACTGTGAGGAAGTAACTGTGTCTTGTTTAAGTAGCCCAGTCGGTGGTATTTTGTGCTGGCTACCCTGGAAAAATGAACACGAGGTCCATCCGTTTGGCCCTCGACAGAACTCCAAACGTCAACCCCAGTGAGAGCAGCCTGCCCAGGACCACACATCAGACCCTCTGGACCTCTGTCTTACCCGAAACAGAGGGTGCCCACTCTTTCCGAAGTCTGTCCCAACACAGACCCTTCCCCTCACGTTCCTTCCTCTCACCTCCAGGAGGGGAGAGCACCTCTCCTCCGGCCCTGTTTACCCGCTCCCAGTCTACATCTTTCTCTCCCCAGAATTATTACTATCCTGTAAAACTCTGGACTCTGGACACAGGGACAGGCAGGGGTTTACACATGGGCTGTGTCTTTCCTTTGTCCCAGATGCATGTGGTATTAGCCAGGGTTCTCCAGAGAAACAGGATCAACAGGATACGTGTGTGTGTGTGTGTGTGTGTGTGTGTGTGTGTGTGTGTGTTTGTGTGTGTGTACGTACATACATATATATATAGAGAGAGAGAGGATTGATTTTAAAGAATTGGCTCATGCATTTGTGGAGATTCAGAGAAGAGTCGCAGTTCCAGTCTGCTGGCAGAATTCCTTCTTGCTCAGGGAAGGTCAGTTTCTGTTCTATCAAGGCCTCATCAACTGATTAGATGAAGCCCACCCTCACTATGGAGAGTAATCTGCTTTACTCAGAGTCCACTGGTTTAAATGTTAATCTTATCCCAAAAAATACCTTCACAGAAACATTCAGAATAATGTTTGACCAAGTATCTGAGCACGATGACCCAGCCACGCTGACACATGAAATGAACCATCACACGTATCTTTCTTGTACTAAATTGCTTTGCCCTTTTCTGGCTTTACTTGTTAGAAGTGCAGTGTCCAAAATAATAGCCACCAGCCACACGGGGCTGCTGACATTTGAAATGAGGTTGGTCCAAGTTGAGATGTGTTAGATATGTAAAATACACATCTGATTTCAAAGACTAAGTATAATTAAAAGAAGGTCAATAGCTCACTAAAATTTTTTTATATTGATTTCACCTGGAAATGGTCATTGGGGATATGTTGAATATATTCCTTTCCTATAACTGCCATACAAATTATTACAAACTTACTGGCTTAAAACAACAAATTTATTATCTTACTATTCTGTAGTTCACAAGTCTGACACAGGTCCATTGCGTTATCTAAATATTATTTAACATGATTAATTTCACTTTTTAAACTTTTCTTAATGTGTCTACTAAAATATTTTAAGTTACCTAGGTGGCTCTCTTTTGTGGCTTACATTATATTTTATTGGACAACACGATATTAGAAATTGAGAAACACAGAGATCGAGGGACTTGTCAAAATTTATAAATCAAGTCAATAATGGTGCTGAGAACTTTGAAGTGGCTCAGGGGTCAGAGCTCTTTTCTTTCCACACTCATCTGGGGTGATCTCATCCTGCCTGATGGCTTTAATGCTATTTATGTGCTGACTCCAAAATGTTTACCTCCAGCCCAGACCTCCTTCTTGAACTCTAGTCTCATATATCCAACTACCTACTCAGTGTTTCATTTAGATGTCTAATAGGCATCTCAGATGTCATATGCCTCAGTCTGAATCCTTGTTCTTCCCCACAATGATCCCACTCTCTATCCCACCCTGATGCTTTTTTTGTTTCCTGATCCATATCCAACATATCAGCAAGTTCTGTCAGTTCTACCTTGGAAATACATCCAGTATCTGCTCATTCTCAACACCCTCCCACCGTCTATGCCATCCTTGTCTTTCACCATGGTTAACTCAACAGCCCCATAACTTGCCTCTATAATTTCATCCTTCTCCCCTTCGGTTTATTTTCAATACAGCAGCCAAATTTATCATGTTAAAACGTGTAAATAATGTCCTTCTCTATCTTAAAATTCTCAGATGGTTTTCCATCTCACTCAAAAGGAAAACTGAACTCCTTACCATGTTCTACAAGACCCTACATGGTCTGGACCCCAGCTACTGCTTTGACCTCATCACCCACCTCTCCTTCCTTGACTTAAGCCACACATTCATAATTGCCTCCTTGCTGGTCCTCAGACATGCCAAACATGCTCCTACCTCGGGGCCTTTGCACCTGCTGCACCTGCTATTCCCTCTACTTCAGCAGTCATTCTCCAGAGAGCCCCAAAACATATTCCTTCATTTTCTTTCTGTCCTTAATCAAATATCAACTTTCACCATTCTCATTTCATCTCTCTCTATCCCCCTCCCCTGCTTTATTTTTCTCCATCAAACATCACCATCTAGCATACTGAATATTTTCTTGTTTATCTGTTTATTGGCAACTTCTCCTCAAAGAAATATATCCGTAGGGACTGAGCCTTCATCTGCTCTGTTCATTCTTGTACCTCAAGCATCTAAAAAGTGGCACATAGTAGGTACTCAATAAATACTGATCAATGATGGTATAAATTAATAGACTCAGAAAGAATTTGTAGTGTTAAGCTGAATAATTAAGAATGAGCTGGATACCCGTGTATTCAACATTATTTTTTTTCAGAATTGTATTATGGAGTTCTAACAGATCTTTAAAGGCGTCTTTCAAGACTCATCAACCACTTTAGCTCATTTTCAGATGAGAACCTTATCTTTCAAAAAGCTAGTGGTTTCAAGTCCTAGTTACCCTTTTGCCATTTAAAATCAGTATCTCCAACATGGATAATTGTTTAAATCTAGTCTTTAGAACTGGTGAGGGAAAATGCAGACAACTGCTGTTACAGTAAATGGAAAGGCAGCAAAAATGACTGATATTTTCAGTTCATTTAACCTCTAATCAACTGTCAAGCAAAACACCCTTCCCAAATGACAGCTTCAGTTAGCAAACTAAAGCCTTCTCTTCTCAGGCTCCTGTCACCTCACAAGTCTTAGGAATCAAACTAATTGCTTATCACTTATGCAGAATGAGAATAGGAGCACTGTATTTTCTTATTACTGTACAACTCTATTTCCCTATTTGCTAATGCTTGTGGAGCTGTGGATGTCGGCTTTTGAACTGCATTTTTTTCCTCAACCCATACAGAAAGCAGCTATTTATGACTGTGAAATAAAATTTTCCTTTGCTTAACTCTTCTTAAAATCACATTGCACTTGACATTATTGTCTGTATGCAACACTGTCATGTTTTAAAGACACTTCCAAACCACCAACAGCTTTCATCTCCTCTCCATAAAACCTTGAGGTAATGTCTACGTTTTCTCCCTAATCATTACATCTTATGACCCTTAAAGATATAAAAAGTGTTCTGCTAAATCACTTTAAAAATTACAAGAAAACTGGACCTAAGAAGAGTATTACAAAGTTGAAAGGAAACAACATAAGTCATAATTTGAGGGCAGTAGAAACTCTTGCCCTACAAGATAGTAAAAAGTTAGATGGTAACCACACTACACAGATACACCAACGGAACAAAATGAAAAGTCCATAAAGAGACCAAAATACATGTAAGACTTTAATGTATGAGAAAGTAGCCATTTCAATAGATTTTTAAAAATAGAATGTGTTTATATAACTCTCCAAACAGCTGGAAAACAAAAGATTTATTTCTACATCAGATAGGAATACTCTGGCTGCAAGTAGTAAAGCAGCAATAGAAACTAACAGAGACTTAACACAAGAGGATGTTGGGATTTACATAACACAAACCCAAAGGGAGACAGTCTCAGGGTTGGTTCAGTACTTTAGGGATGTTTTTTTAAGTACCCAGGCTCTTTTTATCCTTCCTCTTCACCATCCACCATCCACTTTTTGTCCTTGGCTGCTTGCCCCATGATCCAAGATGGCTGTCATTACTCAAGACATCAAGTGCTCACATACTGAAGGCAAGAGGTAGGTCAGGCTAGTGAGGGAGAGCCCTCCTTCAGTGTTTGTCTCCTTTTATAGGAAGTTAAACTGTCTTTCCAGAAACCTCCCAGAAGAATTCCTCTTTTGCCTCATTGGCTAGGTGAAATCCAGACCATTCCTTGTTGCAGAGGATGGTAAGACAGTATCTAACTTTTTCCTTCTCTGCAGTTAGGAAGTAGACAATGGAAAGGGGGTTGAAGAGGAATGGATATGGAGTAACCAATCAGATCCTCAATAATGTATATCAAACATATGCTTTGGGCCATAATGAGAGTAAATGCTGCTGGACTAGCCCTCCCCCAATGCACAACTATAAAACTAGAGAAAATATATGAAGGGATTGTTTTCAGATGTTGGACAACAGTATACACAGGACTGAGCTCACTGAGCAAGAGAAACAAAGCAGGTGAACCACACGACCATCCCACGCTCCTTCCTGGAGAAACCTTCAGACTGCAGCAGAAGGAAGGGGGCCCACACAAAGCATGGGGGTCTTGCTGAGCTGAGGAAACAGAGATCAAACTCACAGCTACTGAGGTGGCTGGACTTTGGGGTAGGGGACCAGAAAAAAGGGAGATGTGTAGAGAAGCAGCTAAAGAAATCTGCATAGCAGTCCCCTGGAGTCTTGGGTCAAATACTAAACTGTGTGTGTGAAAAATGAGACTCCATGAGGCCGGGCCAGAAAGAACTGTCAGGGAAGGAACAACTACCAGGGTGCTGTGAGCTGTGAGCTGTGAGCTGAACAACAACCAGAGCCCTCATGGGCCTGGGAGACGTCTGAGTTCCAACCAGTCAGAGTGAAGAGGCCTCGTTGAACACCCCGGGCATTTGGCAGAGGCTCCTTCTGATGTAGTCCGAGAGTAAAGACGACTCTAGACCCACCCCAACAAAGCTGAAGAATGAATCTGGAAAGAATCATGTTGACTTACAAGTACCTTAACTGCCTGCTGAACAAAACTCTCTATGAAGAAAAAAATAAATCCAGACATTCAATTATGTAGCATCAATCACACCCATATACAAGCAAAATTTACTAAAACATACACACACCAAAAAAATAGGACCCATAACCATCAGAAAATCAGTCAACAGAAACAAAATTGAATCTATATGATTAAAATATTTAAAGGTAAAATGGCAAATACAAATGTCCTAGAAGAAAATGCAGATGGAAATGTCCAAGCCTAACAAGGAAAGTAAAGTGTACAAATAAAAGGATGGCTAGATTTGATTGCCTATGATTTTAAAACATTTGTGAAGCAACAGCAGCAAAACATTGTGTGAACTGACTTAAAATACCAGCAGCAAGAGCAGCTGGAAGCAAGATGTCCAGGATTTGAGATTCAGAGTTAACATCCACCAAGAAGTGAGATGAGGGAACCAAAGCCCGCCGTCTCTATGGCCACCTCCCAGCTGAGTAAAAGCACAGTCCCATTTTAAAAATTAAAAAATTTTAAGAAACCCATAACTTCTAGTCCAGAGGCCAAATCCTCTAGAGAATTTGATTTCTCTTGCTTGAATTCTCAATTCCCCTGCCATATTTTTTTGTCTTCTGTCTTCTCTCTCCATAGGACGCTCAGCTGTTGTTTTCACTGATTATACTTTTCGTTTAACAAATTTCTCTACTCTTAGTTTTTTGAGTTAGTGGGATAATGGGTACATTATTTCCCTTTTTACTTAGTTTTTTTTTATATGACTACATTTTGAAATTCAAAAGTAGCAAAGTTAATGGAAGATACAGTTATTGGGAAGCAAAAATGAAAACCGCTCTGATGCAGTCCTCAATACACGAGTACTTAAATGCTCTCTCTATATTTATATCTTGTATTACAGTTATTCTTGATATGATACTCATCTCCACAAATACACGTCCAAAAAAAAAATCACATTCTCTAAACTGAACTTGATAGCAGGGACTTTTTCCTTTCATCCATTCTTTAATTCAACAAAAGCAATGATTGTTTTAAAATGCCAGGCACTGAGTTTATAACCTGAGCAAAAGAAATACAATTTGTTCCCAAAAGGATTTTCAGGTGAAGGCATTGTTTTGTTTCTTTGCATCCGGGAGTCTCACAAATGCTAACAATAAAGAAGACATCATATACATGTTGGTTCAACATGTTGCTAACTGCCTGAGTTACCAGGGCCTTGTGCTAGGCCCCCCAAATCCCTGAGGCATTTTTCAACTATCCTTTTTCCATTCAATCGCAGACACTCTGCTCCCCAAGACAGGAATCAAAAAACTGTTAGAGCAGGCAGATAGCTAGATATGAGCAGAGAAAGGGGGACGCAGGCCAAATGACAGGAACTGGGCATAAGGGAGGGGCACAGGCCAAATGCAGGAAATCATACATCTGGTAAACAATAGTAGTCCCTGGGCAGAGAAGAAAAAGCAGGAACCTTTGGGCGGATAAATGGTCACACATTTTGGGGTGACAAGTGGCCTGGAGGCTGACAAAGAAAGGTGGAAAAAAGCAGGAATCTCCAGTATCCAAATGTAACCCTCTGCTCATTATGCCTTCATTTCAATAAAATTCACCTTGCAGATTAGAAGTACCCAGCATGCACCGACGCCGTGGCACTTCCAGTCCAGACTAAATAAGGACAAAAATCTGTCCTCCCTTCAGAAAGGTGGAGTTGGGATAATAACCAGGGAATACCACCCCAAACCCTTCCCTCCCCAATGACTATTCCATCCATTCATTTTTACACTGTATGTGACCAACTCGCCAAAGAAACTCAAAGCAGCCGCTCACCTGAGCCTGCCCCTCTCCCCCTGAGAGTGTGCTATCTATCCCTTAATAAGCCCCCACTTTACTTTCCTGACCTCTGAATCCCATCTCTGAATTCTTTCTGTGATGGTCACCACCGGCAGCAAAACCACAGGAACAACTCTCTCCAAAAAGGGGGTTGCGGGGTGATAGGGGCAGAGCACAGGAACCAGAGGTCAGTCTGTAAGTCACTGCCTTCTCTTCAGAAATAGTATTGCTCTGTTTATGACCCCAGTAGGAGCTTAACACATAGAGATCTTGATGAAAGGGTTAATGAAGGGGTATGTGCTATCAAAAAATAACAACAATAATGTGGAACAAGAAGATAGAAATTAATATGGCTAGTTTTTTAAGGAAAAAAAAAAACCTCTGTGTGTGTATGAAGGGGGGAAGATTCCAATGAATTTGCTATTGCTCAAAACATTTTTGGAATTCCTTTTGATAAAGCTATTCATAAAAAGGTACCCTAAGGATAGGTTTAACTAAGGTTTTTGGAAACAACTGGGATAGGAGGAATTTCTTTCGGTCAATCACAAGATGAAATTCTACTCAGTCTTTCTCAAATGGAGATCCCTTTTATACTAGTCTTAATAATAAGCCAACAAAAGCGTTCTGTGGCCAAAAAAGTTTAGGAACTATTTCATCCTATTCTCTGCCCTGGGGATTGACAAAGCAGATTTCTCTTATGTTATCAGCCCTTGCATCTTAATTATGGATTCCCAAACTAATTTGACTCAGAAGTCTTTAAAAAAAAATAGTACTTATCAGTATCTTATAGGATGCACATTGGAAAAAAATTATTGAAGTAATTGACATATAACAAGAAAATCTTGTTTCAAACTAATGCAAGATTTTCTTGTATAATTAAAAAAAATTTTTTTTCTATCACTTCTCAGCCTAAGATCAAGTGTAAAATTTTTTCTTTTTCTAAAAACGCTTACCAGGACACATAAATTTTAGATACACCTGTTTTTAAAATCAGTCACTGAAGCAAACATTGTGAGTCATTTTTCATATCCATTTTTCCTTTCTACCTTTACAAGACAAATCTCTTTGGTCGAAAGTGGCCAAGTGTTCAGCTACAAACACTTACCTAATCTACATCCTTTTGTGACTCTGTGACCAAGTTTTAGCAAGTCAGATGGAAGCAGAAGTAACTCGGTCTGGCTCTAGGAAAGCTATCTATCAGGTGAAAATTCTGCTGATGCGCCCGGATAGCCTCTTGTCTCTGTCCCTCTACCTTGCCTGGAACACAGGCTTGGCACCTGAAGGGCAGCCAGCATCTTGCAACCATGACATCGAAAGCTACAGTCCAAGGAGACTGGGGCAGCAGGATGCAAGCCCTGGACACTGCGGGCATTACTGGGCTGCCCTGGGCTCCAGAACTTCTTTTGGTTTCAGAAGAACAAACTTCTTTCTTATTCAAGCCATTGTCTGTCACACTTTCTTTTATTTGAACCAAACATTCCCAACCAGGAGTCACATTTATGATCACATGTCCCATAATTTTCATCTCACAATGAGTTGATTGTGTCTTAGACTTATTATTCTCGTACTTTTAATGTCTATCACCTCATACCCTTCTTGACGGTAGGTATAATGTACAGGAATCAATAAAAATACACATATGTATACCCATTGCAAGCTCTACACTGCAAACTTCTGGAGGTCAGCAATTAGAAATAAATACACAAATGGCCTGCAAAGATTTTTCTAAACCTGAGTATTGATCAAAGAATCCAAAACCATTAGTTTTGTTTAATTTTGTAGCAATCACCTTCTACAAATTATGTTTGTAAATACAGTTCAATTCAGAATTTAAGTAAAGGAAAATAAATTTTGTGGTGAGAATTTTACGCCACCCTTTGTGAAAACTATAAATGCCCTGAAGTATTATTATCTTGGGTTGGGATGCTGGGATATAGATACACATCCTTAATTTGACTTTCTTCTTTTGAAATGGAGAGAATCTGATTTCATCTCCATTCCCAGCACAACTGGCCTTGGGAATGCCAGGAAATGGATAGCTCTAAAATATATGGGGAAATGAAAGGGAGATAAATTGCTGAGAATTATCATCATCCTGATGGCACTGCAGTCTTTTTCTCTTCTTTAGACACAGAGTCAGTGACTGGGAAGAGAGAGGCTTCCGAACTCTGTAAGTCTATGTAAAAATGGAAGGGCAATAAGCCAAGCCACTCTTGAGGTTCTACGGAAGATGGGCTGCTTTGCCATTATTGCAAATTGCCCTACAATTTTCAAAAGCAACTATAGAGACTTGAAGTTTTTATCTGTGGAAAAGTGATGAGACAGAATCCAGGCTCATTTAAGAAGTTTCACCTGATCGAAAAAGGACCAAGAAAATCAAGGCCACTCCTGGAAATTTCCATACATCTTAGTTCTTCATAATTACAAATAGAATTCTATGGAGAACTGAAGGAGTGTTGCCATTTAAGGGCATTCTAAATAAGCCTCCATAAAAGGAGGGAGAGGTCAAAGAGGACGTGTGGCAAGAGTTATCTGAGATAAATTACAAAGAAGGTGCTTCTCAGCTTTGCATGCAAAAAGAATCTCCATTAAGTAATTAATTAACCACAAAACAGTCCTTAACAATTGATAAAATTTAACCAACTTCACTGAAGACCGATCATGTGTTATCATTGAGAGTCACACAGAGGATACAAAAAGCATTTCTATGGCAAAAGTATATACCCATAAGAAATCTACAACTGAATAGGAAATTTAGGGCATATACAAGAGGAAAATAAATAATGATGCATAAAATAAGTATAGTGAACCCAAGTGACTCAGCCAAAGGGACTCCAGGAATTCAAAGGAATAAATACTGTGTTCTGGTTAAAGGCTTTGCAAACAGGCAGAATGGGCTTCAGTCCCTGTTCCATCTCACTCCACCTTTGTGACTTTAGGTATATTACCTAACCTGTCTATAACTCAGTTTCCTCATCTGTGAAATGAATTTAATAATTGTAACTACTGCAGGTTGTTTTAAGAATTAAATGTGATAACGTACGTAAAATGCTTAGTATGGAGGCTGACAAGAGTAAATACACAATAAATATTTCCCATTGTAAATATTTCCATATCTCAGCGATATTGCAGGTTCCGTTCCAGAGCATTACAATAAAGCAAAGATCACAATAAAGCGAGTCATGTGAATTTTTTGTTTTCCCAGTGCATACAAAAGTTATGTTTACACTATACTGTAGTCTATTAAGTATGCAATTGCATTATATCTTGAAAAACAATGTACCTAACTTAATACAAAAATATTTCATTGCTAGAAGACGCTAATCATTGTCTGAACCTTCATTAAATCAGGCTTTTCGCTGGTGGAGGGTCTTGCCTCCATGCTGATGGCTGCTGACTGATCAGGGTGTTGGGCGCTGAAGGTTGCTGCATCGATTGACTGTTCCTTTCACAAAGGGTTTCTCTGTAGCATGCAGTGCTGTTTGTTAGCATTTTATCCACAATAGAACTTCTTTCAAAATTGGAGTTAATCCTCTCAAACCCTGCCACTGCTTTGTCAACTAAGTTTACATAATACTCTAAATCTTTTGTTGTCATTTCAACAACCTTCACAGCATCTTCACCAGGAGTAGATTCCGTCTCAAGAAACCACTTTCTTTGCTCATCCCTAAGAACCAACTCCTCATCCAATCAAGTTTTATCATGAGATTGCATCAATTCAGACTCATCTTCAGATTCCACTTCTAATCCTTGATCTCTTGCTATTTCCACCACATCTGTGGTTACTTCCTCCACTGAAGTCTTGCATGAGGACTGGGATCCAAACTCCTGTTAATGTTGATATTTTGACCTCTTCCCATGAATCACAAATGTTCTTAATGGCATCTAGAGTAGTGAATCCTTCCCAGAAGGTTTTCAATTGACTCTGCCCAGATCCATCAGAGGAATCTGTGGCAGCTATAGCCTTATACAGTGTAGTTCTTAAATAATAAGACTTGCAAGTCAAAATCATTCCTTGATCCATAGGCTGCAGAATGGGTGTTGTGTTAGCAGCATGAAAACAACCTGAATCTCATTGTCCATCTCCATCAGAGAGCTCATGGGTGACTATGTGCATTGTCAATGAGCAGCAATGGTTTGAAAAGAAGCTTCTTTTCTAAGTGGTAGGTCTCAATGGAGGGCTTAAAATATTCAGAAAACCATGTTGTAAACAGATGTGCTGTCATCCAGGCTTTGTTGCTCTGTTTATAGAGCACAGGCTTTGTTGCTCCATTTATAGAGCACAGGCAGACTAGATTCAACATAGTTCTTAAGGGCCCTAGGATTTTCAGATGGTAAGTGAGCATTGGCTTCAATGTCAGGTCACCAGCTGTATTAGCTCCTAACTGACAAGAGAGTCAGCCTGCCCTTTGATGTTTTGAAGCCAGGCATTGACTTCTCCTCACTATCTATGAACGTCCTAGATGGCATCTTCTTCCAGTATAAAGCTATTCTGTCTACACTGAAAATCTGTTGTTTAGTGGCGCACCTTCATTCATGATCTTAGCTCGATCTTCTGGAGAACTTGCTGCAGCTTCTACATCAGCACTGGCTGCTTCACCTTGCACTTCTGTGTTGTAGAGACGGCTTCTTTCCTTAAACCTCAGGAGCCAACCTCTGCTAGCTTCAGACTTTTCTCCTGAAGCTTCCTGACCTCTCTTAGCTTTCATAGAATTGAAGAGTTAGGGCCCTGCTCTGGATTAGGTTTTGGATTAATGGAACATTGTGGCTGGTTTTATCTTCTATCTGGACCACTAAAGCTTTCTCCATATTAGCAATATAAGGCTGTTTTGTTCTCTTATCATTCTGTTCACTGGAGTAGCACTTTTAATTTCCTTCAAGAACTTTTCCTTTGCATCCACATCTTGGCTAATGAGCACTAGTGGACTACCTTTTGGCTTGTCTTAGCTTTCGACATGCCTTCCTCACTAAGTTTCTAGCTTTTTATTTAAAATGAGAGCCAGGTGACTCTTCCTCTTACTTGAACACTTAGAGGCCATTGTGAGGCTATTAAATGGCCTAGTTTCCATACTGATATTCTCAGGGAAAAGCCCAGGAAGACAGCTGGCCAGCGGAGCAGTCAGAACACACATACCATTTATCTGTTAAGCTCCCTATCTTGTATGGGCACGATTCCTGGCCCCCAAAGCAATTATAACAGTAACATTAAAGACCACTGATCACAGATCACTGTAACAAATACAGTAAAATTTGAAAGGGTTTGAAATATTGGGAGAATTAGCAAAATCTGACAGAGAGATATGAAGTGAGAAAACACTGTTGAAAAAAAGATGCCTGTAGACTTGGTTGACACAGGGTTGCTATAAACCTTCAGGTAGAAAGAAAGAGAGAAAGAGGGAAAGAGGGAAAGAAGGAAAGAAAGAAGGAAAGAAAGAAGGAAGGAAGGAAGGAAGGAAGGAAGGAAGGAAAGAAAGAAAGAAAGAAAGAAAGAAAGAAAGAAAGAAAGAAAGAAAGAAAGAAAGAAAGAAAGAAAGAAAGAAAGAAAGAAAGAAAACGTAGAATCTGTGAAACACAGTAAAGTGAAGGCAATAAAACGAGGTATGTCTGTAATTAGGGGAGGGATGATAACCAAAGTCTGGGTCTGTAACTGAACCGCAGGTCTTTCAGAAACGTTGTGAAGGGTCCAGTGGAAACAAATAGAGGGCAGAGGAGAGAGGGAATAACTCAAAGCTAGACCAACATGAGTAAATATGGGGAAACCGGAATGCCCAGGGCCTGTTTTAGGATTAATACATCTGAATACAGCTGAGCAGGAGTTCTTAATTCTTAACAAATGAATACTGCAATAAAGAAAGAAGCTAAGGAAAGTCACAAAAGCAGCAAATCCACAAGTTAGGAAATCGTAAACAAACATGTGGGAAAATATTCAGTCTTATTAGGAATCAAAAAATGCAAATTAATACCATGAGAGGAAGATTGACTCAAGATGGTGGATTAAGCAGAGAAATTTAATTACTTTCTCAACCCCAAATCCCCGAAGCAACAGGAATGATGGCAAGAAAGTAGAACAAAGGGCCATCAGCAGACTAGAAATGTTGTGAAATTCCTGAGGTATAAAAATCACGCTGCAGTGGATTGATGGAGGAAAC
Source organism: Camelus bactrianus (assembly GCF_048773025.1). NCBI lineage: Eukaryota > Metazoa > Chordata > Mammalia > Artiodactyla > Camelidae > Camelus > Camelus bactrianus. The sequence continues at coordinate 50,548,610 of NC_133550.1, read as the reverse complement.
CCACAAGAGTGTGGGGGGAAAAGACCACTGCAGTGATACCAGCCATTCTGGAGGTTACCCAAGCTCACAGGTAATTAAAGCACAGAGGAGGTGGGATGATTAATTGGGGTGATTACTGGGTACCTGCCGTAACAGACACGTCCTGACCCCTCACTGGCTTAACACAACAGGAGTTTCCTTCCCTAATTTGCATCACGTGCCATCAGCAGCAGAGATGCAAGCAGGGGTTTCAGGAAGGAGAGCTGCTGATGCACCTGTCGTTGTGGCTGATGGAAGCTCTCCCATCTTCTAAAAAAGAAGGTGGATGCGGTCCCACATCATGCCCCTCAGTGGCGATATTGTCTTTTCCTTACACAGCTAGATTTGCACTCGTATTGTTGAAGGATACGCACATAGGTGATAAGACTATCAGGAGAAACACCACGGTGAGCACAGAACCAGAACAGCTGTTCCTCTAGAAGGGTGAAAAGAGGGTTCCCTCAGGGAGGGTCCTGGGACCATTTCTAAAGGGTCAGTAGTGTTTTGATCTAGTTAATGGATCCGCAACTTTTCATTTTATAATTATTTTTTCAAATGTGTATATGCATTTTATACACTATGTGTGTGAGATACTTTGCAGTAAAAAGAAAAAATGTATAGCAACGCAATAATGTTCATAACTGAAGGAGGAAGCCAGGAAGTGGAACGCCTGCCATGATTACAACTCCGGGCATCACGTGACAAGGGGGAAGGCATGGAAGGCAGTTATTCCCGAACAAGAACGGTAAGTTACTGTTGAAAGAGTTTGCCTGATCTTCTCACAAAGCCAACAGCTTTCAAGTGACTTCAAATGCATCATTCCCATTTAGTCCTGGCCATTGTGTAAGGCAAGGGTTTTTTGGGCTTTTTTTTTTTTTCATTTTCATATTATTTTTCATTATAGGTTACTACAAGATATTGAATATAGTTCCCTGTACTACACAGAAGAAACTTGTTTATCTATTTTATATATAGTAGTTAGTATCAAATCTCAAACTCCCCATTTATCCCTCCCTACCTCCTCTCCCCCTGGTAACTGTAAGTTTGTTTTCTATGTCTGTGAATCTGTTTCTGTTTTTAAAATAAGTTCATTTATTTTGATTTGTTTTTTAGATTTTACATATGAGTGATATCATATGGTATTTTTCTTTCTCTTTCTGGCATATTTCACTTAGAATGACAATCTCTAGGTCCATCCATGTTGCTGCAAATGGCATTATTTTATTCTTTTTATGGCTGAGTAGTATTCCATTCTATAAGTATATACCACAACTTCTTTACCCAGTCATCTGTTGATGGACATTTAGGTTGCTTCCATGTCTTGGCTATTGTAAATAGTGCTGCTGTGAATATTAGGGTGCATGTATCTTTTCAAATTAGAGTTTTCTCTGGATATATGCCCAGAAGTGGGATTGCTGGATCTTATGGGAACTCTATTTTTAGTTTTTTAAGGAACCTCCATACTGTCCTCCACAGTGGCTACACCCATTTATATGTAGTCCAACCAGCAGTGTAGGATTCCTTTTTCTCCACACCATCTCCAGCATTTATTATTTGTAGACTTTTTAACACAGTGACATGGATGGATATAGAGATTATCATATTAAGTGAAGTAAGTCAGACAGTAAAAGACAAATATCATATGATATCATGTATATGTGGAATCTAAAAAAAAAGATGCAAGTTCTATTTACAAACCAAAAATAGACTCATGGACACAGAAAGCAAACTATGGTTACCAAAGAGGCAAGGGCAGGGAGGGATAAATTAGGAGTTTGGGATTAACAGACACACATTACTATATATAAAATAGATAAACAATAAGGACCTACTGTGTAACACAGAGAACTTGATTCAATTTCTTGTAATAACATACAATGGAAAAGAATCTGGAAGGAAAATATATGTATGTATGTATGTATGTATGTATGTATGTATGTATAACTGAATCATTTTGCTGTACAACTGAATGTAACTTTGTAAATCAACTACACTTACTAAAAATAAAATTAAAAAAAAGAAGAAGAAAAGAATCCAGCATCGGGGTGAATCGTACCATTCACCCACAGCCCTGCTGCTCTGACACTAAGTCCAATCAGATTCCAGCAAACTGCCGACCCTCAGTCTCAGGTCTGGGGTTCAGAAAAGGCAGGACGACTGACCCTGGATGGAGTTAGAAATGCAGGGGTTAATATGGGCTCGCCCTAGAGTGAAGGAGAGATGTGGGGCAGGGAGGAGCCAGGTCCACTTCAGGGAGGGGCCAAGACCCAGATTCAACAGCCCTGACTCTCAGGGGTCAGTCCAGAGTTTTGGGTTTGAAATCTCAGCAGGCTGCTTCCGTGGCTGCTCACTAACAGAACCCTCGTTATTACCCGATAACTACATTTAATGATGCAGGAATTCTGGCTTACCACTTTTCAGTAACTCAATTTTCACAGCTACCCTAAGTTGGCCCATGGTGGGAGGAAATTATTCCAAAATAATTATCCTAAGTCAGTGAGAGGAATAAAATTATTCCTTTTCTCCATGCAAACCACAGAAACATTTTCCATCTTTTCTCCTATGCCCATCTGTGAAAAGGTGTCTGAATCAGTGGTCCTTTGAGAACCAACAATAACCCTCAATTGTTCAGAAACTAGAATTCCACTAGCACAAATGATTTTCTTAACAATGCCAGCTGAGGAACTGAGAACTATTTGTTGCACTGTTTAGCTGCCTTAATAGGGCATCATTAAAATTCCCTCTTCCGTTCACTACTTGAGATGCAAAGCCAGGGAAATGGTCCACTAGGTGCAAGTACAGATACTCTAATTAGTGTCATTGTAACCAGAGTTTCTGCCCACCAATATGCTAAAGCAGGTGAATTGCATGAATAGTGAAATGGAGTGTCAAGGATTTCAGAGCTGCCTTCAGAGCTGAATCCATATTCTGCTTCTAATTAGAGCTGCAAAGATTTCCTATATACAATTTCACATTTCTAACTCTCCATCCATTCGTTATTGACTCTTCCTTGGAGCCTCTCATCCACAGTCCTCACAGCAATACTGGCTCCTGTGTATTTTTTTTTTCTCTCCCTGGGACACAATCCATTTCCCCTCACCAGGAATTCTCACTGACAATCCCCGGAGAGCAGAGTTATTCTCAGAGAACAGCTCGCCCAGTGCCGAGCTTCATTTGTCTTTCCCCATGGGTCATTTATCACAGGGAGGTAGCCTGCTGAAGCGAATCCTAATTGAAAGCCTGTATGTTCTACTGTGTGAAAGGTATACGTTCTCCAGCACTGAGCCAAGGAAATCATTTTGTACCCTGTGTACGGATGCACCAGTCCAGAGCTGGACAAAGTCCCAGCAGCCAGCAGTAACACATGCCCTATCACTGTCTTTGGAAGAAATATTCTCCCAATTCTTGGTGAAGTGTAATTACAGAGTACTACAATTTACATATGAAAGCTGAGATTTCCCCCAGTCCCAAGGCTTTGTTTCTATAGTAGCTTTAACTACCTTCATATCAGACCCAACAGGAGGTTGGGATCCCCAATTTTTTTTTTCAATTTTCAATTTTTTTTTAATTGAAGCATAGATGATTTACAATGTTGTGTTAGTTTCTGGGGTACAGCATAGTGAGTCAGTTCTACATATATAACTTTTTTTTCTCATATTCTGTTTCATTATTGGTTATTACAAGTTACTGAACATAGTTCCCTATGCTATACCAGAGAACCTTATTTAGGTGTATTCCTACATCTCTTTCCTCACCCTTCTCCCACCCTCCCTCCACCCTAACGGACTTGACACTGCAGGTAGAATCCACTTGTAAATAACTCACACATTCATTCATTCATTCATTCATTCAGCAAATCCAAGTGCCCGTGATGCACCAGGCATAACGGTAAGCATAGAAGATAGAGTTTTGATTTTGAAAGAGAATTGTATGCCACGGTAATCCACACATCAATGGTTGATTTTCAACAGGGTCAATATATGCATAAAACTTGAACAACTGCAAAACGTCCCAAGCAGAATGTGATGGCAGCAAATGTGAGGCTGTAACAACAGCACAGATGACAAATGTAAGAAGTGAAAGGAAGGGCAGATTGCCGTGGGGAGGGGTCGGAGAATCTACGGAAGAACAAAGAAAGGTATAAATAGATGAAGGCTACTGAGATCATTAGAGGGGACTTCACTGGCGCCTGACCTCCCCTGCTCTCCACTCCCTGCCCCCCGCCTCTCACTTGTGAACAGAGCCCAGATTGTATGATTATAGTCCTGTGTCCACACTATTCTTTGGAATCATGTGCTGGTAACCCAGGGTTGATCGGAATCGTGGCAACGGTACACCCCTTGTCAGTCATTAGCAGTGAGTAGGAGGCTGCTTCCAGCCAAAGAGACAGGGAAAAACACCTGCACTGGGCTTCTGGGAAAGATATAAAGAAAGCTCTCATATTCTCTTAGACATTATCTGAATTAATTAACCTTATAGCTGACCTACCTTGGAACATCTTATTGTGGGAAAATACATTTTCCTTACTGCTGAAAATAGGTGGAATTGATTTTCTCTTACAAGGAGTGAAAACAACTTAACATATGATAGCCCACTGCAGCATTTAAAACGGTGATTTAAATGTACGGGGAGGAAGGAAAAAAGAAGGAAGGAGGAAATGTAAGTGAAATAAATTCTCAAGTACAATAGCAGAAGATTACATATATACGTATAGAATTAAATTTTTAACAAAATAAAAGAAGTCGCAGTTCAAGAATTCTATTTAGAGAGATGGAGGTAGTTCTCAGAGGAAATAGATGTTAAAAATGGGACCAGAACTAAGGAGGGGAGAGCGAGTAAATTATTTTTCATTATAAGTCGTTTTGCACCATTTTACTGTTAAACTATGTGCAGGTACTATTTTTGATAAAAGCTTTAACATTTCCATAAAGAAGAAAATGAATTCAAAACTAGAAATTAATTGCCTCTTCTGGAGCTACTAGAGAGAAAATAAGACTCTTTCTCGGAGGCAAATCAACAAACAAGTTCGTAGAAGCACTTTTCACCCCGGGAGGGTTCCAAGGGCCCCGGCGCTTTTCCTCGCGCTATCGGTGGCGGAGTGCTCTCTGTGTGCCGTTGTGGCTTAGGTTTTTGTCAGGGAAAGTGTGTGAAATAGAAGGAGATAAAGGAGCGTGGAGAGCAAAGAAAGAGAAAAATCCCTCGTCTACAGCGCAACCAGTTTTCCTCTCTGGCTCCCAACAATGCAAATGACCCAGACTCTCTGAGCCCATTTTGTTAAAATAGGTGGTAGTTGTACGAGTTGGATAACTAAGCATGCTGCATTTCTCCCACTGAAGTAACATGCCAGTTTTCTCCAAGCTGATTTCACTCTTAAAAGTACAAGAGAAAATTGCCTTGGTTGTCTTGACAGTGTCCTCGGGGATATGAACAAAGATCCCACTTCAAACTGCACCTCCCGCCCCTCTTGGACACCACTGATGGAAAGGTACTAATGATCTAACTTGAGCCACCAGCGTTGCTTTAAACCATCTAAGGACATTCCTCTTTGGTAAATCCCAAAGCTCCCAAAGCTGCAATTTTGTTCCCAAGGGATCAGAGTTACTGAAACAAGTTCCAGGAAGAGGACAACCCCATAACTTCCAGAGTCCAAGAGAAATAAACATTTACTTCCAATCTTATTCAGTTGATGTCCCATTAATTCAGTGGTCAACAGGCCATATCTTTTATGTTGTTTTTCAGTAGTGCAAGCCATACATGTTTGTTCAAAGTCAGTAAAAATAAATCCTAACTTGAACCCAGTAAAGTCTTCTGAAAACTAGCTTATTACAATATTAAGTATGCATTGACCCAGAGGTGCATATTTCTAAGACTATATCCTACACAAATAAAACATTTAAGGTTGTGCATTGCAGCATCATTTGTTATGGTTAAAAAAAATAAATGATCTAAAAGTCAAACAGCAGGAGACTGATTGAACAAACAGCAATGTATCCACACTAGGGAATATTATACAACTATTAAAAATATATAATAAAAACTAGATAGAACTTCATGAATTATCATAGAAAGATGTCCATGATACACTGTTGTATAAAAAAAGCAAGTTGCAGAAATACGTGCACAATATAATTCCATTGTTACAAAAAATGTATATGCATATGAATATATGTGTATTTTTTCATGTAACTAGGGAAAGATGTGAACAGTAAAACTGTTCATCATGATCAGGTGATCAGCTCAGGGCACGGAATTGGAGGAAGTACAGTTTTACTGTATATACTAGTAAATATACTGAATTGTTATACCAACCCAACATTATTTTGTATTCATGGAAAAAACAAAATAAAATTTTATTGTTGGGAGTGTGAGGAAGGTTTTCAAATCCCCTTTTCCAGGATCACACCTAATATTACAATTTAATGGAAATCTGTGTATTTTTCAGTATTTTTGGAAAATAAGGATTTTTCAGCCTTCCTCTGTAACTCTGTCATTATAATAGCTTCCATTTATCGAAAAGCTACCGTGTACCTGATGTGGCAGTGGGTGTTCACATACAGTTACTTAATCTTTCGGTAACAGCCTGGGCTTTCTAAGGTGCATTGTACAGATGAGAAAAGGGAAAAACCAAGATCACATCAGTCCAACAAGCCGCCTCGTCAGAATTCCAAAGCAGATCTGGCTGGAAAGCCTGTGCTCTTCCTGAGACGGTAGCATATCTATGAAGCACAGGCTTCTAAGTTAAATCACTCACCTCACTTCAAGTTCAACAGCTTTTGTAAATGGAAATAGCAGAGACTATGGGAGTCTGAGCACCTACCTCACAGAGGTGTCAAAAAAACCAAAGGAGACCTGCCCCAACCACCCCTCCCCTTCCACTCATCATACCTGCCTCCCAAAGAGAACTGTCCTTCACAAGCCATCACATCCTGTTACTCAAAGCCGTACTCTTCTACCTTTGATCTACTTTTTCAAAAACTCTCTTGGTGAGGTCTCAACAAATTCTCTAGATTTCCCCAGATTTCTCTAGACTGGAAATCTGAACAGATCCCTTCAATATTGAAGCTCACCTCACAGCTTCCCAAAGCTAAGATCTTATTCCCAAAGTATTCCAATAATCTGCCTGCAGCGGTGGGACATTCTGTATGTTAACAAGAATAAAAAGATTACAAACTGATGGTCACTTGACTCTAACATTATTTTTCAGCTCTGCTTGCACATGGTTTGTCATTCCTGGCCTTGAGCTTGTAAGATTTGTTAGCAACTCTGTAGGAGGGACAGCGGTCAACAATTTTTGGAGAAAAAAATGTTCATTAGAGCCAAAGAGGAAAACTCAGCAGGGTTTAGATGACACAAAGCACTGTAACTAAGAAATGGGAAAATACAGTAGATACCAGAGAGGCGGCAGCCCTATCCCCATCGTGTACGCCGAGATGTGACTGCATTTATTACTGATGCTGTTTTCTCACACAGCCTCAGTGGCCAGAAATGCCTTTCATCCCATCTCTGACTGGTCCAAAGATCACACTCCCCAGGGACCTAGCACTTTGTAATAATGATTCATTATTTATTCCAGCCCCAGGACATTTCAAATGAGTGTTTCAAACCACTGCTGGTTATCATATTGGATTTAACTCTACTGATGCCACAGGAAACACCAAAATGCCGTGGGCTCCTTAGCTCTTTGAAAGCTGTATCTTTATTTGTTCTTTCATGAATCCAGAAAGCATAGTCTTTTCCACAATAATTAATCAATAGAAATATATTTTCTTTATTTGCTGAATGAATTAATAAGTGAATCTTTAAACAAATGAGCAGAGGAAAACACTAATGACTTTAAAGTTCTAAGGAATTCTTTCTTCTTCTTCTTCTTCTTCTTCTTCTTCTTCTTAATGAGTGTACCAAACTTTCCCAAGCCTGTGCCAACGTAACCGTGAGGATGGGAGCTGAGCCGGCACCACTGGGCACTGAACGAGACCCTCACCGAGTGTTTCCTGGGGAAACGAATGACAAGCTAGATTACCATAACAACCTCCCCGCTTTTATTTTCCTGATGACATTCCTTACACAAGCACTGTGGAGCAGAAATTAGAAATGTATACCTGCTCCTTTTTTATCTGCGTTTAACTTCTCTGCCTGGGCTTGAGGCTGTCTGAGTCATAGTGTCTGCATTTCCTACCACTAGAAAGCTACCTAACCCATCAGAGAGAAAATTCAAGAGGCTGCTTTTAAGCCATTTCCAGAAAACCGAAGTCTTCAGAATCAACAGAAGAAAAGGAAACAAGACAAAACAAAACGAAATAGAGCATCCTCAAAGTATAGATCCGGTTAATTGCAAAGGATTCTTTAAACCATGGGAGGAACTCTCACTTGAATGCTACTACAGGTCTTCACAGCCGCAACAGCAATGGTGTCTACCCAGCTTACTTCGTTTGCTTGACTTCATAACAAAGGGCTTAGAGGAATGAAAAGAACAGGCTGGTGAACTAAGGTCAACCACATACTTCCTAGGAATATTCTTGAATTGGAAAATGACTCGAGTGATAGCATATAATAAAGCAATTACATTAGGAAGAGATTAAAAGCTACTGTTCAATACCTTGTAATAGCCTAGAATGAAAAAGAATATGAAAAGGAATACATATAACAGAGTCACTGTGTTGTACACCAGAAATTAACACAACATTGTAAACCAACTATACTTCGATGAAAATAAATAATAAAATAAAAAAATAAAAGCTACTGGTATTAACTAGTTTGGCAGTTTTCTTACTCTGATCTCGAAGCATTTGCTAATAAAACTTCAAGAAGGTACATATTATAACTCTTGTCTTTCCTAGGAGGCACAGAAGGCACTCATTAATGGAAAATCACAAGCCTGTATATGTGGAGAGACCTGGGAGGGAGGGCAGAGGTCTAGGGGCAGGTGAAGGGTACTCCTGTTCATTTACTTTTCATCTTTGTACTGTTGCTATAGCGGTCTTTCTTTTTATTGAAGTATAGTTTATTTACAATGTTGTGTTAGTTTCTGGTGTAGATCACAGTACATGTATATATTCTTTTTCATAGTCTTTCCCATTACAGGTTATTATAAGATATTGAATATAGTTCCCTGTTCTATACAGTAGGAGGACCTTGTTTACCTATTTTGATGAAAGCCAAAAGCTAAAAATGATCTTTCTAATGTGCGAAGCCAGATCAAGTCGCTCCACCTGTAAAAGCCTTCAGTGGCTCCCCACTGCCTTCATGGTAACCCGCTTACCATGAGGTCTCCCCTCTTTCAGGATCTGACACGAAATTCCCCATCTGAGACCCAGATTAAACATGTTGCTGTTACTCATTTTAACTATAAAACAGTTAATAGTACGGAACAATAGACTATAAGTCTTTGTATAAAGAGAGGCTAAGAGAAGGCTTAGTATACAGTAAATACTTGTTGACTGACCAAATGACTGAATGAATGAAAGAAGAAGCAAATGAAAGAATGAGACATTATTCTTACAAGATGCTGTTCAGCTGTTTTAATTCAAAATTGTGAATGTTCCTGCTATCTCATAGTCACAGGAAGAGGACCGGGGAGAAGACAGAGTGTTTCCTGTGAATATAGGCATACAACATATATATATATATATCTTCATTCACAGAAAATATTTACAGGAAAAAATATTCTCTCTCTCTCTTTCTCTCTGATACCCCAACAAAATCAAGCATTTTAGATAAGGTTGCCCTTTTCAGTGGGGGTTGTTGGCCCCAAGAATGTGAGGGATTTACTTGTGTTTACTTTCTTATCCTCAAGGCTAACTGTTATCACTCACTTAACATTCCAAAAGCCTCTGGAGCCAATAAGCAAACCATCTGACTGAAAATAAAATCGTAACCTACTCCTCTATTGCCTAGATAATGAGAGCCCCAACTCACTTCCTTAGTACTATTTTTGTCTGGGGGAAAAACCTAACTAAAGAAATCGCATGTCTCTGATATTAAGGCTTCTCCCAGACCACACATTGTATGCCACTGAGTACTGGGAAAGAAACTGTCTCCTAAAAGTGCCCCCTATAGGCTAGAAGTATTGGATGCATCTCCCTAATAACATCAACAGAGTAGCCTGGCACAAAATGACTGATTCCTTTACACAAATCTGAAAAGAACTCGGTACAGCATCCCTTCTCTGTCTAACTCCCCTCTCTCCCCAACACCACTAGAAGCCTTAGCTAATAGAACCACCACTTACTCGTTGCTCAGGTCAAAAACTTAGCAGCCATACCTGAGTCTTCTTTCTTATGTTCTACAGACACTTGTCCTGATAGCTCTGACCACAATATATAAGTATCTCTAAACTGGCCATTCCCCCTCCCCTGTAACTACCCTCGTCTAAGCCCACTAACAGGTGTCCATCACCACCACACCTGTCCCGTTTGTCCATCCTCTCCAGAGCAGCCAAATTAATTTCTTCTAGTTACATCAGCCCGCATCCCTTTCCTGCATAAAACACTCCATGACTTCTCATTGCAGTGTAACCAAACTCCCAGCTTCTCACCATGGCCTCACCCTCCCTTCTCCCTCGTCCATCACAACCCAACCCACCCGCCTTGTTCTTACCCAATAGGCTGCGCTCAGCCCCTCCTCCCTCTAAATTGCAAAATGGCTGCATTCTTCCCGACATTCAGACCTCAATTCTCTTGTCCCTCCTCAGAGAGCTCTTCCCTGACCAATTTAGTCCAGTTACTAACACATGATCCTATTTTATTTCCTTCCTGATTAGACTTTTATTATCTGTCTCCTTCCACTAAAATGGGAGCCCCTGAAGGTCAGGAACTCATCTGTTTAGTCCTCGGCTCTCCCCTCATGGACCAGATCAGTTCCGGGCACAGAGCACACAGCAATAAATATTTGCCAATGAAGTGAGTACCACAAGAAAAGCATCTTCTCTTGCACATACCAGATGCTAGCGTCCTGCCTGAGTGAGCACACCTGGAAGGAGCCATCGTTTCGAGAAACAAACAACTTATCTCTTTGAAAGGAATACTTCAGACCACTGTGGGTAAGATTCGTATGCCAGAGTAAAGAAATGACTTGTCATGAGCCGACGCTACAGGTAGTTCATCTTTCATTCTCCTGGATTAAGATCTAAAAGTCTGATTTCAACACCCTGAGATCTTCAAGCTAAACCTGATGAGTTATTTCCCCGCTCCCATCAATTGATAAACAGACACCTGCCGTCACTCTCACTATCATTCGCTCCATCTTTGATCTTCGGAATTCTATTTGCTTCGTCTGGTGCAGTTACAGCTCCACTCTGTGGAATAATGGGGAAGGCAGGCAACGCCAGATACAACCGTCACCTACATGACCACCGAGAAAACTGGGGAGACGGGGCATAGATATTACAGTTTGTAAACACATGCACAGAACATCAGAACATAGAAGTGCGTTTTATTCTTATTTAGATTCACGATGGTGATCTCTACAAATTAAATTTGAATCCCGGCCTCTCAATGTTTAATGATGTACTTGCCCTCCTCCCCGTCTTCCCACCTCCTTTATTTCCATCGCAGGTTTGAAACTGTTTCAGCCACATTCTCTTTTAAGTAACGCATCTCTGTCAGTAGATGCAGCGACATGTATAAAAATCACAAATACAAAACACCAAGTTCATTCTGGTCAGGCCCAGAAATGAGGCGATTAAAAGCTAGTGATTTCCTATATCTAGATGCACAGAGATGCAGTCATGCAAACTAGGAGAGGCAGTGCTGACTTTCCTTAAAAGGAGAGGAATGTTTTTCACTAACCGGTGTCCCTCAAGCCTTGCCTAGGGGAAAAGGTCCTTCACGAAGCTGTCAATAGTTATGAGCAACATCAAACCAAGACCTAATCAATGTCCGACTGGCTCAGCGTCCAGGAGAACGGGTGCAGAAAGAAGTTAACGAGCTCTCCCAGAAAAGCCCAGAAATATTTTCACACTTCTTAGGGTCGAATCCATTGCAACTTGGAATCTCCAAAGCATCAGCGCATAGCCTGATTTCTGGCAACACTCAACACAAGAGTTCCACGGCTGCCACCACTTTACCATCTAAAGATTTTAAAGCCATTTCACAACGAGTTTCCACAAATGATTGACGCACACAGTATTCAACATCCTCTCTCCAGCCTCAGGGAGTTGAACTTGAGCTCCACTTTACACTGGATTTTTCACTGGACTAACTCATCAGAAGGCTTCAGCCCTTGGTGAAATTAGAAACTAGGCAGAGTTTATCTCTGGTGACCCAAGACAAACCCTTCCTCTCTACCCTCCCCCGCCCTGTCCCTGTTTCCCTCTCAAGCTCTTTCCCTGTTGAAACAGCCTCTACAGAAGCGATCTGAATTCCTTAGCCCTAAAATAAACCTCTGCTAGAAGCTTCCAGGATGACCTTTCTCCAGGAGCTAAGGGAACAAATAGGAATCAAAGCTTTGAATCATACTATGTTCTCAAAAACAAACAAGAGGACACAGAGGGAGACAGTAGAGTTCTTCCTAAACTCACGAAATTGTCCTGCACAGCGGCTACCGGCTTAGTCTACAGTGTGGCTAAATCAATTCACTGAAAAACCTCCAAACTAGGCCCTTCCTTCAATTAGTTTAGAGTTCACAAACATGCAAAGAATTCATTTTCATTCATGAAATAATTACAAGACTATTGAAAGGACATATTAGTACCCGAAAAACAGGGGGAAATTTTCCCAGAGGACGCAATGACTGAGCTTGGTTCTCAAGGATAAATAAAAATGTTATCAGCAGTCAAGGTTAAAGGACATTGTAAGTAATTGATCAAAGTGAGGTAGGGTAGTGTGAAACCATTCTGTTGGTAGCCTGGTTCCTGACTGCCCTCCCTCTCCCCGCCAGAAGATCCTGACCTTAGAGATTAGGAAGTCAGCTGACAAGTACCAGCGTTCAGCTCCAGAACACAGACATGGACTGAGATTATTAGTGATGGCTATTCGCTGTGCAAAATGATGAGTAAGACACAGCCCGACCGCAAAGCTGTTCACGATATAACAGGTTTAGATAGAAAGGTAGGCATATCATATAAGAGCATAAAGATTGACCAGGATTAAGAGAGAACTGGCTGAAAAGGCAGCTAGCTGGAAAGTTAGCCTAGCTTCCAAATCGGAAGAGATAGTGCGTGGATCATTTAAAATCCTATCCAGTGGTGAAGTCCTGCCTGAGTTAGAGGAGACCGGAGTGGGTAGACTGGCTGCCTCCTGCCCCGTGCTCATGTTTCCAATTTGTTGAATAAATCCAGCACACAAAGATCAGGCTATCCTGGCTCAGGTCAGAGACTACAGGGTTGGACATTTTCCACATTTACAAACTTATCATGGAGAAGTCCTGATCACTGGAGAATTCACCCACAGCAAAAATTCTGTGAAAGCGTGTTCAGCGGAAAAAAAAAAAAAAAAAAGTGACCACTTCCTCATTTGCATGAACCACAAAACCCATCTTACTTGAAAAAGAGAAGAAACTTCAATGCTCTGCTGATGCCTCAGAATCTTGCCGCCGCTGCTAAGGGCTGCATGTCCCCGTCATCCAGTTGCCTTGGACACATCACCTCTCTTCCTCATCCCCTGGATGGGGAGCTGCATAGGAAGATCCTTCCCGGTGAAACCCAGGAAACCTCTAGTCTGGAAGGGTCTACTAGGTGACTGCCCACAGCTGTCCCTGCTCAGTCCACCTTCCCTCAGCTACGAAGAGCAGGGAGAGCTGTGGTGCTGCTGCGTAGCTCGACTAATTGCCTGGCATCTGGGGCTGATCAGCTGGCTACAGTCCTCTGCGCTGAGTTTGAGCTAGGAAGCCTCTGACCCAGTGGGCCCAACGTCCAGATGATTGTCTTTGGACAGTTCTGAATCGGGTCAACATTTTCTTAAGGCTGAATATTTTTAAGTTTGAATGAGTGCTCTGCAAAGCTTCAGGTCTTGGGTCAAATGCACTTTTCCTTTACAGAAAAGATCTCATCCCTTCTCTTTTTACCTGTTAAAGTTGAGTGGACATTATTTGAAATAGCTGCTACTTTTGTTTTTCTTTTTTCTTTTCTCGAGTGTGAATGTGGAAGGCCCATGTTAAGGGGGTCTTCTCTCTTGAGAAGGCATCTCGAGTCCAGTCACATGCCTTCAGATTCCCACCTATGTCAGGCTAGGAGCCCTCATGGAATATGAAAAATTAATACACACACAGGGGATTTCAGTAAACACTGAAGTTTTTATTATGCGAGAAAAATATGCATGGGGTCACCTGTGGTTTAGCAGAAGCATAGATTCAAAAAGACCTCAGAGATCATCTCATCTAAGCTCTCATGTTATGGTTTAGGGAATTCATTCTCATGCGTTCATTCATTCATTCAAAACCAGACAGGAGGCATCCCAGGCCAGCCTGCATCCTAGCAGTTCTCAAAGTGTGCTTCGTGGACCAGCAGCGGTAGCAGCAGCACCTAGGACCTTCCAAAAGTGAGAATCCTTGAGCCCCAACCCAGAGCTACTGCATCCAGAAACTGTGGGGGTGGGATCGAGCAATCTGTGTGTTCCCAAGTCTTCCAGGTTATTCTAATGGACACAAAAGGCTGAGAGTCACTTCCTCATGACCTGTAAGTGGAAGGCATTAGTCAGGGCTATTTATTAGGACTATTTAACTGGATTAAACCAAAAACAAAGGGATCTGTTGGTCCATGCACGTGAAAGGTTCAAGGAGTCATTCTTCCTCCAGAATAATCTGTGAAAAATACCATATTTTGTTTTTCTTCAATGGCTGCAAATTTCCATCTCCATACACTGCTCCTCTGATAGGGTTGTTCAGACAGCGTCCCCAAGATCTCTTCTGTCTAATTCCATCTCCACTGCCCACTGCTCTCCAGCACGTACCACAGCGAGAACCTTTATGGTCTCCTCCCCGCATCTTGACCGTGCCATGTCCACTCCCCGATTCTTGTTTCCTCCATCAAATTCCCCGTGATTGAAACACCTCCCTTCCCTCAGCCTATTGAAAACCCTGCCCAGACTTTAAGAACGTGTTCAAGTTTTACCACTTCCAGGAAACATCCTTGGTCTGCTCCAACCCTCTCTTATAAATGTTCTTGGGAACTCCTACAGCATTCAGTGTCTGCCCCCAAGATAGCCCTTCATTATACTTTTTCATTAGGGACCTTTGTGTTGGAAGAGAAACCATCTGTGCCCGTTTAAGTAAACGCAGATAGCAGTGAGGATTCAGAGGGATTTCACATAACCCAACTGCAGGATGATTAGCTAAACCTCTGCGGGTCTGAAAGAGCTCAAGTATTAGCAGGAGCACTTGTTCCTCCTGTTTTAACATGGATGGGCATTTCCTGGCCTCTCTCCCTACTCCTCAGTCACTCTTAACTTTCTGATGGGTGAATCTGGGAGAAGAAAGTACATGCTTAGGGTAGCCCCTTGTTCTTTTTTGGGGGGAGGGGGTTCCTACAGGGCACAGCCAAGGGCAGGTGCATATGGCAGGGATAAATGAGGGCAGGGAGGGTGGCAGCACTGTAGTTTTTCAACTCTGCTTGGACAGGTGCAGAAGTTTATTTTGGGGGTGAAGTTAGTGAGCCCTTTGTTACTGCAGGGTCAAAGTTCTCCAAACTGTTTAATCAGTAATAAAGGTGACATTTTTATCTCCTTCTGCCTTATGTATCTGCCTCTCCACTGATTCCAACTCAGGAGAGAAAGGGGTATTATCACTGGTTACCCTAAAATCTAAATAATAAGCAGCTGTTTTCTCCCTCTCTGAAGCTACATGGATCATGCTGGCTGTAATCCACTCCCTCTCACTCTGAAAATGAACTTCTTTTTAACATGGGCTTCTGTTTCCTCATTAACTTAGACATTTATGTGGAGCCACGTGTTACCATTAGTGACAGAGATTCCTTCTCCCCCCCGACTTATTACCCTCTTCTTCTTTAGTAACAGAACACCCAAATTCCAGCTGAGCACATGGAAACGCAGAATAAAACATACCTTTCCCAAGTAAATGTGGTCATATGATTAAGTTCTGTCCCATGGGATTTAAGCAGAAGGGCTGTGCACAACTTCTGGAAGATATCCTTAAAAAGGAGGAGGTTTGCTTCCCTTTTGATTTCCTCCATTCTACTGGTTGCAATGCAGTTCTGATGTCTGGACCATTCTGGACAATGCAGCCATTCTGGACCATGAGGAAGAAGCAGGCGTATGCTAGAGCTGGCTCATGGGCTCAGGAGAGAAGAATGCTGAACATTCGGGAACTTTGCGAACTAGTTATTAAACCACTGGTAGTTTGAAATGGGCCATTCAGGGAATATTTCCAACATAGGAATCAGGGAAATCCTACAAATCAGCCCTCCGGTCCCCGCTCCAAGGATGAGATTACCAGCACACCACTGCTTAGAAACACTCATTGAAAGACGGGAGAGCAGCAGGACAGAAGAAGCCTGGGTCTTTGATGGCAATGAAACAGCTTGCCATGGGAGCCCCGGGTTGCCTCCGCTTATGTGAGAGAAGAGGGAGTTTCCATCTTGTGGAGGCATTATAATTTTTGCTTTCTACCCTTTGAAGCCAAACCCAGCTGGGGCACTGGACCAAACTCAACATCAATGGACCATCATTTTGGGGTCATTAAGAAACTAAGAAAATCTAATTACTTCAGCTTAGATCCGGTTTCCACATCCTTAGTGCAATCTTGGGGGGACAGGGGTGTGTGGGTTCCATAGTACAAACCTGACTGCCTAAACCCATCCTTTTAGCAGGGCCTGTGGGTTTACATCTGAAAAAAGCTAAAGCTCCAAACTAGGTAACTACACTACTATTCAGTATATTAGCACTCAGCTAACTTCTTTAACATCATCCCACATAGCATCTATTTCCTTTTAAGCCAATTTGTCCGAATTACTTTCCAAAAGCATTTTATAAACAATTGTTTATATGTCATTCCCATAATTGACAGGTGCTTCCCCCTATGCCCTGAGTGCTGTAGTACACGACCCTCTTCTCGGCCACCCAGGGCTCTCCCAGGCTCCCCTGAGTTCAGCGTCTTGTTTATTCCAGTGTGGTCTCTCTCCAACTCTTTTGTGCTCTGGCAAACAGTCCTAATCAATAGCACCTGACAAAAGCTGCTCAAACAATGGGGGTGTACCTGCCAAAAAGGAGTGAGAGAGAGCATCACAGGAGACCTTCAAGTGCCTGCCTGACTACAGATGCAGGCACCTTCCAGGAAACGGAGTGAAGTCCCTTAGTCATTAAGAGACTCACAGAAGCCCTCTGACTTTATGAAAATCCTTGCACCCACTACTGTATCAATGGCAAATGACCAACAACCACGTGACTAAGTTGCGAGAGGAAAATACAGGCGGAGGCTTCTCAGAATTTCAGGGGAATCTGAGGAAACCAGAAAAGCTACTGCCCATCTGCTGAGCGGAAATGCATTTCCAATGGACTTGGCTACAGTGGCCTTTCATGATGCCGATCCAGTTGGGGTGCCCAAGTTCAAGAACCAAACTGTGTGCCTACACGTAGTTTGCATCTGCTTGAAATGCCTATGTGGGTTTTATGTATGGGTGGATATTCTGTCTCTAACAATAAGATGATAAACCCCTGCAGGACGTGGAGAGAAAAAGATCAATAAGACAAGATCCTTGACTTATTAGAGCAAACAGACAAGCGAAGAGAATATTGCAAAGTGATGTGAAAAGTGCTGTGAGAGAGAGGAGCAGAGTGTAGCGCTCTTGGTGCTTGGCTCTGCGGTATCACGCTGCTCCTCAGGACCAGCCTAATGCGCCCGTGAGAGGCCCATCCCCTTCACTGGTTATTGGTTTAAAATGGACATAGGAGCCAATCTTGGTCACCGAGACACGGAAAGAAGTGCAAAGTTTTCTCACTCCTAAAAAGAAGACAAAAAAAGAGATGTTCGCACTCTTCCTCTGGACTTTTCAGGTCAACCACCTACCCGGTGGGCTTACTATAAAGCACCAGGCGAAAGGAAGCAGATGAAAAGGAAGGCGTGGAAAGAAGAAAAAGCTAGATGTCAGGGTAGGGGGACTTAAAACTGCCATAGGAGGAAGGAGTAATCATTCTCAGAGGCAGGAGCTCAGCCTCTTCAAAGAGACTGGCTTTGTCTGATAACCATTTGCAGAAGTCTGCCCTTATCCCTGCTCTCTGCTAAGTCACAGGGCAAGGTCCACGTCTGAACAAGGCCCCGGGCACGGTGCCTTGTGCAGCCCTATGGCAGGGCTAAGGAAAAGTTTAAGAGCAAAAACTCCAGTAAGTCTTTTTCAAGGAGTGAGACTGGATATTTGATGATGAGAAAAACAAAATGACGAGAAAGACAGACTTTGGGGGAACTAGAGCTCTTCTAGGGCCTCCCCTCCCCCCAGAGTCTTCATCCCTCAAATCTGCTTTCTCCTACAGAAGCCTGCTGCCTCCCGCCACAGCTGGAGAACCACATCTTCCCCACACCATGTCTCTCACTTTAGCAGTAATTCTCCACGCTGGCCCTCAGGACCCCGTGCTTCCTCCATGGATCGTGTCATGTTCCTAACCCTCAATGTGAACCAAAATCACTAGCAGATTTTAAACTTTTTAAACTACTCAGACTCAGGTCCCACTTCCAGAGTGACTGAATCTAGTATGAAGCCAGGGCTGAGAACCAGGATATTACTATGTCACAGACGGCAGTCAGGCACTAAGTATGGAGAATTGTTGAGGAAGGCCTGTAGCTACAAACAAAACTCTACCTGCATTCCATGTCCGGAGAACTTACAGAATTGGGCTGAGATGCCGTGAAGGACCCAGCAGGCAAAGAGAGTTTTGCCAGAACACAGTAGCGACTGTGGGAAAAATAAAACCCTTTCATGTTTATACTGTAACACAAGGAAAGAGTCTCACAAAGCTGGTTACCCATGTTAATGTTTGCACTCCTTGACTGTGAAGTGTCACCTGTCCTAAGTAACACGTCTGTGTTTCTAAGGAGATGTTTATGGAGGCAAAGGTGGAGCAGGGCGGGGGTGTGAGGTGGCTGCAGTGTTAGAGGGTAATGTTATCTTCAAGAGCCGGATACAGCAGGGAGGGTGTAGCTCAGTGGTCAGAGCACACGCTTAGCATGCACAAGGTCTTGGGTTCAATCCCCAGTACTTCCATTACAATAACTAAATAAATAAACCTAATTAACCCCCCCCCAAAAAAGGAAAAAAAAACAAAGAGCCAGCAATGACTCAAGATAATAGCTCAATAAATAATTCAAAACATTCCTCAACTCCCCAAATCCTGTCCCCCATGTGAGATTCTTCTGATTGTCACAAAACTGGTTGGGTGGGGGCGGGGCTGATGATCATTCTCATAGTTATGTGAGTTAAGTGCAAGACACCACAAAACAACCAAACAGGGGGAGGGTGTAGCTCAGTGCTAGAGTGCGTGCTTAGTATGCATGAGGTCCTGGGTTCAATCCCCGTGTATCTCCATAAAAAAAAAATAACCAAATAAAAAAGTGAGTGTGAAAGGGGAGCCTGTGGGACTCTGGTGAGAGTTCTGAGTTAAACTCCTGCCATATTTTTCCCCCTTTCTTGAAGGAAATGAGACCCTGGGGGAAGTTCCAGGATGTCACAGACCCAGGAACAGTACTCCACAACTCCACCCTGAAAAGACTGTTACAAAGTCGCCTCACATTACCTATTGTAGTGACGACAACCAAGAGATCACAACAGACAAGCCACATGTCAAGACTCAGAGCCACAGTCGCGTGGCGTGCCTGCAGTTGGCTACACAGCCACCACCTTTCCCAGCGGCCACTGTTCTGAGGTCAGCAGTCAGGAAAGGACTCCAAGGGGAGACTGTGGCTTCAGAGTCGGTTCCTTCTCCTGAGGTCACTGTGATCTGGGGTGTTTGTGAAGGTCCACCCCCTCCCCCCTCCATCTTCTTTCCCGTGGGTCTGAAAAGTAGTGCAGAAATTCTCTGCATTCCTGTCATTCCCTAAGGGCTGAGACAGCTCTCTCAACATTCTTGCCCACAGGCACCTGAGGAACTGGACCATAGTTCTGCTGGGGGAAGGCAGAAGGAAGTTAAGTGCACAGCGAGGCCAGAGCGTTTGGGAGAATGACCTAAAAACACACAAGAAAGGCAGAGGCAAGAGAGGGAGCTTGGTCTGGAGGAGACGTTTGCAACACCTGGTTCCAACCAGCTGGTATTTTTTTTTAGAAGTTCAAGAGATTTATTGAGATAACACCTATGAAAGATAAACGGGAGAAGGAAAAGGAGAGGCAGGGAAAGCCTTCAAACCCAATGCTAAAAAGGGGCCTAGGAAAGGAGATGTGGCAGATCAAAGCACTGGGTTTCAGACTGTCTTAGAATTTTGAGAAATACTCAACCAGTCCAACAATTTGCTCCATCACATAAATTCCTTGGAAGGGAATGTGGGCCAAGGGGAGCTGATGTAAAGCTCTGGAGGCTGGAAAGGAACCCAGAGCCTGAGTACAAGCCCACAGTCAAGGTTTGTAGCCAGTACCACTTGCTGGAACCCTGGGGAAAAATGTTCTCACTGAGGCCCTGAGCAGACCTCAGCAGCCCTGTCACTGGAGCCTCAGAGAGGAGCTCCACTGGCAAGAATCCTCTCCCTTTCCTGTCTCTCTCCCTCTCCCTCCCTCCCTGCCTCCTTTCTCTCTCCTACACACCACCTGGGAGTGGACTGGGATACATTTTCCGGGGGTTGGGGGGACACCTGCAGTTTATTCGTCTATGCCTCAGACAGACCACTAGAGGGCAGTAATGCCACCAATCCTGCACAGGCTCCAGGTTTCCTCCGGAGCAGGGCTCAGGCCGGCCAGACGCACATCCTGTGACAGGATGTTTCTGAACTTTTCCTTCAGTTCTCATGGTAAATAAACAACCTCGGGGGTGGATCCATCCAGATGCACATCGCAACGCAGCACGGACAGCCCGGGCCAAAGTTTCTGGCCTGTCTGCAACCATCTCACTCACTCGTGTAGCCCAGAAGCTGGAGCTTAAGCTTGCATTGTTGTCCCTCTGAATTTCTGCCTGAATTTTGGAACTTCTCTCATATGCTCTTCTCTGCAAGAGCAAAAGGAGCTTTTCAGAAGAATGAGCCAGAGTTAAACAATCCTGCACTGCCTTTTTGTACAATACTCTGTTTCATTTCCACCGACAAGTTACGAGTGTTTGGCTTGCTCAGAAGCAGGGGTGCCCAACTGGTCAGAGCTCTGAGCAGACGGGTCATGTGAGCAAATGTGGGGACCAAGAGCCACATGTTCCTCCCCGCTGGAGGCACTGGGCTTGTGAACGGGCCCAGTAGACTTGGTTCTGGTGAGTGTGCCAAGGAAAGCAAAGTTGCCAGAAACTCTAGGCTTTTTTTTTTTTTTTTTTTTTTTGGGCAGAATTCCCCTCCCTGTGAGTTCAGTGCTCCCAAGGCACAGGGGGCAGGCGAGGGTCTGACTTCTTTGAGATCAATATTTGAAGAAGCCAAACAAACTAACCTCCTGACGGAAGATGTAAGTGAAGTGACAGGTCAGGGAGTGGGAAAGAACTAGGGGAAGGCACGGATCTCGGTGCCCCAAACGGGCTGTGCTCCTTCCAACAACCCATACCTCCTGGTACCCAGCTCATCTGCTTTATCAGCAGAGGCAGATAAAGTGAGGGAAACATTTGCAGCCAGAGGGATTTCTGGAATTTTCCTACCGTGCCGAAATACCATCCAGAGTTCAAGTGGGCCATATTTGGACAAAGATTACTACCTTGTTTTTTTCCCCCCTATCTTTTGTATTTTCACTGCTATATAATAACAGCAACACTCCTTACACAAGGTCAGTCCTGTTTACCTAAGACTTTCCCAAAGGTCTCTCTTCTCTTTTCCTGTTCTCTTCCCTCAGAGGATCATGAGGAGTCCATACTCCGCTTGTGCCGGGAAAGCGGAAACAGAGGAAAAGGGTATTGATGTTAGTCAGGTGGGAATTGTTTCTCAGCACATCCACACGTACTGAAGGGAAGACGGAGCTAAAAACTAGTCCCAAAATGTAAAGATGACATTTCAACAGGAAGCTCCCAGGGTTGGGCCCCATTTTGTGTCACAGCAGGCGAACAGAGAAAAAAGTGCAGAAAGACAAAGGCAGCAGAAAATGCTACGGAAGATTCCTCCCGAAGGAGCAGAACCTGATGAGGGAGAAAGTTGACCAAGGGTGGAGGTGGATTCCAGAGTGTGGCAGGTGGCACCGTGGTCCCCACCAGCCACCCACACCCTAGGAACAGGACCCAGGGGACGGCACAACCTTTTCTTTTACAGGCCCCTTCTTTACAGGACGTCACCCCAGGAAATTGGGGAATAAGCACATCTTTGCTGCCAGCTCACCAGGGCAAATCCAAGACTTTGGCACATAGGGACAAATAAAATCAGACAGTGAGGGAAGGACAGGCAGTAGCTAAGATCCCAGCTGTAACCTGGCTAAACAGGGCTGCTTCGGGGCACGACCACCGGGCTTCAGTCTGTGTTATTCTGAATGTGTAATCAACGTGGCCTGTTTGTTTCCAGGAAAGGAACTTTTGTTCTGCGTTTTCCTTCTCCACTTTCACTCATAATGAATTGCTTTCTCACTGGGTATTGTCCACAGGCCCTCAGAAGATGTGTTTGGAACAGAAAGACTCCTTGGAGTCAGGGATTGTATTGCCAGCAGAGCTGAGTGTGTTCTTCCCCATTCTGAGCTGTGGACCTGGGCACTCATGCCGTTCTCCGCACACGGAGCTTCTCAGGTAAGACCACTGAGGCCCTGGAATCATCTACTTAGTGTGGTTATTAAAATCCCACAGCACCCTGGTGAAGAGTGTGTGGCCTGGCAGCCAGAACATCTTTTCCCATTCCAGCCCTTATCTTCCCTAGATTTATAGAAGCAAAGCAAATAGGTAAGATTTATGCCCATTTTGCAGACATTAATTGAGCACTGACTCAAAGCATTAGGCACTGGAGTCCAAAAACGAACAAGATCTCGCAGAGCCTTTGCCTTCACAGAGTTTAGTCATGAGAAAAGCCAGCCAGCTAAAAAGTAATTATACTTTCATACTCACTAGGGTGGATACCATTGAATAAAAAATTTTTAAAAAAATGTAAAAAGCAACAGAAAATAACCAGGATTGGGAGAAATTAGACCCGTCGTATATTGTTGATGGGAATGCAAACAGGTATAGCTGCCGTGGGAGACGGTTCCCATACGGCCCCGCGATTCCACTCCGAGGGACATAGCCAAGAATGAAAACATGGAATCAGCCAAAAACTTGTTCACAGATGTTCACAGAAGCATTGTTCCCAATAATCAAAGAGAGGAAACAACCCAAATGTCCATCAACTGATGAATGAAGAAACAAAATGTGATCTATCCACACAATGGAATGATGTTCAGCCATAAAAAGGAGTGAGATGCTGCCGCAGGCTCTAATGTGGATGAACCTTGAAACCATGATGTTGAGGGAAAGAAGCCAGAGACAAAGGGCACATGTTGTATGATCCCACTTATGTGAAATGCCTCGAGTAGCTAATCCACCAAGAGAGACACATCAGACTAGTAACTGCCATGGAGGGGGAACGAGGGGGATGGGAAGCAGCTCAGTGGCTGGGGATTTTCCTGGGGTGATGAAAACGTTCTGGAATTAGAGAGTGGTGAGGATTGCATAATCTTGTGAATATACTAAAAACCACTGACTCGTGTAGACTTTAAGAGGGTGAATATCATGGTAGGTGAATTATATCTCAATAAAATGAGGTAATTGCAAGGCAGTGTGCTGAGTGCCACACTGGAACAGAGCGCTGCTGGACACACGTGGAGTGGAGCTGGAGAAGGGGTTTGGGAAAGTGTTCTGAAAGGAGTGACTTTTAAGCCGAGACTGTAACAGAGAAGTAGGAGGAAGTCAGACAAAGGAGGAAAACTGAGCAATGCTACAGGCACAGCAGAACAGGCCGGGGAGAGAGCGCCTGGCACAGTGTGGGAAACAGTGATTTGTCCCCTCAGCTGATGTAGTGGTGGTGGAGAGGTGAGGTTGAGCGTAGAAGGGGCTAACTTGCCAGGCTCAAGAATTTGGACTTTATCCAAATTATAACAGGAAACTTTTGAAAGAGTTATAGCTCAGGAGCAACAAGGTCTGATTTGTTCTCCGGAAAGGCTGTTCGTGGTTGCAGAGTGACGGCTGGACTGGAGGTGGAAGGAGAACAGAAGCCAGGAGATGTCGCTGCACTGACACAAGTCAGAACTGACCAAACACGGGGGATGGGCAGGGCCTGGGGAAGCGCATCCCTGCTACCTGGGCTGCTCCGCCAACCCCCACAGCATGAGGCTCCTCAGGGAGAGGAGGTGCCCAGGCTGCCAGCGAGCCTCCCAGCATGTCTCACTCCTGCTTTTGGTCCAGACTTGCTTCCCCTTTTCTGACTACCATGACCATCCAGAGCCTCGCCATCTGCAGTGGAAAGACAGTTGACTCTCTGGGGAGTGTGGAACTGGGAGGCAGACACTGGAGTTAAGGTCCCTGCCCTGACCCTTCCCAGCTGTCTGACCCTGGGTAAGCCAGGTCTTCTCTAGTCTCTGTCTCCTCTAATGAGAAATGAGGAAGATAACACAAATCTCACCGTTGTTTTCTGAGGGCCAATAGGACTACATATATTAAAACAAAAAATCTTGTCCCTGGCCTGCCCTGTAACGTGTTTTCTGTACTGTTCAAGCCCTCTGAGATTGTAACTCTGTGGTCTTCGTCACAATCGCAATTCTTCAATGCAAGCATGAGTCCAAAGGAAAAAAGTAAAGTCAGCCTCAGGCCTGGCACTGTTAGTATTTTCATGAGCTTAGGGAAGACTGTTGCACCAACGTCCCAAGGTGTTTGTCCAGACAACAAACATAAGTCATTTGCATCCAGGCTCTTTAACTACCGTTTCAAAATCAAAAGTGTTTCAATTAATTCCTAAAGAGGAAGATCCGAGAGTTCCTCAGACAAGTCACCAAATCAGGCTTGTTTACGCTCCAGCAGGAAGGCCAAAGTTCCAGGTGAGGCAGGCGCCCCTTTCTGGAGCTCAGCATAACTCCGGGGCAGCAGACCATAGAAATAGTTTGAGGCACTGAACAAATGGAATGTTGTCTGGAATGATAATGTGGAGAGAGAAAAAGAGTCATGGAAACACGGCAGGCGATTTAATTTAAAGAAACAACATTTAACAAGCCACCCTGAGCTTTCTAGGCATAAGTCGGAGGGAACACGCTTAACGAACAGGGAAGGAGAGGAAGTATCAAAACATGTTTTAAAACCTTTCTTAAGGAGCTTATTGTCGTCAGCACTAAGACCAAGGTCTCCACTCTTCTCCTTTGCCAGGTTGCAAGTCCGAGTCATAAAATGTAATTTTAATAGTGATGTAATCTAGTAGAAAGATCTCTGTCTCTCTGTCTCTCTCTCATACACACAGTGTATCTTCCATGGATCTGAAATATGTTTCCCTCTCATCCTCCTCCTATACTAGAACGCATCTCCAGAGAAATAACCACCTTGCCAAGTGTTTTTCTTTCTTGGCTGATCACTGTAATGGGTTGCGGAAAGCAGCAGGTGGCAGAAGCACACTAGAAACGCCACTGGAATTAACTCTTGGGCATCATGGAAACTGCAGAAAAAAACCAGTATTTAAATCAATCAATCAATCAATCAATCAAAGAGACTTTTTTCCATGTAGGAACAAATATGCTCAATAAAATTTGGAAACTATGACAGTGAAAAGAGGAAAGAGAGCTCTGTCACCAGAGACGTGGACAAATGTCTCACTCTTCTTCCTGCCGTGCTGAGCAGCTGCGGTTATACTAGAAATGCGACTTTCTATCTTTACCTTCTCCCTTTTAAACTTTAGCAGAGTGAGTTTCCTTATTCCTACATCTCCTTATTCATACATCTCCTTGTTTCAAAAAAAAGATTTAAGGCATCTGCATGTGTCCGTCCATATTTTTAACGAACCCTTTAAAAAGGTCATTTATTAGAATGTGGCTTATTTAATCTGTCCATTTTCCCATTAGCAACAATTACTTTCAGTGAATTACATTACATTATCAGCAGTGCCTGAGCCAGTAAATCTACATTTTTAAGATGCAATTTCCAAAAGTAAAAACAAAAAAAGCCAGTTATCAGGGAGAATCAGAACTGAACAAATGAAATGGTACCATCTCTTTTTTTTCTAAAACAGAAAATGAAATCATGGTATCCTTTCTGTTAGAACAGCAACCACTCTAAGACCTTTGTGACTCCCATTTTCTTATTTTTCAAACCTGTATCAACACTGTATAATATGTATTTTATGTATGTGTATATAATGGTATATATAAGTATAATTTTATACATAGAAAATATTATGTAACAAAATAATTTTTTAAAATACTTAAGTATTACTGAAGCAGTCAAAAGTCCTTTAAACTTCTAGGAGATTGCCACTAACTAGATTTGCACCTGGAAAATTAACCAAAGACAAAATTCATTTGCTGCTTGGGAATCGTTAATCTGAATGCTGAAAAGAATTGTATAAAATCAGCTGGTCTAGTCATCTGTTTTAGACGTTTGAAAAACCATCATGATTCCCTTCTATCCAGACAAGTGAAGCCTTCACCAACATCAGCCAACTAAAGTGGAAGACAGGTACTTAGAACCCTGTAGCAAGTGCTGGAAAAACTCCACATCACCTCCCCATGCCTTAGTACCTTAATCCACACCTTTAATCTGTAGGTCTAATATGAAAAATCAGAATTAATACGGTGACTCTTCCCATTCTTCAAAGGAAAACTTATTTTGCTCTATTAAATGAGCAAATACTGACCTCCCAGGGAGGGGAAACTCAATTGTCAAGAACAAATATTAATTCCTGAAACTCCTGAATGGTAAATCTCAATTCTCTCTTTGCTAAGAAGGTATTAGGTGATCGCATGAATTTCTCTTCAAGGAACAACACACATGATTCCCCGGGCCCCAGTGAGAACCCTGAACTCAAGGTTGCTCAATCCGAGGGTTTCACTTGCTCCTTCCTGCCTTCCTCCTTCACAGGTAGCTTTAGAGAAATTCCCCACGTTACTCCAGTGCTCTCAGCCAGTCCCAGAAGGGGATTTCCTAAACTCCGAGCACCAAGGTTAAGACCTCAGTGGTCCAATACGTTGTAAGTTGGAAATGACTGCAGGCAGAAATAGTTGGCTTAAAGAAATTATGCATGCGGGAACTCAGGTTAAGACCTCAGTGGTCCAATACGTTGTAAGTTGGAAATGACTGCAGGCAGAAATAGTTGGCTTAAAGAAATTACACATGCGGGAACTCAGCGCACTTTCTCAACATTTCTCCGCCTTAGGATGGCCTAAGAAACTCAAGACGGAATGTGGATGCTCTGACTTGAAACTTTTTTTGCTTCCCTAGGAGCTGAGCTTTCCCAAAGGTTGGGCTTTTCCGTTTCCAGAGCCCTAGAGAAGATTAAAAAGCATGAACTATATTAAGTAACATGCTTTGTCTACAGAGCATCCACATTTTAAAAGCCTAGAGATTCTGGCTTGGGAAAGCTAGAAAAGTAAACACCAACTCTGATGACTGGAGAAGTTAATCTTTCCACTGCTGAATCTTGTACCCAAATTTTTAATAAAAATAATTTAGGTTTTGGCCCCTGGAACTATTCCTTACAGAAACTGCTTATCATTATACAAGAATAGTTTCCACTATTTTCTGTTTATTTGTTTTTCCTCTATTTCTATTCTTTCCCACATAGATTAAACCAAAATAAGATTAACCAGACCTAATTTGATTCCAATCCAAGCCACACACCCTACGTATTCCATTCCAAATCAAGTTTAATTTACTAACTTCCTTGGGGCCCCACTGAAATGACCTACTGGAATTCATGAAAGAGGTCACAGAATAATATTGCAGGCCAAAAAAAGAATGTGAAAAACACAAACAAGCCTGGAAACAGATTGGCCCAAACACATGACTTGGTTAAGATGTTTCTTGTGGAATTCCAGTGATAAAAGATTAAGTCTTCCAACAGGAGAAGCAGCCAAGAGAGAAGTATATGCATTTCTGTTTTTTCATTACCCACTCATTCATTCATTCAACAAATATTTATTGAGCACCTATTGTACAATAGACCTTGTACTCACGGACCTCACAGGAGTAGAAGAAACTTCAGGAGACTATATGCTTTTCTGGCGTCCAGTTCTGCACTAAAGCTTGTCTCCCCACTGCATTCAGTATTCTGTATGTTGTGAAATCTGTGAACGTAAGTTTTACATTTTACCTGTTTCTATCTTTTCATAATTTAGAAGCTGAATTAAAAACCTCCCTTTTGATTCTGGCAACCAACAGCTTTTGGATTCTTTTAATCCCAGGGATTTTAGACCACTTCTTTTTTTAAACCTTCTTTTGAAGTCAAAATTTACCTCTAAAGGGTAAAGTCAATTTCATTTACTAACAACATAAGAGCTATAATATAACAGCTATATGTGGTTTTATACTAGCAATAAGCCCCTGATATTGTTATAGCTCATGTTATAAACTTCCACCATATTTTTGATCCTCAAAATCACAATCATATGATAGAAGGAGAGTTATTATTATGACCATTTTGTAGATTAAGAAGTGGAGGCTAAAGAAGGGGAAATGACAAATCCAAGGTCACTTAGTAAGTCCTGAATCCAAATCTTAAGACCATCTCATCAATGTGCTTCTCTCCTTTTCCTCAATTTAAATTTAGTTGAAAATAAGCTTTTGTTTGTTTGTGCTAGGGAGTAGGACTCTTTTATGCTACAAACACATCAAGAATTCCTGCTTATGATTCAGAAGATTCCTGCTTAGTCCTAAATCTTTGGTTTTGCTTTAACAGCATACCATCTGCCCCATCTGAATTAAAAAACAAAATTAAACACATGATAACAGCAGACTACAGACATATCAGACTTCCATAAATAGAACAAAAATGTTTACTTATTTAGAACATGTCATTTTAGTGAACAAGAAACCAGAAAAACTATTTTAGTCTCCATTTCAGCATTATTTAGCTAATTAACCCTCTGTGTCAAGTTCTGTGACACAGTTTTACTCACTATTAAATGGCTATAAAAAAGTTGCCCTTTAAATTTTATAAGTACCAAATCATTATAATTCTTATAAGAGGTACCAAATCACTAATTTTATAAGAAGTACCAAATCATTAATTTATAAGAAGCACCAAATCATTAGTTATATAGAATCTAGTGCTACTGCTATACAAATTCTGAAAAGGGAGAGAAAAAAAGCCCATTTCCGGTTTCATCTCAGTAATATCTTTATGAGAGAAGGTACCT
This sequence comes from Camelus bactrianus, assembly GCF_048773025.1. Lineage (NCBI taxonomy): Eukaryota > Metazoa > Chordata > Mammalia > Artiodactyla > Camelidae > Camelus > Camelus bactrianus. The sequence goes on along the minus strand of NC_133550.1, from coordinate 50,519,263 downwards.
TTTTTCAGGTTTCTAGTTTAGTATCTAGAATATTGTAATCACAATCAGTGAATTCTTTAAATTCCTTTCCCGACATCCCTTTGGACCATGAGTCCAAAGTTAGGTAGGTATTTTACTTATCATACTAATAGGCTGTCTGGTTTGCACAGGGTACACAGTAAGTTAGCAGCTGAATCAAAGGTCAAAATCCCTGATCCTAACCATGCCAGCATCACTAGGTTACACCTCTGCGAACAAGCCAGGACTGTGACACCCTCTCAAATATCAACAGAATTCTCTAAGCTGAGCCTGTTTTAGCCATCTGTTTCTTTCAGTTCCCAGGCTAAGTCTTTTTACCAGATCTGCTTCGTTTTCTTTCTCAATTCACGCTTAACAAGCAAAGAAACCGATAAAGGGAAAAGCTGTACATGGAGCAAAGAATCTGAATAATCCACGAACCAGAAAAACCTGACTAAATGAGAATCAACCACACGGATTTCTTTTCTACAGTTTAGAAAATGAGTTTTCTGAAGTCGTATCATGAGTTCCAGGATCCACAGCAGGTACAATGTGCGTTTGTATTAGAATTTGATTTTCATGAAATTTTTTTCAGAGTCACAAAATGGAAATAAGAAAATGCATAAGTTGGTCCACAGAAAGAGAAAGAATAAAATGCCTGTCAGAACTCTGTCACCAGGACAAAACTGTAAAAAAATCAAAAATCACAAATCACAAAAATCTTACAGTAAAAGTAATCTAGTCACCCAAAGAGATTTATAAATTGGCTGGAACAGATCTGTTGAAAAATATAGACACTGTCCTTACAGATGAGGAAGAAACGAGCGGCGTGGGTGGACCAAGCACATGTGGAAATAACAATACCCACAGTTCTGCATTTACCATGGAACACAAACTAGTCTAGGCATTTTTTAAAATCCTGCTTACACCCTTAAAAAGGCTAGATCCTTAAGAAGTTTTACTAGTCTTTTAAGGGAGTCTCTCCTTCCTCTGTTTTGTTAACATTTTATCTGTCCTTTAACTATATGTAAAACTTACTGAAGACAAAGACAGTCGGGTTCATTTTAGCGCTGCCATTGGCATATCCCCTAGTGCCCTGCCCAATAGATAGGAGAGTTTAAATGAGTGGTTTTTCCAGCTTTGGGTGCATAAGCATCACCAGCAGATTCTGTTAAAAGGGCAGGTCTCCAGACCCCAGACTCCAGAAAACGGGGTCTAGTATATCTAAATTGAATCTAGTGAGTAATTCAGATATTCAACAAACATGTCTGTAGTGCTTATGTAGTAGGTGTTATTAATTCCACTTTATAGACAAGGATACAGAGTCATGAATAAAGTAATTCGCCAAAGATCACCAAATGTAATCAATAAGAGTCAGTCAGCATTAGGTTAAAATAGCAACCAAGGGCTCTCATTTATTCATTCTTGAGTTCACTTATTTAACAGGTGATTGAAACCTCCTATGGACTTTTGAAGGAAAATGCACACAGACACCAAGTGCCAATGATTTCTGTACCGTTAGCAGACAGTCCTGGAAAAGCTCCCCCTCACCAGTGTAGTCCTGGAGTACCCATCAGAAAGGATGCAACAAAGAAGAGAAAAGGGATGTCCTATATTTATTTCTACAGCTAGCAGCATTTCACTATTTTAGGAATAGTTTTTCCTTTGTATACTAACTTTTTTTCAATGGGAAATATATTTTTAAAGGTGCCTTTTAAAAATCTTTTTCTTTTTAGCAGTTTAGTCAGCTGTCTTTGAGATCTTAAGAAAATCTACATATCTCTTTAAATCCATATTACCTTTCATAATTTCTACCAATTTAAACTGAAGTCCCAAATATTTCTAGCTGAAAAGAGTCTAACACTTGTTTTAATTTTTCTCATCAATCTCACTCATTGGGAAAAAAACATTCCTACCATTTCTGAACTTAATTAAAATAGAGATAACACTCTCTTTCTTATGCTCCACAAATTTCACATGACAAGTAAAATCACCCACGTTTAAGCTGAGCAGAGTATTATCCTATTAGAGTGATAGTCATATGTAAGGTCTAAGAATGGACAAGTCTAAGAGCCAATATAACACTTAAAGAGAAAATAAAACAAAACGAGTTATACTGTGTGTATGATTTTAAATTAATACATATCATTGGGCAAATTAAATTTCCATATTCCAGTTAAGATTCTTCTTCTAGGTCATAAGCTAACGATACCCTCAAACTTGTACAATTCAGGGGGGGAAAATGTTTTGTTCTAGCCCTTTCGAGTGCCACTGTGGTGCTCTGCCTTAGTGACAGAAAAACCACCCCTCGTCCCAGCACCTGTAACTGCCACCCTCTGCTCGGCCACCTTATAGGACGCAAGTCCGAGTCAACACAAACTGCTTCTTGTTATCCAGGGGCAGGTCAGGAGACAAACAGCCTCTCGCTTTGATCTGCTTCCTGTTTTCTGCTATCAGGACATACCAGTCTCTAGTCATCACGTACCCTGAAAAAACAAGTAGAGAAATAGAGAAAGAAATTGACTTGCTGCCAGCCTTCGTGAATCCAAGCTGATTCACCCTGTTTGTTTAGTTCCCGTATCAGCTCGGTTAATGATACTCCTCTGGCATATATTTGCTCAGGAGTCCGGGCAGAGACATTTCTTACTTAGGAAAACAGGCCCAGGTCGAGCCTGGGGATTTGAAAGGAAGAGCAAGCTAACTGAGAAATGCTCTGAGCTTCTCGAGTAAAGTAAATCAAGAAGCTCTCTTTCTAAAAGATGTTTTCCTTTAACCAAGATCTTGTTCAGTGTGTCTTGAGTTGCCACAATTTACCAGGGGCTAAGGAGATTATATTACATTTGTGTCAACACATACTGCATTTTTTTGCAGGACAGAGTTCTGACTTGCTTCCACTGGACTTCTGAGGACAGACAGCCTCCCTAGAAAAGCAGAGATATAAGACCAGATGGCAGTTTTATTACTCATCCAGAGCTTCCCGATTCCTTTTTTTTTTTTTTTTAATTTCAGGAAAGACAACCATCGTGACCTGCTCAACTTCTTCAGTGGGACAAATCACACTGTAACAGACTTCATTTGAATTCTTTTCCCATCATAGCTATGAACAGGCAGAGCTGCACGCATTTTCATTTATCCTTCACAACGAGCCAACAGAGTGAGGCATGATTTTGGCCTGGTTGCAAATGAGGAAATGATAAAGCACCTTGTCTTAGGTCACAAAGCTAGTAGCAGTGGTACAGCCAGGTTCTGAATTCAAGTAGGTCTAACCTGGCAGCTAGCACTTCACTACAAGGTGTGTACAGAGAACCTTAGGCGCCACCTCAGGTGTAGGTTCAGCAGAGGTCAAATACATTTTTCTAAATATTCCTGACTATCACTGACACCAGCCCTCCTTCCCCAGTCCCTTCAAAGCTTGCCTCAAATGCTAGGTCCTAAAGATGTCTCCTCAGTCCTGTAAGGAATGAATCTCTCCCTCTTAGTGCATACCATGTCTATTCTCTAACCATATGCTTTTTGAGAACAGAGACAGTCTGACTCATTTGGGTGTTCCTCTGGACTCCACGTGATTCTAAGGCAGAGGTAGAGAGACTAACACTTAAAGAAACACTGCCTCCAGCTGTTGGTAGCACTGAATTGAAATCATGTTCTAAAGAGGCAAGGACAAAATGTAAGTTAATTTCCACTCTCCCTCCATTCAAATAATTTTTATAATTTCCTATATCTTACGGTTTTATAGTATTTTGTTATCTCTAACCTTTCTCTAAACAGACTGGTGTTGCAGACTAATCTTTTAGTGGTCAGACACCTCCATTTTCAGGGACTAGTAAGATATCTGATTCTGTTTGCATCACCATGTGATCTCAAGGTAAACAAGACACTCCTTTTGGTCTCATTTCCCCATAGATGCAGAGATACTCAGTTTTTTAAAGTTAGGAAGATGTCATAAACCTGAGACCAAATAAGAGAAACTTCTCAAGTATCTGGGGGAGGGGAAATAACTCTTACTAATTTATTTTTAAGAGTTTTAAAAAATCTAAGTATAAAAGGGTAAATGATTAAGTTTATAAGTGAATGAAGGGTAAATCCTAAAAACTGGATCTAATTCCCCCACATATGTCCCTCCCAAAAGAAGTACATGTTTAGGCAAGAATCATAGGAAAAGGATAAAGTGTCCTGACCACTCAATTATGGAAAAAAAAAAAAGTAAATTGTTGATGATTTCACCATAGGGGGAGTGTTTCTCAAGTAACTAGATACCAGAAGCTTGTAAAGTACACTGTACTTAGTTCCACCTCAATTGCAGAGCTCAGAAGGAAAGAAAAACACACGGAGAAGCAGTTCTATGTAACCACGGGTGATTTGGGTAATTTTATGAGCTATAGGAATACAGATCCATATTTGGTATAATGCCTTTTTGGTATAATTATAAAATTAAGCATGGAAGTGGTGGATAATCATAAATGCTTCAGATGATCAGAATGTACTGGAAAATGTGGAGTCCTGACTCCCACCGAGAAGTTACTAGCATTTGCCATTAAAGACACGATTTGGGGGCAAAAATAAAATTCATGTAACAAATTAAATTAATGGAAATATGAATTTATGCTCTAAATCTCCCAATTTCTCAAGATTAAGGGAATAAATCTGTCTTTTCTAAACATTAGAGCTACCAGCATGATTTGTATAACACAAATTATAGCCCATGACACATTATTAAGGCTACTATCTGTCAAATGATAAGTGAATTTCAATTCTCATCTTTTGAAAAGGTCCAAAGGACATTCTGAGAAACAACCAATCCTCAGCCCTGTGCCAACACTTTTATTTGGCAACAGAGAATAAAAAATGATGTAGGCTAGGTTTGTCTTTTCATTCACTGCAATGTCCCTAGTACCTAGAAGAGAGCCTAGCACAAAATAGTAAACAGGAATTATTTGTGAACCAATACAAGATCCAAGAATTCTAGGCTACAACTGTTTCCCACATTCTGGAAAAAAAGGCCCTTCTTCTTGGATGGAGATATTGGCAGAAGAAAGGTTTTGCCAGTATTATTAGGTGGTCCCCTAGGTGACGGCTGCCAGCAACTGGGCTTTATTCTAGGCACTGCAGGGACTCTTGGTGGCTTAATCAGTAACAGGGCAACTTCATAACCTGCCTCTAGCCCTCATCCAACATTCCTCCTCCTCCTCCTCACCGGGAATGCCTCATAACCAGCTGTGAAACCTTCTTTGTCTGGTCCTTCTGCATGGACCCTCATCCAGGTGTGACTAGAGGTAGAAGTGTCTAGTCTCTATTAAAACCCCTACTGTAAGTTTGGGCCAAATTATTATTTTTTTTCATGGATGTATTGGGGATTGAACCCAGGGTCGTGCGCATGCTAACTAAGCATGCACTCTACCACTGAGCTATACCCTCCCCCCTAGTTTGGGCCAAGTTTTAATGGGGGAGGGGAAACAATTTGGGCACCACCTTTTTTATTATGAATTTAGCTTAATTAACATAAGCTCTTTGATGTCTTTTAACAATCCAATTCAATGATTATACATTTTTACATCAGTTATCTTCTCCATTCTAACCTGAACACCACTTTTATGTGATTTAACTACTAAAAAAAATTTGACTTTTATAATCAATCTCCTGAGCTTCTCAATAGGCGTGAAGAGATTTAAATTTTTTAAAAATCAAGATATCTGAGGGGGAGGGGATAGCTCAAATTGTAGATTGCATGCTTAGCATGCCTGAGGTCCTGGGTTCAATCCCCAGTATCTCCTCTGAAAATAAATAAATGAATAAACCTAAGTACCCCCCTCAGAAAAAAAAAAAGATATCTGAGATCTGCCTACCATTTGCACAGCAAATGAGCAAAAGAATGAGACATGGCAAATAAACAAGCAGCTTTTTATCATCTAAAATTTTCCAGTAAAAATACGAGTTGGAAAATGTTTCAAGGTCCTTACAGCTTTTAGTTAAGAAGAGCACTATAAATGCTGAGTTTTATATCTGATAATTTTGGTGGTTATCAAGGCTCTAATTTTCTACAAAGAAAGGTAGCTCTTATTTTCCAGGTCTTGAAAAGGAAATGTACAAGATGAGACTAGAACACCTCACGCCAGAAAACAAGGAAGCTACCCATGACCAAAAGATCACAGGAGCCTACTTGGAAGGGTACCCACTGGCCAAATATGAGACAATCTGGACACGAAAAGTAATGACTGCAAGGGATTAAAACACTGTAACCATCTAAAACAAACAGATGACTTACCTTTTTGGAGGTTGCTGGGGCTCTGGCCCATTACTGTAAAAGTGGAAAATAAAGGGAGAGAATGTGATTTTTATCTTTCTTACATTTTAGGGAAATCAAGTCAAGTGATGAAGAAAAGTTTCTCTTTAAAGAATTCTAACTACTAATGTAAACAGAATGATAGAATTTGAAAATTATCACTCTGCAGTATCTAATGATATAATAATTAGATCTGGGTAATGATTATCAGTAATGATAATTACTGATCTGGGCAGTAATTATCAAAATTTGCTAAGACCATTACATAAAAGGTTGATGTAGAATTTTTAAATAAAGTATAATAGCATCTGAATCTGTTAATCTTCCTTAACATCATTTAAAGTGAGGCAACCAGACATTACGTACCTTCGGATGTGATTCAATAGAAGTACACACCACCTACATATAAATTATTGTCCCATAGGTATATGCATCGAATCCAGTAAAGTGTCTATATCTAGTGAACAATTTACAGAAAAAAGGAGGGTAAAGAGACAAATCAAACAGTATCTTAAAAACAGAATCTGTCAAATCCAGAATGTGGGAAATTCCACAGAGTAAATGATCTGATTTCTTCAATTTGAAAAAATGGCATAAAATTTGGGGGTGTAATTTATAGATTAAAAAAGACTTCACAGGGAAATACACACAAGATCTTATGGTAGCTCACAGACAAAAAAATGTGACAATGAATATATATACATTCATGTATGACTGAAAAATTGTGCTCTACACTGGAATTTGACACAGCATTGTAAAATGATTATAAATCAATAAAAAATTTAAAAAAAGAGTTAAGAGACATAGTAACCAAATACAATGTATGACTCTCATTTGGATCTCTATCTGAATAAACAGTTTTTTGAGATATCTGGGGGAAACCTGAACACAAAGTATCATACGCCGCGGCAGCCGTGAAAATGGGTTTCTCCACTCTCCTACTGTGGGGTGAGTAACTGACTCACAGTTTCAGCTGCTGTGATCTGAATCCACCATGATGTTCAGCTGAGGTCTGCTTCCTACAGTCTGCTCCTGGCCAGCAAAGGAGCATAGCAGGAATACAAAGGCAAGCCCATTCCTGTTGGATCAGGCCGATTCTGATGAACGGGCACCTTTGGCATGAGGATGTTTTACAGACTTGCTAAAACTTTCTTAAAACTGCACTGTGGATTAAGACTTCCTGCTCAACCATCCTCCTTCCCTCTCTTCTTCATATCAATCGGACCTATATTGAGGCTTCCCAACAGCCCCATTTTTCCTCACAGGTGTTTCCCCCAGTAAATCTCCCTCTTGCAGACCTGCCAGGAGAACCCAAACTGAACATCTGATATTAAGAAACTGGCATTAGATTTGTTGGGTATGGTAATATTGTGGTTGTTTTTTAAGGCTTTATCTCTTAGAGAGAAATATTCAAATATTTACAGGTGAAATGAGAGGACCATTGAAATGTAACTAAAATACTGCAGCAAAAAAAAAAAAGAGGAGAAAATAAGATTGGCAAAATATGGGTAATTTCTCTACTTTTGTGTATATCTGAAAAAGTCTGTATGAAGATGTGAAAAATACCTGACCAGTAATCCTCAAAACTGTCACAGTATTCAAAAATAAGGAAAGTCTAAGAAATTGTCACAACTCAGAGGGGTGTAAGGAGACATGACAACTAAATGTAATGCGGTATCTTAGGGTAGGTCCTGGAACAGAGAAAGGACATCAGGGACAATGGGAGGATATCTGAACCAAGTATGAACTTCTAAATAATTCAAGTATCAGTGTTGTTTCATTAATTGTCACAAATGCCCCAAACTACTTAAGACATTAATCCGGGGAAACTGGGTGTGGGGTATTCGAGTACTTTCTGTACTGTCTTCCCAATGATTCTGTAATCCAAAACTGCTCCAAAGCTTTAAAATTCATTGTATAAGGAAAAAAAATGATCCCCGATAGATAAGCATAGACTTTAATTTTTTTCTTTACTCATTGGGATGCAATTCTGTGGATTTCTCCTCACTGCTCAATTAGCTAGAAAATGCTATTGATTTTCTGGGTCCACAGAGAGTAAACTTTGAAAATTCAATCTCCCCATTGTCCCTACAGTGTCCATACATGCAAAAAAAAAGAAAACCCAGAAAACAAAAACAGAAACAAAACTGTAACTCTGATGAAACATACATTTGTTCCATTCAAGTTTTAAAATGTAACAAAAAATGCATTTCTGTTACCAAAAACTTCAGGCAATTAGAGAGATCGACCTTAACACAGAAAAACAAAGATTTCATTCCACAGTCTCTTGGACTTAAGAATCCATTTGAGTTCCAGAGATAATACTCAACTAATGGGGTTATGTCAAGCTGCCAATATCCATGCTGAGGCTTTTCCTGATACAATCTTTTGCAATGTAAGCAACAAAGAAAAGACCACTTATTTTCTTTTTCACAAGTTCATGTTATATTACTTATACAGTGTCCAAAGACAAAAGAAAGACCAACATTTTTGCTTAAAAATAAAAATGCGTAATGCAAATTCGCAAGCTTTGACTTGCATTAAAATCATTCAAAGGGCTTGTTAAAACACAGATTTTTGAGCCTCACCTCATTTTGTTGCTGAGTGGAGCCAAAAAAATCGTATTTCTAAACAGGTTTCTTAGTGAAACCAATGATACTAGTGTGGGGACCACACTTTGAGAACTACTGGGAAAATACTTAATAGAACAATGATTATGTCATAAAAGTATGTCACAGCATAAGGCACAAAGCATTGTTTTGTGACCTTGGGCAAATAAATCTTCCAATCTGTACCTTGCCCTTTTAAGGTATCAAATAAAAACAATATTTAAAGCACTTAACATGATGCCTGGCACATATGGCTACTGAATTACTAATTACTGAATGTTTTTATGCTATACCAAATTAGGGTTAAAGTTATGTTCAAATTGTTAACTGAATTGCTATGCTTTGCTGAACCTCTTAAGTTACATTGATCTCAAAAGAGTTACAAGAAACAAGAGGCACTTTCAGGCCCCTTAGGATCATTAATCAGCATTCTTTAGTGTTCATTATTCATCCCATTATAATTTTCACTGATTCACTGATTTACTTTAAAAAATAAAGAATACAGTTAATATGAAATTACTGGCATAATGTTACTTTAAATTAGTGATGTTGTTTACTGTCCTGAACCATCCATATATGAAACTTTCAAACTGCTATGGAAGGCTAATCATTTTCCAACTTTTCTTAACACTGTATCAAATGAATGTATTCTTACCAAAAGGGTTTTGCAGGTTCTTCAGGATGGGATTTCCTGTCTTTGACTGAAAGCTTTGTTTATACTTTTGCACTCCGAGAATAATAAAAGGAATCAGCTATCTTTCTATTATTTTTCTTAAAAATTTGCTTCCATAAAGCTAAAATGTCCACTGGTGACATCATCTACCTTTGTTTAACCACAGTAAATATAGTTCATGTTTCAAAGGAATGCAAGAATTTCCCTGAATGAAAGCCTGTAACATAAAATAAAGGTTGTAAATTTCATGTTCCATAGTATATCTAAACCAGAGTAGCAGTTGATCATATATGGATTAAGACTATATACTGAATAATTCTACAAACTTCAATGTGAAAAAGATACATAGCAGTCAAAATTCCTATTGTTTTCCTTTCACATGCATAAAGTCAAAGTCCAATCTACCTGTTCTAACTGCCTCATATTAATTTTTTTTTCATATTGCTGAACTGACACCAAGTAGCTTTCTCCTTTATTAAAAGCATCTTTAGTCAGTAAGAGCAGTTTTTTGAAAGTGAGAGTAGAATTATGAGTTTGGTCCAGAAGTAAGAGGGCAGTTTTGCTTTCTAGCTTCCTTTTTAACCTTAAATGGCTAGACCTTACTAAAAATAAAATGGATGGATTGTAAAGGGTATTATAACCAGTCCTATCTCTTTAACATGAAGGTCCAATAGTACATAGTTCTTTCCAAGAAGCTGATCAGGAATAAAATGTAACCTTTTGCAGAGGTGAAAAAAAAACTGGAGGCATGAGATTAAAAAAATTATATGACTAGTTTATAGATACTCATAGGATTGTGTGCATGCAGAGTGAATCTAGAAGAAAAAAATAGAGATTTGATGAAGTCTAAGATAAAGAGCTCCAGTTCCAGTTAAGACTAGACCTTGCAAATTTTTTTCAATAAACTTGCTAATGGAGTATGTTCTTACATAAGGACTTGAGACATTATCTAAATAGTCTGACTGAAAGATGCTTGTTCACTTGTTAGACATGTATGACATCACTGAGAAGATCAGAGTCCCAGAAGTAAAGACTGATTAGCTTGTGCAGGTGTATGAAGAATGACACATTAGGCAAAAGGTTATGTAAACCATTTACTAAAAAAAACACAGATTGGATTTTTACATTCCCAGACCTCTACTTATCTTTTCAAGTAGGACCTAAAATTCTCTGACCACCATCAGATTTAGTGGATGACAGATCCAGTTTTGAATTAAGAAATTATTCGTGTAGTTTTAAAACACAAAACCAAAGCTTTCACCTCAGGTTGAACATGTATACACTTCCTCAAGAAGCCCCACTACTTATGTATTAAGATCTTATCAATACTATATTTTTGTTTGTTAAAACATTATTCCTTCTAAAATAATATATTAAAGATTTTAAAGTACTGTATACTGTTTCAGTAAGAGGTACATAAGTTAATTTGAATATTAGCACTGTCCTATAACTTCGAAAGTAAAAACTCATGGTCAGGGTTTTACCAACAGCACAGGAAGGAAAAAAATAATTAACCAGTGTTAAAAATTAAATGAAAATTTACTTTTTTATTGAGTATTTTTATTTTACATGCAAAGCATATTAAAAGTGAATCCATATCAAGTTGACTACCCCAGTGAAAGCCTACACAATGGGGATTATGAAAGCTGTCTACACAATACTAATGTGATCAATAAATTATCCAGATTTTTCTCTACAAATATTTGGATTACCTGAATTAGCTGATTTTTTAAACAAAACAGTCAATTTCAGTTTTCATATGGTCTTTGCTGGTAGCAGCCACCATCTGATACTTAAATTTAGAAGAAAAGCATAATAATAAAAACCCTGAATAGCACAGTCAGATCTTCCAAGAAACAAGTTCACACAAAAAAAGTAATATACATCTATTAGGTATCCAGAGGCAGAAACAAAACAAAACAGGCACACAAAAACATCCATCAAGTGATCATCACTAACATTCTATTATTACCAAAGTGACTGCCAATATGTGAACTGTTCATTAGACTTAAACATCTAAAAACAAACCAGTAATCAATAATGTATACAGAAAAACTAACTTAAAATCACTTTTGAACACCATCAACAGTTTGGTACAGCTGACATACGTTGAATTCTTTTTACTTCATTACTGTGACAAATTCCTTTAAAATGTTCTTTTCATAATACATAATTACCTAAAGGAAACACGGTAAGATGCTTCCCAATATGCATCCAGTCTTTCATCCACCATTCAGTAAACACTGCAGCAAATTAAATAGTACCTATTAATCAGACCTAAAATACAATGGCTGGATAACTAATACAGAAAATACTTTTGAATGAACTATTCAGAGTAGACTGGCTAATGCTGCTGAAGACAGCACTGACACACACTACACACACTGTACACTGACAGATGGAAGGGCTGATCCATGGACATTTTTTAAAACTTCTGTAATATCTATAATTGTATGACCAGTTACTTGCTGAAAGAATAAGTATGAAAGTTTAACATAACCCCCTCAGCCATATTTCTCTCACATACTCACACATAATTGTTTTGGGGGTGGGGGAAGTATGGGGAGACAACTTTAGTGTGCTGTTAGATTCTAGCTAAGTAAAATTAAAAAAAAAATGTGGGCTGAGGTTTTCTTGGGCAATGGTTTGAGTCTTTATACTGGGAAGGAAACAACCAACTTTGATATATTAAAGAGAAAACTTGACAGCATGGTGGAGAGTGCCTTTGTATATGCACCTGACGAGTAAAATGTTTGCTATTGGTACCATATTTTCAGCTTACTGAAACAACAACAACAAAGTGTCACTAGTCCTAAGGTAAGTCATACAAATTATAATCCTAATCAATAGGGTGTCCTTTATTTATGAGAGCACAGTTCCAATGCAAAAAAGTCAAGTTTACTGTTACAAGTTAGGAATGGTTCAGACAGAATGAGACAATGTTTATCACTGACTTTAACATGTTATTTTAATGCTAGTTCCTTCTCATTTAATATATTTCCCCCAATGAAAAGCTAGTGTGTTTGGTTTTTTATATTACAAGATGAAAATATATGCATGAATCTTAGAACAGGTTATTGACAACATCAAGAACAGGTATTAAGTAAGTGCCAACACTGCATGGAACTTACTAGGCACTGAGTCAAGATAAAAAACTACAAAAAAAGATGAAATATGACAACCAATGTACATATGAATATTGTCTGGGACATCAGATTAATTATCAAACCCAAGGTTCTTCCTATTTTATCTTCTGGTGTTTGAACATATGAACATGTTATTACATTGACTTGCATTATTTTCAACAACGTATTATTAATGGACTCAAAAACCTGCATTTTAATTTCTAATTATAAAAATCCAGATTAATCCAGAAAACATAAACCACATGTAATTGAGGTAGGTTTTTCACCTTAAGAATACAATGCTTCATGTAACTGCCCCGATAATTTTCTATGTATTAAACTACTTGAGCAAGTATGACAGAGCTAATCTACTATATTTAGTAAATTCCTTTAGAAATATACACTCTAATGCCTTCTTCTTCCTCTCTAAAGGTAACTGTAGTGCAATAAAACTAATAATTCTAGAAAGATGAAATAGAGATTATTTCTTCAGTAATATCCAAGTTAATGCATATCAGAAATCAAGGAGGCAAGTCACATTCATTTTAAAGATAAAAACTTATTGTTTTGAAAATAACATCATAAACACATTAGAACTCTGGATATTTGGATATGCTTTATTATGCCACAAATTCCCAGGAAATATAAGAAATATTATTTCTGAATGGGACTAATAATTTCACAAATACTAGTACTTTACTGACAATAGCCCAAGTTTTTTAAGGTAGTGTACATGTACTTAAGTAACCTTTTTAAAATTTCAATGCTTTTTATAAATTTTAAAGGGAAATTGTAGCAGATCCTACTTTATTTTTCAATATTCGGTGTAAAAAATCATTAAGTGATACAAATATACATTTTAAGCATGGGAGAGAGGACTGCACGTGAACTACTTTGCCTCAATTGTCGGGCTTCTCTATTTGCACTAGGTACTGTTATGTATAAGGTCACTGTTGGAAATGTTCCTGATAAACTGAAATAGAGGAAAAACTTTAAAAGAGCTCAGTCTTTAAAAGCCTTAATAGCTGGTATAATTTTAAACGGGGAATTGAAATAGTCCTTTAGTTACAAATGGATTAAACAGAAAATTCAAAATACTTCTTTTATTGAAAAATCAGTATACTAATATATTTTAAGGTTGGATACTAACAGCATTTTCACAACATCCAAACTGTGGTTGGGAAGCTAGGCAATACCAGTACTTCTGCCACACAATTAAGGGTAAATTATCCAAGGGAAATGAGGACCACACAGCCAAAGGCGCTGCCTGAGCCTGGAACACCACTGCAACACCTGGGCAACAAATCACTGTTACCATGCTGGGACTATTCTCCAAAAAAGGTGTCCTAATGCAGTAATTCCACAACTATATCGAGCTTGGTAATTTAACATTGAACTTTTTGGTAAATACATATATTGACATATGTGAACTTCTCCAGAGACCAAGTTAATTATTAAATAAACCAAGAGGTTAAAAAGTGCTGGTAGCTAAAACTATGTTAATTCCAAGGTCTCCAACAGAAGATATAGGAAGAAAGTGGCAAGGGTAGCTGTTTCCCAATCTAGGTTATGACCAAAATCTTCAGATGCAGAGTTTAAAAATTCTATCCAAGGTCTCAATCTAAACCAATCTAGAAGCTATAACCTGATAATTCTTAAACAACCCAAGTGATTCTGATGATCAGCCAAGGTTGAAACTTCTGAAGCGGGGTGGGCAGGTGCAGGGGCACGGGACGGGACACCTAGGTTATTGCAGAGAGTATTAAAATTCAGCATTTACTCTGTGCTTTTTCTGTCTTACCTTCCCTATCTTTCTAATAAAACAAATAATGAAGGGGCTTAGCAAGTAAAAGAAAGAGTCAGAAGGGGACCCAAAATGGATTTTACTATGTTCAAGACATTTACATACATTAATTGGATAAAAGGGCATTAGTACACTATCAAGGCTGACATTTCTTAATGTATTTTAAAGGAGAGGGCTTTCTTACTCAACATGAAAATGTAATACAAAACAACTCTAAACACTAATGATATCTAATAGAAGAGAAAATCTGTATAATTCTTCAAAATAATTCTGTTTTTAAAAAATCCAATGTTAGGAAGAAAATCCCTTAAATTTGAGGTAGGGGCATAATTCTCCACATGAGAACAACTGTATTACAGTGTTACTCTCCAAGTTAGAAATTAAGCAAAGTATTTCAGTATGATTTCTGTTTATGTAATGTATTGTTAATGTAAGTATAAATGTTTTGTGTGGATAAATAGTTTCCTTTTGGTTTTAATGCATATGATAATTTAAAATGTGGATTTTTTTCTTATATGCTGAAATTGTACACTCTCTAGGCTTCATGAATAAAACACCTTTTAAAATACCCCATGTTCACTTATAAACCTTGGAATAATAAAAAGAGTACCTACATAAGAAATTTTACTTTAGAAGTACAACTGTATGTCTTTTAGAAGTCAAAGTGACTTAAATTTTTTTCAGTACTTGAAAACAAAATACTACATTTTAATTTACGATAGCACAATTCAAGTATTCTCTTAAATTTTATATTTAGCCAACTAGTACATGATATTAAGTGACATTTTATAGTAGTTTTCCTTTTTAAAGATGACTGTTATACAAAATAGCTTGACTCTATATTCCTCTAAATTGCTTAGAATAAGTTGAAAGAACAGACTGTAGACAAAGACCTTTATGAATAAAAGGTTGCACATATCAGTAATAAGGCATTTGCAGGTAACTCCCCAAAAAGTACTTGAATTTATGTAAACAAAGACTATGTATATTCTCTTAGGGAGAAAATGCATTCCCATAGATGAAATATATTCAAATGGTTGTGACTTTAAACTATGTATTACTTGAATACCACACAAAACCAAAAGAGGCATAAACCTACAAGTTTAATAACTAAAAGTGGTTACTTCTTTGTGAAATAAATGGTTGATTTTTTTTGAAACTGATAATGAAAAAGAAATATTTTGAAAATAAACATCCACTGTTTTCTAGAAATAAATATACATACTTGCATAGGAATATTGTCCTAGTGTTAACCATAACATTCGATCAGTAGTTTTAAAATATTTTTTTCCACACTGAGCCTTGAATCTTCTACCTTGTTAGCTGCCCAACAACTTTCAAAAGAGTTTTATTCTCCTGCTTTAGTTGTTCATTTTCATCTTCTATGTCATCTAGGTCCTTAAGGAAACAAAAAGGAAAACAATACGTGAGTTTTTAAAATACTTAAAAATATTCTGAAAGTGATAAAAAAAAACTTCAAAATACACATTTAAAGATAATTCTTATAAGTAATTCATTTGGAAACAAGGGCTACCTCTGAAAAAAGCTCTGGATAGAATATGCCCCACCCAAAGGCAGCATCCACTACTCGACTCCTCATTGGTATCACGGTATTACAGGCCAGCTCTCGCCAGATCTCTCAGTTTTTAAAGAGAAGCCAGAAATCAGAATTAATTGTGAATCTTCCAATTTTTAATCATTATAAATAACTTAAATTTTTAGTTAAAAACAAATCCCTCCTTCCTCATATTGAGGGCTAAACAAAATACATAAGTAGCCAGTATGAGGTCTAGGGCCTTAGATCTCAACTTTGTGTCAAATTAGGCATCAGAAAGATCCAGGTGCAAGTTCTGGATGTACTCCTACTACCTGGTGTGATCTGTGTACGTGTTGGGGGATAAGAACCCGGGAGGGGAGAGAACTGAGGCCCACAGAAAAGGAGATCTAGGGCTTATAGAGTTCATCTGGTTCAGTTTATGTTAGGCTTCTCTATGACGTTTTGTTTGGAGAAAGGTTTTTAAGCTTAAAAAAAAAATGTGGAAGCCACTAAACTAGGTAATCACCTCCTAGCTTTAAAGTTATCCAATTCCAGCTCCACATTCCATAAATTAATCCCAGTGCCACATATACAACCATTTGGTAAACATGAAAACAATCCACTATAAGTTTTAGTTAGAAGAAACACTATTTTAAGGCAGATTATTTATTGATGGTTGGAAAAGCAGACATTTATATTTATAGCTTTATCCTTGAAATTCAAAATACTAAACTTGGAGAAATCAATGTGAATTCTAAGTATGCTACTGAATAGCTGCATTCTGATACATTTAGTATACTGTCTTTGGACAATTAGGTAAATGATTTAAAAATGTACAGACACAGAATTTGTATTTACTCACAAACTGAATGATAATAGGAAATTAATTTGTTGAAAATAACAATAATGAAGATATGAGATTGCTAAAATTACTACAATTGAGACCCACCTAAGACTTACAGAATTAAATGAAAAAATATACTCATGTATCATTACTAGATTATAAACCTGTAAGGGCAGGTGGTTCATTTTTCTTTTTAATGCACACAGTGTCTAAGACAGTGCCAACAGATCACAGACATCAAAAATATTTGCAGATTTTATATCATATTACAGAAATAATAGAGGAATGCTTGTGTTCTGAACCAAGATGAAAGGCAGTCTATAAGAATGGAAGAGCTTCCTTAGTATTAAGACTGTCAAAGACCTGAGGTCAAATACTGGCTCAGCAGATTTCTAGGTGATTACTATATATGACCTTGAGCAAGTTAAACTCTGAGTTTCAGTGTCCTCATCTACACCCTGCAGTTAATGCCTTACAGCTTCATTAGACCAAGTCTGCACATAATGAAGCTTTCTATTTTCTCTTCTTCTAGAATTAGAGTTAAGACTGGATTAGGAATTTGTTCATTCCTTTTCTCCCTGAACCAAACTTGTTCCTTTCCTCTATCTTATGTAAAGCCTTCTAAAAGGCAAAACTATGAAATCTGTTCTCATTATCATTACCTAAGTATGGCCTAGCATTAATACCTGCTTCTTAAGCAGGAAGTAAATTCTAGAGCTGAAACTGATTAAAAAAAAAAAAAGAGTTATGAACAGTAGTAATAGAGACCCTAGGGTAAGGCTGAACCTAAAGCCAGGACGCATACATATAATTGGAGAAAAAGAAAAGTGAAAATACACACAATGACATAGTTTCTTATGGCAAGAAAGCAGCAATTTTAGTTCCTCATTAAGGCAACTCTATGCCAGAACCCTTTTATGTGGCGCTGACCAAGCTGCTTCTCACCTCCAGACTCCAACAAAACACAGACTAAATCCATTCACCTGGTCCATCCCCAAAAGAATAATATTAAGTAAATACAACTGATAATTGGCCAGAGGAATCAGTTTATGGGATGAAATGATGGTTCTGACCACCACAAATTACTATCTCATTAACAAAAGAATGAACTAAAATATAAAATTAAATAATGTTTTCATATTTATGTACTTTTTATCCAATTGCCATAAAAAATGGAAACCGTAAACAGAAATATATATGAATACTCACTCTATTTAACAAATCAATTTCTTCTTTGAGTTTTCCGATCATTTCCTCTTTATCTTGCATTAGTCTCACAAGTCTTAAGTTTTCTTGCCTTTCTCTTACCACTTCCTAGTTGATACAATTACAAAGCATTAATTGGTAAGTAATGGGTTATTTATAATCTTAAATAGCACATCTGCCAAGTTTGATAAAGTACCTTAGATATATGAAGATCTCCAATTAATTTCTTAAGTCACTTGGTGAGGAAAGGAGGAACCCATCCCAGAAAAGAACCGGAGAATGAGAGGAATACAGGGGTTGTAAAATATGCTTCTGATTAAGTCTGTTTACCCAAGTTTTTAACAAATACTAATAGTGTGACTTTAGCTCTTTAGCTTATCACAATCGTTAGTAATAAAATATCTTATATTTTCATGAATAATATTCTGTTTGGGGACATTCAAAATTTTTATTAAAAACACAAAATTTAAGAAAAAGACATGGCTCTATGGAAAATTCTAAACAGACAAATAATGGTCCTCAATTTTACGTCTGGCTCTGCCAGTTAACTGACAATGGATGAAAATGAAGAAACTAAAAATGATTACTGGTTTTTAAAATTTTTTGTCTTCAAATAATGCAACACCTTTTTCAAAGAAATCTTATGTAGAATCCAGAATCTTGAGCTAGGTCAGCCACCTTGGGGGCAAAAAAAGAAGCAGAACTGAAAAGGTCTTGCCCAGAACTTGGCTTCTTCATTACTAACCCTCAGAGAAAACAGCCAGCCAGCCAGCCTCCAGCCTCATTAATCAGCTGCTGCCAACTACTAGAACACAATCCAAACTCATGTGGAACTTCCAAAGCCCCTCTGAAAAGCCCCCTCAAAAATGATTAGACTATGTATTCCTTAAAGTTTTTAACTTAAACCTATAGAAACTAGTGTTAAAGCTCAAATGTGAACTAAAAATAATCATAATGTTATAAAAATTCTTTTTGTAATTTAATCTCTACTTAAAACAACCTTTATATTACAGGGAACAGTTTCAATTCAGCAAAACAAAACGTATTTCCAACAATCAGAAAGTAATTAAGCACCAATATCAACCTTAGCGGATGAATGTCTATAGAATAAACTTGAGACCCCATAGTTGATAAATTAATGCCAATATTCACTTGAGATGTTCTCAAAGATATTCCTTAACAGATTTATTCTTGAAATTGTTTCAAACTCCACAATGGCTCTAGGCTCTAACTCATAACTCAGAAGAAAGTCTATAAATGACAATCTGCAGATAATAAAATAAACACTCAGTAGTACATATCGCCAGCACAGACTTCTAACCATTTCGAAGGCAAAGATTCTTTTCAATGTATTAAAGATAACACTTGGCAGAATGAGAGTATCCATTAAATATTAAAGAATACAAGAAGTGGCTCCATTTCTAGAAGTTTGAACATCAACAGAACTGGATATTAAAGTTTTAAGAAAATCAGAAAATGCTTAGCCACTATGCATCTAGAAAATACATATTTAAGACAGTGATTCAAAGCTGCTGCTTGACTACACATAGAAATACCAATTAACACTATTGGCATCTTTCATTAGTGCCCCTCATTCCTTCCCTTTGTCGGCATTGGCTCTTCCTCACAAATTTCAGTTTACTTTCTCTCAGCTGCTATGAAAGTAAAAAAAGGAATCCTAATAGAATATTAATTTTATAAATCTTAAATAATTTGCATTTCATACCTTTTCAAGATCTTCAATTTTCTTTTCCAATGTGCTACTTGAGACCAAATTACCTGAAGCACTTACATCCCTGTTATATCTGCTGAACCCACTTCTATCTGTTCGGGGATATCTACTTGAGACATCTTCTTCAGAGGCAGTGGTTGTGCTATGGAAATAAAGATACAATTTTTTTAAAAATACCTAATATTCAGTAAGAAGAGTGCCAAGAGTATTTTCTATTCACCATAAACAATTACCATTCCCCTGAGGACATATGGCTATAAACAAGTCAACTTATTTATAACTATGGAAGTTAATCATTATTCTAACAATTAAAAAAAAAAAAACAGTAATTCTTTCGACCAGTATCTACTGAGTAGCTGCTAAGTACCATTCACTGTTCTGAACACTGAAGATGTAACAGGAAACTCACACATGGAGACATGGACTATGACGTTCATAAAGTTTTCAGTTTAACATGGAATATAACCAATTATAATAAAGCAAGACAACCCTCACAATAAGGTATTATGAAAACTATTACAGGGGACCTAATGTGGACTATATGTGGTGAAGAACCACTTTCTTTTTCCTTTTACTTATAAATTTCATTTCATCATGGGCCAACACTTTGGTGTTGAACTACTGGAAAACACTGAAAATGAAAAATGAACTACTGAAAAAATTAAAGTAAAAAGGACAATACAAGATACAAGTCCAAATGTTTTACTAGATTCAGACCCACAAAATTATATTTTGATAATAGAATAAATAGAAAAAAGAAAAGAATTACAGAAAACTGCATAATTTTCACTGGAAGTATGCATATAATTATAGAAAATAGTCATCATACGAGCAACTTTTGTCATTTCATAATTCTTATTAACCAAAAATTATGAGTGAAACAGCAATTCCTCACATTAAATACCAATTCACACACTTTGAACTAACAGCATATATGTCAATATTTATAGTCTTTAATGTAATAAATATGCTTGCTTCTTGTTTTTTGTATTAGTTATCTACTATCTGCATAAAAAATTATGCCAAAACTTAGTGGCTTAAAACAGCATACAACTATTATCTGACAATTTCTGCTGGTCAGGAATCTGGAAGCATGTTAGCTGTGTGGTTATGATTCAGGGTCTCTTATGAGGTTTTAGTCAAGATGCTGGTCATGGCTACAGTCATCTGAAGGATTTGCCTGTAAGCTCGCTCACATGGCTGATGGCAAAAGGCCTCAGTTTCTCACTGGCTCTTGGCCAAAAGACTCAGTCCCTCAGTCTCTCTACTGGGCTGTTCACCACAAGACCGCTGGCTTCCATAGAGAAAGCGACACAACAACCAAGATAGACACTGCAGTCTCTGTCATGACCTAGTCTCAGAAGTGACAGGCTTTCACATCAACCCCATGCTGAACGTGGAAGGGGATTACACAGGTGTCAATACCAGGAGGTAGAGCTTTCCAGTGGTTCTCCTGGAGGCTGGCACCATTCTTGTTAATTTACCTAATCTAGGTTGGACTGATGACAACATTGATCACAAGGGATATGGTATATCTAAACTACCTCGACGATTTCTTTTAACAGCACTTACAACAGAGAAATTAGTTTCACAAGAGTAGGAGAAGAGGCTTGAAAGCAATTTCAGCAAGCTCAGGATTTTCATTTTTAACTCTTACCCCAAACTCATAAAACGATGCCTTTCAAAATTTGTCCTCAATTTTTATTGGTAGCCAGTTCCAATCATTTATCCAGCAAAATTATAGTTAAATCTAAAATAATTCTGACAGAGGTGGGAGGGTATACCTCAGTGGGTGAGCACATTTAGAATGCACGAGGTCCTAGGTTCAACCCTCAGTACCTTCATTAAATAAGTAAATAGATTAAAAAAAAAAACAATCAAACCAATTACCTCCTCCCTTCAAAAAAAGAATTAAAAAATACTTTTGATAAAAAATAATGGATTCTTGATCTACTCATTCCTATCAGTGGGTTTTCTTTTGATAGAATATAAAATTCAAAGTGTGTCTTAACAAATCCATAAGGTATTTATTTGATTATAACATTCTGCAAATATGCAATACTAAAATCATCACCTATTTACTAATATATTGTGGAACTCTTCATAACAATTTGGAAAAATTTTCCCCCCAAATTTCTAACTTTCATTTTTGCCCTTTGACCATATGTAACATTGAAAACATTTGACATTCCTTTCTTGCATGGAAGGCTAAGATCATTAAAAAAAAAAAAAGAATAAAGCTGTCAGACAAATAAGTCTAACTCATATTTTAAAGCTGGGGACCAAACTAGTTTCTTTCTTTTCTTTTTTTAAATTGAAGCATAGTTGATTTACAAACCCTGGTTTCTTATCTTGCAAAAACATGAAGTATTCATCCTAAAGATCAAATACTTTTATCTGAAAATTTCCCTTTGAAAATGATTGTATAATGCAGCATATGGTAACAGCTGATTGGCTCAGCTTCCAAACTATCATTTACTTTTTCTTAAACCTGAGGTTTAATGTATTATGCTATGTAAAGTAATTTACACTTTAAGTGAATGGTTAAATTTAGCTGATTAACAAGCACACTGTTTAGTTCAGCTGACGTAACAAAGACTTTCTCAATGAAAGAAGCAGGACAAAGATTTATATTCTGGCACAAGTTCTAGTATTTTTTCCCTGTCACTATCTCTATATAGTCAGAACATTCTCCTGCAAAAGCAAAGGAAAACTCTGAACCACATATGTTGATTTGCTAACCCTTTAAAGTTTTATATACTTCAGAGCAAGCAAGCTTGTCAGCAAGGAAATTGAAAAATAAATGTTTCCTTCACATTACTGTCATGTTAGCACAATCAATATGCTCATCAAATTACAACAAAAATTCCTTTGCTATCCTGATTTGTCTGAGTTGGTCTTCTATATCACTAAACTGTTCCCAAATGTATCAAGCTATGGGTGTTGCTGGCAAGTATTATATGAACTACCTTCATTGCTACAGACTTATCCAACATCTCCAAGCAAACATCTTTGTCTTGTCATTTATGTATAGTTTTTTTAATGTTAGCAACCAGAAGTCAGACTATAGAAGAAACTCACAAAACACTAATGATCACATATGGAATACTGACGATCTGCTTCTGCCAGCTTCTTAACTATAATATTCTTTCTTTCAAATAATGCATTTGTGGCTGTGAGTATAATTATGTCATGCATATAAATGTCACTTAAATTTTATTGGTTTTATTGTTTTAGCAGCCAGTATATCACTGCAAATAACCCACTGTGGTTTTAGCACTTCCCAATTAATAATGGTTAAAAACTGAACTCAATATAGGAGGGATTAGTATTTCCCAACAAAACCAGCACAAACTCTTTTGGTCTTTATCTCTTTGAAATTACTTTAATCATCATCATTTGGTTTACTACTACTGTCACACTCAGAAAAGATGTTATCTTTTCTTGTTTAAAAAAAAACAAGTATAGTAATGCTTGCTTTACCATTGGTAAATTAGGATTAAAAATAAAGAACATAAATTTTACTTCCTAGATTTAGATAATACTAACAAAAGCAGAAACTGAAAAGATTTAAAAAAATTTTTTTACTTTCTATTTATTTGCTTATTTTATTTTGACTTAATTATTACATGTTTACATTTGAATTATTTTGTTTATGGAACAAGAATAAGTCTGATTAAATTTAACACAAGATTTTTAAAAAATTTTATTTTATTGAGTCATAGTCAATTTATAATGTCAATTTCCAGTGTAGGACACAATTTTTCAGTCATACACGAACATACATATATTCATTGTTGCATACTTTTTCCACCGTGAGCTACCACAAGATCTTGTATATACTTCCCTGTGCTATACAGTATAAACTTGTTTATCTATTCTATATATACTTGTCAGTATCTACAAATTTCGAACTCCCACTCCGTCCCTTCCCACTCCCCTCCCCCCGGCAACCACAAGTTTGTATTCTATGTCTATGAGTCTTTCTGTTTTGTATTTATGTTCATCTGTCTTTTTTTCTTTTTTCTTTTTCTTTTTTAGATTCCACATATGAGTGATCTCATATGGTATTTTTCTTTCTCTTTCTGGCTTACTTCACTTAGAATGACATTCTCCAGGGACATCCAATGTTGCTGCAAATGGCATTATGTTGTCATTTTAATGGCTGAATAGTATTCCATTGTATAAATATACCACATCTTCTTTATCCAGGCATCTGTTGATGGACATTTAGGCTGTTTCCATGTCTTAGCTATTGTAAATAGTGCTGATATGAACAGTGGGGTGCAGGTGTCTTTCTGAAGTAGGGTTCCTTCTGGATATATGCCCAGAAGTGGGATTACTGGGTCATATGGTAAATCTATTCCTAGTCTTTTGAGGAATCTCCGTACTGTTTTCCACAGTGGCTGCACCAGACTGCATTCCCACCAGCAGTGTAGGAGGGTTCCCTTTTCTCCACAGCCTCTCCAGCATTTGTCATTTGTGGACTTCTGAATGATGGCCATTCTGACTGGTGTGAGGTGATACCTCATTGTAGTTTTGATCTGAATTTCTCTGATAATTAGTGATATTTAGTATTTTTTCATGTGCCTATTGGCCATTTGTATGTCTTCACTGGAGAATTGCTTGTTTAGGTCTTCTGCCCATTTTTGGATTGGGATGTTTGTTTTTTTCTTATTAAGTCATGTGAGCTGCTTATACATTCTGGAGATCAAGCCTTTGTCAGTTTCATCTTTTGCAAAAATTTTCTCCCATTCTGTAGGTTGTTGTTTTGTTTTGTACATGGTTTCCTTTGCTGTGCAAAAGCTTGTAAGTTTAATTAGGTCCCATTTGTTTATTCTTGTTTTTATTTCTATTACTTGGGTAGACTGTTCTAGGAGAACATTTTTGAGATGTATGTGAGATAATGTTTTGCCTATGTTTTCTTGTAGGAGGTTTATTGTATCTTGTCTTATGTTTAAGTCTTTGATCCATTTTGAGTTTATTTTTGTGTATGGTGTAAGGGAGTAACACAAGATTTTTAATGTAAGTAAATCCTTACATTTTCTTCAATTCTTAAACATTTTGGGGTACAAATGACTAACATGAAAGTAACACTGCTACAGCACAATACAGTCTTCTCTATCTTGCATGGTACACTGACCAAGATAAACCATATTCTGGGCCATAAAACACATCTTCACAAATTTAGGAGACTAGAAATCATATAATGTCTGCTCTTAGACCACAATAGAATTAGACTAGCAGCAGCAGAAAGATAACTGGAAAATCCTAAAATTACATGGAGATTAAGCAACATACTTCTAAATAACATAAAGGTCAAAGAAGAAATCTCAAGAGAAATTTTAAAACATTTTGAACAAAAGGAAAATGAACCCACCATTTAAAATTTGTGGAATGCAGTAGAAGTGCTTAGAGGAAAATTTTAGCACTAAATGCATATACTAAAAAAGCAGAAAGGTCTAAAATCAATACTCTTAAGTTTCTATCTTGGAAAAATAGAAGAGAGTAAATTAAATCCAAAGTAAGCAGAATAAATGAAACAACAAGAATTAGAGCAGGAATCAATGAAATTGAAAACAGGAAACCAACACAGAAAAAATTAATGAAACCAGAAACTATTTCTTTGAAAATATCAATAAAATCAATAGGCCTCCAGTCAAGCTACCTAAGAAGAGAGGACACAGATTACTAGTATCAGAAATGAAAGGGGGAACATCATTAATGATTCCATGGACATTGAAAGAACAATAAAGGAATATTGTGAACAACACTGCCCCAAATTTGATAACCCAGATAAAATGGATCAATTCCTTGAAAGATACAATCTGCCAAAACTCACATAAGAAATAGACAATCTGAATAGTCCTGTATTTGTTAAAGAAATTGAACCAATAATTAATAACTTTGCAGAACAGAAGTAGCAGTCCAGATGGGTTCACTAGTGAATCCTAGCAAACATTGAAGGAAGAAAATTATACTGATTTTCTAACATCTCTTCCAGAAGATAAAAGCAGAGGAAATACTTCCTAACTCATTCTATGAATTACCCTAATACCAAAACCAAAGACATCACATGAAAAAAAAAAAAAAAAAAACTAAAGACTAAGATCTCTTGTTGACACAAAAATTCTCAACAAAATTTTTGCAAATCAAATTCAAAAATGTATAAGAAGAATTATAAGTCAAAATCAAGTGGGACTTATTCCAAGTATTCAAGGCTGGCTCAATATTAAAAAATCAATTAATGCAATCTATCACATCAACAGGCTAAAGAAGAGAAATATCACATGATCACGCACAGACATGGAAAAATTATTTGACGAAATCTGACACCTATACATGATAAAAACTGGACAAACTAAGCACAGAAGGGAACTTCCTCAACTTGATAAAGAATATCTACAAAAACCTATATCATACTTAATGGTGAGACACTCAAAAGCTTTCCTGCTATGATCAAGAACAAGGCAAGGATGCCCCTTCCTCCCCACTCTTAGTCAACATCTTATTGGAAGTCCTAGGTAATGCAGTAAGACAAGAAAAGGAAATAAAAGGTATACAGATTGGGAAGGAAGAAATAAAACTGTTTTTGTCCACAACTGATGTGATCATCTGTATCGAAAATTTTAAAGATCAACAGCAACAAGAATTTGTAAAATAGTAAGCAGTTATAGCAAGGGTGCAGGATTCAAGGTTAATATACAAAAGTCAATCACTTTCCTACACATGTGCAATGAACAAGTGGAATTTGAAATTAAAAACACAATACATTTACATTAGCTCCCTTCAAAATGAAATATTTAAGTATAAATCTAACAAAATATGTATAACATTTATATGAGGAAAACAACAAAACTGATGAAAGATTTCAAAGAACTAAATAAATGGAGAGATATTCCCTGTTAATTATGTTAATGAACAAGAAGAGCCAATATTGGCAAGATGTCACTTCTTCCCAGCTTTGATTTCCCATTGACCTATTGGCTCAATGCAAGCCCAATCAAAATCCCAGCAGGTTATTTTGCAGCTATTGACAAACTAATTCTAAAGTTTACAGGGAGAGGCAAAAGATCGAGAATAGCCAACACAGTATTAAAGAACAAAGCTGAAGGGCTAACGTTACCCAACTTCAAGACTTACTATAAAGCTACAGTAATCAAGACAGTGGTACTGGTGAAAGGAAAGACTAATAGAGCAAGGGAACAGCAACAGAAGTAGAACTAAACTCACATAAATGACACACAACTGATCTTTGACAAAGGCACAAAGGCAATGCAACAGAGCAAAATAGCCTTTTCAACAAATGATGCTGGAGCAACCAGACATCTGCAGGCAAAAAAATGAAAAATAAAACAAAGACCTTATATACTTCATAAAAGTTAATTTAAAATGGATTGTGAATCTAAATGTAAAATGCAAATAAGATGGCAAATAAGCATATAAGAAGATGCTCCATATCATATGTCATCAGGGAAATGCAAATTAAAATGAGATACCACTACACATATATTAAAGTGGCTAAAGTCAGAAACAATGCTGGCAAGGATGGAGCAAAAGGAACTCTTACTCATTACTGGTGGGAATGTAAAATGGTACAACTGTTTTGAAGACAGTTTGGTGGTTTCTCATAAAACTAAACATACTCTTAACATACAATCCATCAGTCATACTCCATGTGCATATTCATGTCTACAAAAAATATGCACATGGATGTTCACAGCAGC
Organism: Camelus bactrianus; assembly: GCF_048773025.1. NCBI lineage: Eukaryota > Metazoa > Chordata > Mammalia > Artiodactyla > Camelidae > Camelus > Camelus bactrianus. The sequence goes on along the minus strand of NC_133550.1, from coordinate 50,491,729 downwards.
TTTATTCATAACTGCCAAAATTTGGAAGCAACTGTGATGTCCTTTTACAGGTGAATGGACATCCAGAAACTGGAATATTATTCAGCACTAAAAAGAAATAAGCTATCAAGCCATGGAAAACATGGAGGAATCTTAAATGCATATTACTAAGTGAAAGAAGTCAATCTGAAAAGACTCCATACTGTATGATTCCACATATATGACACTGAGGAAAAGGCAAAACTATGGAGAGAGTAATAAGATCAGTCATTGCCAGGGGCTGGGAGGAGAGGTGACAGGGAAAGGGATAAACAGGTAGAGTACAGAGGATTTTTAGGGCAGTAAAAACACTCTGCATGATACCATAATGATGGATATGTGTCATTATACATTTGCCCAAATCCACAGAATATACAACACCAAGAGTGAACCATAACGTAAACTATGGACGTTAGGTGGTTATGATGCGTCAGTGTTAAGTTCATCAACTGTAACAAATATGCCTCTCTGTTGAGGAATGTTGATAATGGGGTGTGATGATGACAATGTCAAAGTGCAATTCAAGTTTCTAAATGTTTACTCTAGAGTTCTGTTCTTATCTTGTCATGGATTAGTAACAAACAGTTCAAGGACCACACCTGGAGTAGCATTATGCTAGAGAATGCTTAAACTTAGACTTAAAAGAGGAGTAAGAATTCAAATGTCTAGAAACAAAGAGTATGTGGCCATCTGAAAACAGAAAAATCCAATAGGGCTACAGTATGAAATGTAAACATAGGAGCAGTAAGATATAATGCTGGTAAAATGAGCTGGAGACCTGAAAGCTATTTTATGAAGAATTTAAACTAATGTCTCCAAAGAACAGACCAGTTACCAGTACTGAGATTGAATCGGTAATTTAAAAACTTCCAACAAACAAAAATCCAAGACCAGATGGTTTCACAGGTGAAATCTACCACATATTTAGAGAAGAGTTAACACCTATCCTTCCAAAACTATCCCAAAAAATTGCATGAACACTTCCAAACTCATTCTATGAGGCTACCATCACCCTGATACCAAAACCAAAGATATCACCAAAAAAAGAAAATTACAGGCCATTATCATTCATGAACATAGATGCAAAAATCCTCAACAAAATACTAGCAAACCAACTTGAACAATACATTAAAAGGCGCACACACCATGATTAAGTGGGATTTATCCCAGGGATGCAAGGATTCTTCAAAATCCACAAATCTATCAGTATGATACACCACCTTAACAAAGTGAAGAATAAAAACCGTATGATCATCTCAATAGATGCAGAAAAAGCTTCTGATAAAATTCAACATCCATTTATGACAAAAACTCTCCAGAAGTGGGCACAGAGTGGGCAGATAGGGAACATACCTCAACATAATAAAGGCCATATATGACAAACCCACAGCTAACATCATATTCAATGGTGAAAAGCTGAAAGCATTTTCTTTAAGATCAGGAACAAGAGAAGGATGCCCACTGATGCCACTTTTATTCAACATAGTTTTGGAAGTCCTAGCCACAGCAATCAAAGAAGGAAAAGAAATAAAAGGGATCCAAGTTGGAAAAGAAGAAGTAAAACTCTCATTGTTTGCAGATAATATGACACGATACACAGAAAGTCTTAAAGATGCTACCAGAAAACTACTACAATTCATCAACGAATTTGGTAAAGTTGCAGATTTCAAATTAACATACAGAAATCTACTTCATTTCTGTTCACTAGCAATGAAATTTCAAAAAAGAAATCAAGGAAACAATCCCATTTACCACTGCACCAAAAAGAATAAAATACCTAGGAATAAGCCTACCTAGGGAGGCAAAAGACTTGTACTCTGAAAACTGTAAGATACTGATAAAGGAAACTGAAGACAACACAAACAGACGGAAAGATATACTGTGTTCTCGGATTGGAAGAATCAGTATCATTAAAATGGTCATAATACCCAAGACAATATACTGATTCAATGCAATCCCTATCAAATTACCAATGGCATTTTTCAGAACTGGAACAAAACAATTGTTAAATTTGTGTGGAAACACAAAAAGACCCCAAATATCTTTCTCATGCTAAGAATTTAAATTTTTTAAAACTTTCACTTAAAACTCCAAAACAAGCATCAAAATATTTTTCTACTTTTTAAAAAATTAAAAAAAAATTTTAAGAACAGATCCAATATTACGTATCTTGCCAGCTGAACAACCACATGATCATTTCTGCACTTACATACTTGATTTGATATTCTCCTTAATCTACTCCTCCAGACTTACCAATTTTGTGGATGTTGGTTGAACTACATAATTCATAAATCCACTTAACCACTCAAATTACAGTATTGTGCAATACTTAGAAGGTGAACAAAGAACACTTCCCTCAGGATACCTCCAGTGCTAAATGATCATCAGACACACAGAGCAAGGGAGTAATACGCAAATAACTAGTACACAGTACTACCTATTAAGTACACAGTGGGCCCTCCAAATCTGTGCGTTCTGCATCCACAAATTCAAGCAACTTGGATTGGAAATATTCGGGGGGTAGAGGGAGAATTCCAGAAATTTCCAAGAAGCAAAACTTATATTTACATAGCATTTATATTGTATTAGGTATCATAAGCATTCTAAAGATGATTTAAAGTACATGGGAGGCTATACATAGGTTATATGCAAATACTACAACATTTTAAATAAGGGACTTGTACATCACAGATTCTGGTATCCTCCGGGGTTCCAGACCCAATCCCCTCCATGGATACTAAGGGATGACTATAAATGCCTTAGTGTTTTTTAGATTAAGAGGTAAACATAAATACAAGATCTATTTTCCCTCCTGTACCCTAACATTATCTTATGTACCACCTGCCTTGGAGACTAGCTTAGACTTCATTTAAAGGTCATGGGAAGCTACTAAAGCAGGAAAAGTGACAGAATCACTTTAACAAAATGCACTGGAAATGAGGAAAACTGGGGGCAGGGAGGCCCAGTTTGGAGGTTATTGTAATTATATGTGAGAGACTATGGGTGTCTTGGATTGGTTTGCTGGCACTGGAGGAGGAGATAAATTCAACAAGTTCTGGTAAATGACTGGATGTAAGTGAGGTAGTGGGGCGGGGGGAAAATGTCATAAACAATGTCCAGATTTCTGGCTTGAGCAAGAATGGATTTTAATACCAACTGCTGAAATCCACCAAGTTTCACAAGTTTACTTTTGAACATGCTGAGTTTAAGATGCTTCTGAGATATCTAAAAGTAGGTATTTAAAAGTTGTTGGTTATACAGGTATAATGATTTGGAATCATCAGAATAGGTATAGAGAGTAACTGAAGTCATCGAAGTTAAAGAAATTTCTAGCACAAATACACAAAAGAAAAAGAACAAAGTCTAAGACAGAGAGCTGAGTAACACCAACACATAAAGAACAAGTAGGAAAGAAGAACGATGAGACTGGGAAATACCAGCAAAGCGGCAGGAAGAAAATCCAGAGTAAGGTATCACTGAAGCCATATATAAAAGAGCATTAGAATCATTTTAAAGGATCTCTTTCCACTTAAAAAAAAAAAAAGTCCAATTATCTTTATCTGCATCAACCACAAGATTATTCAAATAGAAACTACAACACTGACAACTACAAATGAAAACCTAGAAATGTGGATATCCCTTAATAACTTTGTATTTGCTTAAAGTACAAGCTTAAAACAGCATTTCAAAAAGTTTAACCTATTAACAATTTTAAAAATTCTTCATATCAGGCTTGTCAATATATAAATGACACTAACACACAAATTCAACACAAGGAATAATTATCACTGAAAAATAAATCATGCGTCATCACCATTACATATTAGGTTTGTAAAGAACAGTCATAATTGTGAATAACTGTGTTACTTGATCTTATTGCCAAATTTAACTCTGTTTATTCTAAAAACAGAAATGTTTTAATCTATTTTGAGGGCTGCATATGTACAGTGCAAAATACCCAGAATAAAAAATTGTTTTATTAACTCCAAAAAGATTATAACATTCTACTCAAGAATGTTAACACAAATCTCTAACTAATACAATTCCAAAAAGAATTCCCCTCTGCCCTTAGCTACAAAGTTACTAACCATAATGTTCAGAAAAGGAAAAAGAATAAACATTATCATCAAAGATAAAAACCACCTTTTACTGAAAATTTTCCCCTCTGGGGATTTTCATATCTTCTGTGGAAAGCCTAGAAGGTGTTGTGTTGGGGGATAAAGCACTGTTATTCTAAAACTATCATGAGAACAAGATTGGCAGCATTATGAGATTATAGCTAGAGGAATTTTCCACTAAAATAGATATTTTAAAGCTTAGCAATTAGAAGAAGTACAAGACTCATGAGTAAAATCCTACTTTTAGAATGGATATCAAATATTTAGAAGTACTGGATAAATGATGAAATTCTTAAATAACCAGTAAGTACATGACTGGTCTCCGTGTGTTTTATGTGTTTCTCTACCTTATTCTATTCCACCCCCACTCCCACTGTTCAAAACAGCCCCTTACTCTATATAGGTCTTCTCTCTCTCCCCTCTTTAAACACACACACAGACACACAGAGCAACAACTAAAGATCAAAATTACTTCTCAGACTCCTTATTAAAATTATGATACATATTCACTGTGGGAAACAAATAATATGAATCAACATCTCCAGTAATCCTACCAACCCAGAGATAACTGCTGATATCAGTAGTTCATAATCTTTTGGGATTGCAGATCCCTTTGAAAATCTGATGAAAAATACAGCTCTTCTCCCAGGTAAATAAACATTATATTCTTTTACATAGAATTTCAGCAGTTTATTAATAGATTTCAAGTTGAGAATGCTTTATGTATGTTATGATAGACTTTATTTGATATCATACTATTTGTAATATGCTCTCCCTCTTCCCATTTAACATAAATAGGTAATAATTTTCCTATAATTATTAATTCCTGTCATTAATGGTTTTCTACAGACTCGGTTTAATGTCTGTATTTTAACTCTGTATTAGTATGCCACAGCTAAACCCTATCTCATTGTTAGAAATTTTAAGCTTTTCCAGTTAGGGGCTATCATACATGCTCATTTCTGGTATATTAAATATAGTGGATTATTCTAAAAAGATCACTATAAACTTTACCAAGTAAACATTCTACTAAGAACATTACACATTGGGAAAAAACCCCACAAAAACACAACCACTGACCCATCTTTCCTAAGCCTTGAGTTTCAGAAATTTTACAACCACTGCCTCTAAGCAGTTTTCCAAAGGTTTTAAAAAGGAGATCAGTGAATATGTAAGAGATGTTCTAGAGAAACAACAGCTGATTAGTAAAATAGAGCATAACTAGAATGAGTGCTTAACAGATTCAACGCTTAAAAAGGTACAGCCTTGATACTTCTGAGAAAAAAATAAATATCAAATTCATAACTTATAAGAGCACACATACAAACTAGTCTTGCATGTGCTTGTAGCCTCTAATGACTTTTTAAGAGTTTGCCTATTTTACTGAAGTTATCTGATTTACTGAAAATATTTTCTAACATATAATGCCAAATTTCTATCCTTTAGCCCATTCCTCCTTTTCTCCATCTTCATTCATCAGCAGACACTCTCTAAGAAACATCCATATTCTAGTCTTTGTTACAACTTGCTGACAGATTAATGAAAGTAATGAACTGTTGATGTACAATACAACAAACTCCTCTAGAAAGGAATCGATCATTTCAGATCTAGATTCTAGGTTTTGTGTTTGTTCTTTTCCTTTTTAGATAGTATTCAAACTACAAGTTGCCATGAGTCAGTGAATAATGACTAGAAACATAATTTTTTTTTGTTTTATAACAGTTATTAAATGTGGCTAAACCTCTGAGAGCTGCAAATTAACAAACCGCATGCTCTAGGCTATGAAAATAAAGGAAGTAACAGGTATACAAACAGGTCACAAGTAAAATAATGGTCTGAAAATCTTAAAAATAAAAACATACACCATGTGAAATCAATTTTCTTCCTGATTTAACACAATGATATGTAAATAAACCTTTTGATGAGGATTTATAAAACCATTCCCCTAACGATTCTAACTAAAGAATACAAATCTGAAAAAGTATCAACCATAATTTAAGGTTTATTATTTAATAAGAACTAAATATGTATGAATGATACAACAAACTTGTTAAGTTACTGAAGTTTGTCTTTACTCTCCAAACCAGAAACTGATGATAAAAAGTTTTTTGGCTTGAGAATGTAACCTGGAAATAGGCCAAATGAAAGGTATTTGATTGGTAATGATTGCTAGCAAAAGAAAAGATTCTTTCCAGTTTAAACTATTCATGTTAAGTAAAAATTACCAAGTAAAAACATAAAAGTTATAACCTTAAAAGAATCACAGGTTTCGTTATACCTACATCAAAATACTCATAAATGAAAATGAAAGCAGCAGCAGTGACAAACATATCAGATCCACTTATTCAAATGTTGATTATCTTGGCCTTATCTCTTCTAAAAGTTAAACACTGAATTTTATTTCTATAGTAACTTGGTATTAAAATTAGAGCTCTTCTTAATCAGTGTTTTATTTAGATGAACTATAAAAACTACAACTTTTAACCAAATATTTTAAACTTTACCATAAAATAGAGGAAGACAAAGGTTTAATATGTATAAATCTAGGTGGACTGTCTTGTGCAAGCATGTGGGCTCTGGAGTTAGGTGCCCTGAGTTCAAATCTAGATTCTTCTACTCACTAGCTATGTAACCACAATGAAATTATTCTACCTCTTTACCGCATTTCCCTCAGCTACAAAATGAAAGTAAATATTATACCTACTATACTTACCCTATAAGGTAACTGAGAATTGGATGAAGTTTCTATGCAAAGCACCTTGCACATTATAAGCACTTGATAAGCTTTACCACTATTCTATAATTATTAGCACAAGTATGACCACATCTTCTGAAACTTTCATGGCTTCAACAGGGAAGGAAGCTAATATCCCAGGCATCTCCATTAAACACCTTCTCATACCTAACTCTGATTTTTCTTCCTATACATGTGCATACACGTTCAAACACATTTTCTGGTAAAAGCATTACTCATTGTGTAAAGGTGGCACCATGGACTTGCTATGGTCTGAATGTGTCCCCCTAAAATTCATATGCTGAAATCCCAATGCCCAATGTGAGGGTAATAAGAAGTGGGACCTTTGGGAGGTGCCTGGGTTACAAAGGTGAAGTCCTCATGAATGGAATTAGTGCTCCTGTAAAAGAGACCTCACACAGCTCTCCAGCCCCTTCCACAAGTGAAGACAGTGAGAGGCTGCTATTTTGCAACTGGCAAGAGGGTCTCACCAGAACATCACTGTGCTGGCAATCTGATCTCTGACTTCCAGCCTCCAGAACTGTGAGAAGGACATTTCTGTTGTCTGTGGTATTTTGTTACAGCAGCCTGAATGAAGGAAGCTTGGAATGAATTGTGTACTCTACTCCCAAAATTCATATGCTGAAGCCCTAACCTCAATGTGATGGTATACTTGGAAGCAGGGCCTTTGGGAGGTACTTAGGTTCAGATAAGGTCGTGAGGGTGGGGCCCTTACGATGGGATTAGGATTAGTGCATTTATCAAAGGAGACACCAGGGAAGTCACCATTTCTCTCCCCACCATTTAAGGGCACTGCAAGAAGGAAGCTCTCTGCATGCCAGGAGAAGAATCCTCATTAGAACCAGACCATGCTGGCACCCTGACCTTGGACTTCACAACCTCTAGAACTGTGAGAAAATAAATTTCTGTTTTAGCCATTCTGTCCATGGTATTTTGTTATGGCATCCCAAGCTGACTAACAAGGTGATACACTTGTACTTTCAGTGTTTAAATACACAAGACAAAATGATTCTAAGTTTTTTCTTTTGCTAAGTTTATCAAACCCATACAAATTCATGGTGTGCAGTTTTCAAAGACTGCAGAGTATGTCAGAATAAGTTACGGTCAGACAGACATTACACTCTTGCCTACAATGTAATTTATTTTTAAGAGCACAATAGTAAAGTTCCTTATTTTTCAAACAGCGGCTTTAAACAGTTTTAGTCAGTTAAGCCATGGTCAGAAAGACATTATACTCATGTCTACAATATGCTTTTAAGTCTTAACTTATGGATTCTTACCTCTTATATCTGCCTGTAACTGTTCTAGATGGTTCCTGTAAAGTAAAAAGGACATATCAGTTTGGGTATGTTTATAAGCACACAATTCCAAGTTACATAAAACAACTGACAGTGCTAGAACAACTACCACTACATTTAAAAATTCACATTGCTGGTCAAACAAAACAAGACTCTATGTCTAATTTTTCAGACAAAATCAATCACTTTTTATAAATTATATCCTTAATTTGGAAGTATTTTACAAGCTCAGAAAATGAAAAAAAGGATCATCATTCATCATCCAATCAGCTTAAACCTTTTCAGAAGTCAACAAGCATTAAAAAATACAACACATCTCCCTTCCAGGCTTTTTTATGCCCTAAAATTTTTAAAAAAGCTACAACTCAACATACATATAGAATGATTAATGCTTATTTTAAAGACAGCTAAAAATGAAATGTGAGAAAGTACTTTTTATGCTGATTCTAAGCTACCCATAAAAGAAAACAATTGCTGAAAGTTAACATTAAGCATTGGGATGAGAAAACTATTACCTCACAATTAACCAGTCAGTCATTTCTCTGTTCAGTCTTTTGCAGTTTCATCTTAATAACACTGGTCAAAATTAAATAAGTCTTCTTAAAAACTGATGAGAACTCTTTTTTTTCTAGTTAATCATTAAAAATCTCCATGAGAGACTCTCTGAGTTATTTCTGATCTGGTTAAAATCAGAGAATAAGTTCCCTTTGTAAGATGACCAGATTCCAGACTGAAACAGCAAATACTGACTGCTTGCTGCAATACAGAACATCTCAATGTGGGAAAACAGTGTAAAAAACCATACGGTTAAGAGTAAGATTTAGATTGAAGTTCCAACCAGATAGGCTACCCTACCTGCGAGACTATGGGTAAGTTACTTAACTTCTCTCAGTCTCAGTTTCTTCACCTCTAAAATAGGAATAACAACTATGTCTATTTTACTGGGTTGTTGTGGGGATTAAATGACGTAAGTGATAAAACAATTGGCAAAACTCTTTACAACAGGCTAATACTTTAAATTTGACAGCTAAGATATTAAAAAAAACAAACCCTGGGGTATAGAAAAACCATTATTGAATTTTCTATGTGGAATTTTAATAAATCTGACAATTATTCCAAGTCAGTAAATTCCCATTATAACAGACTACATCATTTACTTAAGTATAACTTTAAGTAAAATAGAAACTTCTGGAAGGCAGGGACCCCCACCTTTGACTCTTTTCCCCCTCCAAAACCTCAGCTCAAATCGTATGCAATAAATATATATTGGCAACTTACAGAAATAACTTCCTTAGTAATCTACAATTATAGAAAAAGCACCACTTTGGAATTAACCAGTTGCAGGAAGTAAACCAGGTGACAAGGTGCTAAAAGTACCCATGTGTGTGGGCCTGACCCTTTAGCAGGATTACCTCTGGAGAAGCCATGCTTTGACAGTTGGTTCAAAGACATTTTAACCCTCCCCTGGGCATCAGCTGTTCTTACAGCAGAGACAGCAACAAAAGCCTAGCAAGAAAATTTTAAAGAGTTCTTATCTGCCTGTTATCTGCCTGTCATTAAAGTGTCAGCCTCTAAAGATGAAGCAGATTAATCTTTGTACTCTGTACACCAAACATGTAAAACAAATCTCCTATTTATAAAAATACGGTATCTCTAAGTGAATAACAACAAAGAAAATACTTCATAAAATCTATCTTGTAAACTACTTTTGAAACCATAGTAACTAGATTAAAATGTTTAATCACTGGTTATTTAGACAAAGTAGAAAGAAATAAGAAGGTATGTGTATCCAACTCAAAGTACATTTTATTGAATGCAGATAATAATGACTTCATATGGAACTTCCCCCTAAAGTTTCACAAAACAATATTCCAACTAACATTTTATCAAGATTCTTTCATAAAATTCTCTTATCTTATTCTATTATAAACTAAAGCTATGGCATAGACCTTAAATGATGTCTATCTAAATATGCATTAGAAAAAATGATAATAATGCCTTAAGTTCCAAAACAACACCTCTCTCATTTTAATTATAAGTGAAATATTTCAAAACATGACATCAGCTTGAATTATCCAGACCACCTCTTGCTGAAATGGAATAAGCAGAATTGTTTAAATAAGAATTGCCTTTGTTGCATTTACTGACTTGTGCATAACTGATATATCAATTGTCTTGGTATGAACAACCGGGCAATAAATAACATTTCTGAGGCATTTTCGCCTAACGTGGTAAAACTTAATATCATGACAGCAGAATTTTAATAAACACAAAAATGTGAAATGGAGGATGTTTTCAGCAACACTACACTATATTGGTAGCATACTACTTTTAAATACTTTGACCCAACTAGAAATGACTTAAAGTCAGTACAAACAACTTTCCACTAAAGCATACTAATAGGAAGTTGTGTAATATCAATTTTCTTCATTTTTTACAGCTTAAAAAAAAAAAACTAGTCACTTGAAATATATCTCAAATTTTACACATTTTCTATACAGCTAGTTTCGTGCAACTGATAAAATTACAACTCGGGCATATTTGATCAAATCACTCCATGTGCATGTCCACGATATGTAAACAATTAGAATGTAAGCCTATTTCTATAGAATATTCAACAGTTAAGATTCTAAAGCAGATAGACAACACTTAAGCTTATTTATTTGTCAGATTTGAATATAGCTTTTATTAGATTATACATTTTGTAGCTAAATGTTCTTTTACAGTGATTCCAGTAATCAAACAAACTCCATTGCTTAACATTGGAACGTTCCCTAAATCAGATAAACTATATTAGTATTGGCAGAGATTGTGAGGGATGGTAGCCTGTTCCTCATGTCTATTCAAAACTGACATTTACAGATGGAATTTAAAGTGATCTGTATGCCCTGCCAAAAAGAGGAAAAAGAAATGTTAGATAGAAAATACAAAATCAACCCTATAGTGCAGTGAACAGTCTCTTATAATTTAAAGAAAGAAAATACTTGCTGTTTCTATATCTATTAATACAAAAGTCTGTACAAACATACACCTTTGATTCATTAACTAGAAGCCTTTATATCTCTGTGGCCTCAAAGATTTCCAAGTAAAGAGTGAAAACTTAATAGTTACTGTAACTATTAAAGTTGACAATTCCATTCTAAATGTTAGTGGGGTGGAGGAGAAATACCAGTATCACTGAAACTGCTTATAAAAAATACAAATGCTAATAAGACTCTACTGGTCTTAAAAGTTTCAAAGACTATGTAATTAGACCTTCCAATAACTCTAAAGTCTATTATACAACTGATTTAAAATGTACTTTCCTGAAATAATCTTCCTTGCAGTAGGATGGTTTACATTACTAAAGGGAGGGGGAAAGACCTATGTAGAGCTTAGAAAATGTTGGCAAAGCACAGACTGTCTGGTGTAAGTTTAAATAAAACAATCTGCTTCATTTAAGCTTAGAATGGTCAAAAAGGAAATCCCATGAACATTGTCTTTACAGGTGCAATGGCAGATCACAACTTGTGAAGTATAAACAAATACAAAAGCAGATGTGAAATAAGATCAGACCAATACATGCCCAGGAGAATATAGTAAAATAATACTGAAGTTATTGAAATAAACTAATTATCAACAAAGCTAAAGCCTTCAGTAAAACAATGGCATAACGTGTTCACTGGCCCTCAACAGTAACCCCTCAGCACTAACTTAAAATACCTATACTGGTGTACAGAATATAGTAAGGTACATTGGTTAAGATGAATGCAGAACAAACTAACTGCAATGTATAATTGACAAAATAATTTTAAAATGGAAGTAAGAACATCAAATTAACAAAGATTAAAAAAGCAGAAACTATAGTCAATATTTTTAGTAACTATAAATGGAGTATAACCTTTAAAAATTGTGAATCACTAAATTGTATACCTGTAACATATCTAATATTGTAAAGCAACTATACTTCAATTAAAAAAAACACAAAACGGAAACTCTCATCATTCCCCCTCCTTTCCTGAACTAAATCGATTTAGTCCTAAAGCCGTTACGTGGGGCAGACCAAGCTGCAAAGGAACACAGTGGCCCAAACCAGGGTATCAGGATACAGAAATGCTACTCGATAAAGAGCTGCCTGGTAGAGAGAAGAGTCCAAGCAAACTGAAGAGAGCGTCCATATAGTAAGTAGGAGGATCTGGCCTGGCCTGAGAAATCAGAGCCTAAGCAGAATGAAGGGGGGTCTCAAAGCAGGAAAGGGAAGTCAGGTATCAGGTCTGAGGCAAGGGACGCTGAGAGTCCCAAGTAGGGTGTGATGGTCATCTTTTCAGGAGGGCAGCCCAGAATGGGAATTTAGAGCCCAAGAAGGGTAAAGAAGGTGTTCCTTCAAAGAGGCAGGCTGGCATGGGGAATTCACAGTCCTCGCAGGGTGTGGAGAGCATCTCTGGAGGGGATGACCAGGGCTGACATGCCAGAGCTCAAATATGATGAAGACAGTATCCACAGAGACTAGCAGCCAGGCCTGGAGGCCAAAACCCAGTCAGGTTGACGAGGGGTCCCCATGGAGAAGTAACCCAGCAGGACGTCTCAGTAGGAGCAGGAATAAAGAAAAGAACCTAGGGAAGTGCAGCCTGTCACAGGATGGCAGAAGCTAAGCAGGGTAAGGAGGGGAACCACAGAGGGGGTGATCCAGTGTGGGGTGATCTGGTGTGGGGAGCCACAATCCAGGCAGGGTAAGAAGGGTGTCCTGTAGCCTTACGTGGGATGCCCAGGCCTGAACAAAGTGAGGAGAGTGTTCATGCCCAAGGTAGAGCCAATGTGTGATGTCAGAACCCACTTGTGGTGAGGAGGACTTAAGTGTGGGGATGGAGTGGCAATGGGAGATAGGTTATGCACAAGGGAACTAAACAAATAGGAAAACATACTAAGAATAACAGGAAATAGGTTCCTCGATGTCACAAAAGGGGGTTACAAATACTAGATTAAGTCTTATGCTATGAGATTAGAATTGGCCATATCAGTATAAATTAGTTTCAATATCTACATAGATAGACAGATGTAGCTAGCTAGGTAGGCAAGCAGCAGACATATGTATATCTGTATATACATACATTTTGTAGATCTGTACATAGAGAGGGACTAGGAATGGTAACATCTCAATAACATGAAGATACCTACAGCCCAGATCTTGGCTTCAAAGTATCATTTTCTGGTAAAAGGAATCAGGGCTCCTTAGAGAGAAATAGCTGCTTCTAAGACTGGAGTAAGAAAGCTAAAGATGAGGCTGTAATATTTCATTATGCCAGAAAACAAGTATTCCAAGAATGATGGAGGCGCAGTAAAGGACACAAAAGGTTGAAGGGGCCCCCACAGGCCACATCCGGGATAATATGAATATTAAAGTAAATAATGATGGTATCGTAGGCAGATTAATGACCCTTAAAGATGTTCACATTTTGATCTCTATAACCTTCAAACATATTAGGTTACACAGCAAAGAAAAACTAAGGCTGCTAATCAATGACCCTAAATAGAGAGATTATACTGCGTTATCTGATAAGCCCACTGTAATCACAAAGGTCACTGAGAGTGGAAGAGAAGGACAGAAGACGGGCAGAAGGAGATAATGGCAAAGAAGAAAGGTCACAATGACACCATGTGAGAAGCACTCAACCCACCGCTGCTGACTCTGAAGAAGGAAGAGGGACAAGGACTACAGGGAGCAGCTAGAAGCTGGGAAAGGCAAGGAAACTAATTCTTCCCTAAAGCCTCCAAAATGGAATGCAGCCCTGATGTTAGCCTTTGATTTCAGTCCTTGATTTTAGCCCATTGAGACTCATGTGGGACTTTAAACTTACAGAAATACAGAACAGTGTATTTGTGTTGTTCAAAGACACCACATTTGTGGTAATTTGTTATAGTAGCAAGAGCAAACTAATACAGATGCTAACAAGGTATAACCCATCAGATAAAATAGGTAATAGTGAGTCAACATAGATATACAGATATAAACACATGATAAATGGATAGAGATAAACAGAAAGTCCAATGGGGATTAAGATATCTACATGGTTCAAAGCACTCGTGCACAAAATATTTATTAAGAAGGGGCAGAGAAGACTGGCGGACATCACCTTAATCACATGACCAAAATGATCATCATCAGCAATGAAACAAATTAAGATCATTGATCACCTGATAGGATACACAGTGAGAAAAACAGAGCACCAATCCTGTGATATTTCTGACAAAGACGTAAAACCTGAATCTAATTATAATTAAGTATTAGATAACCTAAATGGAAGGCCATATCACAAAATAAATGACCTATAATCTTAAGAAATGTTAAGATTAAGAAAGTTAAGGAAAGACTGTGGAACTTTTTCTGACTGAAGAAACTAAAGCTATATGACAGCAACTAAATACAGTGTGATTCTGAATTGGAACCTTTTGCCATAACTTAGGACATGATCGGGACAACAGAAGAAACTTGTTAAGGTCTGACTATATTAGATGGTACAAGAATATGTCAACTGTAATTTCCTATTTTTTAAAGTTGTATGGTGGTTATGTAGAAGACCTTGGTTGTAGAAAACACACAGTGAAGTTTGAGGATAAGAGGGTATCAGGTTAGCATCTTATTCTTACACAATTTAAGGGGAAAAAGTTCTCTGTGCACAATACTTGCAACTTTTTAGCACACTTGAGATGGTGTTAAAAGGCACATCAATAAATAATCAAATAAAAGAAAGGAGAAACATAAAATTTGTAACTGCCCTTTCACAAAATGCCATTGATTATATAAACTGATAAACTTTTTTCGTAAGTAATTTAGGCAATATGTATTACAAATTTTTTAAATCTTTAAAATAGTTTATGGCTTTTGGCCAAGTAAGTTTATTTCTGGTAGAAGTTTAATCTATACAGATGTTAATTCCAGTATTATTCTTAACAGTAAAAAACGTTAACCACTGAAAACTCCTATTAATGAGAAATCTGTGGCAACTATCAAACACATTAAAAAAGCAAATTCTATACCACTGAATATAATACACAAAGTGCTTTGAATAACATGAAAAAAATATTCATGCTGTAACACCTACAAAGATAATTTTGGCAATGTGATCAAAATTACAGATGCACATTCCTTTTCACCCAGAAATTCTAGTGGTAGGGTTTTATCCTACTTATTTACACACACATATGCAAAATAACATATGTTGGAAGTTTTTTCACCAACATACTGTTTGTAATAGAAAAAATATATATATAACCCAAATGGCCACCAACAGAAATGAGTTAGAAAAATGATACATCTATAAAACAGAATATTTTGCATTTACAAAAAATAATAGAGAAGCGCTTTATGTACTATTGTGGAAGTCTCTCCACAATATTAAATGAAAAGAGCAAGATGCAAAACAGTGCTTAAAATCAGGAACATATACACACACATACATACAGATATACATACAGATATGTTTGTTTATGGACTATCTTTGGAAGGACAGACAAGAAAAGCACTAGCTGCCTCCAAAGAAGGTAATTAGGTAGCTGAGGGAGACTTTTTACCACATACCTTTCTATGCTTTCTACATTTTTACCATGTGATAGTATGCTTCTTTTTAAATTAACTAAGTCTAAAGTTTAAAATTTAATAAGTAGTTCACAAAAATACAAGAGTAAAGAAAGAGAGCAAACTAGGTAATTTCCTCTTTCTTTTACATTTATATTATTTTTAAAAATTTCCATTGATTATGTATTATTTAATCAGATAATTAATGTATGACTTTAAAAACTGGCATGATTATCTAGGGAAAACATGGCCAATAATGTGTAAAATTAAAGTTAAAAACATGAGAATTTTAAAGGCTCATTTCTTATTACTACTACTGCATATTACCTGAAAAATGTCAAACAGAATCATAAATTACTCTAACCTTTCACAAAGCATACTGTTGTGTCAAATTCCTATTCCCATTTCATTCTTCATTTTTAAAAATCTGTTTCATTGAATGGCTCAAATTCACATAGATAATACTAAGGAAGTCTTTCTTTCTGTCCTATTCAAAAAAGCCTTAAAACAACCAATGATGCCTTTATTTTCTCCCTTTTTGTTGTTTTTTTAAGTTGGAGTTGTAAATAAAATCAATCCTATATGAGTAACAATATATGAGTTTAGATAGTAACTCAAAGAGAAGTCATCTACGTAGACACAGAGTTCCTGTTCCCATTCCAACTTCAGTGTGGCAACTTGGGACCCATGGGAGAGTCTTCGCCTCACTTTCATCCTAAGCACACAGCCTGGCAAAACAGAAACTTAGAACCAAGAGCACCACTGAGTCACATCCTAATTGCTAATGAAACAAACAAATGAACAAAAATGAGAGCAATGAAGGGTGGACCTAGGAAGAGGTCAGAAAAGCTACAGGAAAGAAGATAAACCAGATGAGGCAGAAAGCTCCCGAGAGCTCAGATCAGCTGAGACTGCTCCATATCCTGGTATGTACCTGGGACTAAGCTAAACACTAGGCTCCCCAGCTTTGCCTGGGTAAGGATTTCATTCAACAGAAGGAAATCAGCCCTCCTTCTAAAAGCTGCTGCCTGATGTTTTGAGTATGCCAGAATTAAGTGACATGAACAAGAACTGAAAACAAGACTCGATTCTTAATCAAAACGCTATATTGCCTCTATCCCAATAAATTAAGCCTATTTCTTCACGTGGAATAGGCATATTCAATTTCAACTTTGCTAGACAAAGGATACAAAGATATTTTAGACTCTGAACAGTCACAGAGGTGCTAAGAAGCACTGCTGGTGAGCCTACATCACATTATAATAGGCTACTCCTCCTCCTAGCAGTAGCAACTCGACTACAAGGGAGCAGATAAACCCGCGTCACTCTACGATTCTTTATGTCAATACATCTGCCTCAAAGAGCAGAGGAGAAAGAAGCCTTGCACTCGCATCCAAACCACTTCAGAGCATTTTGCCTCTCACTGCGAAATGTCTTTTATCATAAATTTGCAAATTAATAGACAAGTTTATATGTCATTTTTTTATCAATAAAATGCGAAGATGTTCGTACTGCTCAGAAACTCTTTAAAGTGGCATAATAAAATGCATTTAAAAAGTCAAAGCTGTACCTCTGAAAAGACAACACAGTAGCTGAAGATCTCAAAATGTCATCAAATTAAAGATTAGATTATATCGAGATCATTCCCAAATGACAATTTATATGGAATGATTTTGTAGAGGGACTTGCTTCAAACTGAGGCATACCAATACCGACAACTTTCAATTTTCAGTGCCACAAGAACCCAAGATAACAGCTAATTCAAAACTGACTTAAATTTTATTTTTAAAAGTATTTTTTAATTACAAAGAAACACTGATGTTTCTGTCGATTCACAATACTATATATTGTGTTTTATTATTATGCTTAAATATCTGAATTTGTAGGATCTTGTTATTCAACTCTTTATTTGCTACATAATTCTAGTGCAAATATAAGCCTAGAGCAGAACTGTCCACTCACTTAAACTCACTAATTCTGACTTCTTAAGAGCAAAAAGGTAATTATTTTTCCTGGTTATTTTACAGTTGATACTGTTTAAACCTGCTTAATCAGTCAGTCAGCAAATACTGATCAGGAACTAAGGACCAAGTACTGCTTACATTAAAAAAGTATTTGCATATAAGGAAAGTCAGTGGTTAAATCCGTGAAAATACTTAAATGGAGTTGATGCAACCAAAATGAAACTGGAAAAAATTATTAACAGTAACTTAAAAATGATCATTAAAACAGCTAGTGACATTTCAGAATTTTTAAACACTCACTTGCAGCAGATAGGAACTGCCTGGATCTAATAAGCTTGCAGCCTCATTCTGCATCGTGTTCTGTTGTGTAATTGCATCTTCTCGTTTCCGCTCTTTCTGCCCAGCTTCGTCATCTTCATATTCATCTAAGCACTGAATGAAAGAAGAGTTTCCATTTTATTTCCATATAATATTAATAAAATGTTTTGACAGTATATGAAGAAACATTTGATAGCATTACAAAGTATTTGTGCATTCAGAAACTAATTTACACAATAAAGGTGTCTCTTTCAACAACAGGTTCATTTAACTCCTGTAAACTAAATTATCTGCTTAAAATCCAAACCTCCACATTCACACCCCTGCCAACGTATCTTTTCTCTAGGCTCTAACTACCAGTGACAGGGTTTGCTTAAAGGCAGGGTTCACTCTAATTTTTTATTACTTAATCAAGTAAATGGGCTATCCATGGTAAACCAAGTAAATGGACATGTGTGAGGATAACTTACTGAGACAGGCCATTTTCTAGCTTAGTAGTACCTTTATGAGTATTTTCACCTGGGGAGTAAGTCGTCTACAAAGACTGTAGGACAGCTTATAATTTAAAGGATGGGTTTAATTTCGAAATGCATATATAGAAAAAAAGGTATTTCTGATGATAAGAAGAGCATATGGAAAAGCTTACAGGAAAGGGTGCTGTTTAAAAAGCTGAATCAATACATGTGTAATCTATCTCCAAACTTTTTACGTGAAAAAAAAAAACCCATAAACAGAAACAAAACTCTATCCATTACATCCATTGTGAAATGGGTCATCTGTTCCTTGCAACTAAACACATTCTTAACCAATACACTATCCTATAAGAGACAAAAAATCAGTAGTATCTCTGCAGGCGCTCTGTAAACACTAAGACACTGACAGCACAGAATGGCAGAAAAAACAAGAGGATTTACAACTTGTGCAAAGAGAAAAGAAAGACTGAGGCCGCTGTGATAACCAAGAAAGGTCACTGGGGCATGTGTAATAGGAGAACATAGCAGATAAGCAGAACATTCAGAGACACAAGGTCCATGGTTGCAGGGATGGAAGAAAGCATCTATTTGAGTCTTAAGTTAGGATGATGTGGAGAGAAAGTCGGGGGACAGAATGGAAGGAGTGAATTAATGAAACAAGTAGGCTGAGATTCCAGAGAATGTCCAGGGTCCTCTCCTGTAATGCACTAACTGTGTAGAGGTGTCACCTGGCCCTCATCTCCTCACCCTGGGGGAAATGGGGTTAGGTAACTGGTACAAGAAAAATGATAGTACTGTGGCTCCTGCTATTTCTGTGAGTAACAAACTGTTCTTGACTCTGACCCAGAGACAAGTGTCTTCTGCCAGGATCCATGAAACTATAGCAGGCCAATGCATTAACTTTCAAGCAGGGTAAGATCTTAGAACCTTCACAGTTCTTGACAGAAGTGAGGACTGGAAAGGTATATACTCTGATCACAAAGGAACATAAATAATAAATGGCCTGAGAAGTCTGGACTTTTCACTACATAACATGGAAAGATGTTATAGTGTTATAATTCTCTGGAATAGAAGTAAAACATGATCAAAACTGATTTGAGGGAAAGAGTCTGTATATAGCAATTCAGAGTTCTGATTAACAGGGACAGGGACCAAAAGTGGAGAGACTACTTAAAGAACACAGTAGGCAATTTGATCCTATGAAGAATTATATAACCTAGGAGGAAAACAGAACCAATCGAAATCTAGTAAAGGGCAGCAAAGTTTAAGAAATTAGTCCTGATTAGAAAAAGAATCTCTCTTAAGACTTTTAAAAAGACTTTCTCAAACCAATAGAGAGTATCATGTTTTATGCAAAATATCAACAAAATTCAAAAACAAAGCCAAAATTGAGATAACTGATGACCACTATCAACACAGGTGTTAGTATCATGCTGAAAGTGCTACCTAATAAAACTAGGGAAGAAGAGTAAGAGATTTCAGCATAAGAAAGGCAAACTTCTCATCATTTCAAATGATACAGTTTTGTCAACCTAAAAATATTTCAGAATTATTAGAGTTCTTTAAGATGGTTTTTCATTAAGTATACAAAAATTAGTAACTTCTCAAAGTAACATCAATAGCTAGGTAGCTTATATAATTTTAGTAGTAACCATAAGAAAAACTAAAAAACTATAAAACTTTACAGAACTTCAATAAAAATATACAGATACCAAAAAAAAAAAAAAAAAAACTTTACTGAGGGATATAAATTAAAACCTATTCTTAAATTAAGGGAAAAATGAATATTGTTAAGGTATCAATAGCCTATAAATCAATTCATAAGTTGAATTTACTTGGAAAGGAAAGGTGGATCATCTGGATGAGTAAATACCTGCAGAAAAACTGCTTTTTAAGGAAAGAGTTATGACAGAACACTCACTCTAGTTAACATTAAAGCGTATAAAACCACAGTACTGAAAACTGTATGATAAAGATCTTGGAAAAGAGAAAGAAGTAAAGAAATTCTTCAATACATAGTACTGAGACAAGAGGTCAACAAGAGTATGAGATCTGGAAAGAATAAAGAGCGGTCTCATCCAGTCTTCTACTCCGTGCAAGCAATCATTGTCTAGCACCTAGACTGCAAAACCCCCTGACCATAGGGTCAAATGTCAATAGCATGAAACCAAAATTCTTAAGTCAGAGAGTAGTACAGACTCCCTTGCCAGCGCATTAAAAGAAAGACGAAGAAAATAAACCGGTGAATGTTTGCTAAATGAATGAATGAGTTACCAAGACGAGACAAGTCAGGAGATGGACTGTGGCACCCCAAGTCAAAATTCTGAATGCTCTTTCCTTCACAACACTCTTACCCACTGACCCGAGAACCTATTTATCACACATAATTCACACATACTTCTTCACACATACTATCTCTGTGGAGAGTGTGTACATCTTACTTCCCAGTAAGCTTTTGGAATAGGGACTACAGGATGAATCACAATTTCCCTCCAAAGTTCTTCTAGAAACCAGTATGGTTCTTTTAGCAACAAGCATCTTACAAATTCTTTAAGCTTTCTTACTTAACTGGGATAAATACACGTGGAGGAACTATTTAGTCAAAATGGTAAGAAGTAAGAAAAGAAAGAAAGCAAAAACGAACTGAGTTAATGGACAAAGGTGGGTAAAGACATTCTCTATTTCTATTTCTTGCAAAGATTAATAATTCTCTGAGCACAGAGTTGGCTGGTATCCTTAAGGGAGAGAGAGCTGCTATTTACATAAGTACTAGCAAAAGAGAACCAAAAAAACCCTCTAAGCATTTTTTAAGAGATTCTTTCTGAATTATAAGCTTTTTATCTGCAAAAGAAAAATATGAGAAGAAAATAGTTACTGATTTTATATTATACTTACATCAACAATGTGAAACTGAATCTCCTGTCTTTCTCAGATCTCATTTATAGATAAATGTAAACATGTAAGTTATTCTCTCCTTTTACATGGATTAGACAGGAAGTTGCATGAGAACTGGGTTAACAATTATTTGAAATTGAAACCAAAAATGGAGATTTTATGAAATAATAAGCATCACTAATTCTCATCAAGCTCTTCGCTTTTCCCAAAGATGGATTTTAGAGTTCTAATATTTTAGCAAATAAAACCTCAGAACAAAAAGAAAATGTATTATTTTCATTGCTAATAACAACATGCCAATATTGAAAAAAAAAAAGAAGCTATTTTTACATGCTATAAAAATTATTCAGATTTTTGCTACAGATCTGAAAAGTAACCAAATAAAAAAGAAACTGGGTGGGTGTTGTTTTTTTTTTTAGGTACTATTAGTTAGGACTTTAAAAAGCTGTACTTCATAGGAACACAACAGAAAGTTCAGAAATAGATCCAAATACACAGACAAATTGTGTTTACAGTACAAGTGGAAACCAGGGGAAAGGGGGAAGGATGGTCTTTTTTTAAATATGTAGTTTGGGGATAACTGAGTAGCTATATTTAAAAAAATATATGACACTGGATTTATTCACATACCCAGATAAATTTCAGTGCATCATTAAAAATAAGCAAAAATTGGAAGACACTCCACCAAAGAAACTACAGGGATGGCAAATAAACACATGAAAAATGGCTCGTATCATTAGTTATGAGGGGAATGCAAGTGAAAACAACAGGCTACACACCTACTTGAATAATAAAATTAAAGACTGACTAAAATTAAAGGGTTAATGAGGATTTGAAACAACTGAGCATCTCGTATATTGCACATAGGAACTAACAGTGGTATGGTCACATGGGGGAAAGTTTGGCAGTTCTTATAAATTTAAATATACACTTACCATATGACCCAGCAATTCTACTCCCAGTTATTTACCAAGAGAAATAAAAACATATTCACTTAAAACTTCTATAAAAACTTGCAAAAAAATCAGTTTTCATAATAGCCCAAAACTTGAAGTAAGTCCAAATGTACATCAACTGGTGAACAGATAACCAAAGAGTAGTGCAGCCATGTAGAGGAATACTACTCAGTCACAAAATGAATGAATCTCAGAAACATTATGCTAAGTGGAGGACACCAGGAAATGAAGACTATATAGTGTATGATTCCATTTATATAAAATTCTAGAGAAAGCAAGATCAGTGACGGAGAGCAGATCAGTGGTTGTCAGGAGCTGTACCTGAGGGGAGGGGCCTGACCAGAAAGGGAGCAGGAGTGATGAAATGTTCTATATCCGGATTCTCATGGTGGTTTACCCAGTTGTGTACATTTGTCAAAATTCATCAAATCACACTCTTAAAACAGTAGCACGTTATTATATGTAAAAGATACTTTAATAAATGATTTACAAAAAAATAAATATCATGGAGGTACTGAACAAATATAATGAGCCTAAAAACAAGACTGAACCTAAACCTGATTAAGAGTCTAGATCCAACTGCCAATGATAGGAAACAGAGAGGGCAGAAAAACATTAGCCAACACGATAGAGATACAATCATGAAAAACCAGACTGTGGGAACTCTAAGCAGGCGCTGGAAAACTGTAAAGGACTAAGGAGCAAATATTGTCATCTGGGGCTACGTAAGGTCTGTTGCTTTTTTTTTAAACAATACTTCAAAAATGTAAAAACCATTTTTAGCTCTTCATTATACAGAAACAAGCCTCTGCTGATCCCTGCTATAACTATAAAATACAAATGGCCAGTTCTACAACTAATAAATTGTAAGAAGGGGAGAGAGAGTGTAAAGGAGAAGAGACCTACACATTTGAAACTCAAAGGATATATGAACAGATACCAATATACTGATCTCACTGGCATCCTTATCCAAGGAAATTATTTTTTAAATTATCATTTAGGAGACCGTTTGAACAATGAATATATGATAAAACCTGAAATTAAGTCTAAGGAGTTTCATGAGATTAAGGTAACTTTTTCAGGTTTGACTGTGATATTGTTCCTTTGTTTGAAAAAGATTCTTTATCCTTTAGAGATATATACTGAAATATTTAAGAATAAAATACGTCATTTGAGATTTGCTTGAAAATAACAGAGATAGAATCGGTAGTGTGTGGTGGTATAGGTAAGACGCAACTGGTCAGGAGCTGATCCCTGCTGAAGCTGAAGGATGTGGACATAGGACAGAGGTGACTTCGTTACACAATCCTCCTTACTTCTGTATGTGACTGAAATTCCCATAATAAAGTTTTTTTTTAAATAGCAATAAAATTTAACTGCACATTGACTAAATAACTAGAACTTCATAAGTATCTTTCCTATGTAGCATAACATTTCTGCCTCTAGAGAATGAAACGATGGAATATTACTTGAAAACTGTTTTCAAAAAATGGGAAATGTCTGCAATTTGATGTAGAGTGGAAAAAACTATGACTAACAAAGAAAAATAAACATTATCTCTAGATTTTCTTTTTTAAATGTTATAATTGTCTATAAATTATATGTTAGATTAAAAATTACAAGACAAGAACTAAAATTTTAGAATCAGAGAGACCTAGATTCAAATCCCAGGTTGGTCACTTAAAGTAGTAACAGCATCTGCTAGTAACTGAATATTTTCTAGGTGGGTAGAGCATGGTTAAGCATTAACATCTAGTATTTCAAATACAGGTAATTTTCACAAAAACCTTAGGAGGTGTGTACTACTTTATATAAGAGGAACGTGAGGATTAGAATTAAGTAACAGGCTTAAGGACACGAAGTTGTTGAGGGACACTGTCAGAACTCCAACCCAAGCAGTCTAACTACAAACCCAAAACTCCATTTTCTAAGGACCAGGTGTAACCTATTTATCATTCACAAAATCCATTTAGTGCTTTGCAACCCAAAGTTTTTATGAAGAAAAAGAGAAGGAACAGAACAGAAAGTTATCAGTGAGTACTTGTCTGTGAAACTTTGGTTTCAGATTATCTGTGAGTGTCCTGGGTCACTTTGCAAAACACAGAATTACTCAAAGTTACAGGAAAAAAGAGTGGCTATGAGTTGACTACTATTGTAGCTGGATGATAGATATATAAAGGTGCATTTACTTTGTGTATAATGGCATTTTTATCTTTTTTTCCATTTTAAAGGGACTTCTAGGAATTCCAGGTCTCATTTCCATGTTTATTTCAGTCACTGACAGCAGACCAAACCTCCCCAGGTCTCACTCATTACTGTACAAACTCTTATTTCCATATTGCTCTGTATGTTCCCTAATCTGATCCAACCCAGAGTCCCTCCTCTCCCTTCCATTCCTTTGTGTCCTCTGGAATTCCTGCTGATTAACATTTTGTTCTCCTCAGCTGCAGAATGAAACCTAGCTGGCTCCTGGAAAAAGCCCTTTACCCTGTAGCTCACTCAACTGGGAGTTATTTGTTTTTGAAGTTCTTTCATGCCTTCGGGCCTGGTGGGAGGATTATTCTTCTCTGACTATCTCTCTGGAGCAAGTATCTCCTCTGGCCACAATGCTCTAGGCCAATGATTCTCATTCAGTCAATACCATTCCCTGTTACAAGGCATGGAATTTAGTGGAGGCATTTTTTGGTCATATTGATGACTAAGAAATATTACTTGTTTATGGATGAGAAGCATGGAATGGATATTTTGCATCTGAAAAATTAGCCCCTCTAAGAAAGAAATGACCCACATCCCATTCAAATACAGAATGTAATACTGAACAGTCATGCAGATGAAAAATCTATTTATAACCATTCGAGCCTAAAAACATTTTACAGGGGAATGGGGAGATGAAGGTTCCAGGGTTTTAAAATATGTATTGATTTTTCCAGGAAGACAACTACCTTTTAAATCCAGGGAATATAATATGTTGTTTGTTAGTAATCTTATTTTTAAAAAGTTGCTCAACATTTTGGAAAATGTCACTAACAGCAAAACTATTCATGGTATTTGACTTACTAATAAAGCACACTTTTATCAGTCCAAAAAATGTTCTTTAATATATCAAACATTTAGTAAGTTCATAGACTGAAATAGCTAAAAAGGATCCATTTCATGGTAGCTTTTCCCTATCAATTTCATAAAGCAGAATTCCACAAAATTCAGGAATCCAAAAAAGCAACCAACATACCATTTGCCTACTTTAAACACAATTTTTATTAAAATATTTTAAAATGCTTTTAATATACAGAGAAGAGCATATTCCATGGGACTTTTTACTTTTGTTAATAAGAATTCTTGGACACTAGGGGTATACCTAAGCACAACAGACAATCATCACAACTATTATTTACCTCAAACTATGCACACTGAACCAAACAAGAAAATACAATTTTAAAAAAATATTTCAAATACATTAAAAACTGTTAAAATTAATTCAGAAAAACAAATGCTTAAGGTAAGTTTTGACACTTTTATAATCTGACAGAATAAACTGTGTAGTATGCTATCTAATTCTTGGAAGAGCTCACTAGAGATTGCTTCACATTCCTTTCTCTTTTTTCACATTTGTTCTCTTAAGTGAAGGGTCTTACAAATGATAATTCATTCATCTTCAAACACCATTGACACTAGTTCACAAAAACCATTAAAAAATACTAGTTTCCTTAATTTTCAGAATTCCTCCCAAAAAATGTACTATCACGTTCTTCTTTCCAAATGCCTCAGCCTATGTAATCTATGCACATCTGATCTTAATATAAAGAATCCACACAAATTCCTTAGGTGTTTTAGTTTTTCAATAAATTTTTTTAAAGTATAATTACTTCTCTATAAAACTCTAACACTAGGGAATAATGCAACACTTTCTTCATATAAATCAGAATGAGGAACAGAATTATAACAGAATAAAATGAAATTTCAAAAGCCAAGTAAGTTTAATTGTATCTATGTACAATAAATCATATAAATGTGGCTCTAGAAGTATGCTGATTTCCCTTCCCATTTAAAAGAAAATCAATTAAGCAATCTTAGCAAAGCTTTAAGGGAAAAGAAAAAATTATATATAGCTCTATGAAAAGGAAAAAAGTCTGTATTTGGGATCACACAGTTACAAACCATGAAAGGGGATAAGTGCCTGTGCTCTCCAAAATGCAAGTTACTCTGTCCAGGAAAGGTATTAGGGGAGTTAAGATAGATTCTACTCGTGTTCTTCAGAGACACCATGCCAATCCTATCAGTGCTGCTGCTTTCTTATCTGCTTCCCTCTCTGGTAATACCCTTTTTCATCCTCCATTAGTCCTTTATCTAGCATATACCACTCTGTCATCACTCACCCTCTGCCTAGCTTTTCCTTACCTTCCCTCTCTGCTCCCAAGCCAAGAGGTTTATTTAAAATGGTTAAACAAAAGAAACTTTCCAACATAACAAAAACTGAAGTAAGATCAAATTAATAAGAATCCCTATGTGAAAAGAACTGAGCAAAATAAATGACTGCTCTCTTCTCATCAGGTAGCTAAAAAGCCACATAGATGCTACACCTACAATGATTGAAAATTGCTACACCTACACACACAGTCCTAAGCTAGAAAGTTTGGGGACTAAACGGAATGACTTAAAATGTATGAATTTCCAAGACTAATTATTAAATACCCTGATTAACTTTGTAAATTAGCAATCAGTTTCATTGATCTTACTGAATTAGTTATGCTTTCTAACTTGGTAACATACTTGATTTTATGAATTTAAAAGCTGAGTTTGCACCAAGGGTAGCATTTCACACAAAAAAGAAAACTGATTTGTAAAGAATCTGAACATGTAACTCTCCAAAAACCAGGAAACGAAAGCAGAATTTCATTCTTCCACAGTTTTAAAGTACCTTTCCTGCCATTAAAATTCTACACCAATACTATCAGATATGACTCAGCCACGGATGATCCAACCACACTACCTTGTGCTGGGATCCCATCAGATCTCAGGGGATAGTAGTGTCAAGTTCTCTGAACAGCAATATTCATGATTAGAGAAGCAGCATTCTCATTTTCCGCAAACTCAATAAATAATAATAACTTAAAAACTATAGTTGGGTACTTTTTATTTAAACAGAAGATGATATTTTTCCTAACTGCAAAATTAATGTACATTACAAGAAAAATTTTAAAGTAGAGAAAAGAAGAAATTTAAAATCACCCTTTATCTTAAAATAAAATAAACCAAACTGTCATCAGTTTGGTACAAATTATTGTAGTAGAACTTCTTCCTTTTAAAATCCAGATTAATTGTAGGCATCTTATTCTGAGATCTACTTAGCTCATCTCTTCATTTTCAACAAAAATATTAGTAGCTGCATGGTATTATTATGAATTATGAATACAGCATGATTTGTTTGACCAGCTCTATGTTGTGGGACATATAGGCTAAACTGCCTTTCAAATAAATTTTTGTGCCTACTTCTAATTTTTGCAGTTCTTTAAACATGCTGCCAATTTTTCCTTCAAGAAAGTTAAGGTTGTCTCATCCTTACTGTTATTTTTTTAAACTCTCTCCAAACATATTAGACAAATAATGGTTTCACTGAACTCTAGTTAGCAGGATGAGTGTGTTCTCTTTTCATCGGCAATATGTATTACTTTATGTATCTTCACTTTCTTCACCGATATCTTCTCTCGATTTTAATACTGGTTTATTCATTTTCTTAGTATTTCCAAAAGCTCTTCATATAATAAGATAGTAATCTTTATCTGGCATACATTGTCAATTTTTTTCTAGCACACTTTTCAATTCTGTTTAATTCTGTTTTCCTTTTGAAATTTTCTCCCTGTGATTTTATGTTAATGTTTTTCCCACTTTAAGATCTAATTAATATATATATTTTCTAATTTTACCATCTCATTTTTAAACTTTGTTAACTCAGGTTTAATTTCTTGTATAGTGAGTGAGTTTGGAATCTAATGATTTTTTTTTTTTTTAAATGAAAAGCAATTGTTCTAGGCACAGACATGGAATAACCCAGAACCGCAACACTGGCAGTAGGTTGTATGAGCAATGTTCTGGGAGGAGTTCAGCATCCCCTCTAGGTTTCATACCTAGGAGCTCTGAGCAACTCCTATCTCCTCACCACCAATTCAAAACTGCTATCTTTATTATATATTTTTACACATGACTATGGTTTAGCTTTCTATTCTGTTCCATTGATCTACCTATGTTAAAAGCCAAATCATATTAGTTTCATCATTAAAAGTTAATACTATCTGGTAGTATCTAGCCATTTCCTTCATTATTATTCATTTTTAAAACTCTTGACCACTACCAGAAAACATATTCTCCTGGTAGAATAATTATTTAAATACATTTGAATTAATGTATTTGGAGAAAACTACTGATAATATTAATTAGCTGTGTGATCTTGTAAAATGGGATCAGCAGTACCCACATATTAGGGTTGTGCAGTGACTCAGAGCTAAGAAAATGCAAGTAGATATGCATCGTGGACAGACACGGCAAACAAGTGGAATCTGACTGCACTGGAAAGAGCCAAAAGCAGTGAAGTAGCAGTAACAAGATGACTCCTAGTTCATGGTATCATTCTTGCACGCAGATAATTTAAAAAGAGGAGAAATGATGAGGAGTTTGGTGTTGAGCATTTGAAATATTTGTGGGATATACAAGAGGAAGGGAAGGACCAAGGTAGAGATCAAAGGCTAAAATAAACCTTTTCTACTAAAACTGCAGGGGAAGCTCTCAAGATGGCTCTAAATGCAGATAAACTGGATGATAACAGGCAAAAATTGAGAGTGCTCTGAGAGAGGCTTCTCTAGTTTCTCTGAGAAGTAACTGTGTAACCTCTGCTGACAAACATGGGTAAAGGTTTAGGATAAGTTAGTGCATATAGATGGATTAAAAATTTTAAAAAGCTATTTGTAGAAATACAAAAGTGAGTGAAATAAAAATACAAAAAAGATTTCCAGACAAGCTGAGGATCTAGCTTAAAAGGAAAACCTTAAAGACTTCAAAGTGGGACCAATGTGTAATATCAGCTGTTACTAATTTAAAGCTTATTACTGCTATGAGTCCAATTCTACTACAGAAACTTATTCATAAATATTTTCAGCAAGTTGTCTAATTATTTTTGGAATGAGTAAGGAGGAGGGTCTCCCCATATTCCTTAACTGTTCAAACAGGTAACTCATTAATTGTGCAATTATCCTTGAATATAACAACTTTTGTTATTATCATTTTCCATCAACATCTGACTTTCCCCCACTGGATTTTTTTTTTTCTTTTAAGTTACTGAACTTAGTAAGAAAGATTCCAGGATCATATAAATTTTAGGTGAAAATTCTTTCCACAGTTTTATATTAAACACTTTTTTTATTATCTACAACTCAGGTCTCAACCTGTTTTAATGCTTGTTTTAATGCTTAGCAATTGAGAGTACTGGGCTTGGGTATTTATAACATAAAAATTCCTCAACATGAGTCACACAAACAATGCTAGGGAAACAAACTAGCCACTAGTGTAGGGAAAAAGACTATCCTCAGAAGGAACTACCAAGGAGACAAATATGTAAAATATATTCTTTCTTAAATGTATCAATGATAGCTTTTAAATAAGTATAGTGCTGAAGTTGGAAAAATAAACACACTTTTGTGTGTGTGTGTGTTTGTGTGTTATATATATTTTGAAGTATAGTCAGTTTACAATGTGTCAATTTCTGGTGTACAGCATAATGCTTCAGTCATACATGAACATACATACATTTGTTTTCATATTCTTTTTCATAAGTTACTACAAGATATTGAATATAGTTCCCTGTGCTATTCTGTAAGAACTTGCTGTTTATCTATTTTATATACAGTAGTTAGTATCTGCAAATCTCAAACTCCCCATTTATCCCTTTCCACCTCCTTCCCCGCCTGGTAACCATAAGTTTGTTTTCTATGTCTGTGAGTCTATTTCTGTTTTGTAAGTAAGTTTGCCTTTTTGTTTGTTTGTTTGTTTTTTAGATTCCACATATATGGTATTTTTCTTTCTCTTTCTGGCTTACTTCACTTAGAATGACAATCTCCAGGTCCATCCATGTTGCTTGTTGCTGCAAATGGCATTATTTTATTGTTTTTTATGGCTGAGTAGTATTCCATTGTATAAATATACCATAACTTCTTTATCCAGTCATCTGTTGATGGACATTTAGGTTGTTTCCATATCTTGGCTATAAACATCATACTTTAAGCTCAGTAGCCCACAAATTATTGCTTATACTCCTAGAGAAGAAATGTATAATCAAAGAAAACAAATAACCTAACATAGCTATATTTGGCTTTCAACTATTATCAGATTTAAACAATCTAATACTCACTGCCTTTCTTCAGCTACACCCAATGACTCAATCTAATCCTATGTTAATTCTTGAACTTCTTAAGATGTTTGGGCAACATACTTATCTGCTCTATGCTTCAGTTTTTTTTCCATCTGTAAATGGGGATAACATCAATAATTATGTCCCGTAAAATTGTAAAGATTAAAGGAAATAACATATGCAAAAAGCTAAGAACAGTGATGCAAAAAGCAACTTAGTAAATGTTTTATCATTACTATAACTCCCATCAAAGAACACTCAGATGTACATGTAAACATGCTAATAATAACAGCAATAGCTAACTTTTACTGGACATTTACGATGCACTAGGCATTATTCTAATACTTTATTAGGATTATATCATTGAATCCTCACAGTTAGGTACTAGTATAGATTTCTTTGGTCAATGCTGTTTCCACTGGAATCACTTTCTCCTCCATGCTAATTCACACAAGTATCCAATTCTCTCACATAGTAGACACTTCGCATTTATTGAATATTTATTGACCGAAACCTTGTCTGATTATTTCAAATGTAAAAATAGATTATGAATTATCAATTTTTAATTAGTTTTAGTTCTTGATTACGTACTGTATAGCATTGTTCCCTTCTTTCATGTTGCAAATCCTATCTACTTACTTAGGTTTTAAGGTTCCCAAAGGCAGAGACCTCATCCAGTATTGGTTCTGGATCCTTAGGTCTCTTGTCAGTAATATCTACATAATGGGAACTTAAGTACAAATGCAAATTCTCTAATTTAATATTTCCTAAGACTGTCCTATAAAATTTTTAAACCATTTTAACAGCAAATTTATTCACTTTTATTCAAAAACATTCCTTCTGCTTAAAAATAGTTAGAAAAATTCTCCTGTACACAGAAATAACTTCTGTTAACTACTTCCCATTTTATCACAGTCAATTTCATTATAGATTCTAATGAGAAACACAGGATTTTCAAGAACTCTCATACACAGTATGCTTAAAGAAACACTATATAAATGTAGTAAAGCCCTGTTTCTTCAGCACCGAACCAGCAAAACTTCCCTATCTCACATAATGAACATGGATCACTCTCAGTCTCAAATTCCTCCTCCCAAAGAATGAAAAGCAGTGATTAATAATTTAGAGGGTCTGAAATGAAGTCTAAAAGCATTATAGCCAGAAGCCCTTTTGAAACTTTTAAAATAAGTTATCTTACTCGTTCTTGTGGGAATGTTTATTTATAAACACACTCAGAATTTCCTACAGTCAAATCACCTATTGAGATTCTGGGAAGGGAGAGATAAGATTATAAAACAGAAGGCAATCACCCACATATTGCGATCTCTCCAACGCAATATGCTTTTTCCAAGAATTCAGAAATATTTGGATAAACACACTGACAGAATAATTTGTATACATACTTGAACAAAAGGAATGATAGCACTGAATCCTTTGGAACTGAGCAATTATCCTGGAATCTCTTTCATGCTTAGAGAAACAAAACTACCAAACAGCTTCTCTGTCTCCTCTGCCAGAATTTTCAATAATGAACATCACCAATGGTCAGTACTAATAAAAAGAAATTACTAAATAAGGGAAGATTATAAGAAAAGGGATCCTAGAGAAGAATAGGTGGAGAGTCATAGTTTTGCTAAGGTGTCCACATGCACAGCATAAAGCTCTGTAGAGGTCCTACAGAGGACCTCCCCTTTTGGTCTTGTGCGTGTAAAATTTATTCATCTCAGTCCTCTTTTGCCCTTAGAAACATCTGTCCAGCCCCTCTCAAGAAGCTTTACATTTCTGTTTAACTTTCCTCGTCCCCTGTGTACCTCCTTCCCTCCTCCATAGAGTCAATCTGAAAGTAATTTAATTTAAACTTATGAAATAAATCATTCATACTAACATATATTTTCAGTTTTAAGAACAGTTCCTCTCACAAAAAATAAAAAGTTTTGTCTATATAAATCAAAATAAAATTGATCCTGAATATAAGCTAGCACTTAGCACAGAGGCTGGCACACTACAGGCACCTGAACAGTAAATAAATGAACAACTTAACAAGTAAATTAATTCATCTACTTGAGTTTAGCATGCTCCCCATACATCAAGGATCTTTCCTTAGCACTCCCTTCATCCTCAATCTTCCATGTCTCACCCATCCCTTGGCCCCAGGACTCAAGGACTCAGTCCTATTTGCTGTACCTCCTTCCCTTATCCAGGCCTGCAATCATAAAGTAATCCAAGGAAGCAATCCAACCTGTATGACCGAGAGATTCTGTCTTCCCAAGCTCTTTAATACTTTGGATACCCACATCTCGGGCATGAAGAGAAAGGAACTAGGAGAGAACTGATTAGCTGGGAGTACAGGGGTACAGCTTAAAGAAACTCAATCCTGGAATGGTTTGATAAGTAGGGATCTTGGATGAGTGCTTATGAGTATATGTGTATATGCATCTAAGAGTCTGAAGTTAGGGGGAATAACTAAATTGTACTGGCAATGACTAGATAAAGAAAGTAAAAAGAGAACAAAACATTTAATCTCAATTTTGTCTAATTACCAATATAACACCCATCATTAAACAATGGGTTAATTTTACTTTAACTTTCATTAAATAACATTAAGCTCTATTTATGCCCTTAATTAATTCTCAGCTTCTATTGATTATACAGAGGTAGTTAACGAACATTTTTTAAAACATTTACAGAGAGAACACAACTCATGTTAACTCAAATACAATAGCAACACTAAAACTATACAGCAACTATCCACCAGACAGTGTTCCAAGTACTTTTCAGAGCATAACTCTTTTAACCCACACAACTCTATGAAATAGGCACTATCATTATCTGTATTTTACAAATTGGGACCAGGTAAGCACAAGCTAACAAGTGATGGAGCCGTGATTTAGAAGCAGGCAGTCTGGCTGCAGGGCCTACGCGCTTAACCACTAGGCCGTATTTACCATTCTGTGGTGCCTAGGTTTCAAATACAGCAGATATTTTATACAATGTTTATCAGCATTTTAAGAAATCATAAATACTTACAGATTATCTGAGATACTTACTACAAGGGAGAATTTGGGGTGGGGAGTGGATAAAAGGAAAAATACATTTCATTGAATTTAAGGATGTCATTGATTGAACACACACCATTATTTTGTGTGTCCTGAGGAAAAAAAATGTGCCAAACTATAACATGCCATTATTTTAAAACATATCCTTAAATAAAAAGTGGAGCAAAGTATAACTAATCAATGAACTACACTTACTACTTATCAAGGGCACTTCCAATATATGGTTGCTTAACAGATGAGGCCATGTAAAAGAAAATTAGCATTTCTTCAAATCTGCTTTATCATCCTGGGAATCTACATATTTGGAAGAAATTAAAAATCTGAGTGTAAGTTCTGTTTGTAGAGAACGTCAAGGTTATATGAAAAATTGGTGAGGGCATGTGTACTAGTTTGTTGGGGCTGCCACAATAAAACACCACAGACTGGGTAGCTTAAACAACAGTTTATTTTCTCATAATTCTGGAGGATCCAAGTGCAAGATCAAGGTATCAGCAGGTTTGGTTTTTACTGAGGCCTCTCTCCCTGTCCTGCAGATGCTGCCTTCTCACTGTGCCCTTATATGGCCTTTTCTCTGCACGTGCATCCCTGAGGTCTCTCCCTCTTCTTCTAAGGACGCCTCACTCTTACGATCCATTTAACCTTAAATATTTCCTTACAGGTCCTATCTCCAAATACAGTTATATTGGGCATTAGAGCTTCAAAGTATGAATTTGGGAGAGGTGTACAAAATTCAGTAGATAGCAACATATAATAGCTGATCTTAGTGAAACCCATTCCTGCAATACAAAACATCATATCTGTTATAGCAAGCTACTATTGAGCTAGCAGTATTCAATAGAAGCCATTTCTACATTAGGATTAACAATTCAAAAAAAAAAAAATAAATAAATAAACAAAGACAGAATAGCTCTTCATTTGAGACTAAAATAAATTACTCCATGGGATTTTTAAAAATTGTTTTTGAAGGCTCAAGAAAGTGTCCTTATTTTTGGTTTTTGCTATATTTTTATACTACAATCAATTCACATTTTATATTACAAAGGCAGATCTTGCTTTCAGGCAACTATTGCACATTATTCCCACATTACTTAAGAATAAGAACCACTATTTACCTTTGACTCACTAGCACCTCACAAAGTGCCTGGCATATAGTAGCTGCTCAACAGTATCAGAGGAATGAAGAGTAGAGGGAGAGAAGGAAGAATTAAGTGAGATAATTATCAATTTAGGGTATAGCACTCAAATCTTACCTGCTTTTAGTTTTGTACTCTGCAGATTCCTTGAACCAAAATACTTAATGTTCAAAGAAGGCAGAAAGATACAGCAAGTTTTAGGTCTAACAGACTCTGGCTGGTTCTTAGCTTCATGTCACAGCTCATAAAAGTAGAAAGCAAGAAAATCTTATGAACAAAATGTCCAGCCCCCTGAATGAGTATTCAAATACTATCTGAAAGCAGAAACAGACACAGTTTAAAAGACTTTTCAGATCTTATGGGCCTATATAACTGCCAGGGTGTCTACTAGTTCAAAAGCTGGCTTCTGAAGCCAGCTGATTCTGCAGTTTCAACAAGAAATTTTTACAAAATTTTTTACCTCCTTCCTCCCCTAAAAAGCCTTCACAAAACACAGTATTTACATATAATACCTACTCTAAGTCCTAGATATTCAGAAACCACCCAGAGAGTAGCCAACTCATTTAGAATTTATCATCTTTGTGGCTGCAAATCTATAAAGGGAAAAGTGGAAGCACAGAGTTAAGCTACAGCTATGCAAAAAGAAATATTCTTAAATGGTTACCTGCTATTTTCAACTGTCAAAGGATATCAGAATGTACACAGCCAAAAGAAAGCAATATTAAAATGTTTCATTGGGTCTTAACCACATGAAAGATGGCACTGGACTAAATAATAGAGAGGTGGAATATTTCTGGTCTATTATTTGATTTGTGTCCATGCTTCTCTATAAATTTAGACTATTTAGTCTGAAAGCAAATGGTAAGATAATAACACTAATTTGACACATCTGAATCAATGAACATTAACACACAATAGTTATTTATTATTTAGAATGAAAAGCATTCCCTCCACACAAATGTGCTTATTATGTGGTTTCTTTTCTTTGTAATTGAAATTTAAGATTTGTTTAAATTGCCAAAATCCTGTATCATTGAGTTTTAGTTTATTTTAAAAGGATCCAAAGTTCTTGATCTCATATGTCAGAACTGAACAAGACGTCTATGAGAAAACAAAATGTCTACAGTAAATGATAAGTTCATTTTGTCTTAACTCTGATATTTACTGAAAAATGCTCTTTTGTAGCCTACTTTTCAAAGGCTTTTAAAGAATGATAATAATATGCCTTTCTCACTACATAGTTCAGATCAAATTATATACCTAACAATTACAAGCATGAAGTATTCATTTACATACCTTCCTTCAATACTCAGAACACATCTTCTATTGGCCAAATCACTTAAATAGAAGATGTAAATAGGACGCTAGGTAACAAAAATTCCATTTCTCCATGCCTTGGTTGTTTTCCTATTCCCTTTATCAAGTAACAGGTATTGCAACAGTGCCCTCCAGAAAGTTTCAAAAAACAACTTTTACTTACATCAATGATTCACTTTTAAAAAGTCTGTGAGCAAAGAGAGGAAACTTTGTATTTTTGTTATTTTGTTCGTAAAAATATATTTCCCTTTAAAGACTAAAAACCCAAGGTAAAGAAAAGACAACTTATTTGATGTTTAAATTAAAACTAGGATTTTAAATTCTCTTAGATTTCAAATAGATTTGAGTTAACACATTCTATCCGTAACAATTCTTAAATAAGGATGATGGTTCCTAAACAGTGCACCACGGTACAGTGAACTCACAGGCTCCTCCAGGGGAAATTAACAATATTTGACATCTGTGGAACACTATATAAGCCACCTGCTCAAGGTAGCTCAACTTCAAAATTAGACCCTGCTGCATTCCTTTAAAGCACTTGCATCTTCGCAAAACTAAGTCTCTGTAATTAAAAAAAGGAAGGTTAAAAAAATCGTACCCAGCCAAAAATAAAATAAAATAAATATGGAATAGGAAATGAGAATAGAAGTTCCAATCTGATTCCAAGTTTTAAGAAGTCACATTCTATGAGATATACATATCCATTAGAAAAAAATTTTAGTTAATCAAGAATAAAATAAAAATATTTCTTCAAAGAAGAAAGTTAAATAATTCATATGCATTGTTCATTCAAGTTGTTAGGACAAATACTTAAGCTGTTTGGACATAACCACTAAGTAAATGGAATTGTTTGGTATAATTTGTTAGCTCTAAGGTCATCATGAAGAAATTACTAACACACTAAGGGTGTGGTAAATTGAGAAAGTTTGGGAATCTTTTGCTCTGAGTATAAAACGAAATGCCACTAGGACTGAACTTAATGTAACATTAAGTGACTGTATTTTCATCAAAAGACCATATATAAAAGTTACTGTGTGGGCTTTAATATACCCTACATAACAAATGTCTGACGTCCTCACCTTTTCAAAGAACATTCTCTACCCTGCCCTCCTGCACTAACCAAAGTCTAGCTCCTGCCTAAAGAGTCCAGTTTCTCTGCAGTTATCTTCAGAGTATAATACTCCTCTGTCCTCATTTGGGCTTGTAAAAATCCATTTTCCTTTCTTCCATACTTAGGGAAAACAACTACATAGCATTCTTATGATAAAAGACTAAAATTCTTCAACAAAGTAACACAGTTCTTGGTAACAACATATACAATACGAATAGTAACAATATTAGTATTATATAAAACTTCCCATATCCTGAAATAGCAATATCCCAGCAATACTGTTTCTCTGTATAATTTGAAGGCCCACAAAGCCACCTCAATGTTGATCTGACTACAGCAATTTAAAGAGCCAGCAGCCTTCAATATCAAGCCCAGGACCTCAATTAAAAACAAGTGGTGGGGAGGGTATAGCTCAAGTGGTAGAGTATATGCTTAGCATGCACAAGGTCCTGGGTTCAATTCCCAATGCCCCCTCTAAATAAATGAATAAACGGAATTACCTCCCCCTCAAAAAAGAAAGAGAAAAAAAAGAAAAGACTAAATGTGGAAAAAGACATGGGTAGCAGTCAGGTTCTGCTACCATGTAACCTTAAGCAAGTCCCTCTACCTCCTAGGTTCCCGTTTCCTAAACCATAAAAAGGATCATTTATTTATATAACCACACTTAGGGATGCTCAGATAAAGTTATGCTTTTCATAAAATGCTACTTATCACACAAGCAAATGGATACATCATTCCTCCAAACAGTGATATGCAAAGCACTGTGTTAGCAAATGGGGATAGAGCAATAAACAAGACAAATAATCTCCTCTTCATGGAACTTGGATTCTAGTTGGGAAATATTATACGTAATATCGGTTCCCTTCTACTAAAGTGACAACAAAGACATGTGAAAAATATCTTAGCACATATTGACAAAAATTGAGATAAAAGAATGAGATGACAGCTAAATTTTGGAATACACAAAGCAGATGGACAATTGCTGATTTCACAGGACAGAGAAAGCTGAAATCTACATGTCAACCAAAAAAAAAAAGGAAAAAAAAATGCAGGAATTGGGGAAGAGACTTAGAAACTGAAAGTTCAGAAGCCCCTAAAGGCAAGGGAGAGGGGTGGGCAAAAACAGGAGGAATGGTGAAATATCTACATAAAAGGAAGTTAGGACACTCTACTCCCTACCCTCCTCAGTCAGGCAACTATCTTATCCTGTGGACAAGGTTTAAAATCTACAAATACTGAACCAAAGAAGTGCCAGACCCTGAGACATCAGTAGTAGTCAAGGGTGAAGGTGAGGAAGGAATCATACTGAAACAAGGAGTGAACGTCTACTATAAAATAGTGGTATTTCCAGTCCCCTCTCCCCAAGTGAACTCAAAACATCAGAATGAAAACAGTAAAATAGGCAAATATTCTCTGTATTTTCAGACTTATCAGATAACTATATACAGTAAGTATTTATGATGGTTCTTCTTTATCATGAAGCCATATTTCACTATAAAAACAATTTATTTCAAGTATATATAAGAAAGAGTAAAAAATGAGAAAGGGAATTATATTCAGAGCCTAGAACATCTTATCAGGATTCTTTGGGCAATGAATAAAGAGGTAACTCAATACAATTTAAAGTAGTACACAAAATGGTTATGTAGTTATTATAATATACATTAGAAATAATATAGCTAATTTACTGAACCTGTAATTTCACAATTATTGCTTAGCTAAGGCTAAGTTTAAAAACTATTAGGTATATTAACATAGGCACATTGCAGAAATGGCAGTAGTATGTACATGTCTAAACTATGAGGTACACTACTGCAGAGACAATGACTAAATTGGGTGGTCAAGTTAAGGCCAGATAAACTAAAATTCCTTCAGACTCCAAGGATTCCTTCAATTCTGATTCTAGAACATTTTTAATAGACATATTTTAGAAAGCAAGTGTTTTTTTGGAAGTATACTGACATACTGTAGGCTGGTCAAAGGGATGTTTTTTCAGAGACATTTTCCCAAAACAGGATATAACATTAGGTAAAAAGTATTCTTTGAGCTATAGTTATTTAAAGTTCTAAAAACAGAGTAATAGACTAGATGAACAAGAAAGCATTGACATAAGGTAGAGAAGAGAATTAGAAATTACATTAACAGAAACTACCATTTATTGAGCTTCTACTGCATACAAGGCACTGAGTTAGGCAATGAAAACAGGAAGTCCTTACACAACTCCCTTTTACAGATGAAAATTCTAAGACTCAGAAGTTAAGTAATTTAATTGTGGTCGCAGTCGGTGAGAAGCCAGGTAGCTGAAGGGGAAAAACTGTGACATAAGGGGAAAAAAATCTTTGATAATCAACTAAGTATCACAATTAAATTCCCAACCCTATAGTTTTCTACACTCCTAATATTTGGAAGTCATTATAAAAATCCATAAAGTAAAGACTAGCAGGTAAACAAACGGCCAATAAATTAGATTTACTCCATTTAGCACTCTATAGAGGTACTATCCCCAGAAAACCCTTCAGTTCAACAGAGTAGATTCACCATGTTCATCTTATCCTAGCTGAGGACTTAATTACATTGCTGGTTCAGCCAGTGAAGAGTCATAGCAAAAAGAATGTCCCCACAAAAGGAGAGAAATGAACTTATTTACAAAACAGAAACAGACTCACAGACATAGAAAACAAATTTATGGTTACCAAAGGGGAAAGGGATGGTGGGGGGAGGGATAAATTAGGAGTTTGGGACTAGCAGATACAAGCTATTATATATAAAATAAACATGGTCCTATGGTATAGCACAGGGAACTATATTCAATATCCTGTAATAACCTATAATAAAAAAGAAAATGAAAAAGAATTATGTGTATATATGTACAATTGAATCACTATGCTGTACACCAGAAAATAACACAACATTGTAAGTCAACTATACTTCAATTAAAAAAATGTTTAATTAAGAAGAACGTCCAAAACTTCTTAAATGGTCACATCTCTACTTTTCAATTAAACATGGTCAGAAGTTATTGAGCAGCCCAACAAAACAACAAAAGTAACTTTGCCATATGCCTTATAGTTCTACAATTTGTGTCCTTAAAATGTCAAAGAATGTTCAGCAGTTAAACAAATTCTCTACGTTTTCAGAAATCCTCCCATATTTGCACTATCGTAAAAAGCAGCATTTCTGTGAAACTGAAGGGAGACTGCTATTCATGCTTTTAAAATGTGCTTCTAATTTTTCTGACTACTAAAGGCTATAATAATGTCACTTGGAAAACAGAAGGCTGAGTGAGCATCTGAGGGTAAAAAGGAATGTTTTCACAGGCGCAGTGGGTAAATACCACTGGCTCTAGATGAACATTCTTCCCTAACTGGAAGCCAATCACAATTTAACTTTAAAGATCTCCTTGTTACATAGCCCACTGGGAGATGGTATCATCTCAACTATCCCTTCACATAAAACTCAAAAGGTTGAACTAATACTTTAAACATTATCAACATCCATTTCTTTTACTGTGTTTCCAATCGAGTCCATATCCAGAGTTAAGACTTTGTTAAACTAGTCAACAGGCTTAGATGTTAGTTCTCCAGTTTGGGCACTACGCAAAGCTGAGTTTTATACTCCATGCTTTCCATTTTGATTATGCAAACATTCAATTCGCAAGTTACATTACAATATAAGTGCTCTCAGGGAAGAACAGCTTGTGAGACCCAAGCCAAACTTCAATGTCATAGCAATCCTTCATTCTCTTACAGCACAGACGTGTGAATAAGGCCAGTATGGTATGGGAAGATTTAATTTTATACAAATACATTTTATAGTAATAAATCTACAACAAACAAATCTACTTGGGGGGAGGGTTCAGTTCAGTGGTTAAGCGCATGCTCAGCATGCACAAGGTCATGGGTTCGAACCGTTAAATTAAAATAAATAAGTAAATAAACCTAATTACCCCCCAAAAAAATTAAATAAATAAATCTACCTGGATGCTGGAGTAAATGATCTTGAAGAGAGAAGTAGGTGCCTCAGAAATAAAGAAAGCATAATCACATGAAACAAATACAAATATTAAACTAAAACAAAATATTACATTTCTGAAATTTAGAGTATTTTGCTTTCTGCACACATACATTTTTACTCTGTGTAGAAAATGCACCATAAACATCAACAGGCAATTCAGAAAATGCAAAACCCAGTAAGTAGATGTAGTATAAACATACATAATCTCAAAGAAAAGCAAATTACAACCAAAAGAGAGAAAGCTGGTTAATGAAATTATGGCACGTATGTAATCTGCATTTGCTTTCCCTTACAAGCCGGAATCCTGGATCCCAGCTCTCAGCTTCCATGACTCGGCTCATATAGCTGCCTCATGTGGTATTTCAACTTAGATCCGGCCCAAGGATCAGGCTATTCTCCTAACCAGGCTGGACTACCAAAACAAAGACTCCAGTGACAATGAGGAAAATCAAGAAGGAAAGGAATAGTCAGTCCCAAGACTTAAATCCCTTGACCCCCTTCCACAGTGGGTTTCTGAACCACTTGTAAAACACTAGAAAGGACTGATCTGATCAGTGTCTAAAATTTTTGTTATAAAAGGAAAGAAAAGGAAGCGACCCATGAATGGATAAATAGTAAGTGGTGTATGTACATATATATATACATACACACACACACTGGAATATTATTCGGCCTTAATAGGGAAATTCTGACATATGCTACAACATACATGAACCTGTGAAGACATTAAGCTAAATGAAATAAGCTAGTAACAAGGGACAAATGTAGTACGATTCTACTTCTCCGAGGTACCTAAAGTACTTAAATTCATAAAGACAGAGAGCAGAACGGTGGCTGCTAGGAGTGAGGGCAGAGAGGGAGGGGAAATTGTAGGGAGTTATTTTTTAATGGAGTTTCAGTTTAGGAAAATGAAAAAGTGGGTGCACAACAATGTAAAGATACTTGATGCACTGAACTGTAAACTTTAAGATAGTTAAAATGTTAAATTTTATGTTATGTATATTTTATCACAATAAAAAAAAGAAAAAGAATGATAAAAACAATTGAGCTCACAACCACAAAGACTCTGAAAAACTTTCAAGAGTATTAGTGGTATTTAAATATTTAACTTACTAAGTAATACAGAGATACTCATTGGCTAAATATACCTTGTAATACAGATCACAACCTGATGAATATAAATTATTTGAGCTGATTAAAGAAAGGCTTTCAATACAAGTCACTTTAAATCTTTTGTATGAAAAATCTTCAGATTTGTGATTATGCAGGGAATGTCTTTTCAAAAGTTCTTTGGAAAGAGTTCAATCATAAAATAAGATAAAAATATGAACCATCATGTGCTTACTTCATTTTCCAACCTTTATATTAACCTGTTCCTGAAATGTATTTACAAAGAATGCAGCAAATCTTTTCATCAATCACCATGTGAAAACCTTTGGCAGGGACACTGTGCATTCCTGGGAGGATTTAAATTGGTTTGTGAGGGACTGAAACCTGGCTTAAAAGCAAAGAATTGGATTTAGGATTTGACAAAGAGTTTGTTTTCTGAAGAACTTAAAATGTTCTATCATGAGTTTTCATATTTATGTTCTTAATCATTAGCAAAGAAACAAAGTAACATAGAATTTCAATTAAAATTATCCTTTGGTAGTTTTCTACACATTTTTGGGTTAGCCTTATCTGCCTACAACAATATAGTATTTGAAATCACATTTCTACCTTGAGTAAAAAAGGACTAAATTAAATATTCCAAATGTAGGAAATCTTGTTTCAGTTGCATCATTTAAAAACTCTTAACTGATCTGCTTTTGAAGAACAAGAGTTCTCCACCAGAAAGTGGGATAATTTTTTAATTGACAGAATCTCAATTTCCTTAAAGACTTTTCACGTGAATGTATCAGTGCTTATTAAAAATAAATTCACTCTATCTTTTTCATTTCAAATTCTAGTTTATTTTTTAAAAAGCTAGTTTCACAAATTATTTTAATTATAGACAACAAGCGCTTAATTTAATTCTGCATTGTTAGTTTAGGCCTAAAAACTCAAATTGCTCTGAAAGATCCTTATATGTAGTGTGGTAACTCACAGAAACGCAAATAGTACTAGAGGTACTATCTGAATGATAATGTATTCTTCCAATAACAGTCAATTTGTCAAATCAGCTTAATTTAAGCAGTCAAACATGTTAAATAGCTGCAGTAAACTTGACAAAAATAAGAAGAAAAGATTTACAAAAATAAATTGAATGAAAACAGAAATGGAGAAAACCAAAAGGATCTTGTGGCAATGGAAGACTACTCCAGTCCTATGACTCAGGGAAATAACTCAAAATCTACCCATAATAGCAGCACCCTTCAACTGCATAAACAATATGTTTGGTTAAATATGACAGTATTTAAATTTTATATTAATTACAAATACTCTTCCACTAAAGCACCAGCAAAGAAGGTGTGTACAGAAGGAGAAGACAGGGACTAACCAACCCAATTGTTCTAATATGACCAAAAATAGTTAACAATGGTGATAGCAATAAGGTAGTACCTATGATCAATACACTAAAAAGAGGGGATAGAGTCCCACAGAACAAAAGCTTTGCATAAATTCTAAAACAATGTCTCAAAAGATAGCCCTCTTGTCCCTCTGTGCAAAAGTAGTGTGTTCCTCCTTCCCAGAAATCAACCAACTAAGGAAGACTCTGGGAGAGTACGTTTCCCCTCTTAACATGGAAAGCTGCTCAAAAAGCCTAATTCTGGGGGTGCTTTACCACTCCTTGGGCAAAAGAGTTACCACCTAGATACTGAGGACTGCAGCACTTAAATGCCCCTTCTTCTGTTCAGTAACAATCAAGGAATACTTCTCGCTTGTGGAGTATTGCTGCTGAACTCTGAGGGGAAAACTAAGGAAACAGGAGGAAGCACAAGTTTGTTTTATTAAAGTCTCTTAACATCTCTATTAGTTTTCTAATGCATTCAAGCTTGCTAAAATGCAGAATCTCAGGCCTCACCCTAGACTTTTCCAACAAAATCTGCATTTTACAAAAAAGCCTTGGGTGATTCGTATGCACATTTAAGTCTGAGGGTCCCGGTCTAAAGTGTCACACCTGCCAGGCTGACATCCTCAACTCTAGCCCCATGCCTCATTACACATCACTTCTCTCTAAACATTTTAAAGCTTTAGAA
This sequence comes from Camelus bactrianus, assembly GCF_048773025.1. Taxonomy (NCBI): domain Eukaryota; kingdom Metazoa; phylum Chordata; class Mammalia; order Artiodactyla; family Camelidae; genus Camelus; species Camelus bactrianus. Next base: position 50,447,177 of record NC_133550.1, on the reverse strand, counting down.
TGGAAGTGTGAAAGTAGCTCAAAATCTGAATATAGTTCTGATATTGGCTTTCTCCAGTGTCAGACTAAAATGAGAGAAGACATGAACAAAAGTACAGGTTCTTATTCCTGGCTCTCCTTAGGGTCCCCTAGGGAGTGTTGCAAAAATCTGGATGCCCAGGACCTACACCACAGGATTAAATACTGAGCATCAGTTCCCCAGGTGACTTTAACATACAGCTAAAAAAGATAATCAATAAACTTGAGCTTGGCTTCTCACACTTTAATGTACTCATACATCCACTGTGGATCTATGAAAATGCAGGTTCTAATTCAGAAAGTTTGAACTCAGGCTTGAGGTCTGCATTTCTAAGATGACTGATTCTAAGAAGCAGCAGCTCAGCCTCTGTCCATGTGGTCTAAGAACTCAGGACAAGTTGTCAAAAACTAAGATTTTGAGTTTTTGCTCTCAACTCCTTTTTCTCACAGTCAAGTGTGAATATGATCTCCAATTCCGAATATTCACGTACGTGTCAGACATCGTTTTAGACAAAGCCAATACAAAGATTAACAAGACACATGACACTCAGACCTTCATGTCGTCTAACGTGGGAGAGACAAGCAAACAGAGCGCTGATGGAGCCACCTAACCCGGATCTGCGGTGGAAGAAGACTTCCCAGGTAACACATAAAGGAGATGAGCATATTTGGGATGGAATTCGTTCAGGGGCAGACGGAGGTACACGTGAAGGCCTAAAGGTGAGGGAGAGCATGTCATTTGAGGAACCCAGTATACACTATTTCTGAAAGTCCAGAATGTGAAGGATAAAAGATGTGAGAGATGAGACTTAAGGGGCACAGTGAACAGAGGTCAAAACATGAAGAATCTTGTAAACTACCTTAAAGAGTTTGGATTTTTCCTAACTCCTTTTCCAACAGGAAAACTGTACGAACAGATTTGTGCTTTGAAATCTAGCTCTGACTACAAGGTGGAGAATAGACTGGAAGCAGCCGAAGTAATTAGGAGTGACTACAGTGATCCAAATGAGAGACAACAGTGACCTGAAAGAGTGCAGTAGTAATGAGCGTGGAAGAGAAGATGACGAACCTGAGCCACATGCAGGAATAAAGTTGACAACATGTGGTAAAGGAATGGGTGTGGCATGGAGGTGGGGCAGGGAACTATAGAAGATGCTCATGTTAATTCAGAACACTCACATCAATAACTTGGAAAAACTAGGTAGATGGCTGGACTATTCACAAGTTAGCGAACACAAGAAAAATAAGGTTTAGCAGGAAAAAGATTATACATTTTTTAAGAAAAACAGCAGAAATGTTCAGGTGGCAGTCTGGCACACAAGTCTCAAGCTAAAGACAAAAATAAGGACTGGAAATATAGATTAGTAAATTAACAGCAATGACATCCACTTCTGACCAAGCTGGAGAAACAGGAACCAGATTTACTTGCCTGCCTGAAACAATGAATAGAGCAAATCCATGAAATAATAGTTTTCAGACAATAAACATAAGGCAGCACATACTAATGAATCCTGAGAGACAGAAAACTGACAAGGTGAGCTCTGGAATTACTGCCTAGGGAGTTTCCAGACTGCAGCACAGTGAGAAAGAATGTGGGCAGAGACCAGCAATCTCTGAATCAGAGAAATGGATGCGGAAGTCAAGGAAGGCCAAGGTAGCTAGAGTTCGCAGGGTAGAATTCTGGAAGGGAGAGAGCTGCACAGAAATCTCCAGACATCTGAAAGGGTTGCCTCTCTAGAGTCAAGCTAAGCACTGACCAGCACGTGCATACGAGGAAGCCCCCCAAGGCCAACTCAACTGAAAGAATTAGAGAGAACCAATCTAAACAAAACTGATACAAGCAACATGACTGTGCTGAACAAGGACAGATTTTAAAAAGGGTGCACACTCTATGACTACATTTATATAAAATTCTAGAAAATGTCAAGTAATCAACTGGCAGATAGAAAGCAGATCAGTGGTTGCCTTGGATGGGGAAGAAATTAAAAAGGATCATGGGTAAACTCTTGGGAGTGACAGATACGTCCAATATCTTGGTTGGAGCAATGGTTTCACAGGTTCATACATATGTCAAAACTTGTCAAATTGTATACTTCAAATTTATGTGGCTTACTATATGCCAATTATATCTCAATAAAAATTTTTTTAACTGTTAGCATACACATGGAAACTGAAGCTATGGGGGGGGCTGAGATTGCTGAGCAATTATATACAGATTCAGAAGGTCTAAGAAAGGACAATAAAGAATACAAACATTAAAAGAAGCAATAAAGCAAAGAGATTGTGAAGGAGTGCTCAAACAATTAGAGGAGAAACTTGTTGAGTGTGGCACCACTGAAGCAAAGGAAAGAGTTTTCCCTTAGTCTTTCAAGGAAAGAGCAATCTACAATGTCAAATGTAAGATAAGGCCTAAAAAATGTTCAATATACAAAAGAGAAGAGGATTGTGAGGTAGGCAACATGGTGTAGGAGAAAGAGCATTAAGACAGTCTTTTTTTTAGGTAGGGACAGTGGGAATTCCGTGCATTCAAAGACAGTCATTCTTGATCCAATCATTTGTGTTATTTTAACCAGAAAGACTAAGAAATATAAGAAAAATGTATTTGAGGTTTGACAGTTTAGAAAAATCATGAATCCTAGATGCCAACAAATTATCTGCCATCTGGCACTGGCACCCTCTTAAACAATATTCTATATTCAACATAAACAACAGTAATTAACTGTCCTTAACTGAGTCTTTAAGGAAACTAAATCAGAATCAAGCTAAGAGTTATTAATGCATATACTCATTAAGCATGAGGGAAATTCCGACTTGGAGGTCTATCTTCCCATCTAAATTTAATAGGAAACTAAATACTTGAAATTCTTCCAGTTTTTCTTTTTTAATGAGTAATGGAGTTATTTATGTTCTTCCTATCAGCCAACCAAGCATAATAAGATTTTTTTGGCCTAATGTTAGAATAAAAATTTATGTTTACATACAGATGCACATCATGAGTACACATAAGAATTTAATTCAGTAAATTAAATTTAGTGAATAATCTTCAAATAAAATGTAGATTTATCTGTTATATAACACTAAATTCCAAGAGGCTAAACTAGTCATCCTTCAAAGTAAATAACACCAAAGAGCAGTTATGTTTAGCTGCTTTTAAATGTTTACACAGAATGAATTTACTAAATATTCCAAAATGAAACAAAAAAAACCAGTTTTAAAACAGATTCTAACTCTTTTGATTATTCATATACATTTTAAAATCTAAGTTCAAGCTAAAAATATCTAATATTTTGTAGCAGGGGCATTTTAGATCCTGCATAAAATAAGCCAATGTAGAAGGCCAAACACTGCCATATGATTCAGAGACAGGCTTTATTTGTTCTTGTCATTAAAAACACTTTCTCTGCTCTCTACCCCATCTTAGTAGCTTCAGCTCCATTTGTACAGTAATAATGAATGTCTGGAGAAAGCCCACTAGTTCGCAATATTGTCCACACCAACCAATCCCTAAATAAGACATTTTAAAATGTTAAAAAAAAAGTTCACAGTAAATCCCACTTTACAACTATGAACATTTTTACCTGCAATCATTCAGAACATCAATTGCATTCTTACATAACTTGAGAGGAAAATAAGCTATATTAGCTTGAGACCAGACATTCATTAAAAAACTTGTCAATGATAAAGACAGAACATCAGAAGTTCTAAAAAATTATTTTCTGTGCTATTTAGAAAGGATTTTGTTTTGGCCCATCCTGTTTCCATTTTCTTCTTTTCTGATATTTAACAAAAGAAAATACTTGGATTTAAAATTACATACTCCCCAAAAGCAGTTTTGCAAATTGTTCAAAAGAAGATATTAAAGGTAGGACTAGGGGCTGGGGAAAGATGGGTGTGGAAGAAAAAGATTCACTCTTCTTAACCAACTATTTCAGAACACAAGGCTGCAAGAAATAATAGAAATAGAAAATGCTGAAGACAATATTATCACTCACTATGATTAGCACTAGGCCTGTGTTATCAGTTTGGGAAACATAACTAGCCTTTTAAAGGCATTAAAAGCAAATCTACTCCAGACATTGCGGGTTATAAATGCCAGTACTTGGAGCTCCGCAATCAACCACAGTGAGTAGTCTCTGATGAACTTACCCTGGTCAGGAGTAGTCAGAGGAAATGAAATGAGGGAAACAGGAAACAGCACAGATAAAATGCCTTCTCCTGAGGTAAACTTCAATGTGGCGTTGACAGGGATCTGGTCCTCTCCTGATCAACTGACCATGTTAGAAGGCAGAGAATAAAGCAGTTATTAAGTACCACAGGACACTTCAAGATGACAGAGAAGCAAGCAACGAAAGTGCTGAGGGGAGGCATTGAGAAAAGGGAAAAAGAAGGGGAGGAGAATGAAGCAAAGCAGAGCTTAACAAACACTTCATGTGGATAATCTTCACATACACACACCACCCTCATCACTTCACAAGAACGTCGTCCAGTGCTACACGATTTCATCACAGCCTACACCAAAGCTCTCAAGCTCTAGCATGCATCAGCATTATTTGGAGAGCCTGCTAGAACAGCAGGTCTGGGGTGAAGCCCAAGAACTTGCATTTCTCACAAGGTCCTGGGTGATGATAATGCTAGACCCCAAATCACACTTGAAGAAGCACTGCCCTATACTTTCCCTTTTGTAACACTCGTCCTACTCATGATCACTTATTTAATACCTGTTTCTGTGAGAGAGAGACTTAAATCCCTCCATGTTCCGAGCATCCAGCACAGTGCTGGACACACCACAGTCTTTAAATATTGTTTGCCAAATAAAGACTGCTGTGAAAAACGTGGAACGTAGTATACAGAAACAGGAGTGAATGTGAGGAACCAAAAGAGAAATAAAAGTACGAAGACGCAGAAAACAAAAGCACAATGTATATGTACTAGTATTTACAATGAGAATGACAGTAACTGGACACCAATCTAATTTCATAGAGAGGTCATAAGCCAGAGAAATGTAAGAGACAAAGGTAGAAAAAAACAAAAAATTAGAAGTGAAAGAAGAAAAATCAATGAATATTTTATATCATTAAAAGGATGGTAGTTTTAAATGGCAAGTTTTAAATTCATGTGGAGAAGAGAATGTGTTATGGATACACTGCCATTAGACATCTATGACATTGTTATCATCATCATCACTACAGTTCATGAAGTACCTACGAGTCAGACACTACACTATGCAGTCACATTTACTCAGCCACTCCGTATAACTCTTCTCCACATTTGACAGATAAGTAAACTAGGCTGTAAGTGATGAAAGCATTTGTCTTTAGAGTCAGCTGGACCTAGGTTCAAATCCTAGGTTTTCCTACCTCATCTCCTAGTAGAATGGCCTTGGGCAAATATTTTGGCCTTTTAACCTCTTGCCTAACTATTATTCTTTCCATTGCATCAGTTTATTTGTTATAGTTGTTTTGTTTTGTGTTTATTTTTAATCTACCATTTAATGAATACCCAGTGTGCTCTATAACATGGTAGTCAAGGGCATTAAGGTATAAATTCAATTAACACAATAGTGCATGGGTCTGAATTCTAGATAAAGCCAATTTCTTCATTTATAAAACAGAATAATAATAATATCAACTACACAGGGCTTAGCAGAGTATTTAGCAATAAAACCCAGCTTCTACTGTTATTATCACCATTCTTACTACTAATCATATATCAACATCAAGATGAGTATTAGTCTCATTTTACAAGTAAGGAAATTGAGGCTAAAACAGATTAAGTCCTGGGATCTGTAATTAATTCTTATTTGATTTAAGTACTTGTTGAATTTGTTTATTTTATCTCTACTCAGATTGCTCTTACTAAAATTTTGTTTCTAAAAGTTGCAATTTGTAAACCTTATAGTATTGAGTCTTCTCATTTATAGGAAAAAATTGTGTTTATGTGATGGGGGTTGGGGAGACATTGTGTAACAGAATTAACCTCCAGTTAAGAACAGGTAGAGAGGTGGGGTAAAAGAGAAAAGAAAGCAGGGGCATCATCTATCCAATGCTACATCTAGAACTCATAAAACAGGCCTTCAAGAAATACTTGATCTGACAGAGTTCCACTTTCTGTATTTCTCATTTCAGGGTACATATACCCCTTCTAGGAACACACATCCTGGTATGCAGAGGCACAGCACATAAATGGCCTATTCCTAGACCACTAAGTATATTCAGAGACTGGGGAGGAGGGGAGTTGAACAGACTTCAAAGAACAGGGCAATCATAACTAGTATAACTCGGGACTCCTGGGGTACAGAACTATGTTCTCTTTTAGCCAGGAGTCATTTGGTGGCAGTTTGAGTAGCACCAGTTTGTATAATAAACCTATCAGTGGCATGACATTAAATCTGTTTCTACAATTACCAAAAGTGAGGGCTATATGATCAAATCAGATAATACATGTGCATTTTCCTCAAATTGTCAGGCCCTATCTATATAAATTAATACAAATGTCTTTGTTTTTTAAAAACTATGGCTCACCTCCTTGAGAAAAAGGGCACATGTAACAAATAGTCGTTTTTCTCTCCAAAGTCATTTTTATAACTAACATTTGTGTAAGATTCTCTATCGATGGATCTTTTGAATATATAATGCAAATTACTATTGCCAAGCAATTTAAAGTAACAGATCTGTGTTAATCTTTTCATAACACTATATGATTCACTATCTGGTTGACCTCTTCCCTTCCATACGTAGTTTTTTCATCCACTGACAAATGCCAGAGTATTAAAAGTTAGATATTTCCATTGTGATTTTCTCCCCCCCATATCTAAGCTGTTCAATGGAAATAAAATGCAAGCTACATATAATTTGAAATGTTCTAGTAGCCATATTTTAAGAAGTAAAAAGAAACAAGTAAAATTAATTTTATTTAATCCAATAGTTCAAAAGTATCATTTCAATATGTAATTCATACATATTCATGTTATATATGAGCATTTAATATTTCAATAGTGTTTTAATAACACTAACATTTTTTCAAACAAAATCTTCAAACTTCAGTGTGTGTTTTATACTTACAGCACATCTTAACTCAGACTAGTCACATTTCAGGTGCTCAACAGCCAGCTGTGGTAGTGACTGTCTACTAGATAAGGAAACTTACATGGTGATGCAAACAAGTTTCACTGATCTTAAGGCTACAAATTCCTGACATTCATGCCTACCTAATCTGCTAAAGCAATCAGAAGAAAAGGCCTTTATTTACTCCCTACTCTTTTATTATGTATGAGAGTAAAACTGAAATTGAATGCAAAAAGGTGTAACTCAACATAATAAATACAGAAAGTATAAATCTCTGCATTAGCAAAATTAAAAAAACTCTAAAATATATCTACAAGCTAGAAAACAAAAAAAGACTGTTTTGTGAAAGTTAAATTTTATTGAGTAACTACTGTGTCTGACATCAAATCTATTAAAAAAAAAATACAAATACCAGTATTAGTCAGTGATTCTCAAAAAAGGCTGGAATTCAAACACAGCAAACTGACTTCAGAATTAGGAAACTCCACTAGGATCTTTTTATTGGGATCATATAGTTTCTGCCATAACTCAGATGACTTTCCTTTTGTAACTGCCAATACCTCTCCCACTTTCATACCACACCCACCCTCCCCTGGCCAGCCAGGAAAGGGAACAGTCCCTATTGCAACCCTTCCCTTCTGTCCTAAGGCAGACATACAGAACCTTTCTATAAAACATGTGTAATTCTTTCCTCGGGAACTTTATCATGTTTGTGCGTACTCTGAAACTTCCAAGAGAGTGATATAACACAAAAGATCTTCCAAAATTACTTAACTACTTGAACTTTTTTCCTCCTCCTGGCAAGACCTCACCGTACCTCATCCAACCCCTTGCCTCCATTAAGTAAAGGTACTCAGTTCTCAGAACTCTTTTATATCCAAGCTAACTCTCTGGGTGATCTACCTACTCTCACCTGGTTTAAACAGCAAAAGTCACTGGTTCTCAAAGTGTGGAATCAAGAGTACCATCAATATCCCCTGGAAATAAGTCAGATATGAAATACTTGGACATCAACCCAGACCTCCTGAATCGGACCCTCCAGGTGGACCTCGGCAATGTGTGTGTAACAAGCCCACCAAGTGATGATGCGTACTAAAACTTGAGAACCACTGCCATAGACCAGCTAGCTCCAAATTGTCATCTCTGGGCCAGGTCACCTCCCTAAAATCCAGACTTGGTCTATCTAGTAGGATAGTCTAAAAGCATTTTATTGAACTTTGAGAAAGATGAAATCATACAAAGTAGAGAATATATATAGTAAATATATATATTTACAGCTAAGGGGAAAAAATCTGCCCTTTAGAACTTGTATTTCATACTCTTAACCATAACATTTCTAACTAGACAACTTACAAAAGATTTCAAATTCATGACAGTATTTATTATCAGCCTTGAAAGAAAGAATCTCTGATGATATCCATACATATTTGTTGGCAAAAGTAGAGAATATCCCTGGAAGCTACACAAAAAAATAACAGTGGTTGCCTGTACCATCTGAAATTTTACCAGGGGCAGGTAACTCTTAAAAATTAATATATTTAAGTTGATATTTCACTTTTAGTTATATGAAGATATTTTCTTATTTACTTTCTAAAAAAAATGTTTTTATCAGTACCACTTTAACTTAAAGCCCTATAAGAACCAGGAAATTTGTTAACTACGTAGTTTGATGCTGCCTCTACATTATTATGTTACGTTAAACCAAAGCCCCCTCCCCTCACCATGTTCCTCATATCTACACAAAACATTTGTTTCAGGAAGCATCTATGAAAAAGCCCATGTGTTATTCGTAAAAGAGAATATGATCAATTAAGGGCATACCTCAAGCAGAGCTCAGAGTCAATAGGATTCAGGGAATTATAATATAGAAGAGTTACTGCCTGGATAATCCTATTCAGAAAGTAAAATGCAAAAGCAATAAACTTTAATAAATAAAAATATCTCAAACAAAAGCCCAAATGTTGTCACTCGAGAAAATGGTAGAAAAGATTTTCAAACTAAAAAACAGCCTTCTCAAAAAAAGTTGAAATGCTACCTGAATTACAGAAAAATCTCAGTAAGTATAATACAGCTGAAAAGATCCAGACAGCTGAGACGGGAAACAGTGATAAAAAGCATTTGCAGGGATAACACTTTACTTTTAACAAAATAGGTTTTATAGATAACTCTTCATTTGATTCTCACAATAATCCCTTTAATATGCTGTGATATTAGAAATAACTACGTTGAGAAGTATTCTAATTAATAAAGAAATCAAAGGTCCGAGAAGATAGGTAAATACACAGAATCATACAGCTACAGTAAAGTCAAAAATCTTTTAGTCTTTAGCCTGTATATTTCTTCTGTATCTAGTCCTATCTCCATATGGGGAAATCTAGGAAGCCTGGGATCACTAACCTCTTACTTCCATTCACATTCTCATTCTGGCCCATTCACTAGTGGACAAATCACATTATCAAACTGAACTAGAATTCAGATTCAGTCCAACTTTCTTCCCTTTATCCTTTCTGTAAGGCACAAGCATTACTCACACATAAACACGAAAGAAGGAGCCCAGCTCTTGGGGATTTCAGAGTAAGAAATCCATGAAGGCTTAAACTAAATCACATAAAATCCATTTATGCATCTGCAAACTGTAAAGTCATAAGATGGCACCCATTCCCATCAGGTCTATTCCTAGAGGACAGAAGATAAATATAGAAACAGCTTAAAATGCGTGAATCAACATTTAAAACCGTAAGAGAGATAGGAAAAATGGGCAGGGCACCAACAAGAATCTCAGCAGATCTCCATATTATGGTAATACCAAAAATATGGTAGAGAGTAAGCCATTGGGGGGTTCCAATGCAAAACCAAGGGAGCAAGCCCCATATTACCAAACACCTATCCAGTTATTATGGAATATTAATTATTAATGATATTAATTTTTAAAAAGATGGATTCAGAAATTAGTTAAAACTGGATTTTAATCTCAGTATCATCAGTTACTACTTGTGTTAAATGGAGCAGGTACAGATTTCTCATAAGTAAAATGGAGATTCACTTACCTAGCTTTAAATTCAGGACTAAATAGTGTTTACCCAAAAAATTTGTCAACTAAGAATACCCAGATAAGTGGTAGTTATTTTTACTTACAATAACAACATGCTATCATTTTTATCATTTCCTTATGATTAGGGATAACATTTTTTAAGTAGCATTTTCTCAATGCTTCTTCACTATACCTTCACAGGCAAAATACTAAATGTTTAATAACTCTGAGAAATCTTTTCAAAAAGTAGGATTTTAAAAATGAAAGTCAAGAAAAATAAACCAGAGACGAACTGAGTAATCTGTTTTAGTTAACAAGAAGCTATTAATAAATTCTGTAAATCAATGTTTCTCAAAAGTATTGTTGATGGTCCACTTTGATCAAAATTACCTGGTGAAATCTTTAAAATATAGATTCATAGGTCCTATCCTAGACTTAATAAATCTCCCTTAGTGATTCTTTGGCAACTAAAGCTTAATAAATTTGTTTTAAGTAGGCTAGTGTAAACTTTAAACACAGCAATTTATAAGTGAAATAAATTATTTACTAACACCTCAGTTAAGAATGTAAAATTAACTAGGCTATGTGTTTATAAAGCAATAAATTGACAAAGATAGATCCAACTACAAAGCATATGGAAAATATACATTCCAGGAAAAGTTCTAAGTCTTGGCAAATATGAAACTGTTGAAGGGAGTAATAGCTCATGTCTTAGTCCCTTTGGTCTGCTATAACACAACATCATAGACTAGGTGGTTTATAAACAACAGAAATTTACTTCTCACAGTTCTGGAGGCTAGAAAGTCCAAGATCAAGGCCCTGGCAGGTTGTTCACAGATAGAGGTCTCTTTGCTCTCCTCACACAGTGAAAGGGGCAATGTAACTCACCGGAACCTCTTCTGTAGGAGAACTAATCCCATTCATAAGTGCTCCAACTTCATGACTTCATCACCTCCCAAAGACCCCACCTCCAAATACCACCACACTGGGAATTAGGTTTCAACATACTGAATTGGAGGGGAAGAATAGGGGGACATAAACATGTAGTCAACAGCAGTTCATAAGAAAGTAGTTCATTTTACACTCTAAACAAAAAGCTGTATTAAAAATAACTAGACCTAGTGAGAAATTTAGCAGGACAATATTTACCTATTTTTCATAAATGATTATTTTCATAATCAAAAAATAGGTCTTAAAATAGTCACCAGAGGCCACTAGTTCAATGGCTGGGGCCTACAACTAGCCCCTCAATTTTTTTTGAAGTGAGTTTTCATCACTCAAAAAGATTTAGATTCAAAAAAGGAAGGCTAGAATGATCTTTTTTCACCACACCTCTGCAAAAACCTCCCTCAATTAAAGAAGTTATATTATAAATTAAAAATTCAAAGAGAAAGTTTTTTACTACCTTAGAGTCTTCTCTAAATGTTGGCCCTTTAGGGTCATGTCATGCTTTTAGATCATTAATTACCATAAACCACAACTACCAAATTTTTTGACTAACTATATTTACTGGAACATGCCCTGAAAGTATATTTTTGTTTATGTTTTTAAACCCATGGCATTAGCCTATTTTGGGTCATATATTGTTTTCCAGAAAGTCAACACTTCTAATGCAACATTTAAAAGAAAGTACTAAATGACACCAAATTATTTCAAGGTCAAAGTAAGCATTTTTTATGAAGGTCCAAGGTTTATACTTTAAAAAAAGAATGAGAACGAAACACTCACTTATAATTGTGTGAGCACAGTCAATATGCATCTACTATACTACCTTATGTAAACTAAATTTTTTTTTAACTTTGGAGTGAACATTCAGTCACTGCATTCATCACTGACAACTGGAAAGTTCCTCTTTAATTTCTAGGAAGGAGGGGCAGTTCACCAAATATTTTTCCAAAAATCAACAATATTTATACGTTAGGGTTTAACTATTAAAAGGTTTGATATATACCCCCAATAAATATTTTTTAAAAACAGATTAGGACAATGAAAGAAAAGATTTAACTTTTCCAAACTGAGATCTTTTTCCATGGAATGATGGTGGTTACTCATAAGAGTCTCAAAAAAAAAAAAAAAAGTAATTTTCAAAGAAATTTTATAAATGTAAAAATTACTCGAATTAAATTTTTTGTTACAGCATACAAATAAATCTAAAACAGATACCTTCAAACCACAACTATGCTATTAAAGTCTAATCTCTAAAATAATTTTTATCAGTTCCAAAAACAATAAGAGATTAAGTCTAACAGGAAAAGATTTATTTTGCTGACAGATTATTCTGTTTAGTTCAGCTTCTTTCCATCATTCAATTCACATCCTTCTCACTTCTAATTCACATTAAATGGCTATTTAAACTGCCAAATATTTTAAGATCTACAGATGGCTGGCTCAATAAACTCATCTCAACATATTTCTATTGTATCGTAAAAATTCCAGAAGTCAATTAAAATAAAAATTAAGTACAGAAAAACTGATTCTACATTTCATCTCAAGTACACACAAGTAAGAAATTAAGACGACCTCCCTCTTTTACTTGTGTTAAGAACAAGAAATTAAATTTTATTATGCCTAATTAATCTATTGCTTACACTACTCTGACATACATCTCCTCTCTCCAGACTTCATTCCATTCCAAGTTTCAGTCTCTGGATTTTATCATTTATGACAGCTTACAACTCCCAGTCTTGCTTCAAAAGTGCTCAAATTTTGGAAGCAATTCTGGAAGTAGATTAGAAAGTTCAGTTTTCTAAAATCAAACTGCAGCAAAGCTTAACATCCCATAACAGTAATATATCTCACAATATACAAGAACTTTAAACCATTCAGACATTATCCTGTTAATCTTTACAAAATTTCTATAAGGAGACAAATAGGTAAAAGCATCTGATAACTTGGATGCTTCCAATTCTTTTTATACTCTTCAAGCAGTTTCTTTAAGAGATTATAATGTTATATGATATCTACTAAAATAAGCAACCTGTAAGATACAAACTGCACCTCAATAATTTAAGAAGGCAACTCAAATGTATTAGCAGAGGGCTTTCTTTCCCCTGCAGGAGTATCTACCTGGAAGAAATGGTTTAAATTAGTACAAGGGGGCATCACGGTCCTCTCTTTTTCTTACGTGGTAGAACAAATGCAATAAAGCTTCTATCTCTCTAAAGGGAAAGAACCAAGCATGTAGCCTACCTTATTTGTACAAACCATATCTCCAGGTAACTAGGTAAGTGATAAAAATTCTCTATATAAAATACTTCAGTACTCGCTTTGGCAGCACATGTACTAAAACTGGAACAATACAGAGATTTAAAAATATATATATTTCAACTTATAAGTTACAATGGAATGAAAGAATTAGAATATCACCATTTTGCAACCCCTAAAAAAATGGAGCTAGACCAGCAGTCCCCAAAGCACAGTCCAGGCACCCTCTATGGGTCCCCAAGACCCTTTCAGAGAATCGCAAAGTAAAAAATATTTTACATTACAATAATACTAAAGTGTTACTTGCTTTATTTTCCCCTCTTGCTCTCATAAGTGAACATGACGCTTTCAGACGCTACATGATAAATGATACCATGACAAACTAAATGACAAAGCAGCTATGAGAATCCAGCTGTATATTTTTAAGTCAGACAATGAAGAGATTCACAGAATGTAAAAATATGCTACTCTTCTAAGTTTTTGTTTTGGACAATAGTTTTCACAAAAATGTTATTTATTTAAACATGCAATAGGTTTATTATTATTTTTAAATAAATAACATATTTCTAAATTTTCTTAGTTTTAATTTCTAATAAAGTAAACAATAGTAGATGTAATAATATTTACACATAAACAAAAACTCTTTAGGGTCTTCAATTATTTTTAAGATTATAAAGAGGTCCTGGGGGGGGAGGATGTAGCTTAGTGAGGATTAACACCATGGGGAAAGTTATTGTTTTTAATGGATTACTCTTCTAAGAAAAAGCCAATATGTTTAACCTGTGTGCACAAAAAACTAAAGCTAGATGTCTGTTTGAAATAGGAAAGAAACAAAAGTTGTCAATCACAACTTGTAATTGTAAAGCAAACTTTCATTATTTTCCCCCACTATAACAACAGAAATAGTTTTAACAACAACAACAACAATTAAAGAACTCATTGATAGTATGTAAGCAAGGTCTAAAAGAAAAATGCAGGAAAGTTACTAAATTACAAAAGGGTTTTTCCTTTGCTTGTTTTTAAAAGTATCCTCAGAGATTACCATGGAATCAGGTAATTTAAACTTAAAAAACAAAACTATAGTCCCAGTTAATGCAGTAAGAAAAGGAAATAAAATGTTTATAGATTGGAAAGGAAGAAATAAAACTATTCATTGACACAACATTGTAAAATGATTATAAATCAATAAAAAATGTTAAAAAAAAAAAAAAAGAAAGAAAGAAAACTATTCACAGATGACATGGTCACCTATGTGGAAAACCCAAAAGATTCAACAAAGAAACTCCAGAACTAATAAGCAATTATAGCAAGGTTGCAGAATACATGATTATTACTTTAAAAATCAATCATTTTTCTACATATCAGCAAGGAACAAGTGGAATGTGAAATTAAAAACACAGTACTTTTGTATTAGCTCCTCCCAAAAATGAAGTATTAGGTTTAAATCTAACAAAATATGTACAACATCTACATGAGGAAAACTACAAAACTATGATGAAAGACATCAGAAGAACTATATAAATGAGGAGGTATCCCATGTTCATAGTTAGAATGATTCAACATTGTCAACACACCAGTTCTTCCCAACTTGATTGACGGATTCAATGAAAACCCAATCAAAATCCCAGCAAGTTATTTTGTGGATATCAACAAATTGATTCTAAAATGTACATAAAGAGGCAAAAGACCCAGAACAGACAACACAATATTGAAGGAGATCAAAGTTGGAGGACTGACACTACCCAACTTCAAGACTTACAATAACCCTACAGTAATCAAGATAGTGTGGTACTGACAAAAGAACAGACCAGCAGGAGCAATGAAACAGATAGCCCAGAAACACAGTCACGTAAAGACAGTTAACTGAAGCAAAGGTAATACAATGGAGCAAAAATAGTCTTTTCAACAACAGTGCTACAACAACTGGACATCCACATGTTAAAAAAAAGAATCTAGACACAGACCTTACACCTTTCACAAAAAAAATTAACCCAAAATGGGTCACATACCTAAATGTAAAACCTAAAGCTATAAAACTCCTAAAAGATAACTAACACAGGAGAGAACCAAGATAACTCTGGGTTTGGCAATGACTTTTTAGATACAACACCAAAGGCACAATCCATGAAAAGAAATAATTGATGAACTAGACTAGACTTCATTAAAATTAAAATTTTCTGCTCTGCAAGACACTGTCAAGAGAATAAGAAGATAAACCACAGTTAGGGAGAAAACATTTACAAGCCACAGTCAGAGAGAAAATATTTACAAAAGATCCATCTGAAAAAGGTCTGTTATCCAAAATATACAAAGAACTCTTAAAACTCAACAAAAAGAAAACAAACAACCCAATTTAAAAATGGGCCAGAGACCTGTTAACTGACATTTCACCAAATAAGATATACAGATGGGAACACATGTCATCAAAGAAAAGCAAATTAAAACAAGGTACTACCACATACCTATTAGAATGGCCAAAATCCGGAACAATGGCAACTCCACATGCTGTCAAAGCTGTGGAGCAACAGAAACTCTCACTCATTATTGATGGGAATATAAAATAGTACAGACACTTTGGAAGACAGTTTGACAGTTTCTTACAAAACTAAACATATTCTTAAAAATACAATCCATCAATCATGCTCTTTGGTATTTACCCAAAGAAGTTGAAAATTATTTCCACACAAAAACCTGCACATGGATATTTACAGCAGCTTGATTCATAGCTGACAAAACACAGAAGCAACCAAGATGTCCTTTAGTAGGTGAATGGATAAATGGTACATCCAAACAATGAAATATTCAGCACTAAAAACGTATGTGTGATCAAGCCATGAAAAGATATGGAAGAAACTTAAATGCATATTACTTAAGTGAAAGAAACCAATATGAAATGACTACAAACTGTATGATTGGTACTATATGATGTTCTGGAAAAGGTAAAAATACAGACACAGTAAACAGATCAGTGGTTGCCAGGGGTCAGGAGAACAACTGCATAGACACAGCACAGAGGATTTTTAGGGTAGTGGAACTACTCCGTATGGTGCTATAATGGTGGATACATGTCACTGCATTTGTCCAAACCCACAGAATATACAACACCAAAAGTGAACCATAATGTAAACCATGGACTTTGGGTGTCTGTATAGGTTCATCAATTCTAACAAAAATACCACTCTGGTAGGGGATGTTGACAATGGGAGAGGCTGTGCAAGTATAGAGACAGGAGATATATAGGAAATCTCTACATCTTACACTCAATTTTGTTGTGATCCTAAAACTGCTCTTAAAAATAAAGTCTATTATTTGACACAACATTGTAAAATGATTATAAATCAATAAAAAATGTTAAAAAAGTCTATTAAAAAACAAACCAAAAAATTGAAACTATCAAATCTGTTCCTGGAACCAAAATAAAATTAAATGGGTAAAACATTTTACCATTATAATGCCCATCTTACATGTTACACAAAGTAATAGTAATTTTTCCTGAAAAAAAAAATTCAAATCAATAACAGTGAAAATTCTTCATAGAAAAATCAGTAGGTTTCAAAATGCTAAAAATATCTCTTACTGAGTTTCATTCTGAAAATTTCCACTTGACATAAAAAAAGAGGCTTCCTGAGACTCAAATGTTGCAAAGGGAGTAATTTACAAAATATAACAGCAATTACTGCAACTGACTTTCTTATGCCCACACAAAATTTTCAGCAGGTATTTTCTAGCATGTTATGTTCAACTATTCATTGGAAGAGATAACAACATTAAAAGCTGCAGTTCACAATAAAAAGGGACTATCGTAAGTTGAATTCCAAATTTTAAGTCAACTTCAAATTTTGTAATTTTAGAGTACAAATCTAGGAGAAAATATAATTTATAAATGAAATTATTTATTGAAGACACACCACATTCTTAATAAGTCAGTCTTGATTCTGCATAGCAAACAATGAGCTAAATATTGAGGATACTAAGTAGCCTCTCATGGAAAACTGAGGGTAAAAAAAGGAAAACATTACATTCAAATCATTATTTCAGAACCAGTGATAGCCTAAAGTTCTTCTGTGTTCACTCTTTTAAATTTGAATTCAATGAAATGAAAAGTGTTGAAGAAGATAATTGAAGTCCTTTTTCTCTAACAATTTACCATGGAAAAAATTCCACCAATCTCAAGACTGAATCCCTCCCCTGGGAGAAGAAGGGATAGATTTCATTGACACAGGAAAAGTTTTAATCAATAGACTAGAAACACAGGCATTATGTTCTATGTGCTGAAGGTGGAAGTAACTTCTCTGAATTCAAATATAGTGCCATCTAGAAAGGAAACCAGGCAGAAAGAGAGCACTTAAGCTCTAGATGTTTACTTTCTGATGTACCAATTTGCCAATCCATCAGTGAACATCCCTTTCTAAGGATCCCTGGAGAGTCAAAGAAACATTAGATTTGTTTCTTTGTGAAAACACCTGATCAGATATTTAGTGGAAAAAACCACATAAAAAGCTACAAATGTGGACTAGAAAGTAATGATTAATTTTCTAACACAAACATACTCTAATTGACATGATCAAATAAGCAACAGGATCTTCTCAAAGCATTACATACACCTTATGAAGATGCACATATTTTATGAAAATATCATCAACCAAAATATTTTAGGGGCTCCTCTTTTGGAACTTCCATTAGAGCCTTGGCATATTCTTCTAAACAACTGTTCACTTTATAATCATTGATTCGTCACTTCATTTGTGCTGTAACTCCTCAATGGTAACAAATGTTTGTCATCTGGCATAACTTAGGTAATTAGGTTAATACAATTATTATGTGATTTTTAAAAATGAAATGCTGGGATCATAAATTCATGTTTCTAAAATCAAAAAGCCAGTCTGAAAAGGCTGTATTTAGGATTCCAACTATAAGACATTTAGGAAAGGCAAAAGTATGGAGACAGTGGAAACATCAGTGGTTGCCAGGGGAAGGGGAAGAGGTGCAAACAGGTGAAGCACAGATTCTCTAGGCAGTGAAACTATTCCCTATGGTACTGTGATCACACAGATACATGACATTATGCATTTGACAAAACCCAAAAAAAGTACAGAGTGGACCTTAATGTAAACTATGGAGTTTATTTAATATTGGTTCATCAATACTGATTCATCAACTGTAACAAATGTACCACACAATGCAAGATGTTAATAATGGGGGAAACTACAGGGAGTAGGGGAGTACATGGGAATTCTCTATTTTCTACTCAGTTTCTCCATAAACTAAAACTGCTTTAACAAAGTCTATCACAGGCATACCTTGTTTTACTGCACTGCACTTTATTGCACTTTTCAGATGCTGTGTTTTTTTTACAACCCTGCCATCAAGCAAGTCTATCAGCACCATTTTTTTCCAACAGCATTTGTTCACTTCCTGTCTGAGTCATGCTGTCGTAATTCCTGCAATATTTTCATTATTTTATTTGTTATGGGAACCTGTGATCAATGATCCTGGATGTCACTATCATAATTGCTTTGGGGCGCCACAAACTGCACCCACAGAAAACAGCAAACTTAACAGATAAATGTTGTGTGTGTTCTGACTGCTTCACCAACCGGCTGTTCCCCATCTCTCCCCTTCTCAGGCCTCCCTATTCTCTAGGACACAACAATATGGACATTAGGCCAATTACTAACCCTACAATGGCTTCTAAGTGTTCAGGGAAAAGAAAGAGTTGCAAGTCTCTCACTTTAAATCAAAAGCTAGAAAGGATTCAGCTTAGTGAGGAAGGCACATCGAAAGCCAAACAGACCAAAGCAAGGCCTCTTGCACCAGTTAGCCAAGCTGTGAATGTGAAGGGAAAGTTCTTGAAGGAAATGAAGTGTTGCTCCAGTGAACTGAATGGTAAGAACGCAAAACAGCCTTTTGCTAATATGGAGAAAGCTTTAGTGGTCCAGAAAGAAGATAAAACCTAATTAATTAAACCTAATTAATCCAAAACCTAATCCAGAGCAGGGCCCTAACTCTCTTCAATTCTATGAAAGCTAAGAGGTGAGGAAGCTTCAGGAGAAAAGTCTGAAGCTAGCAGAGGTTGGCTCCTGAGGTTTAAGGAAAGAAGCCGTCTCTACAACACAGAAGTGCAAGGTGAACCAGCCAGTGCTGATGTAGAAGCTGCAGCAAGTTCTCCAGGAGATCGAGCTAAGATCATGATTGAAGGTGTTCCACTAAACAACAGATTTTCAGTGTAGGAAAAAACAGCTTTATACTGGAAGATGTCACCAAGGACTTTCACAACCAGAGAGGAAAGGTCGATGCCTGGATTCAAAGCTTCAAAGGACAGGCTGACTCTCTTGTCAGTTAGGAGCTAATGTAGCTGGTGACCTGAAGTTGAAGCCAATGCTCACTTACCATCTGAAAATCCTAGGGCCCTTAAGAACTATGCTAAATCTCCTCTACCTCTGCTCTATAAATGGAGCAACAAAACCTAGATGACAGCACCTATGTTTACAACATGGTTTCCTAAATATTTTTAAAGTCCACTGTCAAGACTTACTGCTCAGAAGACTCCTTTCAAAATATTACTGCTCATTGACAATGCACCTGGTCACCCAAGAGCTCAGATGGAGATATACCAACAAGATTCATGCTATTTCCATGCCTGCCCATAACATCCATTATGCAATCCATGGATCAAGGAATAATATCAATTTTGAAGTCTTATTATTTAAGAAATACACTGTGTAAGGCTATAGCTGCCATAGACAGTGATTGCTCTGATGAATTTGGGCAAAGTAATCTGAAAACCTTCTGGAAAGGATTCACCACTCTAGATGCCATTAAGAACATTTGTGATTCATGGGAAGAGGTCAAAATATCAACATTAATAGGAGTTTAGAAGAAGCTGATCTCAACCCTCATGGAAGACTTCAAGGGGCTCAACACTTCAGTGGAGGAAGTACCTGCAGATGTCATGGAAACAGCAAGAGAACTAGAAGTGGAACCTGAAGATGTGACTGAATTGCTGCAATCTCATGATAAAAACTGAATGGATGAGGAGCTGCTTCTCATGGATGAGCAAAACAAGTGGTTTCTTGAGAGAGAACCTACTGGTGAAGATGCTGTGAAGACTGTTGAAATAACAACAAAGGATTTAGAATGTTACCTAAACTTAGTTGACAAAGCAGTGGAAGGGTTTGAAAGGACCAATTCCAATTTTCCTTTCCTCTCCTCTCCTCTCCTTTCCTTCCTTCCTTCCTTTCTTTTTTAATTGAAGTACAATCAGTTACAGTGTGTCAATTTCTGGTATACAGTGCAATGTCCCAGTCATGCATATACATACCTTTATTCCTTTTCATATTCTTTTTCATTAAAGGTTTGTTTTTTTTTTTTTGACCTATTCCAGTTTTGAAAGAGGTTCTACTGTGCGTAAAAACAATATCAAACAGCATTGAATGCTACAGAGAAATCATTGGTCAGAGAGTCAACTGATGAGGCAAACTTCATTGTCTTAGCGTAAGAAATTGCCACAGCCACCCTCAAACTTCAGCAACCACCACCCTGATTATTCAGCAGGCATCAACATCGAGGCAAGACCCTACAGTAGCCGGAAAAAAAAAAAAAAAAAAAAAAAAGACTTGCTGGAGGTTCAAATGTTGGTTAACATATTTTAGCAATTAAGTATTTTTTAATTAAGGTACGTACTTTTTTTTTTTTTTAGGGATAAGCTACTGCACATTTACCAGACTACAGTATAGTGTATACATAACTTTTATAGGCACTAGGAAACCAAAAACTTCATGTGACTCGCTTCATTGCAATGTTCACTTTATTATGGTGGTCTGGAACAATCAACAATATCTCTGAGGTATGCCTGTCATTTAAAAAGAAATGTTACTATAAACAACTGTAAGTGGTTCAAATGATCCACAGAGTAGAGCTTTGAAGGTAACATCAAACCAAACTATCAACTATAATATCTGCATCCCACCACTATGTGTTTGAAAGTTGAAATATTATGTATCTCCTAATATAAACCCTCTACCCCAATCAGGCTGCCACTCTCACCTTTGTACCACTGCCCACTCTGCTCTCTCAGTCTGAAGTATGACTCTCTTCATCAGCCCATTTCTTATCAGTCCTTCAAGATCAGCTCAAACCTTATACTCTCTTCCCAGACTATTCAGTCCTCTAGGAACTCTCACCTCTCTGTACTAACAGTAGGACATAATATCTAACACTTTATTATACATTTTTTAATGTTTCAAAATTATCTTATATAACCTTATTTCTCCAAATTAGATTTTAAATTGCCCAAGGACAAAATCAGGAATTAGTTTGTCCAAATCACGGCAATGCTGATAACAGAGCAAATACAACAAATCAAATGACTGAGAGGCCTAGTTCAGTGTCTAATATGCAGTAAGTACCAAGAAGGTAGTAAATTTATTGTAGCTTTATTGGAACATCCAAATTATGGAATATTCTGTAGCCAACAAAAGAATAACAACACATTATTATTGCTATGAAATGATGGTATTTTTTTGTGTGTGTGTGCTATTAGATTGTAAGCTCAGTGAAGGCAGAAGCTTTGTATTGTTTACTGCTGTGTCCCCACTGGGGCACAGTAGGCTCTCAGGAAATATCTGTTGAATAAATACATTGGGAGAGTTAATAGAAAAAAAAAAAGAATAACACAGCCACATATTCACTGGCATAGAAAGATGTTCATAAGATATGAAAAACAAAAAAGTTTTATTGTAAAGTTATTAAGTTTCTGGATATGTATTATTTTATGTGTGTGTTCTCAAGAATTGTATACCAAAATATGAAGTAATAGTTATCAATCATTGCATAGTGGGAATTACATTTATGAAACAAAAATATGTAGCAATTAATATCTCTGCTTTCAAAACATTTTTAATAGGAAATAATATTCATGATATGATGTCAAGTTTAAAGGTAGGTTATAAAAATGTACGTACAATATAATCCCAATGCATAAAAATAATAATGAAGGAATATAAGTCAAATTGAAAGCAGTAATCTATAGCTGATGTTTGCACAATCCTGCTTTTTGCTGTTTAATTTCAGATTTTCTACAATAAGGAGGCATTACCTTTATACCATCAAAAATAAACACTATTTCTAAAACGTGATTTGGGGAAGCACTTAATTTTCTCTCAGAGAGGGTAAAAGAAAGGGAGCGAGGAAGGGCACATTTGTAGAAGCTGAACAAATAATATGCAGAAAAGACTCAAAGGCAATGCCATCCTTTAGTACTTGTATTCCAAGCATCTGCACTGTAAGATGAACCAGAAGAATCTGGCAATGGAATTAACACCTACTTTGATATCAAGTACAGGGCAAAGTCTAAACCCAGGGACAATATTAAGCTAAAACCTCTCCATGACTACACTCAGAACAGAATCTTGCAATTCAGTATCACCAGAGGCCCCTATTTCCATTCCATCCTGTCCCCCACAAAAAGTCATTCCCAAATCTATCTGTAGTACAGAATTATTTTTGTAATAAAAAGAATCACCTGGTAAAATTTTGCTTAGAGCCTATAGTCTCATTTCTTTTTAACCTATGTGGAAATTTGGATTTATTCTATTATATGCATATTATTTTTACAGGATTTTGTATTGTTTTCTATTCTTAAACAG
The DNA here is from genome assembly GCF_048773025.1 of Camelus bactrianus. Lineage (NCBI taxonomy): Eukaryota > Metazoa > Chordata > Mammalia > Artiodactyla > Camelidae > Camelus > Camelus bactrianus. Next base: position 50,424,214 of record NC_133550.1, on the reverse strand, counting down.
ATACTTGTCTCTGAACAAGAAAATTCCTTTAATGACTTTAAATTAGGCAGCCAAAACTTCTTCCACTCTAGAAACTGTGAGTTATTATATAACTAGGTATGAACAGGGGAAGGAAATGCCCAGCCAACAATACTGAAAAAAAAAAAAAAAAAAAAAAAAAAAAACCCCACAACTGAATAAGTTTGATTTCCCTGGAACGACATTCAGCTCTATCACAACTGATCAGTATCATTCCTCTTTAGCTGTTCTCCATTCACTCCCAACCATGAATTTCTCTGCACATCAAAGTTTCCTCTGTTAGAACATAGCTCTCCCTCTTTCAAACAATGATAACCAATGTGTGCATATAGGCACCTAAACAAATGTGGAGTCAAATCTAAATTTGCCAGTATGGCCTCTGGGCAAGTCACATCTTCTCTGAGGCTCAACTTTCTCATCTTGTAAAATGAAAAAAAAATAATAATAATCTACCTTGTGAGTTAATGTGAAGATTAGAAATGATGCATAGCAAGCCCCCAGTGCAGTGCTGGACACACAGTAGACATGTAATACAATGCTACTATCTCCTGCCTGTGTATCTTCGACCATGCTATTTGCTCTAGCTAGAATGTTACCGAGTCCCCTCTATGCACTTGGGGAATCCTCCCTCATCAGTCAAGACCCAGGGCTTAACACCACTTCATCTTAATAAAGCCCTCCTTGACTCCCTTACGTAACTGGTGGCTCAGCTAGTTCAGTACTTTGTTCTTTTCTCCATCATAGTTTTTATTACAACAAATTCTAGTTACTTGTTATCTGTTATGGACTAAATATTTGTGTCTCCCCAAAGTTCCTATGTTGAGATTGTAAACCCCGATGCGACAGTATTAGAAGATGGGGCCTCTGGGAGGAGATTAGGGCACAAGGGTGGAGTCCTCATGATAATCCCATGGATTAGTGCTCTGATAAGAAACCCGAGATCTCTCTCACCTTCTTCCATCATGTGAGGACAGAGAGAACAGGAAGCAGGCTCTCACCAGATTCTGCTGCCACCTTGATCTTGGACTTACCAGCCTCCAAAACTGTAAGAAACAAATCTGTTGCTCATAAACCACCCAGTCTATGGTGCTCTGTTATAGCTGCCTAAAGGAAAACATCTTTTTCCCAGAAAGAAGACTGGAAGTTCCTTGAAAACTAGTGATATGTAACTCACTGTATCACCTAGCACTGGGCCCTGGGGCACACAGATGTCACTTAAATGTTTCTGAGTAAATCAACTAAAAAACATTCAAGGGAAAGTGACAAGGGCAAATGCTACAGAGAGGTCAGATAGGACAAAAATAGAAAAGAAGTTGCCACATTTGGCAATTATGAGGTCATAAGCAACCTTGGAAAGATCAATTTTAATAAAGTAGTGGAAACTAAGCAGTGAAATGGGAGTTAGCATATGAAAACAGTGCCTTTAAACTGAGTCATTAAGGAAAGAAAACTAAACTGAAGGTGAAGCAGTTAAGGGACCATTCCTTCATGGCAGGATGAACCAAGAAAGAAAGGCCAAGTATTTACAAAAGAAGGAATAAAATACGCAAGCAAGATTCTAGATAGGAAGGAATCAGGGTAGAGTTAGCCCTGGGGCAGGGCTGGGGTGCAGGGTGGGGCTGGGGGGGAGAACTGTTACACTCAGCTAGAGGTAAGAAGGTTGAGGCTGAAATACAACATAAGTTTTGAGATAAAAGTACTCTGGGAAAAATTAATACTTTTTTATAGCAGACTAGATGATCTCTTAAGACTTTTACAGCCCAAAACATCCAGTTATGTAATTTTCTAATACCAATGAAATTCCTCTCAAATCCATCCACTCCTTTTCTCCCACCATTGCCCTAGCAATCAGTATTAGTATACTCTTAAATGAGTGTTCTCAGCTCTAGGCACTGTCTGCTCCCTAGACCTTTCTCCACCTCACTACTTGGAAAATCTTCTCATGGCATTGTTTGACCCGTTTTGGATATATGGATGTGGACATGCATATAGATGTGGATATATAGGCAGATGTGTATGTATGGGTGTGTACATACACACTATAACATTTATTGAGAAAACTGGATTTGTTCCGAAGCAACTAATATGTTAGGAAGCAAGCTGAGCCTAACACAAATTTCGCATTTGCTTCTGCGCAACTGCATGAAACACTAGATGAGCACAGAAAATGCAACCCAGACATACAGAAACACACAAAATGCACATGCCACAAACATCTGCATGTGCTATGAGCCACGCCCATTCATATCTAGTGCTACATTTCCAGTCCAATTTCAGATAACCCTTCTTACACCACCTCACAAGTTGCAACCCTCTTGATGCCCAATTCTATGAGCAAACTTCAGGTCTTTTTCAAAGTAATGTGTCATATTTACTGCCATACTTACATACCGCTTAACCATTTAACATGGATAAAACTGTGCTAGTCTTTATTAGATTTCTTTTTACATGTCACTGACAAAAGTTTTCGAGTGCTATGCCCCTTAAACTCCATTTTTCCATATGCCCCGTGGTTTTTATCATGTGATTTTGTGTATCATGTTGAGTTTTATGAACTTGTAGGCTGAGTTATAGCTTACACACCCTTATAATTACTGCCACTATAATCACCAATTTCCCATCAAAATCTACCTTTAATAGATAAGGTAAAAGAAAAAAATCTCTGGGCCTTTTCACAATTATCTGAAGGTCCTACTATCTATGAGACAGTTTGATCCACTTTCCTTGAAGAATGTTTCAGGAAACATAATATATGAAAAGAAATGAACAGCTGTTTAGAAGTAGGGTCCTTTCCCAATGAAATAATGTTTAAATATTGTAGTATCAAATAATACAATAAATCTACCCTTGAAGACAGAAAGTACAATGGTGCCTGTTAGGAGCTGGAAGGAGGGTAGAATGGGACTTACTGTTTAATAGGTACAGAGTTTCAGTTTTACAAGATGAAAGAAGTTACAGGGATGGACAGTGGTGGTGATGGCTGCACGACAGTGGGAATGTATTTAACACCACTGAATGTACACTTAAACATGGTTAAGATTTTATGTATGGGTATTTTACCACAATAAAAAAAAAATCCATCCCTGTTTTTGAAGAATAACACTATAAAAATGCTCATAATAAACTACCAAATACACATAAATCTGTATAGTGTGGTTCCCTTTTTATGCCAATACACAGAAAAAGGATTAGAAACAAATGCTAGTATGTGTAAGATAACAGGTGATACGTTTCTCTATCTTTTCTTGAATTTCCACAAGGGAAATACAATGAACATGTAGCTTTTTTTTTTAAACACATTACTTTCACCAGTAGAAAAAAATTAAGATTACATGAATGTGGTCTGGATCAACTTTTGCTTGCATTATAGAATATCAAGAAGCCTTGTCAAGAATTTGAAACCTAAATTAACTTCTTTAACTATTTCAGCTAAAACAGTTTTTATTCATATTCCTCAAGTACCATCTTTGGAATGTTAATTTTGTTCTTCATAACTTAGATTTCCATTCTTCTTAAAATACTACTAAAAATAGTCTGCAAGGAATTCCAAAAGTAATAGAAAATCATTTCATATTTTATATAACTTGAAAATTTCTCAAAGAAGTAAGATTAAGTAGTTCACTTGTATGGTCCATAGATAAGCTGAGTATTAGTATCTTTTAAAGTTAATTTTATTACATGCTTTCATCTGTACCACAAACTATATTTTACTATTTTTACAATTTATAAAAAGAACCTGTAAACAAATTTTTAACTGTCATAGAATCGTAATCTACAACATAAACTCTCCTGTCTGTTCATTTCCCAAAACCCCTAAAACATGCTCACTTTCAGAATATAATGGCCCTTTTTCTTTAAATTCAACTTATACAACAAATGAAACTATTACTGAAAACCACACTGTAACAGGTAAAAATTTGGTGAAGAAAATTTCTAAAGACTATCATAGAATAAATGCTAATATACATGCTAAGTTTTGAACTCACTGAAGCTGATTCTACCTTTGAAGTATATAATTCTGCTGCTTTTAGAACTTAAATATTCTTACAATTTCAGTCAGACATAGCGTTTTTTAAGTAACCTGAGGAGAATGTAATAAATGGCTGAGACTCAATCCTAACACCACTATGTATACAGCTGTAAACAAAAATGTCTAAGACTTAAAGCTGCTTCAGCAATAACCAAATACATTAAGAATCAATTGGCTGGCCAAGGATATCTGCAGGTCTAATGAGAGAGCAGTGAACAAAAGGGAGTTTTGCACTTGAGAACATTTGGATAAGAAGAAAAAAACCTATCTTAAGATTAAATTTAATAATTTGAACTAATCATTAAGTACATTTATACACATAATTATACACTTCTCCTTAAAGAATATAACAAAGAAAAATGAGTTGAAGTTCAAATTGCCCATTAAGTGTTAGAAGTTTTTTCTGTAGTCTACGCTTCTAATAAATTCTGGACAAGAAGCAAGGCAGACACAACATTTTGCACTAAATATATCACATTACATAAATGTTTAAGGTGATTTGAATTTCCAAGTAGCTCCATCTGACTCTTAAAATATCTATAAAGCTCTTAATTAAAAGGGAAAAATGAGAATGATTAACATCCCAGTAAGAAATTTCCATTAGACATCAACCAGCTATCAATGTAACCTATACAATAGCTATAATTTGTCATTTGGTCATTCTTAGAACATTTTCACAAACGTTCTCTAATAAGATTGTTATATGAATTAAATAATCAGTATCAATTTCATTTCATAGATCAATAACCAGTACAAGGCATTTAAGTCAGTTCTTCTCAAACTTCAGCGTACACAAGAATCACTTAGGAACATGTTAGAATGCAGTTCCACGTAACCCCTCCCCACTCCTAGACTGAGGTGGGTCCCAGAAATCCACAATAAGCAACCACAGGTGATACTGGTACAGGTGGTCCTTCCCTCCCACACACACATAGCCGGATGTTTTAAGACCCTAATTTAAGTAACATGAGTTAAGCCATTAATGGTCCATTTTTACTCTGAATCAAAGTTTCCAAATGTTTAGATTATAGAGCTTTGCAGATCTCCATGAAAGATTTGTCAAATTTTAAATAAGTTGAAAATCCTATATTCAGTTAAATTAAATACCTCTTATACTAAACTCCAGTAAAAATAAATGGTAGTAGATGTCTAAATTTTAAGAAACTTAAAACTGGGGCAATTCTGCCATTTTTCTCTGTGAAATGCAGGAAAAGCGGATATTAAATTATATTAATTTAATAACTACTCATGGTTTGAATACTGCTGCAATTTACTGAGTAGGGGAAAAATTTAGGTACCACAGGTTTTAGGAACATGATAAAAAATTAAGATGAAAATATAAAAGCACTTAGGGCACAACTTTGTGAATATATTAAAAACCAGTGAACTGTACACTTTAAAAGGGTGAATTTTATGGTAAAGAAATTATATCTCATTCTTTAAAAAGAAAAAAAACACTTAGAAAATTTCAAACTCTAATATTTTCCAGTAATTTTAAACTTCTAACATACTATAACAGCATTACTATTAAACAACGTAATTGTGTTCTGGCCTATGTCACAGGTGCTAAAAACCAGTGTAGAAATAATAAAGAGCATAAATGGGGTCACTAGCTTCATAAAGATTTTAAGAATTTTAATGCCACTGTTTATATATTTATTTGCTCTCAAAATTTTCCAACAAAGTCCCACTTCATCTGCCTTTTATAATAGGGCTATTTTCAAATTCTAGAGTAATGAAATTCTTAGAAAATAATCTTGGCATTTCTTAACCTAGGTGTATAGTATGTGATACACTGAAATATAAGAAGATGGTTATTAAGCACAAGGCTTTGAAGACAGACTTATCTCAACTCTGTTTCTTACCACACATATGACCTCAGGCAAGTAAGTAACTTACCTTCTCTGCTCCATTTTCCCATAAGGTTGTAGTGAGAGTTAAATGCACCAATACAGGTAACGCGCTTAGATCAGTGGCTGGCACTTAATAAACAAACCATAAATATCACCTACCTTAATTACATAATTATTATTTTTATGGAAAAAGGCATCTCACATTAGAAAATTCATTACAAATCCTGATAATATTAAAATGTTCATTTACTTTATCAAGCAGTGCAAACATTTAGGAAAGTAGGGCTTGATACCTTAGGAAGGAGCCTCAGTGTTTATGCTGTATCTACCCTATACACACGTCCAATTTTCTCCAACTCTGAATCACTATTAGTTCTTCTCCTGACTCATCACATAGAAAGGTAGACAGTCTGGAATATAATGGGCATACCAAAAGGCATTTCTTAATCTACCTGGATTTATAAGATTTACTAAGTGGAACTTGTCCTGTATAATGGTAAATAAATATACTGAATAATTATGACTTGAATTGTGTTCACTTAAAAGTGTTTCTATATATCAAGTGCTCCTTCAAACTATGGAGTAGGTGTTAATAACCCGATCTTGACAGAAAAATAACATATCACTTAAGCAAAATCAAAGATTCACATTTTCTGACTGCTAGCCAAAAGTAGATTTATTTTTGCTATGACCTGGTGTTCAAAACTTTGCCAAGCAAACTACAGATCAGACGGTCAGAAGCAATCTCTCAGCTTACAAATTTGACCTTAATTTCTATTCAATTCCATACTTTGACTATTTTCCCCATTCAGATGTTTAAATTATTTAAGATAACCTCTAATAAAAAGTTATTGAAAAAACTCTAGAGAAATAAGCCAAATAAAGTAAGATAAACTAATTCTTAAAAATTCTCCTTTCCCTAGACACACAAATACAAAAAAAAAAACCACAAAAACCTTTAAATTACTGCTGTGACACTTATTCACTTTCCATGTGATCTTGAGCCTTTTAAACGTAAGCCTCCATTTTCTCCTCTGGAAATGGAGATAAAAAGAGTAACTACAACTACCATATGGGATTGCTGTGAACATTAAGATAATACATACAGCACTTTAGCCAACCACTATGAAAACAGTAAGTTTAAATATGTTAACTTTTATATTTGAATCAATACTTTAGTGTCATTTGACCTCTATCTATTGAAAGATTATATTTTCTACGAAAAACATCTCTGTTAACCCATTCATGCAAATCTACTCAATGGCAGTAACTTCACAAGCACTTGGAAAATGGGGGTGTAACTATCTAGGAAGCCTTCCTCAACTATTCCCCTCCTCTTGAGTTAGGGACCCTGCTCAGGAAAGAGCCTGTACTTAACACTGTACTACTTAACACAGTTTCCTAATATTACGTGAGAGCCCCTTGTGTGCAAGGCCTGTGTTCTATCTATTTCTGTGTCCCCAGACTGCAACCCATTAGTTCTTAAACCTGACTCACAAATGAATCACATGGGAAGCTTAACAAAATATTAATGCCTGGGATCCATCCCAGACCCACTAAATCTAAGGGCATCAGGGAGGGAGAAGACAAGTCATCAGTATGAGGGACCATTTTTTTTTAATATCCTCACATGATGTTAATGTGCTGCCACAGTTAAGAACCCACTACACTCTGACATTTAAAATACGTAAATTTATGTGTTAATATATGCATAAATACATAAAGAAATTTAAGTCTTAGCTCAAGACCCTCAACTTCAATAGCTTCTCTCAGCCCCATCATCTCTTCCCTTTAAACACATATTTTTAATAAACAATTAGTTACATACCGCATTAAGATGGCTTTTAAACTGTTAACTCAGTACTTAAGTCCCTCATGTAATTATGCCTTAGTCTTCTTCCCAGATTACAGTCTTGCGCCTTGAAAATACACTATTCCTGTTTTCTCCACAGTGCTTAAGATAGTGCCCTTGAACAGACATGTAATAAACATTTGGCTGATCTAATGAATGTATACAAAAATTACTGGCATGATGTATGTCACATTCAAATTATCCAATTTGGGCTTCTACCCCCAAAAATAGAAAAAGTAAAAACTTAGGGCAAAAAAAAAAAATCTCTTAGTAAATGAGAATAACTGAAGTTTTCATTAATGAGCAACTGTATATTCACTCTTATTACAGCCATCACACGCCCTACCATCATCAACCATTTTCAGCTTTTGGACTGCATCCTTACTAAAACCATCTCCTAGTTGCTTGTGGTGGCTTTAGCTGCTGTCAGATTCCTTTATAACAACTTTATAACACTCAGTAATTAGTAAAATAAGTTAATGAAAGTCACAATGCATCAAATAGATGCTTAATAAACACTTCCCGAAGGAACTTTTTATCAACCAATAAAACTGGCCCTTTGCATGCAAGTTAATTTACTAATGGTTGGGAATACTGTCTGAAAACAAGAAAGTCTTACCCAATACTGTATATAATACAATACAATATTGACAGATGGGTGATTTTTTGCTTTTATAATATTTTTACACCTGATAATTTTGTAAAATATTATATGACTTTTCAAAATCGGCGTGGTAGGCTGTACACACAAGAGCTCCACAGCAACTGGCTTTCTCAATGTTGAAACTACTAAGAGAAATGAATAGAACACAATTCTAAAAAAGCCGACAACCTAAAGATATGAAAATGATTCACTTTTAAAGTTTTGTGTCACATGTTTTACCACTATCAACATAATATGAAGGACTTAACTTTTTTTTAAAAAGTGAAAATATGGGGAGGAGGCACTGAAGAAGTATGTCAGCTAATCAGACACTGTGGTAAAACATTACCATGTTTTGCTGGGTCCTACAGCATGAAACAGATAGAGCCACAGTTAGCACAAAAAGTACTCAATTCCCAACTCAATAAAAAAGGTTAGGTTCCACAGGCAAGAAATGGTACCCTGGGTTGTTTGTTTTTCAGGAAGATTAAATTTAGGAGTTGCCAACACCCAAACGAAAAACATTCCAGAGTATTAGACTCAATTGTAGTGGGGAGTCATCTACATTCTCAGCACTATGTTCCCTTACCCAAAGCAGAAAATATTAACAAAGGATGTTTCTTAGGCTCTCAAAAGATTTACCATGCTTATTCCTCCCAGTAAACACTACCCTTGTTAAAAAAAAAAAAAAAAAAAAAAAAAGATATTTGAGAATAACTATTTTAGCACAAGTAGCCAGACAAAAAAATGAAGTTTAACATCTGCCAAGATATTTCCTAAAATAAGACCCCTGTCATATGAACAATGAGGAAAAGATTGGAAATGACAAATTCTTTTATTTGGACCATCAGCTACTTTTAAAAATAAAGTTGAGGAATGTAGCTTTTCCAAAGCCTTGTCTCCAGTTTCCCCTTAATCTTCATATTTTTAACTTAAAAAAAAACCCTAGAAATTTGATTACCACTCTTATGAATTCCTTTTAAAGCAATTTAATGAATAACAGATCTTTTGTGCAAGTAGCAAACCACAGAGGACAGTTTTGCTGGCTGATAAAAATCTCTCTGAAACACTCATAAAAATACACCCTTCAAGGCAAACTCTGATTTTTTTAGGTATGGAAACAGTATTAAACCTTAAAAATATGGGTATGTTTGATATACACCCTAACTTACTGCAAATGCTTTTATTTGAACCACGATTAAAGTTTGTAAATTCTACCTATTTATCTACTATGTCAAAGTTGAATAAACTAGAAGGCCAGGAGGCCAAAAAAAAAAAAAAAAAAAAGAAAAGATAAAACCTAGAGCCAATGAGAAAAAGACGCAACCTACTTTGAGTGAAACAAGGTTGTTGAATTACTTCCCCACCGGTCAGTTACTATTAAAGTAACCAAAACTTGTTAAGGATTGTTTCGTTTTGTTGAGGGTAGAAAGAGGTACCCCAAGTAAAAAATGTTTCACCAGTCACTCTATTGGGAAGATGCTGCTGCTGCTGTCTGCAGGAATGTTTTTGAGACTGCTCAAAAATACCAGAAACAAACAACAAGCAAACAAAACAAAAAACCAACCGTACCACAAATGTTTCCCAGGACACACAAGAGTCAAATACTTAAATACAAAGAGAGATCGTCTTAGCAAAAATTATTGTGAGTTGATACAGTGTTCCTACTGTGCTGAATATCACTCAGAAAAAACGGGTGGGGGGGCACTATTTCCAAAAGCAGGTTTATATGTGAAATATATATGCTATATGCTCATTTGGATATACTTATCTTGGGTTCATCGAACTTATCTTGGGTTCATTCTCGGACTGTGCTAAGGCCACGTTTTCTTTACAGGTGCTATTAAACACTGTTCAGAGAGAAGAGATAAACTATCTGATAACTTGAGACGGACACACATGGGAAACTAAATAGAGTATGTCGTCATCACCATTAATCAATTTCTCTAACTGATCAAGCATAAACAAACCAGTCCAGGGGAGCAAGTTCTGGAGCCCCGAGTTGTATTTCCACCACTGAAAAGGATCCTGGGTCTGAGATCTCAGCCAGGAAGCCTGAAAAGCACGTGTCCTACTCTGGGTTTGGGGAACTTCCCAGGAAGCAGTTGTTCCGAGTAAAACTCCATCACCCTCTGCCTGCCCAGCGCAGGGAAAGGGAAAGCAGTACGAGCTCGAGTGGGAAAGCTCTGCGCCCCGGGGGGAAGACCCAGGGAGGCGGCAGCCCTCCAGGGTCCGGCCGCGGCCCCAGCCAGGCTCACCTCTGCGGCTGGGATGTTGACCACGCCGGTGGAGCGCCGCTTCTCCCGCAGCTTCCTCTTCTCGATCTGTCCCTTGCCTTTCCTGGCGCTGGGGCCCGAGCTCTTGCCCTTCTCCGGGGCGCCGTCCCGCTCCTCCTCGTCTCCCCGGGCCGGCGCTGCCCCCGAAGCGGCGGCGGTGGGGGCGGCGGGGGACTCGTCCTCGGGCCGCCGGGAGCCCGGGGCCGCGCGGCTCAGCGGCGCGGGGCCCACCGCGCAGTTCACGCCCCCCGGACCGGGGGCGGCAGGTGCGGCGGCGCCGCCCGGGAGGTTGTTGTTGAGCTCGTTGGCCGCCGCGGCGGCCGAGGTGCCCAGAGACCCCGGAGGGAGCTTCCCGGCCGCGTCGCCGGTGCCCCCGCCGGGCGCGGGGGGGTTCTGCTTGGCGCGCATCTTCTCGCGCTTCGCCTTCCACTCCTCCAGGAAGTCTGTGGTGCTGCCGCCGCCGCCGCCGGTCCGGTAGCCACCGGTCGCCATATTCCCAGCGGGGCCAGCCGGCCGGGCTCTCACCTCAGGCCGCCCGCCCCGGCTCCGGCCGCCGCCGCTTCCTTCCCGCCGCCCGGAGGAGGCGAGGGAACGACCCCCGGGCGCGGGGGTGGCCGCGGCTCCCCCAGGGACCGGCCGGTCTGCGGGGAAACACAAAAGGGGGCGGGGAAGGGAAGCGTCAGGTCCTCGCCCGGCCTGAGGGTCTGCCCCGCGGCCGCGCCCCTCAGAGCGCCCCCCACGCCCGGAGAGCGCACCCACTCAGCGCCGCCGGCGAGGAGCCGCCGAGTCCCCACCCTGCAAAGTTTCTCCAACGCACCTACACGGCGGGTCCGGACGATCGCCGCCCCCGAGGGGAGGAGAGAGGCGCTGTCCCCACCCCCGGCCCGCCCGCCCCATCCCCGCCGGAGTCCGCGCCTGCGGCGGTCGAGGGGCCAGGGCCGGACCCCGCCACCTGTTGGCCCGTCGCATCTCCGGCCCCTCGCTCCGGTGCGGGGACCCCGCCACCGACACCCTCATTCCCCGGGCGAGGCGCGGAGCCCCCTCACCGGCTCGCGGAGAGGTGGGACGCGTCCCGACCCAGCTGTCCAGACAAGTCCGGGAGGGACGGGTGCGCGCGTGGAGCGCGGGCGGCCCCTTACCTGAGAGGAGTTGAGGGGACGAGGAGCGGGGCTGGGAGCGGGCGCCCAGGTGAGCCGCAGCGCCCGCGCGGAAAGTGCCGAGGCCAACTCGCCGTCCCGAGCCCGCGGCTCTCCCCGGCTGGGAGGGAGGGAATGAGGGAGGGGAGGGAGGGGAGCCGAGCGGCGCCGAAGCGCGGGCGGAAAGGACCGAGACGGCGCGCGAGGGGCGCGGCGCGCGGCAGGGGGGCTGCGCCCGCCGACGCCCCGCCCCCGGCGCTCAGGTGCGCGGCTCTGCGTCCTGCCCGCCGCCGCTGCCGGCCCCGCGCCCGCCGATGGGACCGCACATTCCTGGGCTCGCAGCCTCGCGGTGTCCGGCCTCTCGGCGCCTCCGACTCCGGGGCGGGAACGGCCCTCCACGCCCTTCTCCCCGCGCCTCTTCTCCGCCTCCCCAGTCTCCCACCACTCTTCCTTTTAAGTACAAGACATATTCTTCCAGGGAAAATCTCGAATGCTGCTGGCTGAGGGGGAAAGTGCAATCGACTGGTGATGATTCAGGGCCTGACTAGCCAAGATGGGAAAACGCTCGCGAGTCACTTTTCCTCGTCGCTGCCCCCTTTTCGGATGCTCTAGGGTAGCAGGCAGGAAACTAGAAAGAACTGAAACCCAAGACCCTCCTTATGAGTCTGTTGATCTCAGGTGAAAGGGTCGGCTGAAAGGAGGGGCTTAATTGTCAGTGAATAGTCAAGGCTTTACTATTTCTTAGGCTCGCAGGAGAAAATGTAAAACTCACTTTGACAATTGGCGATCCCAGTCGTATTTGGAGTTTCCTCTTAACTCTGTCTCGATACCTCCTCTTTACAGATAGTGGTAGCAGCAAAGTTCCCTACCAAAGTCCTAAAGCTGCACAGACGCTGATTTGATGTGAGCTGAGCGATTATTGTCGCAATTTTTCTATCTTTAACATGCCATAGGGTAAATCTTATCTTCAGATACAAGTCATCTCAGATTTCTGGATCAGGGCTGGATGGACAGCCACCGTCAGGCATCTGAGGAGACAGATCTCAAGGTATCCAAGTAATGCCAGGGCACATCATTGTCAGAGGGTACAAATGCCAGGTTACCATTTTGTAAGAAGTAGGCGAGCCCTGAGTCACATTCTTACCTAACATAAATCTTTCTTCCTACTTAGTACCTGTCTTGCCCAGGTGGCACCTGGTGGATGAGCAGTCAGCGTGTGCCTGCACAGGAATGAGAAAAGGAGAAAGTGTTTCACAAGCAATTTATTTATCAGAGGGGAAAGTCACTCAGTTCTGGTCTTTGGTCTGGTTGCTGGGGTGAACATGTGGATAACCCAGAGAGAGCTCTGGAAAAATCTTTAGAAAATTAAAGGCTTTCCTTGGGAATCGGTTTAAAAGGCTGAGCCTAGCTGCTACCAACCTGGGTGCGCCACCTGAAACTCCTCATTAATGATTCATTACTTTGTTTTCTGAGTTTTAAGGGGGGAGAGGGAGGGCTGGGCATTAAACAGATTAACATGAATATGCTTTGTAACTTACCAGAGGATTTTCTCTTGGAGGGACTGCAGGATGAGGAAAGAGGATATCATGTGCCTGAATACAAAATATAAATAGCTGAGTGATCTTGGGCATGTTGTTTAAATTCTCTGAAACTCGGCTTTTGTTACTATAAAACCAGTAATAACAGCATATGTTTTTGAGTTGTTCATAAGAACTGGCAGTTAATAAGAATTTCCTTGGTTCAAGGAAAGCACCCAGTAAATATAGTCTCTTTAATTCGTAGGACATTATAAATAGAGTCCTGGGTCTCTAAGAAGGGGAGAGGGGCAGACAAAAAATATAAGGTCCTAAATATACAATATTAACTTGAAAACAATAGACTTTGAATGAACTAGGGTAACACTTATGACACATAATTTATCACTCCATCTCTTAGACCAGTTCTCTTAGTATTAATAGGTGCTGAGTCAGGAATGTTAGCTACTACTGACTTGTGTGACTTTGGGCAAGTTGCTTAACTTCTGTGCCTCTGTTTACTTACATATAAAATGGGGATAATAATACTTCCTACTCTGTGAGAGGGTTGTGAAAGTGCCTGAGATCCTTAGATAAAAGGTAGGATGTGAGTACCAGGGTAGTTATTATTAGTCTATAAAGTGCCCTAGGAACCATGGATGAAAGAGATTATTGAGGTACAAAGCAGTGTGTATTATCGTTATCGTTTATTATACCTTCTGTCTTTACCTTACCATTCTCAATATTCCCAAAGATACATTTCACAGCCAGATGGCTGCCAACATTGCATCAAGATATTTAGCTGAGTCACTCCTAAATTGCCATGTTTACATGTCATCAATCTTTGTGTATAGTGTTCTGATGAAATAAGCCTCAAAGACTCAGAGCTTGGTTTCTCAACTACAGCATTACTGACATTTGGGAGTGGATAATTCTTTGGGTAGGGGGGCATTGTTCCATCTATTATAGGATGTTTAGCAGCATCCTTGGCTTCTAGTTACCTACCAGTAGCTGTCCCCCACCCCTAGTTTTGAATTTGCCAAGTATTTCCTGGAGGGCAAAATCTTCCCCAGTTGAGAACTTCTGAGCAAGCCTAAAATAGCTAATTTTGGTGTTACACTTGTCCTTAATAATAAAGGAGAAATATGGTGATACTAAGAAAACAAATAAAAAGATTCATTTTAACAAGGGCTTAATTTCCAGAATATATAAACAGCTCATACACCTTAATAAAAAATTTTTAAAAACCCAATCTAAAAATGGGCAGAAGACCTAAACAAGCAGTCCTCCAATGAAGACATACAAATTGCCAATAAGGACATGGAAAATATGCTCAATATCACTAATCATCAGAGAAATGCAAATCAAAACTACAATGAGGTATCACTTCACACTAGTCAGAGTGGCCGTTATTCAAAAGTCCACAAATGATAAATGCTGAGTGGTGAGGGTGTGAAGAAAAGGAAACCTTCCTACACTGTTGGTGGGAATGTAGTTTGGTGCAGCCATTATGGAAAACAGTATGAAGATTCCTCAAAAGGCTTAAAATAGACTTGCTGTATGATCCAGCAATCCCACTCCTGGGCATATATCCAGAGGAACCTTAATTCAAAAAGATACATGCACCACAATGTTCATAGCAGCACTATTTACAATAGCCAAGACATGGAACAACCTAAATGTCCATTGACAGATGACTGGATAAAGAAGCTGAGGTATATTTATACAATGGAATACTATTGAACCATAAATAATAAAATAATACCATTTGCAGTAACATGGAGGGACCGGGAGATTGTCAGTCTAGGTGAAATAAGCCAGAAAGAGAAAGACAAATACCATATGACATCACTTATATGTGGAATCTAAAAAAAAAAAAAAAAAAAAAAAAAAAGACAAACTTATTTACAAAATAGAAAGACTCACAGACATAGAAAACAAACTTGTGGTTAACAGATGGGGAAAGTGGTGGGAAGAGATAAATTGGGAGTTTGAGACTTACAGATACTCACATATATAAAATAGATAAACAAGTTCATACTATATAGCATAGGGAACTATATTCAGTATCTTGTAGTAACTTATACTGAAAAGGAATATGAAAATGAATATATGTATGTTCATGTGTGACTGAAGCATTGTGTAATACACCAGAAATGGACACAACATTGTAAACTGACTATACTTCAATAAAAAAATATATATATATTTAAAAAAAGGTTCATTTCAATATGTCAGAATGAAACTGATTCTAAATGTTGTCTTACTTAATGTCTTCCAGGCATAATGTGGTACAGCCTATTTGTATATGTTGAAATAATTAATATGATATTGAGAAGTGATTTGCCTTCAATGCAAATATTTCTGGGACATATGCAATTCACCCTCTAAAATTAAAATAATACCTGTACATAGTCTTAATGGTTAAATACTTCAGTTCTATAAGGATCAAAGCAAAAGACAGCAATCTCCTACCTAACCTTCCCACTCTCAAAATCCTACCCAGAACTTTGAACTCTTATAACTGTTTCTGCTAATATAGATCTTCCTATTTATTTTTTAATGCCCTCACTTGCTAGCTTCTACCTGGTTTCTCCATTTTCGTACATTCTTTATTGACTTCTTGATACAGAGGAAGAAAATTTAGTTTTCTTATCCTTGAACTTACACATACACCTTTCATATTCTTAAATTCTTGCTATATTTATATTGCAATTTTTACTGAATAAACATTTCACGTTTATAGTTAAGACTTCGCAAATGTTCACAACTGAGCCATGCAGTGTACTACGATTGTTTTCCTTTTTATTAACACCTTTTTTCTTGTTGCACAATTATTTTTTTTCCTACAGTTAAAACATGCCTTTCTTTCTTTTTTTTTTTTTTTTAATCATTGGCTTCTTTTTCTATATATCTTTCACAGATTTACACCCAAACTTCCTCCTCTCAATGCAGTTAATTGTGTCAGATGATCTGTTCCTTCTGTCTCTTTAGCTTGGAGATATGTCTTCTAAAGCCCTTCATCCGCTGCTCTGGTCTGGACTGACTTTAAGATTCATTGCTACATGGTCAACCTAGGACTATGCTTCCCTAACAACCTGGGAATCATCTCCTGTGCAGACTCCTTGTTTCCTGAATCCCACACTGTCCTCTTTCTTTTATCCTCACATTAGGGGAGTACTTCTTCTGTATCCTCTGGAAATAGGATTACACATTCTTGGAGAACTTATGTGTAAGCAAACGTTTTTAATGTATCTGCACAATGGTTAACAGTTTGGTGAGGCATAGAACTCTAGGTTGGAAATCATTTTCCTTTATAATTTTGAAGATAGCACCATATTGTCTTTAGGTTTACAGAGTTGTAGGTGAGAAACCCCATGTCATTCTGACTCCTTTGTATTTTCTCTCTGGAAGTTTTTGGAACTTCTTACCCAGATCTTCTGAAATATCTTGAAGATTTGTCCTGATTTTTTTTTTTTTTCATTATTATGTTAGGCACTCAGTGGGTCCTTTAAATCTGCCACTGCCCTTCAGGTGGGAAATGTCCGTATCTTATACCTTTGGTAACTCTTCCCTTCTGTTTTCTCTGTTTTCTCTTTCTGGAATTCTTGTTAAATAGATTTTGAACTTCTAAGAGTTTTCCCATAAATGTCTAATTTTTTCCCTCCTAGTTTCCATCTCTTGACATGTTATTCTACTTTCAGTGAAACTTCCTCTATCTGATTTGCCAATCTTTCTTTTGAATTGTTTTGTATCTGCCTCCATTTTTCAGTGTTCTCTTAGCCTCTGTATGTCCTTCTTCCATTTTATTGTGTTCTTGTGTCAGATTCATCATCTTTTTTCTCCCTGAGGAAATTAATTTAACTTTTCTTCAGCTAGTCGTGCACTGTGTCTCTCACCTATATGTTGCCTTTTTCCTCTTTGTTTTAGCCTTCATCTTTCATGCCAGAGGATTTCCTCGTGACTCTGCTGTTCATTTTTAAGACTGAAACTTTGAAGAGCTGATTGGATGCTTTTCTGTGAAAAGGCAGAGCTTGTTGACTACTGGTCCCCGTTTAGGGGGCTGGGGTGTGGATCTAGACCTTTTTTGGAGGCATGTGTCAACTGTCAAGAGTATCTACAGGGCTATTCTCTTGGCCAGATCAGTTTCCCTGAGAGAAACTCTGTTTCTGCCTGTTGCCAGTTGTCAACAGTTTCAAGTGCAGAGCAGAGTAAGCAGACTAGGGGAGTCTCCTTCCTCAATATGCAGGTTTCACTCCGTCCTTATGGTGTGCTCAAATTCAGTACATTTTAATTCAACAACTCCGAAGAAGAACCTTCCAGTCCCCTGCCGGGATCAGGAGAAACAGCCTCCTTGCTACTGGGACTTACCGGAAGCACTTGAGAATTGAGAATTGAGACTCTAACTGTCCCTTATGCAGATTTTCAACTAATCTTTCTGTTTTCACCACCATTCTTTCCTCTCTCTCAGAAGCTTATGCTGCTGCCTCTAATTTATGAGCTTTCTTCACGACAGAAAGGATTCCTTCTTGCTGGCGTTGCCCCTTGCAGGTGGTTAGAACTCACCTTTCTCTTCTCTGCTAACATCTATCTGTTTTTCATCTTCCTTATCTTCCACAATTTTGTTCTTATTTCCCACCCTCTTTTTTTGTTACTGGTTTATCACCTTACTTTTGTTTTAGCGAAGTTACTTGAGGGAGTAAACACGTGCGTTCAATCGCTTATGTTTAACAGGAGGTCTGATCTATCCATTTTGCAGATTTCCAGATACCCTGACATCTAATCTGGGATGAAGAGACCCCTGCCTCTGATTTCCCCCTCACTAAATTACAGCATAAGCCCCTATTGATTGATACTATTAGAAAGAGCTCTGTGAAATGTGTTGTATTTTCTGTAGGCTGTTTAAGAAAATGTGGCCCATTACATTACATAATATTCCCAGGAAAAAATGCCTGACATTCATATTAAGAATTGCTGGGGGGAGGGTATAGCTCAAACGGTACTGCGCATGCTTAGCATACACAATCCCCAATAATTTCTCTAAAAATAAATAAGTAACCTAATCACCTCCCCCCTACAAAAAAATACAAAATAAATACAAAATTTTTAAAAAGAATTGTATTTCCCTTGTGTTACTATTTTTTTTTTTAACCGTAGTAAAACTACGTGTTTTATAGCTTAGCGAGTTTCCCTTTTTAAATTGACTACCGGTAATCTTAGGCCAGATTTATGGCCTATTCAGGAAAAATCTTATTCTTTTGTGGTGCCTGAAGCTTATAAAACTTAGGGGACCTTCTTTAAGAAAAAGAATAGGTGAGGGGAGGGTATAGCTCAAGTGGTAGAGCACATGCTTAGCATGTATGAGGTCCTGGGTTCAATCCCCAGTACCTCCATCAAAAAACTAAATAAATAGATGAACCTAATTACCTCCTCCCTGCAAAGAAAAAAAAAAAAAAAGAAGAAGAAAAAGAATAGATAAAAAAATAAATATTTAGAATGAACATGAAATTTTAAAAAATTATATATTGTAACAAATTGAAAAATACCATAAACATCACAATAATCCAGAAAAACAACCTGAATTTTTTATTAATTTACTCTCTGACATATTTCCATAATACTACTTAATCTGGATTTTTATATTGATTTTATTATTTATGGATGCATAAGATATCTAACTTCATACACAGATGTAGCCTCCATTTGTAGTACAAATATATAGATTTGTGCACCATAAACACAGGAACTCTGGTAAATTCTATTCCATATATGCTCGTCAGAAAGGAAAATAGCCTATTGGGCATGTATAATTTTATACCTTGAATTACAGAATATATTCTTGATAGGAGAGAACGTCTGATTTGACTAGACATCAATGAAAACAGACTCCTCTGCTGATTTCCCACACCTGATGACTGGAAGAATCTCCCACAGCCTGGATTTAATGCTGTCAGACCTGCCCTGTCCAGAAGCAGCAACCTCCTTGTTGTGTCATCAACCACCCTCCCAGTCACTCCAATTTACTAAGGACCTTAGCCCCTGGCTGACTGTCTTCTTCTCGTATTTATGTCAGTTCTTAGTGATAACATATACAAAATAATCTATTCAATCTTTTGGCATCTCAGATACTTGAGCTCCTCCCTTCCAATAACCATTTCCTCTTTACCCTTCTTTAGCCAGGCATTCCCAGACTCAGGCTCTTTGTCATCACCAGTCAATGCATCTCCAAACTCAAATGCATGACCATAGTCTGAACTGGGCAGCCCACACTGTCTGACAACCATACAGGTCTTAGAAGGCTTGCTCTCCAGTGCTGCAAACAGACTAGTTCACATAGTCCCTTAAACCTCCAGAATCTCCTCATCTCACCCTCACTCTCTGCCTTCTTACTTGTAGATGAAGTTCTCGACTCCTTTCAGAGCAGTCCTATCATCTGTATCTTTCCCCTTTCTAGGACTTGGCTCCTACAATGACACTCTCCTCTTGTGTATAATTAATTTCTTCCTTATTAAATCATTCTGTTCAACATACAAATGAGCTCTAGTAATCCCCTCTGTATTCGTTTTCTATTTACCACGGTAACAAATTTCCACACTCCTAGCATCTTAAACAACATAACTTTGTCATCTTACAGGTCTGTAGATAGATGTTCTACATGGATGGGTCTTACTGGGTTAAAATGAAGGAACCGGCAGGGCTGCATTCCTTTCTGGAGGCTCTCTGGAAGAATCCATTTCCTTGCCCTTTCCAGCTTCAAGAGGCCACACACATTCCTTGGCTCTTGGTGCTTTTCCCCCATCTTCGAAGCCAGCAGGGCCTGGGTCTCTCTGTGCCTTTCTTCCATAGTCACATACCCCTATGATTCTCTCTGTTGCCTCTTTTCCACTTTTAAGGAGACTGTGATTATATTGGGACCACCTGGATAATCCTGGATACTCTGTTTACAAGTCAGCTGCTTAGCAACCTTAATTCTATCTTCAATATTAATTCTCTTTTGCCAGGTAACTAATATTGACAGGTTTCAGAGATTAGGGCCTGGAACTCTTTGGGGCCATTATTCGGACTACTACACCCTCCTAAAGAAAAAAACTTTCCTTGACTCTAGAGTCTAATCTGGTCAGTGTCCTGTTTCTCTGTTCTCATTCACAGTCCAAATTCCTGGAAGAGTTATCTTTACTCACTGTTGCAGCCTTTTGGGACTGAGCCACTAATCTGTGGGGTCTGTGCTAACTCTGGCTAGTTAGTGTCATCAGTGAATTGTAAGACTTTCAGTTGGTGTCCAGAGAGTAGGAGAATTGGTTAGTGTGGGACAACAGCACACATATTTGTTGTCGGATATGTTGAGAGTAAAGGAACAGAGTGTTTGCCCTTTCACCTGGTTAAGATGAAGATGTGATTTCCTGACAGCCCAGCAATTACATTCCGAGAGAAACTCTGACGTGTACACAGGGACACGTGGACAGAAATGTTCATTGCAACACTAAGTGTAACAGCGAAGAAAATGGAAAAACTACTTGCAGTTAGCAGGAGAGTGGATATATAAATTATAGTTTATTAGTACAATAGAACATTTATAGCCCTCAGAAACATCATCTAAAACCAGTTTCAAATGGATATGTAAAGTATGATACTACTCATATAAATTTCTAAAAGGTACAATTATATATATATATATATATATATATATATTTACAGATACTTATTTTTGTAATATAAGCACAAATACCTCAAATTCAGCACATTAGTTACTTCTGAGAATAGATGGAGGGAAAAGGTACAGGAGCTGTAATGTTGTTATTTATGTTTCATTTCTTCAAAAAGAGATCTAAGACAAATGTTGCAAGACATTAACATTTGTTAAATCTCAGTAGGGGGCTACCTAGGCTATTTGTTATATTATTTTCTGTACTTTTGTATGTTTGAAATACACTACAATTTAAAGCAAATTTTAAATGAAAATGCCTGGGCTTGTATAAATAGTTTCATAAGAAAAGGCTTGATTTTTAAAGTCTGAAAATTTAACACAATTGAATTGCCCAACATGTCTTGGGGCACAACCTTAAAATATCCCCCCTTTTTTGGCCAAGCAAAAGAGGACACAAAGTTATAGAAAACTTAATGAAGCCACGTACCTTGGACATATCTGAAATGGTTTATGGCGTGGGGCAAAGAAGAAAACGGGAGCCATGCTAATTTCAAAAGGCACAATTTCCTTGAGCATCACTGATTTTTCTTTTAGTATCTGGAAACAGATCCTTACACTGGCTCCTAAGCCACTTTCCTTCAAAACAGGCAAGAACTGGATGAAACTACTGCCTCTCGCTGTAATCAGCTCTTTGATTATCACTCTTCATCTGCACACTGAAGAACTATTCCAATTTTTCTGATCCCCTTTTGAAGACTTGACAAGCCCTTATCATTTTCCAAATAGTGAAAACATGTCTTTGTCCAGGAAAACTTTGTGTGGACGGAACGTTTTGGTTCTCTGGGCACAGGTGGAGAACCTGAGCTCGCTAACACATTTGGTTGGGCTGCTTTGCTGAAGACACTCCATGCGTTGTCATGACCCATTGCTCTCAGCATCAACAAGACTGGGGCTGTGCCAGCAGTTCTGAAAGGAGTCTTGTCTATGGCTGTGAATGTCGATGACTTTTATACAGCCTGGTCCTGATTTCAATCTTTTCAAGAAATTTTGACTAGAAAATCGGTCGGAGTAGGAAGCTGACTTCCCAAAGAACACATCTTCAAGTATGTGATTGAACTTCATGCATAAGTCATATGTGTGCTCAGTAGAGCGGGACAGAGAGACGGAGAGAAAGGAAGTGAGAGGGAGAAAGCCTTCTCAGAACAGTTTAACTGGGAGGTGCTCATTCCTGGTTTTGTTACATCATAGGTGTCTTTGACCATGAGAATAAGGTAAATCTTTTGATGCAAGGTCCTACACAGAGCATTATGGATGCTGCTAAAAGAAACCCCACCAACTCTTACAGCTCAGCCGCCTTGTTGGGAAGGGACGAGAGAATGCAAACAACAATGTAAACTTTCCAATGAGGAGGAAGGACTTTCTGCGGTGTGAAGCCCACAGAGAAAGTCTTGTTAGTTTCTCTGCAAGCAGAAATCTTCCATACCTGCAAACACCATAACATTCTTTTGAATGTTACTTCTGCTTACATGACTTTATAATTGAAACATGAATTAATCATCCTTTTTGGTCCACAGAAAGCTTCAGTGATATACATCTCACCCAAGATGGTTCCATTGATTTACAACGATGAGGAGGAATGAATTCAACTCAGTCTTGATATATGTCTTTTGACCTATTTTAAGCCCATATTTTGAGAACTTTTTGCCATATTAAAAAAAAAAAAAAAAGAAATTAAATGGGGGACATAGATGACATAACCCAACCTCTTATTCAAATCAAAAGCAACCTTTCACTGGAATTTACTATTGAATAAAGTTGAGGTTGCCTTTCATTTTATAGACACTTGGATTTAATTCAAATTAATGAAAAGAACATTTTGCATACTAACATTTATAGCAGTTATTTACTGTTTATGACAAGCTAGGCACTGTGCTGTCACTTCAGATACAGTGTCTAACTGAACCATTTAAGCAGTCCCGTGAGGGGAGCACTAATATTACTTCCCTTTAGCAGATCAGAAAATTGAGAGAGACTGTGTGACTTGTCCAGTGCCACACAGTTAGTATGTGATAAAGCCAAATATTTCAGCACATATCTGTCTGATTCCAGAGCTCATCCTTATATGTCAAAGGAATTAATTTTCAATGCAATAAAATAAGCAATTCGAACACTCAGTTTCTGTGCATTTTTCTGTGAAAGATTTGTTTTGATCTTCTCAGAATATTACGGCTTCATAATCAGTGCTTCTTAGGGCGAAAAACAACTGGACTAGATAAGCCACATGACATGGGCTCCCTGAGAAGCCCCTTCCCTCTCTGTCTTTGCATCACTGTATGTGACACACAGCAGGTGCTCTGTATACAAATATCTGTCAAACAGCACACAGGCGGGATGGCTGTCCTAAGGTTGCCCTGGAAGTATGCTGACTGTCTCCCAGGGCTTTACTTGGGAGGTGGGGACAGTTTGGGGTGGGGAATATTCCCTGGCGTCTGTACCACAGCCAGCCTTTGATCCTCAGCTTTGCAGATTCAGAACTCTGATTTTATCAGCAGTTAAAGAGCTTATTAATGTCTCAGGGACACAGTCACATTACTGTAGCCCACTTGCCCTGGCTACATTTGTCTCAGGACCAAAGAACTCAATTTATAATGAAAAGTATGAAGGTCAGAAACACAGGAATGTTAAAGTCATCATGAACAGTGTGTATCCTCCAAGAAGGCAGACCTACATGGGAGTGGAAGCATAACTGGAAGCTTCCTTGGTAAATATGGAAAATGAGCAAGAGGGGTTGATTTGAGGAATCCAGTGTGTACTGGCTTCTGCTAAGAGAGCCTGAGACATTTATCTTAAAAATAAGGAGAGTCCTGCCAAGCCGCACAGAACAGAATGGCTCTCCCCAGGACCTTTGCATTCCGATTCTTGTTTGCTAAGGGGCTGCTGACTCTGCTGCTGATGGACACATTCTTCCTTTGTATATGCTAATGACGTTCCTCTGGTTACGGTCCTGAATGATTGGTCAGACCTCTTTCAGGTGAATTTGCATATCGCTGCAAGATCCATTTAGCCAATTTTTTTAAAAGTTTAATTCCCCAAAGGCAGTTTTATTGGTGGGCATTCTACTCTAACTTCAGTGTATAAAGACCAGCATTTTCTAAGGCCATTCCATAGCGGGGTAGTCCCTTCATCTTCCAACAGAGATTGCTCCTCCTAATTTTAAAGTCAGTATATAAGCTCCGTGAAGAAAAGGATTAGAGTCATTTACTCAATGAACATTTTAGGGGTGTGTCTATTGGGTGTCAGGCTTGTTCCATGCAAATTACTCTTTAAGCAATAGGGTACAAAGGTGAAAGACACCAAAAGAGTATTTATATTATAAGACTTATAAACAAAATGATGGTACTTTATTTTAAATAGAAATGAGAACCAGTCACTGTGCGAGCACAGACTACAGAGAGATGGCTTCACCAGAAGGAATGGAAGATTTTTTTTAAAGTAGACAACAGAGGGCATTCCAATAGATGGAACCACTTATGCAAAGGTACAGAAACAAAGTGCTGCCTGGGAACGGGGGAGGTGGTGGCCCTGGATGGAAGGCTAGGAGTGGAGGCAAATGTGGGCTGGAGGGGACGCAGGCACAGGGATGAGGCTCCTTGAGTTCAGGGTCAAAGGCACAGGAGACCTTCCCACCTTCCCTGTTGCCCCTGGAATACTCACCTCTCCATGTTTGTCACTTGTGCCTCTGGCTATTAATTCTCTGTCACCTTCAGAAGCTTCTGCTTTCCTCAGGTCATTCTTTAGATCAGTAGATTTTTTAAAAAAATATTTTTATTGAAGTATAGTCAGTTTACAATGTTGTGTCAATTTGTGGTGTACAGCACAATACTTCAGTCATATAGGAACATACATATATTCATTTTCATGTTCTTTTTAACCATGTTACTACAAAATATTGAATATAGTTCCCTGTGCTTTACAGTATAAACTTGTTTATTTATTTTATATATAGTAGTTAGTATCTGTAAATCTCGAACTCCCAATTTATCCCTTCCCATCCCCTTCCCCACTGGCAACCATAAGTTTGTTTTCTATGTCTGTGAGTCTGTTTCTGTTTTGTAAATAAATTTGTTTGTCTTTTTTTTTTAGATTCCACATACAAATGATACCATATGGCATTTTTCTTTCTCTTTCTGGCTTACTTCACTTAGAATGACATTCTCCAGGTCCATCCATGTTACTGCAAATGACATTATTTTATTATTTTTATGGCCGAATAGTATTCCATTGTATAAATATACCACAACTTCTTTATTCAGTCATCTGTTGATGGACATTTAGGTTGTTTCCATGTCTTCGCTATTGTTAAATCAGCAGTTATAAAAATTGAGTTTTTTCTTTTTTCTTTTTTTGGTGGCTGGAAATAAATAGGTTTATTTATTTATTTATTCTTAGAGGGTCCTGAGGATTGAACCCAGAACCTCACACATGCTAAACATGCGCTCTACCACTGGAGCTGTACCCTCCCCTGAGCCACACCATTCTGCTCCCCTGCTCCCCGGGACAACATCTGGTACCAGCTTCCTGCATATCCTTCCAGAAAGTCTCTGCATTGTCAAGTACACACATGTGTGTATACACACAGGCATTTATAGATAATTTTTCTATACAAAGAACAGAATACTACTGCATCTTGCTTTCTTCACTTTAAAATAGATTTTGGAGATCTTTCCATTTTTATTTATTCTTTTATTCTTTCACTTGACAAGTATTTATGGCGTGCCTACTGTATGTCAGGCATACTTAGGTGGTGAGGATTGTAGCAATGGGCAGAATAGGTAAAATCTCTGTCTTCATGGAACTTATATTCTAGTAGAAGTGGTACAGGAAAGCAGACAAAACCCAAATAAACAATGAAATATATACAGTATGCCAGATGGTGATACGTACTATGGGGAAAAATAAAGCGGCATCCTGGGAGGGCAGAGGTGGGAGAGTGGCCGCAGTGGTTACAGAAGAGATGGAGACAGAGAGATCCTGTTTCTTCTTGGTCCAGAAGCACTCTATCAGATGAATATACCATAATTTGTTTAATCAGTCCCCTACTGATAGAAATTTACCTTGTTTCTAATATTTTGCTGTTAGAAGGATGCAATTTTTGCCCACATGCCATTTGACACATCCAAGAGTATATGTGCAGCTTAAATTCCTAAAAGAGGACTTGCCATTTCAAAGAGTCTGTGCAGTTTTAATTTTAAGAGATATTGCCAAATTCCTCTCCGAAGAGTACCAGTTTACTGACCTTTCAGCAATGAAAGAGAGGGCCCTGTCTTCAACAACACTGTGTGTGGTCAAGATTCATGATGCTTGCCTATCTGATAAGTAAACCATGAAATCTTATAAGTCTAATTTGCATTCACTTTTTATGACTGAAGTTGAGTGTCTTCCCACTGTTTAAAGGCCATTTTTATATCTTGTAAACTGTCTATTTATATCCTTTGCCAGATTTTCTATTATGTATGTGAGGTGGGGGAGGGGGCTGGTTGTTTTGTTTTCTTTCATTTCTAACTTGTGGAAACTCTTTTCAGTAAAGAATTTATATCCTGTTTGGGATGTGAGTAGCAAATATTTAACCCAATTTGTCATTTCTCTTTTGACTGTGTTGATAATAAATGGCTTTTGTGATACAGAACATTTTTATTATTATGCAGTCCAATTAAACCATCTTTTTAATGGCTTCAAAAACTATTATTCTTTTTAACTTCCCGTGTTTTCTTCTAGTATTTTTACAGTTTGTTTCTTAACATTTAAATATTTGGAATTCATTCTGTATAAAGTGTAAGGCATGGCTCCAATTATGTTTCTTTCCTGACTCATGACCCAGTTGCCCCAACACTATTTATAGAATAATTCCTCTTTTCTCCATGATTTAAAAAAATCCCACTTTTTCACATGCCAAATTCCAATAAGCATTTGGGTCCAGCTTGGATTTTCCAATCAACTTCATAAATTTGACTGTTCATTTGTTCAACAAATGTACATTATATGTGTCAGGCACTAATCTATACATGCATCAGTGCCTATTTTAAAATGTTTTAGCTTATAAAATATGTTTTACTGTCTGATAGAAAAATGCATCTCATTTATCTTTTTCTTTCTTTTTTTTTAGACTTTTTAGGGCTCTTTTTATTTGCTTGTTTTCCATTTGAACCTTAGAATCAGTTTTCTAGTTCCAAAATAAAGCATCTTTTTATTGGGATTACCCCAAAATTTATGGATTAATTTTTGGAAATTGACATCTTTTGTCATGCTGAAATTTCCTGAACAAGAGCATGGGATGTCATTTGATATATCTTTTCTCGTGTCCCTTGGTAGTTTTCTTTTTCTACAGATAAATCCTTCCCATGTTCTATACATTTTACCTTTTCTTTTGATTTTTGTCTTCTAACTGTTATATAAGTCTTAAGTTTCCATATACTAACTCTGAATTCTCTTATTGTTTCTAGTAGTTTTTCATTTGATTCCCTTGAGTTTTCTTGGTAAACACTCATACCATCATCAAATAATGATGATTTTGCTTCACTTTTTCCAATTTTTAATTTTTATTCATTTCTGTTACCTAATTATGTTGGTTAAATAATAGTGGTGATAAAGAAGATCCTTAACTTACTCCTGATATTAATAGGAATACTACTCTTTGTCATAGCTAGAAGCAGCAATCTCCATTCAGTAGCTTTAATCATAAAAACCTGAGGTACTTAATAGAGATCAAACTTTTTGAAAGAGAAGAGACTTATACAAAGTTTCTTTCTAGTGATGAGCGTTTATCATAAGAGTATTTAGGGAAATGAAGAAGATAAGAAACAGTAATGGTCTCGTCACTAATTGCTCGTTGTTTCACTCTTCTTTTGTTTTGTTTTGTTTTGTTATCCCAACACTATTCTAACAATTTTACACATACAAGATTGTCTGAAATTAATCTCCTTAAAGTTTACAGGCTTGACACAGAGGCAAAATGCCCCCAAAGGAAACTCAGTTGATAGGAGTTTCAGTGTCTTGCTCTGAAATTGCTCATTCTTTAAGGGATGTACAAGAGGAGAAGTAAAGTACCAAATAAAAAGAATACAAAGGGAGTATGAGATCCAAATAATCTAGTAGTACAATAACTCATCAGCCTCTAATTAGCTAAAACTTGACCTTAATTTAGAGGCTATTTCTTTTTTTTCTAAAACATGCAAAAATTTGGCACCTGCTTGTCTAATCTATCAATACTCAAGCTTTCCTGCCTAGAAAAATTGCTTTTAGATTGTGCAAAGGCATTCACCTTTGTTTTCCACAATGCCTTAAATGTAACAGATGTTTAAAAGGATCCGTTGAAAGTGTGTTAGGTAATTAGTGCACCTTGTGTGGTTTTATATTAGCGATGTGTTGCAATGTCTCCTGAACAAAGGAAAGGCTTTAGTTAGTCTGAATATGCATCAGCTTTTAAAAAGATGATGATTGTAGATAGTTTCAAAATGTTACATTACTAGAAAACTACATTTATGGATTATTAACAATTGGGTTTGTACTGAGTTATGGTTACATTTTACTCTATCTTCTGTTTTATTTTTCATTTTCCTTTCAAAACACCCAAAAGGCACTGTAACCCTCTTTGTTATTCATTAACAGCATGCATGTTGAGGTAAGGACATTTCTAAAGCCCCAAACTGCTGACTTTAAGGTTTTAGTGTCTGGTTTATTTGAAGTTTGCAACGGTGGGAGTAAAGAGTTGAATAATTTAAGTACAACTCTACATGTGATAAGACAAAACCAGGACAACTTTAATAGCCTGGAAAAGGCTTGTCAAAACAACCCCTTTGGTTTCAGTTTCTAAACTCTATTTGGAAGATCTGATTGATTCAGTTGTCACAATACAGTATCACTTTCCCGCTTGGATTAATCCTCACCTCAGGTTCCTGGCTAACCTGTGCATCAGCAGCTTCTAAACATTTTGACCACAATCCACAGTAATAAATATATTTTACATTGTGAATTTGTGCATAGATGCATAGAGTTTCTTAAGGTAATATTTAGGCAATCTACTGTCTTACACTCTCGTATCTTCTGTTCTTAATCTAGCCTATCCCATTCTTCTCTATTCACTAAAAAAATTGCTAGTTAGAACTTGCCAAATTGACTTCATAACTCTGCAGTTTGAAAAACAATGCTATAGATCAGTGCTTCTCAGATTTTAACACTCATGCAAATCACCTAGGGATCTTGTTAAAAGTGCAGATTCTAATTGGGTGGATCTGAGATCCTGCATTTCTAACAAACTTGCGGGGGCTGCTCTGCTGCTGTTGGTGGAGCCCACCTTGGGGAAGTAAGCCCGGAGGTATTTCTCTTTGGTTCTTGGGGCCCGATCTCTGGTTCATTCTGCTTAAGGTGAGGGTATTCAAATCTTCTGGCATAAAGCACAGAGCTTTGTGCAGGATCTCTGGCTGCACTGAGAAAGAGCTGTGGCCACGGTAGACGTTGAGAGCAGCACAGATTCTTATTAGTACAGAGACATGTAGCTCAGATACTGAAGACTGTAGCATTCGTGTAATGAATGTTTACTTATTTCACTGTTTACTATGTGCCAGGCCCAATTCCAGGAAAAGATAAAATCTTTCTGTATTTTACATTGTATTGGGTGAACAATTAAATCTATACTTTCAAGTTGTGGTAAGTGCAGTGAAGAGAAATGAAGCTGAGGGGGAATGATGGTGATGGGGAGGGGCACCAGATGTTTCTGTCGGGTGTTTGGAAAACGCCTGACTGGGTCAGTGACATTTAGCAAAGACCTGAGGGAGAGGAGAAAAGTCTGGGAAGGTCTAGAGGAAGGACAGTCCATGCGGAGAGAACGATGTGCAACAGAACAGAGAGGACTTTTTGTTCAGGTAATCAAGTGATGTACCTGGTTAAAAGCATCAGCCGGCTCATCTCTCATAGGTGATGACCTTCTCCCTCTCACCCTCCTGCCCAAATCTCATCTTCTTCCTGTGTCCCTGATCTTACTTCCCATATTATACTAAATCTAATTTGTCATCATGTGGCTGATACACTATTATTTATTGTATCACAGAGAAAGGAAAAAAAACTACTTATATTAAAAAATTAAGTTTGCTTTAGGATAAAGTCCAGTCTTAGCATAACCAAAGCATACTTTGGAATCTTGTCTCTGATTCCTTTTCAATCAGGATCAAGTACATGGAAACAAACCAGCGTATAAAAATTGTGTTGTCTTTCTGTAGTAGCTTCCTCTGCTCCCATTTCTGCCTTGAAAACACCTACTTACTCTTCATAAATCAGCTCAGATGTCGCCTCGGCAGACTTGGATGCCCACTGTGCCCACTCTCAAAGGAGCTCAGTGCTTGTTCCTCTGTAGCAGTCGACCCACAGACCCCCTACTTTAGCCTTTATCATATTTCACAATTGTTTGTGCTTCTGGATTGTAAGCCCCTCAAGGTCAACAACCACGTTCAGTCCATGTTTATGTCCTCAGCACGTAGCATGAGTCCTGGCACACAAGCAGGTCCTTAGCAAATGTTTGCTAAATGAATGAGGAAATGATTCATGACCGAAAAAGAGCTCTCCTTAATAAACAAGATGTAAAAGTTATGAAATATCCATCACTCAAGCTTCGATGAGGGAGCCAGGCCAAACGGAAGACGTGGTCCCTCTTGTCCTCCTCAGCCCCCAGGGTAAAGTCCACGGGTTTCGCATAGGCCCAGAGCCCTATGGACCCTGATCTTGGGACCCTTTTCGCCCTGAACCCATGTTTGTGAGGCCAAGCACTCTGGGTGACCACAGAACTTGGGGTGCCTTTCTGACTGCCTCCTCCACAGTCAAGAAAAGGAATTTAGATTTACAGTCAATTGATTCATATGGCTTATAATTAGAAATCATTCTATCAACCACCATTCCAAAAAATCGTAATTGGTAATTTGCAAAGTACATCAACAATAAGGGGAGAGGGCAACAGCCCCAGGCAGGCTTTCTGTGTGCGTAACTCTCCCTTATGGACAGGTGGCAGAAACCAGAAAACCCCAAAGAAAGCTTAATAGCTTAATAGTATACAAGCTGGCCTTTACATTCTTCTAGGGCCAAGATGATTTTTTCCCCCTCATGGTTTACATCTTTCAACACCCTATTGCCTCATAGAGTGCCAGTACTTTGTGAATACTTAATACATGTTGATTGAAAAACGTTGAAAGGAGACACTTTGAAAATTTTTTCCAACTTTATTTTTGCCTAGGGCTTGTTTCTTCCAGACTGGGATAAATACCAGAGGGAAAACATACTCAATAGTACCTAAACCACTAAAATCACAACTGGTATTTCCGTTGCCTTATGTTATTATAATATAAATATCACAATAAATGTACAGTGCAGGGTTCAAAGGTAGTAGGTTAGAAGTAAATAGGCCTGCATCACAGGGAAGTGAGGCCCAAATTTCTTATTCTTCTATGGTATTTTTCTAGTTATATGGTCTACACAGTTGCAAAACTTTTAAACAATAAGATAGAGGATAGCCTGTTCAAGAAGTCAAGGGAGGGGAAAGAAAAAAATTATACTGAGAAAGATAGCCATTTTGTAAATGATTGAATATCACCAATTTCATATGGTTCAACCTACTAGCAAAAAAGGAAGGGAAAATGGAGGGAAAGTATTTCTGAAAGTACAAGACAGGTTCTTGCCATGTTAATGCTTTGAAGGACTCAACAAAAATGAAGATGGCCCTTCAGTATCAGAATCAGCCAGAGGCTATACAGTGTATTGATTAACATGCGAATTTCAAAGTTAGACTTTAACTGAATTCTGTTTATACCACTTACTGTGTGATCTTGGCCTTCTGCCTCAGTTTCTTCACCTATAAAAGGGAAAAATAATACTTTTCTCATCGGGCTTTTGAGTAGATTAAATGGAATAATACTGTATTGTGCTTAGGAACATGCCTTAGTAGGAACCAAGCTTTTACTAAATGAACGATGTTATTTCTATCAGCCTTTTTTAATCAGAAGGCAACCATGATTTTAGCAGTCATTTACATGAAGGCAAATAAGAATTTGGAGTTCCTGAGTATTTTTATGTATTTACTAGAGGAGATCAGGCTTTAGGGTCAAATAGATCTGGGTTTGTCTTTGGGGCAATTTATTTACCTTTTCTAAGCATCATCTGAAAAATGAGCAAAAGATGTACCTAATCCATATGGTTGAAAAGTAAATGAAAAGATGAAAAGTAAATGAAATTATTTATGTAAAATCCTCAACAGACAAGTCACAAAGTGTTTAATAAGTCATAGCTATTGCTATTAATATTAATTAACTACATTGGCCTGAACGTTACACATGTATCTTATTAAAATTGGTTTCTAACATTAACAAATTCAAAAAAGAAGTTAAAATGTTTATTTTACAAACTTATCCTTAAATACTCTGTATAATCATTGCCTAGTTAATTTTTTAAGTGAATTAGAATTTTTAAAAACATAAAATTTGAAGATCTTCAGTTGCACATAATTCTCATGTACAGTGTTGTAATTTCAAAATGAGTACCATATAGAAGCATTAAAAATAGTATTTACTGTATCTTAAAATATTATTTAATGCATCTTAAAATATTATTTATTACATCTACAGTTTCTAGTTGTAAAGTTCTACTGACAAATACATAAAAAAATAGAAAGAAACAAAAATTGTTTGGTCTTTTGGTAAACAAAGGCATATTTTGTTGATTATTACAATGAAGGACAGGCGACAAAAGAACTGACAGGCCTGCCGTGTATCTGCTCCATTTCCCATTGAATCTTCACATAGCTCTGACTCAGTGGTACTGAGATTCACAGGCTTCGACTCTAAGGAGATGATCTTCCAACCAGAATGTTCTTGTAAGTGACATAATTTAAAAGGCAAGCAAGAAAGAGCAAACATCTTTGCTAAAACTGACTCCAGAAATTGGGAGAAAAGCAGACAGAATATGAACAAGAAAAGATCAGCTCAGATTGAGTCTTCAGATTATTTTGAGAGGCATTTGTTCAGAAAGATGCTTCAAGGGATCCATAGGTTCAAAGAGAAAAAGGATGAATTCAAAGATGATATCACTGTGATGTATTTGATTAATGTAAAGGACAACATTAATGGTTATAGAAAAAGTGCTTTTAATAACTTGAAAAAGTGGAACTGATACACAACTTCATAAAACTTCATTAACCAGGAATGTATTTTCCCCTGAGGCTCAAGAGCTTTAAAGCCACATAAAATGTTTCATTGTTTTGTGATTCATGATGCTGGCATATCTTACATCACACTCAGTTAAAGAACAGTGCCTGTTTCTCTGTATCATCTTCCCACAGAGAAACTGAGGAACGTGAAGGAAGGCAAGTGACATTGTCAGGAGGAAAATCCTCACTTCTATATCAAATGTTTTTGTTCATTTCTTGTTTGGTATCTCCATATCTCATTTTGAAGTTGTTGCTTCTAAATGTGACTGTGTATTCAGATATTTTTCTACATCAATCAGTCTGCAACAGTTTGGTTTTGGTCTGAACTAGACAGATGGTGCCTGAAGGTCCCCTCTACATGCATTTGTTTTGACTTTGAAAGGAGTGAGTCAGCATGGCAGAGTGGTTAAAGTTCAGTATTTGGTTTCAGACAGGCCCAGTTCAAATGCAAGATTTGGCTTCCTTACTTTAAGTCTTACTTTCCTTAACAGTAAAATAGGTAATTGTGATGATGCTTACTGCATTTGGTTGTTGAGAGTATTAATTACGTATAAGACAAGCAACATTGTGTTGGCATGTGGTAAAAGCTAAGGGCAAAATAATTATTTTTGAGATCTTTATTAGGATAATGTTTGGAAAATTATAGGACTTATATGATAGCATTTACTTATTAGGATGCGACTCAAGTCCTTCTTGATTCATGAGGTTTCCTTAAGCTATAAGAATCTCTTCTGTATTTGATACTAATTGCACACTTTAAGTTAACTTTATTATCTTCCATGGCAGGATTGTCTCAAAGTAGGAGATAAGAAAGACCAGAAATGAGACTTCTACTTCTGCAAAGAGGGAGGAGATATACTTTCCCTACTTCTAATGTTATGCATAACTTAAAAACTCTGTACATCTTCTATAAAACAAATACAAATAGACTCTGAAAGGTAGAGAGAAGTCAGACCAGCTAGGAACCTTGGGACCCGAGGAATGACATGATGGTAAACTCCCTGGCTGTTCTTTTTGCTTTATGTATCCTGGAATGGGTACTGGAGAAGCCCACAAAAACCAGAAACACCAACTGATAGAGACCACCACCACCACCAACAAAAAAGCCTACTCTCTCAAACCAAAAGACCAGGAAAGGGGTGGTCTAGCTGGGCAGAAAACTTTGAGACAATAACCACTCTATTCCCACCAAACATCAGAGAAAAAACTGGCGTCACCCTTACCCATACCAGGAAAGGCCAAATGGAGGGTCTAGATTCTACCCTCTCCAGGCTGAAATGAAGCGCTCCAACTGCTCAAATGGTGTGATGTCAGAGAAGGCTAAGTAAGGAGCTGGAACTTTTACCCTCATTAGGTAGTAATGAGTTCCCTACCCCTATACTCCTCCACACAGATGGTATAAACCATGTACAGAGCCTGGCAGTAGACAGTGATAAGTTATATATGTAATGGAACACCTAGAACTACCATTAAAAAACTATGTAAATAGTTATACTCAAAAACAGTATAAATAAATAAAGAATTCGAAAAAATGTTTAAGTGACCTGCAGAAAGACAGTAAAGACAAAACAGAGAATAAACAGAAAAAAGTATAAAATGGCATACTCAAGCCCTAAAATAACAATAATTACATTAAATGTAAATGGTCTAAACATACCAATTAAAAGACAGACGGAGTAGGGAAGGTATAACTCAGTGGTAGAGTGCATGCTTAGCATGTACAAGGTCCTGGGTTCAATCCCCAGTGCTTCCATTTAAAAAAAAAAAAAGGCAGATTGGCAGATTGGGTTAAAATACATGACCTAAATATATGCTGTGTATAGGAAACTTACTTCTAATATAATGATACGGGCAGACTTAGAGTAAAAAATGGAAAAAGACACATCAAATAAACATGAATGAAAAGAAAGTAGGGGTGCCTACATTAATATGAGATAAAGTAAATTTCAGAGCAAAGACTGTTGCCAGGGACACAGAGGAATGTTATAAATGAAAAAAAAAAAAGCCAATTTACCAAGAACACTCAGCAATGCTAAACGTTTACACACCAAACAATAGAGCTGCAAAATATGCGAAGGGAAACCTGATAGAACTGAAAGGAGATACAGGCAAATACAATAATTCAGTAATTCAATAATGTCAATAATTCAACACCCTTTTCTCAGTAATGGACAGAACAACTAGAATACCAGCAAAGACATAGAAGAAAACAACACCATCAACCAACACAACACCATCAACCAACAAAATCTGATCAACATTTATAGAACACTCCACCTGACAACAACAAAATACACATTCTTTTCAAGTGCCCATTGAATCTACACCAAGATAGATGATATCCTTGGCCATAAAACAAACCTGGACAAATTTAAAAGAAATGAAATCATATGGAGTATGTTCTCTAACCATAAGGGACTCAAACTAAAACTTAAAAATTGAAAGGTAACAGGAAAATCTCCAAACATGCAGAAACTAAACAACATGCTTCAAAATAATCTATAGGTCAATGAGGAAATCTCAAGGGAAACAAAAAAATACATTAAACTGAATGCAAATAAAGACATAACATACCAAACTTTGTAGGCCATAGCTAAAGCAGTTCTGGGAGGAAATTTAAGCACTAAATTCATATACATGAAAGAGAAAAAGTCTAAAATCAGTGATCTAATCTCTTACTTAAAGGTCCTAGAAAAGAGGAGTAAAACAAAACCAAAGCAAGGAGAAGGAAGGAAATAATAATGACAAAGCAGAAATCAATGAAATTGAAAACAGGAAAACAATACGGAGAATCAGTTAAGGAGTTGGTTCTTTAAAAAAATAGTTCATCAAATGCCTCGGGAGAATGAAAAAGGGGAAAAAAAAGTAGGAGGCACAGATGATCAGAATCTGTGAATGAAACAGTGATATCACTATACACTTTGCAGCCAACAAAAAGATACGAGAGTAATAGGAACAAGTCTACACACATAAATTTGACAATTTGATGAAATGGAAGAATTCCTTGAGAAACACAAACTATCACAATTCACCCAATGGGAAACAGATAATTTGAATCCTTATAACTGTTAAGGAAATTAAATTTGTAATTTAAAACTCCTCCCAAGAAATATCCAGGCCTAGATGATTTCACTGGCAAATTCTACCTGTTGTTTAAAGAAGAATAACCCCAGTTACATAGAAGCTCTTGTCTCTTCCAGAAAGTGGAAGGAATATTTCCTAATTCATTTTGTGAAGCTACTATTACCAAGAAACCAAAACCAGACAAAGGCAGTACAAAAAAAAAGAAAAATACAGACCAGTATTCTTCATGAATACAAATGCAAAGATCCTTAACAAAATATTAGCAAATAAAATCCAGACATCCCTATATTTACATATATACATACATGTACACATAAAGAATTATACACAATACCAAGTGGGGTTTATTCCAGGAATACATGGTTGGTTTAATATTTGAAAATCAATTGCTATATTTGTTTGGCTATATTAATAAGCTAAAAATGAAATTTATTTAGATTTATTTGCCATATAAATAGACTGAAATTTTAAAAATCATGTGATCATATTAATTGATGCAGAAAAGCATTTAACAAAATTCAACACTCATTTATAATAAAAAAGCTCATAAAAAGAGGAATAGAGGGGCACTTCCTCAATTTAATCAAGAACCCCTACAAAAAAACCCGAACATAGCTTTATACTTAATGGTGAGTGAAAATGCTTTCCTTCTAAGATCAGGACTAAGGAAAGGATTTTTGTTCTTACCATTCTTCTTCAAAATGGTTCTAGAAGTTCTAGTCAGTGCAATAAAAGCAAGAAAAGGACATAAAATCATACTGATCAGAAAGGAAGAAATAAAACTATCCCTATTTACAAATGATATAATTGTCTGTATAGAAAGTCCCAAGGAATCTACCAAAAACTCTTACAACCAATAAGTGAGTTCATCAAGTTTACAGGATATAAAATAAGCATATTAAAATCAATTTTATTTCTGTATGATAGTAATTAATATGTGGATACCAACATTAAAATATGATATTATCTCTAATAGCAAAAACTGAAATTCTTAGGTGTAAATATCACAAAACATGTCTAGGTCTTCTATGCTGAAATCTAAAAATCACTCTTGAAAGAAATGAAAAAAGATTGAAATAAATGGAGAGACATACTGTGTTCATGAATTGGAAGAATCAGCATAGTAAAGGTGATGATTTCTCTGATATGACATACAAGGTCAATGCAATTGCTATAAAAATTCCAGTAAGATTTTTGTAGATGTAAACAAGATTATTCTAAAATTTATATGGAAAGACAAAGGAAGTACAATAGGTAAGAATTTTGAAAAAGAAAAATGATGTGGGAGGGACCAGTCTATTCAATTTCAAGATTTATTGTACAGCTTCATGAATCAAGACAGTGTGGTATTGAGGGAGAGACAGACACATAGATCAATGGGATAGATTAGCGACCCCAAAAAAAAGCCTACATAAATATGCACAACTGATTTTTGACAAAGGTACAATGCAATTCAATGGAAGAAAGATAGCCTTTAAAAAAAAAGTGTTGCTGGAGCAATAGGACATTCATTTTTAAAAAAGAATCATAACCTAAACCTCAGATCTTATCCAAAAAACTAACTTAAAATTGATCATGGAAATAAACATAAAACACTAAATAATAAAACTTTTAGACAAAAACATAAGAGAAAATATTTGAGATCTAGAAACAGATAAAATGTTCTTAGACCTGAGACCAAAAACATGATCCACAAAAGGAAAAACTGATAAATTGGACTTCATCAAAATTAAAATCTTTGGCTATGCAAAAGATCCTGTTAAGAGGATGAAAATACAAACACTAGTGTTTAGAATACGTAAAAAACTCTCAAAACGTAACAGTTAAAAAAAAATCCAGTTAGAAAATCAGCAAAAGACACAAAGAGACATTTCACTAAAAAGAATACATAGACAGCAAATAGTCACGTGAAAAGATGTTTAATAACACTAGCCATTAGGGACATGTAAATTCAGACCACAAATGACATCATTACGGGTCTTGGAATGGCTAAAATAAGAAGTAGTGAAAATTCCGGTGAGGATGGTGGGAAACTCGATCATTCCTACATTGCTGGTGGGAATGTAAAATGGCACACGCTCCGGAAAATACTTTAGCATTTTCTTTAAAAAATAAACATGCAACTACATAATGCTTGTGCTCCTGGGCATCTATCCCAGAGAACTAAACACTTACATTCACACAAAAACCTGAACATAAGTGCTTATAGCAGTTTATTCATAAGAGCCCCAGACTGAAGACCACCCAGATGTCCTTCAGTGGGTGGATGGCTATAAGTCTGTGGTACATCCATATCATGGAATACTCTTCAGCAGTAAACAGGAATGAACTCTTGATACATGAACAATCTCCAAAGAATTATCATGAGTGAAGACATAAATCATACAAGGTTATGTACTACATGATTCCCTTTATAAATCACTCTTGAAATGACAAAATTATAGGAGTGGAGAACAGATTAGTAGTTCCCAGGGGATAAAGAGGGGGTAGGGGTAGTAGGGAAGTGTGTGTAGCTATGAAAGCACAATAAAGGGATTCTTTGTGGTGCTGTAAGTGTTCCGCATCTTGACTGTATTAATATCAGTATCTTGGTCTTGAAATGATACTATAATTTTGTAAAATATTACCATTGGGGGAAACTGGGTAAAAGGTACACGGTATTTCTATGTTCTTTTCTTTTTTTATAACTGCATATGAATCTGTAATTTTCTGAAAGTAAAAAAAGTTTATTTGAAAAAAAACAACAACAAAAAAAAAAACAGACCAGGAGTCTTGGACTCTGATCCTATGCCTAGGTGATTTTTAGTAAGACATTGCTCAGCCTCAGTTTATTCATCTGTAAAATGGAGGAAATAATATATGCACTATATCCTAGGAATGGGCAAAGCAAGGGGAAATTTTAAGAATTTTCACATAGCTATACACTTGGAATCAGACTTCTGGAACAGAAGGGACCTTAGTAATCTCCTATGTCATTGTCCTCCAAATTAGTTTTTTCTGGACCACAGAGACCATGGTTGGACACAGGGCAGAGTGATGGGAAGCACACCTCCTTCTCTTTCTGCCATTCCACCTCCGCTCCCCTCCCCACTCAGCCTTGCTTTCATTTGCTTTCCATATTAGAATTCTGAGGGGTTTATATGAGAAAAATGTTCCTTACTCAAGGCATTTTTGAAATCAATTCTTCCAATCCCAATCTTTGACTTTACTGACTAGGAGAGTGGTAACCAGAGAGCTTTAGAGACTTACTCAAGACACTAAGATAATTGGTGGTGAGGCTGGGAGCAGAACCAGGGCTATTGACCCTCAGTCCAGTGTTTTTCGCTCTTTCACTGAGTCATGGTGCCTTGCATTTTGATTGCTTTCCCAGCATTTTTGTCACCAATGCAAATAGCTTAAGCAGGTAGTAAATTTGCCAAAGTAATAGCATTTATTGTTGTCTAGGACCATAACTTTATACAGTCTTCCTCAACATATGGGTTGAATTTGTCGACATGTTGATAATGGTGATACTGGATATCGTTTATAGGTGAATGGAATTCAAGGAGTGTCTTACACATTGTTTAGTGTACATATTTGGAAAAAGCTTGTTGGTGCCACCTAGTGGTCCAAGTGACAGATGCTAATAGTAGGACTTAAGACATTTTAAACCCCTGTATTTGTTAATGCTATTTTAATTAATATACTAAAAGTCATTGCCAACTACTTGAGTCACTATCTCTTTTAGGTGAAAATGCTTTTCTAAATAAAAAAGAAGAGGCTCATTTTTGGTTTAGCTATAAATTTTATCTCTGCTAATTAAAATTTTTCTCATTGACAGAGCAAATTACTTAGATGAATTCTTTTCAGGCCCCAATTACTTGTTAACTGCAACCAGTTTTTCAATCGGAGTGGTGAATCCTTACTTAGTACAGATCTTTAGGATTCCTGTAAAGCTAACAGTCAAGTTACAGTAGGGGCTTAAAAGTACTAACATATTCTTTTTTACAAAATCTGGAATTTAACCCTTCTCCTAAATCAAGTATTGTTCTGTGTAAAAAAAAGCTTGTGACCGTGTTAAAGACCAGTGTCATAAGGGCTGCAATTAGAATTAAGTGCACAATTTAATCATTAGAAGGGTTTTAACTGAAGTTTTCCAATGAACGTATATTTTTCAATGAAAACTTTAACAGATATAACCTTTCTCCTAACATCAAAGCAATTATCTGAGCAGACCAAACCCATCCCAACAACTACTGAACACTTAAAACACTTAATTACTTCTATATTCTCACCATATAACAATTTTCTTTCTTTTATGAGGGGTCATGAAAGGAGTGAATCATAAAATAATTTGTTTGCTAAAGGTGTTATTAACACTAAAAATTGCTTGTCTTCTGGGTTGGCCCACTTACCAAAGCTATTTTCGGAACAATTATGACAATGATGACTAAGTACTCGACTACACAGAAGATATTTGGTTGACAAGGAAAAGGGAAGTTGTTAGTAAGTCTGTGGTGGGAACTGAATAAATCCAAGAATAGCAGGATACAAAAGCAGCCATTGCGAGAAATGGAACCAGTGACAGAAAGAGAAGAGAAAAAGGTTTTAGAAACACAGGTGAGGTACCACCATGGCAAAAGCAAAAGAAATCTGAGACAGTGCTGAAAAAGTTTAACTAACAGGAGAAATCTGGAAAACAAATTTAAGTGTCCATTTAAACATATCAACCGGTGCAAAATTTTGCTTTCTGCTGTTCCAGATTTATTTTTATTGAATATTTTCACCTATTGAGTGAAGGCATATTTTCACAATGCCAATTCAGAAAAGATTTATTATGAAAACATGATGCAAATGTAGCCCATCTCCAAGGGCCTGGATCAGAGGTGAAGTTTATGGGTAGCCCTCATTAGTCACGTCAGGCAATTTTAAGTTCTTCGTGTTAGTTACCCACTGACTAACTGAAGCTATCTCCTCCTTTAAAAAAAAAAATCTGAACTCTACTGGATCTTTCCAGCTATAACAGTTCAGACTCAATGTTGAAGACAGGTGGGAACAAAGCAGATTTTGAGGAAAAGTACCTGAAGCCTTTTGTGCTGACTTCCTGAAGTCACATGAAATAGAACGGACGTTGGGTTGGGTATTGTTCAGATCCTGGCTTCACGGCTTATGCCCTGAGCTCGTGACTTCAGTTTCTTCTTCTGTAAAGTGGGAATCATATTGCCTCTTATGTTTGTTGAGAGGACTAAATCATATATACGTAGATATACGCATCTGATACGCATGTGATTATATGTATGTGCTATACATGTGATATTATATGTGTATATATATGCGTAAGGTGCTTCTCAATGCTTGGCACACAGTGGGTGATTAAGAAGTGTTAATTTCTCTTTCCTTGAAGACTGAACATACCAGGCAGTATTTGGTAAAGCCATCAGCAACGCATTCAAAGTTCCTTCCCATAGTCTTTTGGTTTCACTGGCAGCACAGGCTTGCACTGGCAAAGCAGTCACGAGCTGTTTTAATAAGTCTCACATAAAACTCTTAATGCCCTAAGAATCTATTATTACACATAATTATAACAAGTAGATTTTATGCCTAGGGATACATATTTTAAACTCTTCTAATAATTACAAGATAGCGAAACTCACTTGTTCCATTCTAACTTGAGGTTGCAAATTTTTTAGTTTAGAAACTAAACATGGAACTTTTTAAAGAATAAGGGAATAGTAAATATGGAGGGTACAAAAAGAGCATTTCTATTTTGAGGATCAGTATCAGCCCAAATGTGAAAAGCTGGTGGCATCTAATGAGATTTTTGTACCAAGATTTGAGAAAATACTCTTGGCTCCTATTAACATTTGCAAAGATGTATAAATGAATAGAGACTACAACTTTTAAGAATTCTATTCAGGGCTCACTACCTGTTCTGTTATTCCTGTCTAAAATCCAGAACATAAACATGCTTTAACTGGTAAAATGTCACTGTTGAGATGCAGTGT
Organism: Camelus bactrianus; assembly: GCF_048773025.1. Lineage (NCBI taxonomy): Eukaryota > Metazoa > Chordata > Mammalia > Artiodactyla > Camelidae > Camelus > Camelus bactrianus. The sequence continues at coordinate 50,381,938 of NC_133550.1, read as the reverse complement.
CTACGTAAAGGATCTTCAACAACAGTTTAAAACTCACGCACTCTCACATTAATAAGTTGTGCCTATAGACATATCCATTTTTAACTCAGTAGTTTACTGATGAACTTAACAAAAGAAAAAAAAAGATTCACACATTTGTAAAGGGCAAGTTTAGCCCTTTTAAAAAAATCTGGCAATAAAGTAAAATTATAATGGAAAACTTAAATTTTTGAAACTCTGAGTACTAATCTTACGTAAGAAGCAGCACTTTAGTAAGTATGCCTATTTATATAGCTTTGCCATTTGGAATCTTGCTTAACATTTCTGTTATTAAGCCATGAAATGTATTTTGTCTCCTTATTTTTTCCCACTAGATTATTTAAAAAATTAAAGCCCCTCAATGTAATTCTTTGCTTTTTCAAATTCGTATTATTCTCTCTTTATTTACATCAAATACTATTTTACTTAGTTAGTTATTCAGTCATTCCTTCGTTCACTCAGTCTCGGGTGTGTCTGACAATACGGGAAGGTTTGGATTTGCCGGGGTTCCTTCTGCACGTAGCTAGCCAGGGCTGCAGGAGAAACACCTACACGTGCATTTCTTCATTCTGAGGGTTTTTGAATTTGTCTTTAGTGTAGTTGCAGCTCACCTCTTAGCCTCATCTCTCTCTTCCTGTCTCAGGGGAAGAGGTATGTATGCGAGTGAGGATGGGGGCTTCCAAATGGTGCTCTGGTCCCTAGGTCCAGATGGAAAGGAAAGATGGGGTGACCTGCACAGCTACCACCACTGGCTGGAAGAGGAGGCTCTGAAGGTGTGGGAATTGAGAGGGCCTTTCACATCTGGGATCAGAAGTTACCAGCCCTGGCTCTCTGCTCTGACTCTTCCTTCCTCTCATGCCTCAGTGACATCCTAGCCTATCTGGCCAATGATTCTCTGGCCCAGCAAGAAGAACCAGGCTATCAGATCAATCCCAACTCTGCAGTTCCACGGGGGTTCATGAAATCTTACTCTTTAGTAAATTTCATCATTGACAAAATGCTTCATTAAACGTAGATATTACTATAATATTTTTATTAGATTCAATGAATATCTTTTTTTCTTTGTTACTGAACTAGTTTTACGTCCTAGCATATCAGACACATTGTTCTTTCATGCTTAAAATAGCCTCTAAAATGGATTCAGTTTGTACTAGTGTAAAAGGAAGAAATGACTCATTTCGGGGCCTTGAAAAAATAAGACGAGCTGCCAGTTTATGGTCTGCTGGGAGGAACTGATGGACTCAGGGCCGATTATAACTACTGTGGCAGAGGCAGAAAGGAGTGCCGTGAGAACCCAGAGAAAACCAGGCTTCTTGAGAAAGGTGCTACTTCAGCTGAATCTTGACAGCTGCCTTGGAAACAAAGTGGGTGGTGGGCAAAGGCTTGGAAAATCTCAGACCTGTTCTGAGTGCAACTATGCTCGCGTGGATGGGGTAAGGGGACAAATCACAGTGGGATCGAAGAAGTAGGCCTGGCACAGTGCTTGACATATGGTGAAAGAAATGAAGATAACGTCTGTTCAGTCAGTGGTGAAAGAAAAGAAGACGTATGTATCATTCCTGTGCTTGAAGTCTTCCCATCACATTCGGAATACCATCCTGGGGCCTTGCTCTGGTTCATGCGGCCCTTTGTTTCTTGCCCCCTTAACCGTCTCACCTCATTTCTTACCACCTGTCACCTTGGCTATCCTGCTCCAGCTCACTGGCTCCCTTCTCTTCCTCACCACGCTACATCTGTTTCTGGTTCAGAAATGGCAGTTCCCTCTGCTAACACCACTGTCCTTTCAGATGTGCACACAGTCCCATCTGTCCCTTCCCTCAGGTCTCTCCTCCTCAGAGATGCCTTCTCTTCTGGAACAGTCACCCCATACCCAGTTACTATCCACTCGATTTTCACTTTTTTGAATAGCACTTATTGATGCTCAATATTACATCCTTTGTTTATTTGTTAATATTCTATCCCCCCCACTAAGCTGTAAGTTAATGCACTGAGGATGGGCACCATTGTGTCTCCTGTGCCTCATACGTAGTAGGTTCCAATACATTACTTGGGGAAGGAAAGGAGAGAGCAAGGGGGCAATTGGTGGAGGGCGTTGAATACCGTGTCCAGTTATTCTGCAGGACACTGTCTCACTAGTCATACTTCTTTCGTCTCTGGGCTTACATGTGGACCCTCCTTAAACTCTTATCATCTCCTCCTTCATTAAATAGGAATACATTCAATATGTAGCATGTAGTTAATATGTTATTATATGCACGAGGGAGAAAAAACCCCAAATCAGTGGGTGATTCTTTAAGTCAACAAAGGGCACTTCTTATTGCCAGATGCCAGACTAGGTGCTGGGAATAGAGCAATGAACAAGACAGGTTTATTCTCACAGAGTTTAGAGGCAAGTAAGGAGAGGTATAGGGAAGCATGAGGAGCCTTCTGTATACAGGACAAGAGCAGATACTCCTGTCTACTCTTATTAGAGGGAAGGATGTTCATGCTGAGACCTGAGGGGCGAGTTAGCCAAGTAAAAGGGGAACAACAAAGTATCTAAGAGTGAGCAAACAGAATGTGCCAAAAATCAAGGCAGTCTGATATGGCCGGCACCTTAACTTCTCTCTCCTCCAGGGACTGACATTCCAGTGGGGAGAAAAGATATGGACATTTGAAGCACTTAAATAAGAATGTGAGGTCCTTACAGGAAGAAGACCAGTGGTTACAGAACTGAGTGAAAAAGCTCCTACAGAAGAATCTTAGAGAAGAGGAGAGAAATGAGGGGAGAGTCTAGGCTGAAGGTAATACAAATCTTCAAGGAGCAGGTGAGATGCAAGCAGAATGTGGAAAGGTGGTTGGGATGTGCCTGGATAGACAGAGAGGGAATGGACCTTCTAATCAGGAGAACTGGTGTTTGAGGGACTAGGATAAGATAGGACTGCCTGGACTGTCAAAGTGGGAGAGGAGGCAGAGATCAGGTTTGAGGCCCTCAAAGACAGGCATGAGGAATTTGGACTTTATCTTGAGAATGATGGGGAGAGAGTAAAATGTCCAGAAACAAGTAATTCAATAACAAATATTTATTGAGCACCGACTATGTGCCAGATACAAGGTGTGCCAATACAGCAGTGAATAAAACAAAGTTCCTGCCCTCGTGGAGGTTACATTATAAGACAAAACATTAGGTGATAAAAGTATAGAGGGTAAACCACGTGGGAAGGTTAGTACTGAGAGCTGAGAGAAAGTGATGCACGTGTGATACTATTTAAAGTAGGGGGAAAGGACTTGCGCAGACATGAAATACGGTAAACAAAGGCAAGACAACAGTTCTGGATCTTTGCTTTGCTTTACTTTTCTGGCTTCCAGGTCGTTTATCCTCACTATTGAGAAGTTAAGACTTTTAAGAAACTGAGTATTGACTGAAGCCTGACATATCTCAGGTTATTAAAAACCTTTACTTTACATGTACCTTTGTAACAATCTAAATTATTTAAAACAGGGATTCTCTCAATCTCTCTGTTGCCTTCCATGGGTATCTTATCTAAACCAGTCATAAATTGTATAATCAATAATTTTCAATAATACAAATACAATTCAAAAAGAATTGGTATGTTGTATATGGCAGGCATTCAGCAAATATCTATTAAATGAATGAATGTTTTATAATTAATTAGTTAGAGCAGAATCAGAGTTTTCCCGATCATAATATTCTCATTTACTTGAATTCTAATATACTGCCCGCAGTGGGAGAGAAAAAGGCAGGGCAGTATCTTACTGCAGGCCAAAGGGAAATTTCCCATAATCTCCAGTGTGTCTTATCTGTACCAGAGGCCACCACCTAAGAATTCTCTGGGAATGTGAAAGTCACTCATTAAGTGTGTCCCTGGGGGAAAAATGGAGTTTTACTGTCTTAGAAATCATCCCCAAATGTCATCGCTCTGCAAGTTCTTTGTTTTCCATATCCCTTGCTGATTTGCATCCAAATACATACACATTAGTTGGATATGTATACTTTATTATTTTAAGAAATATTGAGTTGGACATTTTAAGTAAAATTTTCAAAGTTCTCTATGGCAGTTTCGGTTCAGTTATTCTTCTACTACATAAGGTAATCCAACAGGTTTATAATAACTCAGGCATTTGGCAATGAGTTGAGGCTAACTGCCTTTGACTATGGTAGAGTTCCTTGTTTCTTTATGCTTCTCCAACACTGCTCCACCCTTGCAAAACCAATCCGTCCCTACCCAACAGCTGATCCAAGGATGACTCATGTTCTTCATGTAAACACACCTTTTACTTTAGTTTATATATTACCTACTATCTTGGATGCCTCTCACTCCATGAAAATTCTATAAAAAGAAGTTTAATTTAAAAAGATAATACAGAAAATTTGGAAAACAGAGGAAAAACTATTATCTATCAAGCTACCCCCTAACACAAAATGCTGTATTTGGGCCCATTTGTTCAAGCCTTTTTTAAAGCTAGTTTTCAAATTATAAAATTAATACAAAGGTTTTGTTTCTAGTAATGGCAGAGTACATTAAATTGGACTAAGCCTTCCTACAGATAACAGTTATGGACTTTGGAACAAATACATAAAATAACTGGAGTGACCAAAAGCAGGCACAAACTGGGGAGGACTCAATCCTGAGAAAAAGAATAATCACACTTGTTGAGATCCATGTTTAAACAAATTTACACCTGAGGGTATTCCCCAGTGAGTGCAGTAAAGGGAAGCTAGAAATTAAGCTGAAGTCTTATTGGCATGAGGTATCAGAAGACAGAGTTTGGGGTTGCCAGAACATCTGGAAATTAAGGGGGGAAATTTTGGAAATGAGAACCATAGAGATGGGAGTTCTGAAATCTGTGTACAAACTTCCTTCAAATTTTTGGATGACCTTTGATTTGCACACACATGATCTCGTCAAAGCCCAGGAAAGCAACAGCTAGAAGATGCTGAGTAGAGATTTCTGTTGTTGCCCAGTATAGAAGAGACAGAGTTTAGAGTTTCAATCCTACTCTTAGTCTGCTTGGGCTACCATAACACAGTATCACAGGCTAGGTGGCTTATCAACAGTGGAAATTTCTCAGCATGGTTGAGTGAGGGCCCTTTTCCAGGTCACAGGCTTCTCACTGTACCCTCACATGGCAGAAGAGGCCAGGGAGCTGTGTGGGATCCTTTTTCTTAAAGCACTAATCCCATTCATGAGAGCTCAGTCCTCATACTAATCACCTCCCAAAGGCCCCACTTCTTGACCTAACACCATAACATTGAGTTTGGGATTTCAACACGTGAATTTGGGGGCAAGGTGGGCACAAACATTCATAGCACCTACCAAGCCTGAGGTGCGTGGTAAACACTTCAACCTTTCAACTGAAACTCAAGAGGGTCCACACCTCTGAAGTAAAGACTATTTCCTAGGAATAAAGATTTGCTCTAAGATTAAGTTTAAAATTGAAATAGATGTATCGTAAAAATATAAAAAGTAAACTTACATACAAATTCAAAGTCATCAGCCAGAACTCAGCTGCCTGCAAATCAGAACTCTTCAGAGGAAGATGAACTCATGTATCATCTACAATGTCTAGAATAAAAAATATTAAACATGTAAAGACACAGGAAAATATGACCCATCATCAAGAGAAAAAGTAGTCAATAGAAACAGACCCTGACATGACCCCTATGTTAGAAGTAGCAGACAAGGACTTTAAACAGTTACTATAAATGTTTTCAAAAGCTTACAGGAAAAGATAGTCATAGTGAGTGAACAGATAGAGGAATTTCAGGAGAAAGATTAAAGCTATTTTTAAAAAAGAACTAAAATGAAATTCTAGAACTGAAAAGTATAATATCTAAAATGAAAAATTCTCTAGATGGGCCTAAAGCCAGATTGGAGATGGCAAAAGGGTCAGTGAATTGGAAGAAAGATCAACAGAAAATACCCAATCTGAAGATCAAAGAGGAAAAAGATGAAGAATAATCGACAAAGACTTAGTAGGTTGTTGGATAACGTCAAGCAGCCTAACTCGCATGCAGTTGGAATCCAAAAAGAGACAAGAGAGATAATGTAATTACAGTCTAGCGTTTGTCCAGTGCTTTGAAACGAAGGGTTGCAGGAATGGGCCTGCTTAGCAGACTTTTTTTTCAATCCTATGAACCAGCTGAATAAATCCCTGTGAGACCTTGTAGAAAAGTTTTTGATTTCAAGTGGCAAGATACTTGGACCTTAAAGGAAACTGAATCTTTGGAAAAGTCGTATTGCAAAAGGCAATTCTGAAATGTTTCTACTGCTGCTAGGGCTCAAGAGTGAGGAGGGACATCATCATTTGTACCACTGTCATATGTTTTACCTTTACATATGTTATAAACCATCAATATATTGTCTTTATTTTTGATTTAGTCGATTATTTTAAGAGGTATTAAGTATAAGAAAAATGGCCTTTATATAAAAACCTACATTCTAACTACTTCCTGGAATCTTCGTTTCTTTGTGGAGATCCAAATTAGTCTTGATATCCTATTGCTTCTGCCTCTAGGACTTCCTTTAACATTTTTTTTTGTAGTGTCAATCTGCTACTGGATTTCCCCAGTCTTTGTCTGAAAAAGCATTTTTCCTTCATTTTTAAAAGACAGTTTTGCCGGGACTAGAATTCAGAGCCATCAGTTCTTTTTACTTTTAGTACTTTAAAGACATCACTCCACTGTTTTTGCTTTTATCCCTTTGGTTATCTACAAGATTTCTCTGTAACTTTGGCCTTTCAGCAGTTTGAATATAGTGTATCTAGTTTTTTGTTTTTGAAATCCTTCTTGGCATTCTCTGAGCTTTTTGCAACTGTGATTTGATGTGTTTCATAATTTTTGGAAAATTCTCGAACACTATCTCTTCAAACATTTCTTCTGTTTCATTCTCTCACTCCTTCTGAGACTCAAATCACACATACATTAGGCCACATCTCTTGTGTGTTGTGTTGTTTCTGGGTTTTTCATTTTTTTTTTTCCCTTTTTGAGCCTCATTTGGATAATTTCTGTTTATCATTCGTCAACTTCACTCTTCTCTTGGCTGTGTCAAATCTGATGTGTATGCAGGAGACATTCTTAAATTTTGTTATCATGGTTTTTTATTCTGCCATTTTCATTTGACCCTTTTTTGTAGTTTCTATTTCTGCTGAATTTCCTTGTCTGTCCATTCATGTTCCCCACTTTTTCCATGGTAGGTTACCATGTTACTCATAATGATTTATTTATTTTTATTTTTCATTTTTACTTTGTTCTCATGATTCTATATTTCCTATCAGAGAGTTCCAATATTCATGCAACCTCTACATCTGGTTCCGTTGATTGCTTTGTCTCTTGACAATTGATTTGGAAAAGCTTTTTCTCTATCCTGTACTTATTGATTGCTTGCTGCACATAATGTGAATAGCAGAGACTGAGATAAATAGTATTCATTACTGGAAATGACACTTCTTCTGCTAGGCTAGAGGACTGAGTCATTATACTTAGGATTGTCTCTTGTTGTTGCAGTGTTTACGTAATCTTTAAGACTGGTTTTAAATTCCAATGGACTCACTTTGTGGTTAGGGTGAGAATTCATCTACTAGAGACTTTTTCTCAATGGTCTGCTTCTACCTTAATCTCTTCTATTAGTTTGTGCCTCACAGGGGCACTCTCCCTGCACTTGCTCCTTCCCCAACCATATACTTCCATTGTTTGTTCCCTGGTACTTATTTAATGCTTGCTGGGGGTGTAGGGTGGGCGGTGAGAAGCTGGAAGAGTTTTCCGTAGTCCTGTTTCAGCTTCAGACTTAGCCAGACCCTGTATCTCTGGTCTCAGGAGTGGAGTTTTCTCAGTGATCTTCTGTCTCACCCAGAGGTAGGATACCTCCAGTGGACTGGGACTCCAGTTGTACTTCATAAGCACTTAATAATAAACTCATTTTATAGTATAACCTTATCTCCCCTTAAGTAGAAATCCGTTGGATTCCTTTTGTAGGGAACCATTAAAGGTGATGCTCTCCCTGTGAGATGAATCTGCTCTACGTCAGATTAATTCATTTGATTATGAACCTCCCCATTACAGTTTCAAGAGTAAAAGTAAGATTATCATTAGTATTTTTCAGATTGAGTGGAACCAGCAGTATGCTCCCAATGTAGCTAGAGATTTCTCACTCCCCACTGATAATTCTTTTCATTCTCCACCAATATTGTCTTTGAGAATTTTTTAAAAAGTTACTTCCGTTTCAGTCCAAGTGATCTAGATTTGAAACCTACACGCTAGTAGTTCTCAAGTGTTATCTTCCATCATAATCCTTTGGGGGGGCTTGTTGAAAAGACTGCTGGGCCCTGTCTTTGGTTTCTGATTCAGTAGGTCTGGGGTGTGGCCTAAGAATTTGCATTTCTAACAAATTCCCAGGTGATACTGATACTGTTGGTCCCATGATGACAACTTTAGAATTACTGATATAGATTAAATATATATGAACATATATATGAACTGGTTAAGTACATCTTTATTAATCCAAAGGAGCTTACTCATTTATTTATTTTTTGGGGGAGGTAATTAGGTCTACTTATTTATTTCTAAAGGAGGTACCAAGGACTGAACCCAGGACCTCATGCAGTTTATAGTTATAGTAACTAGCAGCCCTGGTATATCTAGCCACTTAAGACATGCAGCAAAGTGGATGCCCATGTTACATGTAGTCCAGCCCCAACAGCATGCTGTGCGATGTTTGTGACGCACCGTGTGAAACGCAGGCAGCTTGGGTCTCCAAGGTGAGAAGGCAGTTGTGTTAGGCTTTTCTGACTTAATTTAAGCTGGCAAGAGACCTAGATTTTAGGACATTTGCCTCCCTACACCTAGAGTTTTAGGCTTTTTATCTCTCTAGCAAGTAGAGAAATGTTGGGGGACTGGCTACCCCTTTTCTGATCAAATGTATGGGCCTATTGTCAAGTTGCTTATCTCATATAAGAAAAATCCTTTTCTGTTTATACTTGATTTCCTGGTAAAATGGATTTGATCTGTTTGCATGTATCCTTCTCCCTAGCCAGGTATACGTGGTCTTCTACTTTTTAATTTAATTTTACTTAATTTTATTTATTTACTTTCTGGAGTAAAGGTAGGTTTATTCAGAGAGATACATACTCCATAGACAGAGTGCAGGCTGTTTGAGAAGGCAAGAGGTGTGGGGGTTGGGTGCTTGGTAGATGCACACTCTGTAGACAGAGTGTGGTCTGTCTCGCTCAGAAGGGAGAGTGGCCATGGTCTTCTATTTTTAAACTGTCATTGGTGTTATGCAAAGTTTGGTCTACTTGATCTCCTTTTAACTATTAATGTAGGACACGTACCTTTAAGGTTCTCACAGAGGATTTTACTTTTGAATTCTCCATTTTCATTTAGAAGATGAACAGTTGATATTGTAATACAGTAGATCTCAAAATGTGGTCCCTGGACCAGCAGTGTCAGCATCATCTGTGAACTTGACAGAAATACAGATTCACTGGCCTCATCACAGACCCTATGTGTGGAATTAAAAAACAGGAGTGGGGCCCAAACTGTGGCTGAACAAGCTGTCCAGGTGATTCAAGTTTGAGAACCACTGGTGCCGGGGAATGATTAAGCTAACCAGTCCTGGGACATTCCTAGGACAGGAAAGACAGTGGATACCACACATTTGGGTTATAGTACTCTGTTCCCTTTTGGAACTATGTCATAACATTTATGGAAGTCCATCTTTTATTCTAGATTTTGGTTTTGAAAGCAGAAATAAGAAATGACCATCTGAAGAAAAATACTACCCCAAAATGTAGACACAAATGAGGACAATGTACATTAGGTGTACAGACCAACTGTAAAACCAACGAGGAGATTCCTTCCTGAGCACTGGTCTGAAGTGTTCATTCTGCCCCGTGAACTGCTGTGCTTCCGCTACATAGTAATCATGTTTGTAATAATCCTTTTTTCCATTTCTAACTTTGCTGTCATGGAGTCTTAGCAAATATTTTACATTTAACTCAGTAAGTTTCCCCTTAGGGGAAGGATATAGTTTAGTGGTAGAGTGAGTACTTAGTATGTATGAGGTCCTGGGTTTAATCCCCAACTTCCATTAATAAACAAACAAACAAACAAACAAACGTAATTACTCCCCCCACAACCCCCCCCCCAAAATAATAATATAAAATAAATTTTAAAAATAAATGAAGTTTAAAAAAATTCAGTTTTTAAAAAAAGTTTTGGCTTAGGAAACTTAGCCTAGGTTTTCTAGTATAATTATTCTCCCCAATTTATAATCCAATTCTTCTCTCCTGTAAAAAATAATTTTACAGTATGTGGCTTTTATTATAAAGAGCTACAAAATATTCTTGGGAAAAGAGTACACACAAGAATAGCCAAGTTCTTGAAGGAGCAGGTCTAGAGAAGAGAATGTGGTTAACACGCTTCTAAACAAGTCCCTAATCCAGCTCTCAGTTGCCTCTCCGATCTTGTCTCCTATCTCTCTACTTCTTGCTCACTAGGCTATAAGCCTTACTGTTTGTTGAAATACTTGAAAACATCAGCATCTCAAGGCCTTTGCTGTTGTTGCTTCCTCTGCCTGGACATGCTCTTCTCCCAGAGTATATGCAGTTTTTGTCCTCCTCTTCTTCCAGTTTTGACTCAGATGGTACGTGCTCAGGGAGGCCTTCTCTGACAATCTCTCCCTCATTCCTGAAGTCTCTTATCTTGCTCTATTTGCTCCATAGTACCTATTCTCTTCTAAAATAGTGTAACTGCTTATTTTCAATCTTTCCACTCCTTGAATGTAACCTCCACAAGGCAGGGGTTTTATTTCTGCCTGTTTGCCCCTGGGTGTACCGCCACCAGTCAGGGCAGTCTGGCCTGGAAGCGCTAACAAGAACTTGCTGAATGACCGAGACAAAGTCTGTAGGAATCAGAACCCTTACATTTAATGTCTTAAAAAGCTTTCTTAAAAACCTAGAGGCCAGTCAAGATTTTTTTCCTCTGCAAAATGTATATATCACAGTTTAATTACTCAGATTTACTCTTTCCTTTTAATAACATCAAATTAACACCTACTGTTTGCCAGGCACTATACCAGCTGCTGAGAACAAAGATGAAAACGACCTTGTCAAGAGCAAAATAAAAGGAACAGATTACAAAGAACTTAACACCAGAAAACCAAGATATGTAGGGACTGGAACAAAGAAAATACTAAAATGTAGCTCCCTTCCTCTGGTTTTCCTACTGCTGGTTACTGTGAAGGAAGTACTACACATCAGAGGTGCAGTGTAGCACGGAGCACAAATGAGATGGGCAGGACTCTAAATTTCAGACAAAAAGAACAGATGAGATTTTATAACTCTTATGCAGAAAATCATTATCTGACAAGGTTAGTCTTATCTGAAGGCTGATAAATGGCCCAGATGACCTCGGATGTCTTATGAGAAGCATTAAGTAAACTTTAAAAGCATCCCAAAGTAGTGATAATCCTGACATTCCAACAAGTATGAATTTTAACGAAAACAATAAAGAGTAGCAATTAACAATAAGTAGTAATTAAAACACTTATTAGCCCATACTTACCATCCATCTCTTCTATGGCAAATGCATTTTGTATGTCACATTTATCAGCTCCTTGACACTCTCCCCTATCTGTCCCTTTTTGATAACAGCAACTGGGGTCCACAATGGATTGGATTCACACGAAGAGTCAGAGTTCCTGGAATCTGTTAGGGCAGATGGGGCATGGTTACAGAGGTGTACTTTTTCCTTCTTTCCAATGGTTGAAGGAGGTCTTCTGAAATCCGTCTCTTAACCTCTTCCTCCCTTACTGATCCCAGTGTTTAAAAAAAAAAAAGGTGTTTATGGTAACTGGGTAAATTATTCCAAAATTTTGCTCTAATATATTCTAAGACACAATCCTATTAAAATTTTTTCACACTAGAAGATTCTTTGGAAATACTAGTTATCAACACTTATCAAATGATCCAAGCAAAAGTAAATTACATTCCAAAGTAAATTAGTGCTTTTGAAAGTCACAAATTTCTAATATAATTTCTTCAGAGTAATAATTTAGTAATTGCATTTGTTAAGCCTCAAGCCACTAAGCTCCAAAAATCGTCCAAGGCACTTTACACAGATATGTTATTTACTTGAAAAAAACAGCCCAAATGGTTAAAAAATTCGACCAATGTCACACAATTATAAAGTAGTGTGACTGAGATTTATATCTAGAGCTGACTGAATCCAAAAAGTTTTTTCGACCATGTCAAGTCTTTAAAAATCAGTACCCCCTAGGTTTTACAAAGGTATTCTATGGATCTCATAAAATTTTGATTCAAATTGTTTGCTAAAACGCTTTCCTGAAACTTAAAAAACAATACACTTGGGCACACGTAAAACTGTAAAACATCAGAGCACTACCACAACTGCCAAGTGATCTCATTTTTGTTTGGAGCTTCTCCTGTCTGCACTTGGTTTTGATTTAGGCCAGAACATAGTCACTCACATATACTAGTACACTGCTAGAGCACGTTTGGCACATATATTGTAAAAGCAATCGCACGTTAAGGTGCATGCTCAGTAATGCTCTGGTCCTAAGAATTAAACAGTAACAAGCGAGGCAGCCATGCTGCTGTCATGCATGTCTTACAGAGGCTTGTTTTGGGTACAGGTGTCCCTTGGTATCTGCAGATATTCAAGTCCCTTATATTAAGTGGCATAGTGCGGTTGGCCCTTTGTATCTGTGAATGCAGAGAGCCAATTGTGACTTTTTGGGGGGTGGAGTCATATGTATGAGTTAATGTAAATGCAAATTTTGTTTTATACACTGATACTCCATACGTTTTCACTGGGGGAGAAAAATTTGTTGCTAAAACCATAGCACTATCAATGTTGCCTATCTTACTTGGGAATCAAAGATACTGTTGGGAATTAACCTCTGATCATCAGCTGAAAAATCTGTTTTTGAAGGATGTAAAGTTCTTTTGTATGTAGGTATGTGAAAATCTTTTACAAATGTATGATGGTCTACTGGGTATAGCTAGAATTTGCACCAGGGAACCAGCTTGCTGCTTGAGAATTAAAAGCATTGTCTTTTAAAAAATCCCATTATAGGGCAAAATAGTTTAGTAATAATAAGTCCTAAGGAGAGAAAAGTTTAGTGGGTGTGGGTGTGAGAATGTGGGATTAGAGAAAGAATGTGAAAGAAAAAAAAATCAAGAAACTCCATCCTCAAAGTATAAACTATCAAACTGACTAACTGATACAGTGGAAAAAGTCCTTGATTAGGAGCTGGGAAGAATGACAATCACCACTAAGTCTGGGTAAGAGCTCTGCTTTGCACGAGGCTTGGAATGTTGACCCAGTTTATGATCCGTAAATCTCAGCTTTCTCATCTCACCTATAAAAGGGAGACAGACTTAATTTACCCAGCCTGTTGTAAGGATCAAGTGAGATATCCTATTGAAACAGACATGTATCAATACAAACGTGTAAGAATAACTGAGTGTGGGGAAGAGGAGAGAAGGTAAATTCTTCTCTTTCCCATTTCCATTCTCCCAGACCTACAAAAAAAGTACAGGCCCGACTAGCTGTATATTATTCAGGACAGAATCTACTAAGACTGCTCATTTCTTCACATTTCCCCCCCTTCTTTTTCTTCAGCCTTTTAAAATGAAAATCTAGTTAATTTTTGTGACTTATATGATATTGGTATTAAAGCACTGACAAGTTGGACAGCCTAATTCAAAAAAGCTTACTTCTAATAAACTTTAGAAAACTTGTAATAAAATTTCAACTTAGAGTAGTAAGACAGAAGTATTTATGTCATCTTATTATAGAATTTAAAACTCCTGACTCCTATGTTTTAAAATTTATTACTTTGTCATCTGGTCATCTTTTGTAGGCATGGAACAGCAATTTGACACTATGCCACTTACCTAAGAGAGAAAGCACACTGTTGTTTCAAAGCACATAAGCTCAGAGGACCTTTCCAAAATCGAAGTCAAGAAATGTATTTAGCTACTTAGAGATATACAATAAAATAGCAAAATAAATACTTCATTCCACATCCAATCCTTTTTGGACAACAGCTCTCATATGTACATTACCTCTGCTGGACATGCACACTCAGACACACAGAGACTACCCACAGTGTAAAACATGGAACATCACAGAAAAGATTGCTTATCAGCCAGCTTTCATCTTTGCAACCAAAGGTTTTCTCTAGCAAGATATGGCTAATGGATAGTTAATAATTAAGAGTTTGCTCTGTGTGTATTCTGCTTATAACGACTAAGTGAAGGACAACCTATAAGGCTATTATTTCCTATGGGAAATACATGGCCCTAGTTTGGAGAGAATTTGGCCTCTGGATATGTTCTTACAACACTCAGTGAGTATTGACACTGGGAGTCATGATTGTTTCAGACGAGTCAGGAAAGACTGAGTGGTAATAAACCTTTAAGCAAAAGAATAAAGTAGTCTACTGGATTAGTGAATATCTACTTTACTTTTTAATATGAATATTCTCTTAGATAATTCTAGCTGCTCTGAATTTGGTTTTAAGAATTTGGATGTGAAATTCTTTTTTTTGTACGGAGGACAAACAACAGTAATATCTCTCAGTCTGTGAGCATGCAAAGGAAAAGTACTGTAAGTAGAAACAAGAGAATTCAATTCTAGTATTAATTTAGTTAAACACAGGCTTACTACGAGTCTTCTACCGAAGTCCCCACACTGAAAGTGCCTCTTACCTAGTTACAGATGTGTAGGAGATGAGGGTTGAACCTTGGACAAATGTAGACTGGAGAATGATCTAACAGTTTACATTTCAGTGGAATATTATCTTTATGTGTATTTTCAAGACAATGTCTGCAACTAAGAAAAAGCACAGGTTTAATTTAGAAACCACGGGGGGGAGGGGATAGCTCAAGTGATAGAGCACATGCTTAGCATGCACGAGGTCCTAGGTTCAATCTCCAGTAATTCCTCTAAAAATAAAAAAGTAAATGAATAGAAACCAGAGGATGTTTAGGTAACTGAAATCTCATGCTACAAAGCTACTATCTTGAAACTCACTCTTACCATTATTTCTTACCCACTTATTATCATAAAAAAACTAGTTCTCAGATTCTGCATACAGACCACTTTATGTAAAATATAGAAACATTTGTCCAAATTGGTATACAGATTGCATAAATATGGCAATTAGGGTTGCATTTACAGATGTGCATGTACAATGTTGTGCAAATTACCACAATATTACAATTTCAAAAATTATTCCTATTAGAATCCAAGTAAAGCAATTAGTGAAAAAACACCCATGCAGAATTTAAGTATCTCAGAACAAAATTTTAAATGTCTTCAGTAAAAGTTCACACATTTAAAATAGTTTTATTCATTTTATTTGTATATGTCAAAATACATTTTTATTTCCAAAATAGTGGGTTTTGCAACTAGTTTCATGCAGAAACAAGGTCTGCTCAATACTACCAATAAAATCAATATAGCACAGTAGCTGTTCAGTTTTAGATACAAAGAATAAATAACCTAAATACAAAACACTAAATATTAGAAACATGTATTTAATCATTCTTCACAGGCATCCAAACTTCACAAATATAATCCTTAGCATGCCTAACTGCTGGGCACCAGAACATGTTGCAGTCACTCAAACTGGTCAATTATCTGTATATTTTACGTCCACATAAGACCATGGAAATTCTCTATAGTCAGACCCACCATTCATACAGTTCAAATATAACCAAAAATAAAATTCCCACAACTATCCTTGTACCTTTAAAAATCAAGAATCCTGAGCTTGGTAGTAAGAGCATAACCTTATATCTTCATAAAACCAATCAAGAGAGAGAGGACTTAAAATCCTGCTTACCAAAACACCCTTTCCCAACCCCAAAGTAATCTAAAATAGGCAGTAGAACACAATGACCTTTTAAAATGAAGGGGTACAAATTCACATTTAATATAGTATACAATACAATCAATAATACAATTAGCTACTATAAGCTTTACAATGTACAATTTATTCAAATGGCTGAACTGTTCAGTGGTTAAGGAGACAGTTATGTGCCAGTAAGATAGAGAGGATTTTTTGCATGGTTTAATGAAAATATAAAAGCTATTTGTCCAAATAAAAGCCATCCTCACCATGTACTTGGTTTTGCTTTTTTTTTTTTTTTTTTTAAAAAAGGCCACTGAAATGTATAAAATGGTCTGAACATGATGGTGGTATCAAAGTCAATGCCTCTTCACATGGCAATAACAGTGCATTTAACGTTAACTCATGGTTAAGTCTGCAAATGATTTCATAGCATTACTTTGGCTAGCACAACAGTTTTAGACAGCACTCAGATAAATATAGGTACGTGAAATGTGAAGCAATTATCTTATGCAACTTTAATTATGGTTGAATACTATCAAATGAAAACTGCAAATAAAAGTAAAAGCATTTTACAGTAGAAAACTTTTGTAAAGATAGGGCTCCACATAATGTGTTACTTCAAAAGTCTTTATATCACATTGTTAGCAAACTTTGTTTTTAACACTATCATGGAGTAGCCTACTTTGCGTTAACAGACAGTTGAAATAAGAAAATAGTCAAGCATGCCATGTGGTGGTCTAAAAATCAAAACAATACACTTATTTATATACACAGTATCACTCAGTACCTGCTAAAATGAATGTGAAGATTACAGAATCTAACATCTTATACTACAATAATAAAAAACAAACAAAAACAAAAAAGTGACCAATGAAGGCAGAAAATAGGACTTAAGAATCTAATCTCAATCGACGTTAAAGCATTCATATAAGGAGTAAATGCATATTGCACAAACAGTGAAAGCAAATGTTCCACCAAGCAATTCAGTTCCAGGTGGGGACAACACAGCATTAGCCCAATACATGACAATGATCTCAGAAGAGCAAGTGTTCTTTTCTGTAAATGAGAACGGTGTGAGAACATACAAGAGTCTGCCACATGAAGAGTTAGAAGGAAAAAATACAAACCCAAACTTAGATGTAAAGCAAAAAAAAAAAATTAAATATCGAAAAACTGGAAACTGTGGCACATCAAAAAATGCTGAATAACTGTCTTCTGTGAGAGCTGAAAGTTTTTGTTGACACAAAAGTATCTATGTACAACTAAGGCTTACTGGTTAAATATCTGAGGCATATCTGGCCTTGAACACTTTCCTTAGATGCTGGAGCTGTAAACAAGTTTTCTCAGTCATTAAAAAAAAAATCTTCTCAGCAGCTGCATTAACATGAAACAATGGTCTTGATACAAGGAAAAAAGAAAAAAAAAAAAAAAAAAAAAAAAAAAGAAAGAAAGAAAGAAAAAAAACCCAGAAAATTAAACAAAACTCCTAGATAAGAGGGCATTTGGCAGGATATCCAAAGTGACAGTCTCCAAGGATTCTTCCTAGGCTTCCAGTGACTGTCAGTTATGGTCCACTGGGTCACTAACACGTGCAATTCCATTACTTGCTGCTTTTTCATTTGGAAAGTTTGCTTATAACTCTGATCAAGGCCCCATTTTCATCCTTTAGCCTCTGGTTGTCTGCTTTTAGGTCTGGTAACATCTATGAGAGGAAAAATAGGAGAAAAGGTTTTAATTCAATAAAAAGAAAAAAATACTACTCTTAAAAATTGTTATACTTTTACCACAAGACACATGAACAAGCTTTGTCAGTTATATGTATTTCTAGTGCCTAAACATGTATCAGGAAGAAAGAAAGAAAGAAAAAAAACAGAACAAAAACAAAACCCAATCTGTGAAGCTAATTAGTTTAATAAATGATGAAATGAAAGGTTTATTCTCCCAAAGTTATCAATTGAAATGTACTAAATCTCTTGACAGTACGACTCACAAGCACACCATATTAGAGCAGCCAAAAAAATGAAGCCTGTTTTTGTTAGGATAGGCTTTTAAAGGGAGTTTCTGTCACACCTAAATTAAAGCCTTTTGCTTTATGTCAGACCTCAAACCATACTATTATTCCACAAGAAAACCAGACTATTTAGGGAAGTTTTGAAGGAGTTAGACTTGTTCTAAATTATTAAAATTCCTGATTTACCTTGCACTAAGTTTAAGTACCTAGTACAAACTCTGACTCAAGATAGGTGCTCAATTAAACAGTAACAAAGCAATTATTACTATTATTAGAATAGGATAAAGTAATTTATAAGTCAAAATAGTAAGTCTGTACTTATGAAAATATCCAAGCATAGAAAAAATAACCAGTATTTGTAGTAACCAGAAAAACATACCCTCACATTCTCAAAACAAAACAAATCAATTTTTCTGTTTTACAGACAAATTGAAGGAGGGGGTGGAAATATAAGTTAACTGGATTTTCTACCAAGAATGATTTAAATTATATGTGCTCTGCCAGATTTGCTAGGAAATGGAATAGCTTATATTTTGGATATGAAAACATACTTTCCAAGATATTTAGTTTTCTTTGCTTAGCTTTCAAAATGTACTAAACTACTGAATTAGATAAAAGTAAAACTACCTTAAGCAAAATCTTAAACTTAATTAAACTTAATAGTTTAATTCTACATATAACTAGTCAATACCAGTCAATTCTGACCTGTGCTCAGGATGTATGGATATAAATACAGTAACCTTAAGTTTATGTATTAGGCTACCTCTGTAATAAAAAATATTAACTAAGATGGTCCTGATGGAAGATGACATTATTTTGAAAAACACATATTCCAAGTTTAATCTTCAGTTTCAACATATGTTGATTACATTTTAAGTATATTATACTGTTTATGTTCCACTTTCTCTCTAGTTAAGAATTTCAAATAGCTCTCTTTTTGAGCCCTAAAATATCTGTAAAGCCAAAAATGTGCATAAGTTTTGCAACAGTGCAGACAAGTCTTTTATTTAAATGGTTAAATCATTCCCTCAGTTTATCATAGTTTCTCAGTTGCAAAATACAATTAGTGGCACTTTCTAACATTCTGAGAAGCCATGCATAATTAAACAGTTATATGATAAGCTCCAGACACAATGGCATTAATTTGTAAAAGTGAGCTCAAGACACGCTTACTAACACAAAAACACCTGCCTGGCTCTACCAAGAAGAAATGATGAAACTATAAATTATAGGTTCACAGACTGCAGTTGCCTACAGAACCCTGAGCGCTTGGCTACCACTCTTGTCAAGGCCCTATTCTCAGTCAGCAGTCGCTCATTTAACTCCCTCAGAGTCTGAATTTGCTTTATTTGGTGCAGATTCTGCAGGAATCAGAACATAAAGAAATAGAAAATAAAAAATAAGAAAGTGGAAAAAAGTACAATAAAAATATAAAGAGTCACAGGTAACAAATATAAGAAGAAAAAAATTAAGAATCTTAGAAGAATATTCCATGAAATTTATAAATGTAAACAATGTAGCCCTAAAATTCCTTATAAACAAAATCCAAAAAAATTTTCTCCAAAGCCATTTAATAATAATGTTCTAACAAGAAACCAAATAATTCAATGGTAAAACACTTAAACCTTGGAATTCTATGAGCACAATGTCCCATGCATTTAGTTCGTTAATTCATAACGTGATAGATATTCTATGCAAGACAACATAATAAGAGATAATCAATTAACTATGTTTTTTTTTCCCCTGCAAAGAATATTCCTTCCAATATTCAAAACAAAGTTACCTTCACAGGTAATGCAGAGTTCGATAAAATATACCTCCGACTGTCCACTATTCTAACGTCCTTTATTTTCAAAGGAGAACATTTTTATAGTGATTCCCCCTCCACCATTTACTTTCCAAGAAATAGCGTATGTGAAATGTAAAGAATAAATAAGAAATCCCAAATCTTATAGTAATTATTGTCTAACTTATTCTATACCTGAACATTAAAAGTGCCATAAAAATTGATTAACAAAAGATTTGAGTTTTAAATAATCTTCTAGCTCACCTAAACCTGGATATGGGAATAAAGAGAAGCACAGGATATAG
The DNA here is from genome assembly GCF_048773025.1 of Camelus bactrianus. NCBI lineage: Eukaryota > Metazoa > Chordata > Mammalia > Artiodactyla > Camelidae > Camelus > Camelus bactrianus. The sequence goes on along the minus strand of NC_133550.1, from coordinate 50,361,934 downwards.
ATAATTCATAAATTGCATAAGCAGCTTTGAGAATAGTACAAACACAGCCTCTACAATAGCACTACACAATTGGAGTTCAAAAGCAGCATGGTTTACTTACTTTGAGCTCTTCTTCCATTTCAGATATTCTTCTTTCTAGAGCTCTTCGTTCCTAGATCAATTGAAGGTACTAGTATTAATTATATAATAATTATATCCTAAAATTTTTTTCTAAAATGTGAAATAGTGACATTCTAGAATAAAAAATCAAATCAGGAGCAGTGTAGAAAAAGATGTGATGCCAGTGATGTGTAAAAAGCTTTCCAAAATTTGAGAGAAGTAAATATGAAGATCATTATTTTTATTACTTCCTATAAGCTCTTTGTTTACAGCTCTGACTTTCTGGTAAGATGCTACATAACATGTTCAAACTATTTTTCAGTTCATATTAAAACTTAGGGATAGAGAAAACCAATACTCAAGACTGAGGATTGTACAGAAAAGGGAAAACAAACAAAAAAACCCACAAAGATGCAATTATTCTATAGTGATAAGAAGCAGAAAAGCAAGAGCATACGTGCCTACAATATGTGTACCTTAAAATTTCAAAAGGATCTAAGAGAAGTCCATCTTGTCCACACACAGTATTTACTGGTCATTATTTATTCAATTGACTCTGCAGCTCTGTAGTTAGCATTAATGCAGTGAGTCTAATGAAGAAGCAACTGTAGCACTTATTTTAAACTACCTTGTTTCAAAGAGTGACAGGCAAAGGCAACATACATTATTGCAGTGTACAGTTTTATTTTCCCTTAAATAATAAGCATTCTAGGGTGTTATGCAAAAAGCAAGCAGCAGTAATTAATGTGCTGTAAAACTTTGGTTAGGTCATACCGCCCAGAAGATACTGACTCTTGCCGGTCACCTTTCAGATACAAACCATTTAAATTTAGTTTAATCACATTGAAACTATTTCCAAGACATTCTTTCCCAGATTAATACTTAATGTTAATATTTAGTAAAGCAATAAATTTACTGTAAATGTTAACTTTTTCTGGGTATGTGATTTTACAAAATAGATGGAATCCTACTCATGGTCTTATAAATACTGTGTTATTTTATTATTAGCATTTAAACATTATTACACAGACAAAAATGTCATTTTCGATAAACAGACCTTTCTTCCAGTTAATAGTACAGCCATGACAAATTCATAAAAACTATTGCTTTTCTCAAAATACTAGGACATATAGTACCATATCTGATCCTCATAACATTGTGAAATATCAGGAACAGCATATTTCCTCCAACTGACAGGTTAACTCCCATCATCCCCAATTTTATTCCATGCTTTCGAGATTTTAACTATTTAGTGGTAAAGCAAGACAAGAACAGTATAATGAATCACCTTGTTCCCAAACTGACAACTGTTAAGTTGTAGGCAATTTCTTATATTTGACAAATAAACTTATTAGCATTAAAAAATGTGGTTAAGAGAAAAAAAATGCATTATCAAGTACTTAGCCCAGTGCCTGCTTGGTATGTAAGAGAGTGATGAATAAAAGTTAGCAATTATTAATACTATGATAACCAATGTCTGTTCAACTGAAAGTAGATTAGGTACTTTGTAATTTATCTGCATTTGACAGGTAGGAAATGGAGGTCAGGTGAGAATGTCAGAATAAGAACATGTGAGTATTGTGTGTACAAAAGCCTAGGTGGGAAAAAAAAAAGGATAGAAATAAAAATATCACTTATCTCTGCATGATAGGATTATGAAGATTTCATTTTTATCTTTTGCTAAATTTCTGTGATAAACACATTACTTTCATAAGAAAAATTAAATATTCTTAAAAATGTGTCTCAAAGTAAGTAGTATTTTGATCAAGTATATGGTTATCTATGTCTTTCATCTCAACCATTAGTATGGATAATAGAGAAGTGAAAACATTACTATTTTCGTGTGTCTTGTATATAAAATTCAGTAAATTATATTGCAAAAGGAATAATAATCATTAAATTTAATAAAATAAGTGATTCTAATATTTTAGCAGTTACAAGTAAGATCAATAGTTTTTTAAATGGCCCAAAACAATGATTTTTAAAATCTGATGAAATCATAATGGAACTAGTAGATATTATAAGTTTATAATTTAAAAAATGACACAGACATTAACTATGTTTATTTATATATTCTGCATTTTTATCATTTCTCTCCTTTTTTTGGTCAAAAAGGTAAATTGCCTATTTTTAAAATGGAATGGAAGAAATTAATTCTTATACCAATTGTTCTTGATTATTTATTCTTTGATCTACAGATCATAGCTCCTCAGGATGTAATTTCTTCTCTGGCTGAAACCTTGCAAATCTAGCCGCTGCTCATTCGCACTGCAGATACTCAGAGCACTTTTCCTTTAACTTTGGATCATTTATACATCTTCAACTGCTCAGACTAAAGTTGTGGAGTTGTAACTACGGCCACTGCCAGATCCTTGAGCAGTAATAACAATCAATGGAGAAAAATACGAGTGAATCTATCATAGCTGCATAAAAAATTGTAGAAGGACATAAAACGGTAAAAGGATTTTCTTGTAATCTTTTTTTGGGTTAAAACAGCCAACTTAAGTTAAATATTTAAACTCAAAATTAAGTATTATTAAATTAACTTTAAAAAGAATTAAAAACTGTGGTCCCCAGTTCTTTAAAAACTTTATTTCAAGATGGAAGTATTTTAATTTTGTAAAGAATTAAACTAAATGTATATGTGATTTTTTAAGTATACTGCCACAGAAAATTAAAGGGAGAGAAAATATCAGATTCACTATCACAATGTGTACATTTTAGAATCAAGGCAAGATTTTTTTTATCCATTAAAAGAATAACATGGAAAATTAAATTTTATTTAACAAGGAAATTTCACATATAGAGAGTTCCAATAGAACTCTATGAAGATAAGCTAGAAAACATTCATGATCAAATTAGTATTAACTTAAACTAATTAAAACTTGCATCCTGAAGAAAAAGAAAACAAAAACAAAACACCTACCATTGCTTATACAAAACAATAATGGGGGAAAATGATTACTTATTCAAGTAGATGGACACTTACCCTTTTTTCCATTTCCAATAATGACCTATCAGCAAATCTTTCTTGTCTCTGCAAGGCAGTAAGAAATATAAAAGGGATGTAAGTGCAACAGAGATGGGGAAAGGGGGAGGACCACAGTAACTCTCCTCTGTGGTATTCAAAGAAATCACACTATTCTGGTGGAGTAACACATAGGTGGGAGTAAAGAAAAAACAGGATTTGTATTGAAATAATGAAGAGGAATATAGAATGGTTCTCCACAGCTCTTACGGTCTATGTAATACTTTTCCTCAGGTCTTTACAGTTTAGCTGGGGGTAAGAATGTGGAACAAAGCCCAAAACACCCTAGTTTCCCCTCTGATGCTCAAACTCTCTCCTTTCCTATACCACCAGGAAGAGTGGCTAAACTGAATGCTCAGATTCCAGGACCCTGACTGCAATGTAGTTTGGACCAGGCTGTGTGACTCTGTGTTCACGCAATAAAACCAGCAAACTTCTTTTTTTTATGGTTGTAGTATATACAATTTAGAGATCTAATCATGGCCATCTAATCTGCTGTTTTAAATGATTTCATTTTTTTTGTGCTAACTCTTTATGGAAAAATAAGTTATGTATTCCAACTGCTTATTGTTAGAAATCAAATTCAGAATTTCAAATATGATACTTTCAGCTAATTCTGATATACTTTTGATGTTTCTAAATTTAAATTTATATTTTAATTGCTAGAAAAATAAAGCAAAGGCTAATATGCCATTTGAGCAAGTGCAAATCAATAGTAAAATGCTTAAAAGACTGGAAAATGTTAAAAAGATAGTCAAAAGCACCTGAACGAAATAAAAAATGTCTGGAACAATGTCAACACATATAAATTAATAAATTTTAGATGGGAAATCAGCATTTTATTGGGGATTTTTAGCAATTTTATAATTCACCCGCCAATTTCTTAGGTAAAATAACTTTAGTTAGTATTTTTGGTAAATATTCTAGTTAAAGCTTTTAAAATAACAATTAGTAAGTCTGGTGAGCTGACATTTGACAAAATGATTAATTATTCATCAACTGGTTTCTAGTAAGTTAGTCTATTTCCCTCCCTTGGATTCTCTACAGGGAGGAGAGTGGTTGAACTAAGGCAGGACTCAAGGATTCTATGGTCCTTGGCTAAATACTATCAAATAGACCTAAACTTCAAGATTAATTCCTAATGGAAGATAGATCCCTTGGAACAATTCCATGCAATTTCAAAACTCATGAATAGTTATGAAAGTAATATTTAAAAACATCAGGCTGAAGGATTCACAGTAGACTTAAATGCTCAGGATAAATAAAGGTGAACAAAAGTTTAATGTTTATCAGTTTTACAAATTAAATTTAAATCTAAATTTCTGAAATGACATATTTATAGCATTTCCAACTAAGATATTAACTTTGAATACTTACTCAGTATCTCATACTCTGAAGTACCCTTCCCATTCTTAAGTATATTGGGCATGCTAAGGCAGAAGTTGTCATACTCTTTAATCTAGTGATTTATTTCTCTGGCCACAGTCAATGGGATCAGAAATTGGTACCTGACCCCAAAGCAGCTTGCTATATATAGTTGCCCTGTACCCTATGTATGAAATGGTCACTAATAGGACTAACACGCAGCACTAACAGGACTGCTCCACACTGACGATAACTGGCTAATTCTATCAGTTTCCCTCTCTTGTAGGTCTGAATGAGAAACATATAGGAAGAATTAGATGACAACAGGGTAGGCAGAAGAGCAGAGGAACAGAGGAGGCAGTACGCAGTGGAAATACAGATTCAGATGAGCCGCTGTAATGATAGAACACTACAGTAGGGAGCAGAGGACAGTTTTATATAGAAAATTTATGACCAAATCTCTAGAGCTGAAACTATTTTCAGAGAACTAGTTATAATATTTTTATGTGTGGAGGCTCACTAAGCTACTAATGCAACCTGAATGATGACATTCCAGGATACCAGGAAGCCTAAGGGTTAAATCAGCAAGTTTAAACTTGTGTGACATTCCTAGTTTTTATGACAACTCACTATGAAATGTGTTCTTGTTCTTCAATGCTTCTGTGTGTATCTTGACAGTAAGCCCTCATTAACTGATGAAATCTAGAGTCTTCATAACCTTATAAGGTTAGTTTGATACCTGGAATTTTAGCATAGCTCCAGTGCACAGAGAACTGCTTCACAATGTAATAGTAGTTAACAACAACAACAGAAAAGAACCTGGTAACAAACAAGTGTAAGTTCAACATAGAGAATTAACTTTAAAATTTATGAAAAAGAGGAGTGTAAAAGAATGAAGAATGCCCAAAGAAAGTATGCAGTCTCATTTATAGAACTGGAGATGCCATTTTAGACCAGTGTTTCCAAACTAGAGTCTAAGTTTACTGCAGAAATGTGTCTGTGTTAGAAAGTCTCATGTTAAAATGAAGTTTGTTTCTTTAACTCCCTAATAGTAGTAGGGGGACAATATAAATGTGTTTGGACTTTTCTGAAGTGTACAAAAAAAAAATAATAAACCATGCCCCCCCCCCCAAAGAAAGGAAAAAAAGTTTGTTTCCTTAAAAATTACAGGACTCCTTAGAGCCTTTAACATATAAGTAAACTCTAATATCTCTAAGATAAAGTATATAGTATTTCCCAAGTTTCTTGGATCATGAAGCTCTTTTTGTTTGTTTGTTTTGAATGAGGGAAGGAGGAGAAGGAGGAGGGAATGTGTCTAATTACTATCTCCCAGAACTACTGTTTTATGAAAAAAGAGCTTGGGAAACTTGCCTCATACACATCCTAGACCATATGTGGAAGGCTGGGAGTTCTGCTTGGCTATCCTAATTTTCTTGTCTAAGAATATCTCTGCTAGGTTGTTGCACAGAAGGAAGGTAAAAGAGGTTATGACTAAAACTGGCTTATTCTAGCATTATTACATCAAATTAATTTTTTTGACCAAACAGGAAACATTCATAACAAATAAAAATCACAAAGAAATTTTATGGCTTTAAAAAGATTCTATACAGATGCTTTTATTGCCCTGCTACATTTGGTATGCTGGAAATAAGCATTCGAAATTCTTCATGTACTACAACATAAGTATTAAAAGGTTTAAAAATACTTTGACTTTCCACCATAAGGCTATACGTCTATATTTTTAATTTACTTAAAAAAAGTAAATTATCAATAAACAGTATTATCTTGATTCCTTCTTACTAACAACTAAATTATTATCAGTAACCAAACTTATGCCTACAACTAACACCAGAGAACATTTCACTGGAACTTTTAGACAGGATAAATCACAACCATTATCTTTAGAGCAACAAAGAGAAGAAGGTACAAACCTGGGTGGCCTTTTCCAACTGTAATTTGAGATCCGTCAGTTCCATATTTGTATCATGTAGCTGTGCTTTCAGCTTTTCATTTTCAGCTAGAATTTGTTCATAAAGCTATACAAATTAGGAAAGAAGAACAAATTACTTTCCTGCTTTCTTATTATTTTAAGAAAATTTCTCATTGATTACTTTGCAATATTAAAACAGACAAATTAATATAACATGAGTTATTAAGGAATGCATTAAAAATATTTTAATGCTTTATGGCCTCAAAGCAAAATTTTTTAGTTATGCTGATGTGTTTGTCCCACAAAAACTCTTTAAATACTACTTTCAGTATTTAAAATGTATGACTTCACTGAAAAAATCCTGGCTTTACAGTTTCCATTAAAAAAAAATTCAGTTATCTGATAAAGAGGGACCACATATCTGCACAGCGACTATAGCTGGAGTTAAGGAGCCAGGGTGATCTTTATTTGGAGTCTGTGAGCTTTTCAGCCTACCATTTCCTCCTTAATTCCTGAGACTGAGATGGAGTTAACAGTTGCATTTATCATTATACTTGTATTATTTTTAAAGGAAAGTGAAATATTTCTTGAACATTTCGTAACACTTGAATCTACTACTTCTTTGCCCCTCATCTCTATTACTACCACCATAGATGGCTATAATCATCTCTTATCTAGACATTTCTATTACTAGAATTATTCTCCTGACCTCCCTTCTAAACTGTTTTATACACAACAGCAAGAGTTAGCTTTTTAAAAGGACAATTACATAATTTTCATATGCCAACCATTCCTTTAACCCCCATACACTAAAAACCTCTGAATGGCGCCCCAGTGTTCTCCATATAAGGATATGCTTAAAACAGCCCGTAAGGCACTGTCCTAGCCTACACATCTGGCCACCACCCCCTGGGCTCTAGCAGCCACACTGAAAATTTAATTACTTCAATGCATCACGTACACTCCCACCACCAGGCTGGTCTGTGTGCTTGCTTGCGGTTCCCTCCACCTGGAACACTTTTTTCTCCCATTTTTGCCAGTTAACTGCTAATCATCCTTCTGTTCTTGGCTGAAGTTTTACTTCCTCAGGAAATCTATCCTCATGCCCTGTCACTTTCTTTTGTTACACACTTTTATAAAATGGTTTACTTCAGGATAATTGTTTCAATTTTTAAATTAAACATTTATTATTATGACTATATGATAATGTCTGCTTGCCTACTACCTGGAAGATGCTCATAAGAGCAGGGACAGTACCTCCATCTCTATTGCCCATGAGTTCACTACTTAGCACAGTTCAGTGTTCAGCTCCTAACTGAATGAATGAGTGAATCTTATTCCTAATGTAAACTGATGCTCTACCTTCCTTCTCTTGTAGATTTGGCTTGTAAGAAACTGGACAATTCAAACAGATGCCAAACACCTGCGGACATGTACAAATACCACAGGCTTTGTCATCCAACAAACTTCGTTAGGTTTATTTGAAGCATATGCTATGAAGAATTAAAATCATCAGAATCCTAGATTGTTGAGTTTCTAGGACTTATTTCTTAATTAGTTCAATGCTTCATCCTTAATAGCACCTGAACTATCACAAGTCAGTTACCTAATAAAAACTATTCTCCTGGGACAAGCTCCTGGGAAAAGCCATATTTGGCTGTTTCTTGTTAACAAATAGATCAAGAAAAGACACATACACACACACACACACACACTATCCCCCCACCCTAAATCTACTCATTGTTCCCTCTTTCAGCACAATCACAGTATCACAGTACTGGCCTAAGACACTTAAATGTGAAGTAAAGTCCTGGCCCCATTCCTTTAAAAAACAAACAAACAGCTATTTATATTCTATTTACCATTAATTGACCAAAACTGAAAATTAAAGTAAGTTATTTCAAGAAACTGATTTAATTATGCGTTTCCAAGAGTAATATCCAATCATAAATATCTCAACAAAAAGATTATTTTAAATTAAACATAACTAAATAACCCAAATACCTTTTTAAAGTCAGTTGAGTCATCCTTCTCTAGCCTGGTACCGTAAGGTTTTCTTTCTTCTAAGTAACTGTAAGATACAGACCGACCCAGTGAGGAATCATACCGATCACTAGCTGATGTGGAACTGGTTTTGTATCTTCAAAAGATTGAGTTTAGAGTCAAAATCCTTATTACAGGCTTTCACCACTTATGTTAACATACGTCTTAGCATCTATTACTGATACTCCAAAACAGTAGGCAACATTCTCCTTCATCTGCTATCTAATCAACTTTCATGATATATAATAAATAATTGGGAAGTTATTTTTAATACTAATTTCAATTATTTGAGAAAGGGATTCAAAATTTCTGTATCTGAAAGTAAAAACTGGTTTTACATCATGATAAATTATTTCAACTATTTTAAACTGTGTATTTTTTTCACACTTCTGAAATCAGAACAAGGCTTACAGTTGATGGTGTATTTTAGTTTAACTGATACCATTTTTCCTTTTTTAAAGTGGCATACAACATAATTGTATTTTAAAATCAAGTAACATTTTAGATGATGAACTACAGTCTATCCAAACTGACAGTACTATGTCAATTTTAGTAAGGACTTCAGCATTTGTGAATTTTGGTATCTGTGGGGGAGGAGAATTCCTGGAACCAATCCCTCGGGGACACCAAGGGACAACAGTAGTAGGTTTGTCCTAAACAAGAACATAACGCATTTGAAGATGAGGATCCTCTTATTACCGGGTTCTAAATTTGGATTACCTTTTCTGATAAATGCTACTGCCCCCACATTTCAATTTAATACAACATCAGTATATAAAAATTTGTTCTTGGTTTTACAAGGCTTTGTTAACAATGATGGGCAGGAGAAGAGGAATGGAAACTAGATTCAAGGGTATTGTGGAGGTTCCCTGAAAAGATGAACAATTTGAGCTACGTGACACTTTTTACAAGTGTCTTCACTGGTTTTCTTTGATCTACAGTAAGGATAAGAGAGAAGATCCTGAATGCCTAATGAAATAAATTTCTGGTGGGTTTCATCAGCTCCTGATGTGAATAATGAGATGGTCAATGCTGAAGTAACTTAGGAAGCTTAGGAAAACTTATCACTGTTGCAGATTTGAGAAAAATCTTCCTTCTTAGTGACTTACTGTGACTATTGAACTAGAAGTAAAGTAACTGACAAAGCTAGTAACAGTAAGTCATCTAAACATCTATAGATTTTTATTACTAAAATAATTCTATCAACTTAAAAATTCATATGTATCTAGCAACATATTTTCAGAAAGAATACAAATGAGAAAAAGGTCAGTAAAAAAAAAAAAAAAACATACCTAGAAATGGAATCCGTCTATAAAGAGAGAAAAACAAAGGCATAACTAAATTTTTATGCTTTCATTAAAGTAACATTGATTAATCAAGTAAATGTAACATCAAAACTGTTTTCACACTATTAAACTAACACTTATTTATTATATGTTTTAACTTTAATGTGGCTGTTCTTGGAAAGAAGTTCTAGAATAGTCACCGTATATTTCTACATGACTAATACTATAAAATTACATTTTGCAATTTATAGCCACTTTTTGTGAATTCCTACAAATGCCACCATACGTTATTTTTTTTAATTAGAAGGAAAAAAAAAAGAGAAACTAAGACATATATCCACAACTTACACCTACTTAGCAGGAGAAAGTAACGTATTTACATTAAGATACGCAAGTTAACTATGTGATATCTTTTACTGCAACTATTTTTCCCATTTTTCTATTTTTGAGGCAGTAACATGAGAGACAAACAAATGAATACTTACAGTATTTTACATACAACAGTATATACATATTTTGTTTAAAATTTACTTTCTGGAAATCCAGCTGTATATTCTTTCAAAGTTTAGTAATTAGGTGATAGTAAATTATGATTAATTTTTTTAAGCAAGTGGTATGCTGTATTGAAATTCCAATAATACTTCTTATCTAAATGCTGAAATGATTAATAGGATAAAATAGTCTTACTGGAGTTGATTAATTTATTTTTGGTGGTCCTCTTTAGCTCTTTCTCTTTCTATTGAAACACTCTCTGAATCTATAATTTTCTATAAAGTAACTATTCAGAAACAGTTTGTTATACTCTTGAATTTAGTTTTTTCCCCTCCATTATATGTAACTTTGAATGCATTGTGAAATTATTCAAATCCTTTGGGACTGTCTGAAGTCTAATTTGGACTAAAAATGTATTAATAAAATCTATTTAAATTTCCTTTGCAAAACCAATTCTGTACTTGCTTCCTATTTTTTTGATTAATGCTTTACTTTATTGATTTATTCTTTAGTTTTATAATAAACTAATAATTTGATGTTAAATTTCAATTTTTAAGATATTTAAATTCATATGCTGCTAAGAGTAAATTTTTAAAGTTCTTATCACAAAAAAATTTGTAATTATGTGTGGTGATGGATGTTAACTAGTCTTACTATACTGATCATTTCACAATATACAAACATTGAATAACTATACATATGAAACTAACATCTTATATGTCTACTATATCTCAATGAAACAAACAAAAGATACTATTTATTCAAATTCAGGAAAATATCCATGCATGAAAAAAAATGTATACATATCAAATGAAAATATTGTTATCTCACCTCACAGTCTGCACTCTGGTTCACTGATTTAAATTTTAAGAATAAATAAGAACTCCAGGCAGTCACAGAAATCATTCAAATTCTATTTCTTTGTCTTTAAAAATCATGGTGCTATCACTGGTTACTATTTTATATTTTAGAAATTATAGTAAAAACACACAACAAAAAAATACACTATGTAAGCCACTTTTAAGAGTATAGTCGAGTAGTGCTGACTTGATTCACATTGTTGTGCAACAGCTCTCTCTAGCATCTTTTCTTATCTTGCAAAACTGAACTCTCCATATCCTCCGACCCTCAGCTTCTGGAAACCACAATTCTATTTTCTGTTTCCATGAATTTCAATACTTCAGGTACCCCATATAAGTGGAATCATACAGATCATATACTGTTTTTTGTGACCAGTTTTTCACTTAGCATACTGTCCTTGCTCCCTGTGTTTTAAAGTTCTTTTTCCAAAGTAAAAATACCCTTTAAAATTTTTCTGATTCAGTACCATAAGCTCATGTAAGTACCACAGTATAAAAAGTTCCTCTATAATTCCCCATCTCTCAACCCCCCTAGATAACCACTGTTAACCTTTTCTATATACATATCTACGTGAGCACATAAAATATCTATCCATGCAAATATATTTTATTTAATCTCTTCTCATCTAACAGACACTTAGGGTGTTTTCAATATTTTAAGAGCCATGCTGCTATTAACACTCAGTATATTTGTCTTTGCACCCTGAAGTCATTTCACTGGGAACAAATTTCTCGAAGTGAAAAGGCTAAACTAAAAGGCATGAACTTTTTTGCAAGTCTTCAGATTTGTATTGCTAAACTTATCTCCAAAGAAAATGAATTTATTATAGCCCCAAAGTCTTGTATGAAAATGCCTATTTCAATATTAAATCATGCCAAACCTGGGTATTATTAACCTTTGCAATTTCACTTTTGTATTACTTGTTATGTCTTTGGTTTACTAATGAGATTAAATACGCATTTCAAGCGTACTGGCCATCCACTTAGACTTCTTTTGTAACATTTATAAATTTCATGGATTCTGCCTCCATTCATTTTTTACTATGTTTTTCAAACAGTACAAATATTAATCTTTAAAATAATATGAAAGAGTGCTAAGATTATTTACTTTTGACTGAACAAATATGTGTCTCAATTTTAATGAGTGTCTCTTTTTTGCCACTGTTTAACTTTACATGTTTAAATAATCAAATCTGTTAATCTTTTCTTTATGGTTTCTTGCCTTGGTGTCTTACTTAAATTCCTGATTTATTACCAATGTGCTTTGCATGGTAAAAGTTACCATCCAATAATTTAAAGAAAGCAAATCATAATAACCGAAGCAACGGAATCCTACTTAAGGAATAATGAATGGTATTATGATAAAGTAATTCAAATTTTCTGTGATCAAATTTTACCTTAATTTTCTCTAAGTTTATATCCTGTAGGCAGCTTCGTAGGCAATTCAGAAATTTCAACAACTTTTTGGCAAATTATAATTTACTTTTCTTTGAAGCAAAAAAGTATATGCCACAAAGCCATTTTTCAATGTGGTGAACTTGGATTCTATAAACCAAATATAAGTTTTATTATCAAACACACTTTTGAGGTGATGATAATACAATTTCAGAAAAAGCACAGAATTGTGCTGCTCATATTTTTCATAGAAAGATAAAGGCTAATGCTACAAAGTTTCATAAGAGTGCAACACACTTACTGGGTGGAAGTACTTTATTTGCCTATTGTGGAGGGTTTCAGGGTGCGTAAGTGTCTTAACCTCCATTCTTTCTTTTCCTCATGGTATACCAGTCATTAGGTTTAGGTGAGACGGTCACGCAGCCCACATTAATAGCAAAACAGCTGCAACGTCTCAGTGGGAGGCCTCGTCTGGCCTAAACTAGTTATTATAGTCCCAATCCTATGAGGTAAACCATCCTGAGGATGAAGCTGACCTAGTGGATTGTGTAATATAACTGGAATACAATAAATTCTCTTTGTTTAATCCAGTTTAAGCTGGATTTTCTGTTACTTGAAAGAAAGAATGGAGGTTAAGACACTTACGCACCCTGAAACCCTCCTCTGTTACTTGTAACTGAAAGATGTTAGCACAAAGCAAGATCTAAACAATCCTCTATTTAAAATGAACAAACTGTTTCAATTGTTTGGAACTAAGAAAATTTTTCTTCCTGGAAATATTCTACTCAACCTTAATATATCTCATGTATAATTTTAACAGTAAAACCTAAACACAACATATATTAATATGTTCCAAAATCAACTTTGGAAGCCAGAAAAATCTCTTCCCTCCTATCCCAGCTTGGTGGGATGTGGGATCTGTGTGATACGGCAGTGAGAAGTGTCAGCTGGAGATGGTTTACTAATTCTCTTGTTCTTGTTTACCTGTCCATTGTTTTTCCTTGCAAGATGGGAGTTCATAGGTACCACTGGACAAAGAAGATGATGGACAAGTTTACAGAATATAATAAACAAGAGACATAGGTGAATTGGGGGAGTACGGATAGGCAAAGGGTTTAAAAGTGACAAAACTTAAGCCCTGCAAATAATTTAGCCTTGGAAGTAATTAATTCCTCAATCTGTCTGGCCATGTAAAGATAAAATAAAAGTACCTGTTGGGTCAAAATAGGCAAACCTGCCCTTAAGAGTAATGTCCACAGTCACCTAGCACAAGGAACCAACTTCTGGTCACTTCATTATTGTAGGTCCTTGTGACTAAAAGTAATTTTAACAGCTTTATTTAAAACACCAAGTCAAAATGAAGATATGACCAGAATGCCATTTCAGGTTAGATTGTGCTGAGTTTATAACATGAGGACTAACTAAAGTGGCACAGGTCTACCCCTGTGTGAATGGAGCTCTTCAAAGTATGTCAGCTTTCTGCACAGCCAAAGAGCAGAGCATAGAGGGGCGGGGAAAACTAGTGGGAAGAAACTTTCACCACTGCTAGCCATGCAATCTTAAGTCATTCAAACTTGCCTTAGTTTCTTCATCAGTACTAAGGGAAAAAAAGCTTTTTCCTGAAAATTACTGGGAAATAATTAATGTATAAATCCTTTAGAGACAGTAAATTTTTAAACAAAAGTAAAGAAAGTGAAAAAGACCTATTATCTTCCCCAGAACAAAACTTTGCCATTTACAAAACTAAAATCTGGGTCTAGTAATGTATGCATTACTTCTGGATATCCTTTACGTACTTTTCTTTGGTCAATGGTATTATAGGTAGACCCTGCTTTTCAAAAGTTCGCTTTGTACCACTTTGCTTTTACGAAAAAGTTGAAAAGTAATAATAGCATTTAGCATCTGTTTCGCAGCGAGCCATCACAGAGGCGGCACACCCTGGGCAGCAAGGGAAGCACACTGCCAAGCTCCTCCCTGGGAACTACACTCAGCATCTCAGCATCAAGCTGCCGTAGTTTTGAACTTGTCCTTGAGCATTGTGATTTATCTTAATTTATCTCTTGCATCCATTAGCAAAATGTATCTTAAGGTAATTCCTTCTTCACTTTACCTGGCTTACAATAGATCTATGGGAACATTCTACTTTTGGATAGCAGTGGAAACCTGTATTCTCTTTTTTGCTATTTCTTTTCAACTTCAAAGTTTAATATACATATAATAAACCACATCCACTTAGAGTATACAATTTGATGAGTTTTGACAGCTGTGTATATCCAAAATACAACCTCTACAATGAAGACTCAGAACATTTCCAATGTCTCTAAAATACCCTTCGTGCCCCTTCCCAGTCCCTTCAGTCCTGATCCCAGAAAATCACTGATGGTCTATCCCCAGCATACAGGTACAGTGTGCAGTAACTGTCTTGCATCAATAAATATAAACACAAGTAAAAAGTAAACTTTAAAAAATACGAATACTTCTAAATACAAAAATTAATGTTATTTACCTGAGTTTCTTTCTTATTGGATCCCTCTTCTGTATCTGATTGTTGTTCTTGTTCATTTTCATCACTCTAAAACAGATTATCAACTTATTTTAGAAAAGTAAGGATAAATTTCAAATGGTTAATATTTAAATACATTAGGGTTTTCTAATTTAAAATGACCCTTGAGAAAAACCTAACAGGAAATGGATCAAAAGGAAAGCTGGTTTTTAAGTGGGACATTTTCTACCCTATTTGGAAGCCTCTTTTGTCCGTATGGTACAATCTAAGTACGTTAGTATATATGGTGAAGAAAGACCATCTACCTAACAATATGATTTAGGAAACACATTCATATTGGGAATGAGGAAGCTGGAGGCTTAGAATGAGAAAGAAGATACTCAATTTTATATTGTAATGGTACCACATACTCTTTAATAGTCAATTTAGGTACTGTTTAGCTGCTCAACTATAAGGAGGCAGCAAAAATAGGAAACTCACTATCTTAAGTAAGAAGAGCTATATTCTATAAGCTTGGCAAGATTTATGCAACAGTCCTATTATGTTTAGGTAGTTCATCCGTCTAGGAATTTCTTGGGAGTTTACAGCACACCAAATAGAAAATGAAGGTGTCAGCAGGCTAAAAGCCTAGACCCCAGACAACGGGAACATTCTACTAGAAGGCTCAACAAACCTCAAAGGATTCAATGAAAGGGGAAACTTGCACTCAAACGTGTCTGACTCAGGCTCAGTATAAACACATCACAGGCTTTAAAACTAGATCATCCTATTTCAGACTGGTATAGCTATTTTCAGCGATGTGACTTAGGGTAAATTTATTTAAAAAGTTATTGAGCCATAGTTTCCTCATCCATAAAGAAGAAATAAAAACTCAACAGAATTGTCCCAAGGATTACAGGGAATCTTTGTACAAGCTGTCACGTATACCTAGCGAAAATAATACGTGAAGTTACTAAGGAGAAATTAGTTCTGCTACTGCTAGTATTATTTATTAATATAAATGTATGAACATCACATTATGAACTGACTGTGTTTATACACTGCAGTTTCATGGGAGAACACAGGAACTGGAAATTCACAAAGTGGGGAGGCTCAGAGGTCCTGAAAAGAATTAACTAAAAAAACAAAAAATAAAAAAAGGGGGAACTTAATAAGTTAACAGAGCAAAAACTTGCCTAACTACACACTACCTTTCTTTGACAGAGCCCTTGGTTCTTTTGTTTCTTGTCTGATACAGGATTAAACATGTGGCCGTGAAGGGAAAGGAGACTTTGCTGATGGCTGATTAGAATACAACTGAATGCAAGTTCAACTTAAAAAGATGAGTACTGCCAGTATGGATCTCAGGAAGAATCCTTATAATGCTGGTTAAGTGTTATGACTCCAGAAAGTGGACTTTTGCAGGGAGAGCTGGTCTAAATAAAATTGGTAAAAATTAAGTATTATATAATAAGTACAGTTTTGCCTATGAAACTCTTAATACATTATATACATATGTTACTTAAAAGATGAGATCATTTTAAGTAGTAAGAGTCACTATGTTAAGGTGCTAAGACTGTGAGCTTTTATTTTACTATTATTAAATGTTACTGGGCAATCAATTAAAATCAACCAGACATCACGGACTTCCTGATGGAGGAACAAAATACCCTGCCAAAAAATATCGAACCAGAATGTCATCATTTCTCTACCTGAAATCATCAATTTATAGGAAACATTAAAAAATACATGAATGTGTTAAATTACATTTCAGGGATCTATGATAACTCAGTTCATTCAAAAATAATGGTAAGAAAAACAGATGGAGGGAGTAACTTACTGATTAAAAGATACTTTAAAGAAATAACTAATCATAATGTATGATCCTTATTTGGATCCTAATCAAAATAGCAAAGTATAAAATTATAACAACAAACCATTTATGGCAATGTGAGTGAATAAGACATTAAAACTGGAGTTCAATATTAAGGATTTATTGTTAATTTATTTAAAAATAAGCATGGTCATGGTACTGTGATCATTTTTTGTTTAATAATGTACTGTGGTTATTTTTACTTTTTTTTTAAAAATAAAACTTTAATAATTTTTAAAAGGGAGTTTTTATCTCTTAAAAGGACATACTGAAAATTTTACAGATAAAATGACATGCGTAAGAGTTTCTTCAAAATAATATGGTAGCTGGGGAAGTGGTGAGGATTTAGCTTAAACAATGGACACCTGGGGTTGGGGTCATATACTTTTTTATATTTAAACTTTTCTGTATTAAAATTTTTTTAAAAAAGGAAAAAATAATCAACAGGTTTAAAAAAAATCAAATTTTTGCCCTTCTGTAGCTATCCATTGTACTGAAACAATACAAATTTCACACTAACCCTGTTATGCTATAGCTCTTCTTTCTCCTGCGTATGAATAGCAACATCAGGCATACAATCAAAAATCAAGAAAAAAAATCAAATTTTATAGGATTGCTATAATTTGATAAGCAAAACACTTCTTCTATCCAGCATTATTTGAGATGGAACTGTTAAATATATGATAATCATATTCATGAAAATGGGATTACATATAAATCACCTCTTTCAAGAAACTCTAAGGAAGCAGTGTAGCCATTATACAACAACCAACATACATATGCTGAGCTGCAGCCATTATTATTTTTATTCCAAAACTGGAACAGAACTCTTGCTTTCAAGTAATACCAGAAATCTAAGCAGTTGTTCATTCTTATAAAGAAGTTTCCGAGGGGGAGAGGGTACAGCTCAAGTGGTAGAGCGCATGCTTAGCGTGCACAAGGTCCTGGGTTCAATCCCCAGTACCTCCTCTAAAGATAAATAAATCTAATTACCTCCCCTCTGCCAAAATAAAAATAATACAATAATAAATCAAATATTAAAAAAAAGAAGTTTCCGGACTTCAATAAGATGGCTGAAGACACACAGTGATGATCTAAAGGATATACTGTCTGAGGCATAGAAGAAATCATTAGTGTGTACTCTTGGAAAGTTGAAGCATACTATCAAGTAGTAGTATTTTAATAGGTTCTCACATCTTGTGTCCAAAATGAAACTCCTGTAGATCTTCTTTTCTCTCTTGGTCGCCGTCGTTCTCTGATTGATTTAGGTTGTGATTTATCTTCTCCTTCTTTCTCCTCTTCTTTCTTTTCTCCTTCTGTTAAGGATTACAGTAAATCACATGGTAGCAATGTATCTTGATAGCATTTTGCAAGGTAAATGTAAAAACAATTCTAAGCCAACCTCTTGTGTGAAGCCTTCTGAAATTCTCTAATCAGAAATAATTTTTGCCCCATCAATGCTCCTGTAACACTTAGTTTAACCATGTATCTGTATCCCTAATTAGATATGTTCTTGAGCATAAAGATAATACCTAATTTTAATTACTTCATTTGTCTAGTGTCTGAGACAAAAATTTTGCTCAAAAGACACACTTAATAGTATTTATTGAATAGAAAATAACTGAATCCTATGAAGAGAATGAGGCCCCAGATATTAATGTCTGATAGGGAGATAGTTACTACACCCAACGTTAAACACTTCAAGAAATAAAAACAAACAGTAACGATGGAATGGCTAGTAGGCATCACACAAATTTATCAGTTTCTGCTACTACCTTTCCCAGGCCTCATTCAGTAGTAGACTAAATAAACAGTATCCTTTCATTTCTATTAGTATCTAAGAGCAAACTTTTTTTTGGGAAAAAAAATTTATCTTTCATTAAAAACAAATCATTGTAAACAAATATCAGTCTTCAAATCTATTTCCTTCCCTGGATAGTTAAAATAGCTTCCCACTTACATATTAGAAAAATACTAGGGCCTCTGAACATACATGAAACAAAGTGATGTTAAAAATGATTTTTAAAAGGCTCTTTGGGTCATTAGCAAAGTCACAGCAAAAGAAACTTCAAAATTATAGTAGTAAGAGGGTTTTTAAAGTTGTTTTTAGAATTAGTTCAGAGCAGAGATCTCTTAACTCCACTATGCCTGTAGTGGCCATCCAGGCTACATGAACGGGTAAAATGGGCCAGGAGGGCCCTATTCCAGGGGGATGGGGGACTGCTAACTACTTGGCTCCAGCCAATTGTTGACATGTGAGAATTCAGACCCAGTGTTGCTACAGCTTCTAATATATCAGTAGAAGAAAGAAACCTGAAATTTTATACAAATACCCTTAATTTTAAATGTTGGCTCAAAATTTTCAAACATTACATGGGCCTCACACTTTAGGGTTTAAAGAACTGAAATATCTCAATGACCAACAAAAGAAAAGCTAGCTCCAAACTGAAAAGAAAAAAAAAGTTTAATTTTCTGAAGTTTATTCATACATAGTTACTGATGTTATCATAAATAATACTATGAGATTTTGCTTTTAAAACATAAAATGTCTACAATTAGGAATAATTTTATTTAGTACCCATCTCTTATTTAAAGTAGGAGTTATTCAGAGTTTAGAGCCTCTGAACATGCTTTAAAAAAGTAGACATATATGGAACAAAGTAATGTTAAAAGTGATTTTTTAGAAAGTTTATATAAAATAATAGAAATGTTAATAGCATCAATACACCAATATATAGCTAAAAAAGGAATCTATTTCTCAAGAAATAAACATAAAAACAATTTTGTTTTAGCAAGGACACTACATATGTTAAGTGATTTTAGTTTAAAACAATTTCACAAAAATACATTTAAAATATATGACCTACATAATAGGCAAGAAATGACTTAAAGTTCCAATAAACTGCTCCTAGAAATAGTCGCTCCATCAGTTTTAAACTGACTTTTCTGCAATGACGGATGTAAAGATTTTTGTTAAGTCTTAGTTTATAAAGAGCAGTGCCAGACCATATATTTTGTTCTTATTTTCTACTTTTCTTATTCTCAGCCATCATACTTTTTTTTTTTTAAATTGTTGTTTAGTCGGTTTACAATGTTCCATCAATTTCTGGTGTACAGCATAATGTTTCAGGCATACATATACATATATGTATTCGTTTTCATAGTCTCTTTCATTATGTTACTATAAGATACTGAATACAGTTCCCTGTGCTATACAGAAGAAACGTGTTGTTTGTCTATTTTATATATATAGTAGTTATTAGTATCTGCAAATCTTAAACTGCCAATTCATCATATTCTTTCTGTTAAGGTAGAATGAGTTCCAGTTTAGGATGTTGTTTCTTTTTTGTTAAACTATTAATTAGGGAAAATCAACTCAAAAATTATTTGAAGGAAACAAAGTAAGTGTTTTTAAAATTTGGTCTTCTTACCTCTTTCATTTTCTTTTGTTAATCCTCTGGAGTAAGCAGAAGTAATACCTACAAGACTATTTGGCCTGTTTAGTTGACTTGAAGCATAGAGTGAACTACTCATGGTAGAAAGTGAAGAGGATGGAGTGGTTGAACTTGAAGTTGATGCTGGTCTGTAGCGTTGATAAGTCTGTGAAACATTAAAATTAATACCCATTTGAAATTTTATATACAGATATACATAACACTTAAATTCATTTCAAAGGAAAAGTAATGTTTCTAATCACGTCAAAATAATTCAAATTTCCAGTTAAAATCCTTTTGATTATTTTGCATATGGTTTGCTAGTATATAAATCTCTTGCATTTTGAGAATCACAAGAACTATCCATACCATTCGACCTAGCCATACCATTGGTATACTATTACCTCATCATATGTTCTGGAGTATTTTTGCTTATATTCATCTTCTCTAGATGTTTCTGACTCCTTCTTTTCTTCTTGCTTCTCTCTATCCTGTTTTTCTTTCTCCTCTTTTTCTTTGTCTTCATTTTCTTGTTCTCTGGTTCTGGTGGAACGACTTCTTCCTATTGTTTTTTCAGCCTCCTGAAGATCAGTCAATGTTACCCCCTACACATACAGAAAGATAAATTTAATTATGAGAGACACATCAAGGCTCATTTCAAAGGAATATTTTGTAAGTAGATAAATTAAATGTATTAAGTCAAATATGCATGTTTGGAATTGGTTTGCATAGTGAAAACAATTTTTACTTTGTTAAGTCACATTCATTCTATGAAGAATCATCATGAGCAAGCATAATAAGAGACACTGAGAAAGAAATAAAATATGTATTAAAAACTGCCACTATATTCAAGAAATTAACAAAATAGCATAGGAGCTGACAAAAATACCATATAAACATTCCCAAGAAATTCTGAGAAAGAAGGAAAAGTCAATATATGCATTATTTACAATGTTAAATTTGTATGTATTTATGTTTTTATGTATTTATATGCACACAGAGACAATTTCAGTAAAGAAGTGATTTTGGAAGGTTAAGTCTTGAAAAGGACCAGTTGGACTTCAAGAAGCAAAGGCACAAAGGCAAAATAATATGTTAAGCTCCTAGCACATACATAGTTTAATGTGAAATACAAGTAATGGTAAGGATAAAACAGTTAAATCTGGACTTTGGAGCTCCTCGACTGTAGGAAACAGAAGATACAAAGGGATATAAGAGATACAATTACAATAGCAAGGAGGAGGCAAGAAGATAACTAGCCTGAGTGACATTTTTCTCATACTTGCACATTAGCTTTTTGATATACCTAATATAATAGATCTATTCCTCGCCCCTTCCCAATAGTCATAGAATTCTTTAATAATATTTAGACATCACATATGACTCATTTTAACCCTTATCAAATACTCTGAGCCAGTCATCACATTAGGAATAAAAAAATACTCAAAGAGATACAAAGGTATATGCTAATTAGATGAAATGCAATATTAACAGTATAACCATACACAAAAGGCTATGGAAGAAATGCAATATTAACAGTATAACCATACACAAAAGGCTATGGATGAAATGCAATATTAACAGTATAACCATACACAAAAGGCTGTGGATGAAATGCAATATTAACAGTATAACCATACACAAAAGGCTATGGTAGGATTACTAAAGCAAACTTTATCTTTTAAGATTTACTCATATTATATACTGACATCAATATTTTCACAGAAAAGTGAAAAAGGGAAAGGTAATTTATTTTGGAATTTTACATAATATTATATACACATTAAATATACCTGTGTTGATCTTCTAGACTGTCTTGCTTGTCTAGATCTTGCTTTTCTTTGAGATTCAGATTCTTCATCTCTAACAGGAGTGAGGTATGATCTACAGCAATAAATAAAAATTGTTAGCTGGAGTATGATACCTGTGAATGTAATTACATATGAACATGTGTAAATGAAACATATAAGTTTAGCATTTTAATGGATTTTAAGAAAGAGTCTTTAGAAAATGGTTACACCCACTCTGAAATTCAATGCAATCTGATAGTTTTTTAGATTGGAATTAATCACACTAACATATTTTTCAAGTTCTTCCTACCCAGAGTTTCTTTCTTTTTTTTTAAACTATGTAACATCATTCCTCTTAGCTCCTTTCCTGATTTTCTGAAATACCATCCTAGCTGGTACGTGACGTTATCATTCAACCCTAGACTGTCAATGTCTTTTCATGGTATAATGGTTATTAAGACTGAATGCAACATTCAGGATATGGGATGAGTAGTGAGGAAGCAGAACTCCTGCACTCTTGTCATTGTGCATTTATTAACAGTGTTTTTGGCAAACTTTATACTTTATAAGTTCTCTAAAAATTCAAGTGTTTTTATACATGAACTGCTTTCAAATCAGCATCTTATTCTTGGGTAACTGATTTTCTGACATAAAGAAGAAAACTTGGCATTTATCTTTACTGTATTTTATTTTATAAATCTAAGCCTATGTTCCATCTTCTCACAGGGAATGCACAGTTTCAAAGGTATGCAATCTCCATCAAGAGTTAAATAGCGAATTAAAGGGTTGAACAAAGACCAGAGCCTTGCAACCTAAAAACACTTCCCTCCAAAGATCATTATTACTTGGGAAGTTCAACTGTTAACACTTTATCTAGTTATATTACCATCTGGCTCACATTTCTCAGAGAACGCTCTAAGTTGAGTATCTCTATTTTCTGTTTTTTTTTAATCAAGTTAAATCCCCTACCCATATCTCCAAATACTATTTTTTAAAACACTCTCTTTTTAACTTTATAATTCTTCTCAATTTGCAATTCACTCTGCTCTTTAACCTCACTAACACTACTCATGCATTCATACCAAACTTTGGAATTTATTCTTGGTTTTATGGCTTATCTTCTATTTTTTCTATGTGTCCTTTAAAGCTCTGAAGTTCAGAGAGTACAACACATCTTCAAACACCTTAAAATTACTTAGTTTCTTCAAAATTCTTTTTAGAGAACCCTCATTGTTTTTAATAAATAAGAATGCATCTTTCCCTTTAGAATCTTTAATTTTTTGGAATTTGTCTAGAACTAGAATACATGATTCATTATTCCTAGGAATCACTTTCTTGAATAATTAACCCTAAGATGACAAAGTCATTTCTCACCCACGATCATAGTTGCTTGAATTTCCTCATTTAACTCTTACTTATTGGCTAGTTAGTTCTAGAGGACTGGTCCTACTCATGTCTACTCTACTTACAGATAATCTGTGAGCAAAGAAGGTGAAGAAATTCTCAAGAGGGTGTTTTTTCTTGAATGAGACATCCAACAAACTTAAAAGATGAAAATCCCATCACTTCTATATTTTGACTTAAGTTGTTTTTATTATCATCTGGTTTGAGAAAATATCACTGTGTTCTTTATTCACTTGAATAACTTATGGCACTATATCATAATGATACTTCTTTTCTTTTTCTCTTTATCCTTATGTTTTCTATCATTTTTTACCTTTAGCTTTCTAGACTATCCTGAATGATTGTCTTTTTGCTGTCACAGTAATTACAACATTTATCTCATCAGTAAGGAACAGCTCATCAAATTAAATTAAAGCATTTCATTGAAGAGCTCTGTTTTTCCAAACTTGGTTTCTATTAAAATATTAGTACTGATTTAAGTTTATAAAATAAATTTTTAATTAGAAATTAAATTTCTGATGGTTTTGTGACTTTAATTTGTCCCCCTAAAAGTGGAAAACGAAAAAATTCACTAAATAAAACATTTTGGTCATCACCATTTCCTTAGTTGGACTTTTTCTTGCTGAAATTCTGCTAAATAAGGCTTCATTAATACCGATGCATAGATCCAAAGAGAAGAGTACAAATGGTAGGACATCTGCCCTCTTTCCTTCTACGATGCTCAAGTTATACTAAAGCTTGATACTTCCCTCTCTCCTATTGTTTTATAATTCCTATTCTGTCCATATATCAACTCTCTTGAGTCTTAAGGTTTTTATTTAGCTAGAAGATACTTCTTCAATTTTATAACAACTCTAGTGATTTTCTAGGACAAGAAAGAGGATAACCAATAAACTGTTATCAGAGAATAGGAAACATTAATTCTCAAATACAATTTGTACTGTTTATTGTAGAAGTTCATTATATGAATTTGGAAAACGCTATATATTGTGACCTTCTCTAGGAACATAACAACATATTAAAGGGTCTGAAGGACTGAGGAAGAAATGTGTTTAACGGTGTTTAACTCAGCATTTTCCTAGATCATTTAAATTAGAAATATTTTTTCTTTTCTTTTGTGGTATACCTATTAAATGTGGAAAAGTCCTCTGTGAAATATCAGCTTGGAAAATATGGTCCAATGGCTATTTTTTTCCATCCATTCATTTAACATTTATTTATGCACTTACTGGTCCTATGCAATTCACTGCCTTTGGACTTCCACCAGATGATGAGGGAAAAAAAATAATAAGAAGAAATAAGACCTAAATGTGATAGCAAATCTGGTTAAACAAAAGTTTATAGCAGCCCAGATGGCTGCATGTATCACTTCAGCATTTCATGAGCTGCTCTGAAAGTAACCAGGGACATAAACTATTGAATTCTGATTCCCATTATGTATGGTCTAAGTTTTCATATTTAGTTTAAAACAGGGAAATTCGCATTGCCACTATACTCTTTTACTTCCATGGCAAATGGCACTAATCAACCATCACACTCTCTTCCAAGAAGCCTAGATTCTTTTTCAATAGTTTCAAGTTGTCACAAAAGTTAATACATCTATTTATCATAACTGGTTTAACATATGCAAGTGAGGGCATAAAACTTACTAGCTGAAAGACTTGTAAAATCTGTTCAGTTAGAATTTCCAAACAAGTATTTGCCCCAAACTAGCATAAAAACCTGGCCTATCAATTCGTAATGCACAATATATTTGTAATGCACAATATATTTCTTATATTTGATAGTCCCCATCTGATACTCAGTTCCTTTCTTTTCCCTTGGGGTGTCTACACAGAACAGACTGCTAAGAATAGAATGTAGAGGAGAAAAATAATTCAAATTCGTAATGTTTTTAATTCTAAAGAACTCTTCATCAAAAAGACGGTAGGATATACTAAATTCCATTGCTGCCTTAATCACTACTGTATCAAATTGTCATACTGGATCTCTTTCTTACAAAGACAAAGGGCATATAATTTTACTTATTAGTCTTAGATTGCTCACTATTTTCTGAACAACCCAAAGGTTATTTTAAAGTTAAGGGGTCTTCCCCAGTAGAAGGAATTACTCTATATATTTTTTACATCACTGACATCTATTGGCTGAAATATTCATAATATTTAGATTCTGGTAAGTCACCAAATTACGTCTCTAAAAAACTGAATACCAAACCCCTGTTTCTCGCTCAGCCTTTTTCCTTCCAGAGGGAAAATAAATAGGCAAATGGAAGCTGTCTGAGCCAAAGGAAAATGGTAGAAGAGAGTAGTTACTCTAAACCAAGAGTTTCATGTGAATTCGTATTACAAATTTGAAGTTATTAGTAAGGTACTGTTTTGCAGTTTGAAAAAACTACAGAGAACTAGAAATACTTAATCAATGAAAGAATTTGCCATCATATGCCATCTATGTAAAGCTAGCTTCTCTTCCCTACTTCCCCAGTGCCCCCTACCTCCAATTAATCCGCTGGAAATCTTAACTGACCAAAACAGAAAATCCTCGGCTCATTCTGATCAATAAAAAATGGAAAATTAAAAGAATACTGTGGAACTTAATACTGTGTATGGTAACTTTACATAATATTTAAATATCCATATGCAAGGGTACCTATAAATGGCATAAATATATAAATACCTTATCCAGTCACAATATATTCTTAAATCATCATAAATACATTTTAGGGTCAAATTTTCAACCATATACACTTTGAAACCATTAATGAAATTTAATTAAAAGACAAACAGAAGAGGCCAAAATTGCAAACAATTATTTGACATGAAACAAAACACAAACATTATTGCAAACATCATTGAAATAAGACAAAATTTCTGTAATGTAGACCAGGAAAAATGTTAATAGACATTATGCTATTAGAATCTGCTCTGTCCTAACAATATCGCCAAATATTTAATTCTCAATCTTTAATGCCTCCCAGGATTAATTCTATAAAATTGAAACTCAACTCTTTTCAACAGTACTAACAAATAAAGAAATCTGAGGTTAAGAATCATAATTTGTTCTGAAATAACTGATGATTCTGGGGCGATGGTCATTAGGCTTTAATTGTCATTGGAAAATTTTTAACAGGTATGGAATGCTAGAGATAGAAAGGATCCTAGAAATTACAAGTTATATAAATCAAACACCTTATTTTATAGAAGAAGAAATTCTGACCCGCAGAGAACTCTAACTTTAGGATTAAGGCAAAGCAAGGAGTAAAAACCAAGAACTCCTGGCCCTTTTCCCCTTTGATTCTCCACCTTCCAAAAAGCACAAAGTCCTCAAATTCATTTTCATGAGAAAAAAATAATGGATGCCTCTGATTCTCTCATTCCTGCTGGCTGTGTAGTCTCACTGAAAATACCCTCAAATCTAAAACTGACTGAACTTAAGAGAAAAGTAAAGCAAGAATAATGAAAATATATGACCTATACTGGTATTCAAATCACAAGATGTTAACTGCTTATGTTACAGACGTATCATTAAATTTCACTGTAAAAACAGAAATGCACCATAAATATATTGACAGAAACTAAAGATGCACTGACAGGAAAGAAGACTTTTTTTAAATTAAATTTTTTTAATTTAATGTTTTGTTACTTTCCATATATTCACCACAAATACTGCTGTAAGGAATGCTGCTACTTAGTACAAGCCATGTGCTCTGCTAGGGACCAGAGACAAAGGCTGTATAAAACTGTCTGTGTATGAACACTATGTACCAGAAATAAAACAAAGTTACTCTGGTTAGTATTTTAATTAAGGAAAATATCAGTTATGTAGCTAATTTTGCCAAGAATAAAATATTAAAAAAGGCTACATTTACTTTCCTAAGATGTTCTCCTTTCTCAAGAGGGAAAACCAAATTTAAAGCTAGGGATTATAGCAGATAGAATTTTGGACTGATTCTCCTATAATCTTGGGCCTAGCCTTAGCTCTCACATTTAACCATATACAAGTGGAAAAGTCACTTAATATCTCTAGGTTTCAGTTTCCTTCTGTAAAGCAAGGATATCACAAGAGGTAATAGGTAAATTCCTTTCCACATCTATGATTCCACGGCAACTGGCTGCAGCAGGAAGAGCAATGCTCATAAATACATTTAAGCACACAAAATAAATTCACAGCCCCCTAAAAATCTTCATTAATGAGGGCTTTCTATGTACCAGAATTAAAACTAAGTGAAGGAATTCAACATAATTAGAATTATTTGGTTAACACAGATGTATAAGAAGCCATTCTATAACAAGAGAATCTTAAAACAAAATTCCCCAAAGTAACAATAACAAAAACAGTTAAACATCCATTAAATTTCTTAATAAATAGGATGGTGGTGAGGAGGAATAATGGGAAGAACAAAAAAACCTGTTTTTGTCATGTCACATCTAATTTTCCATGAGTGTGACTGTATGTATTTAGATCTTCACTACAAAAACGTTTTGAATTAAAACCACCATTAGAAACACTAAGATGGCTAAGTAAGAAGACAACCGTCTGGCTCACTGCCTTTAAACAAGAACACCGATTGTGTCAGAGGACTAAGCCTAAATGCTAATGTTGCTAATTACATCAATTTACATAGTTCTGAGCTGATATAGGTTGTCTTATGCATTAACCTACTGAAGAGAGGACCACCATCTTTACAAGATCAGAAAACAAAACAAACAACTTTCATCACTGGGGAAGATACATGAGCAGTCCCGTCAGGACCTGTACACACCTGCGTCTCTCCCTGACCTCTGAAGTGGAGGAGACAGTGCCGGCAGTAGTTGTAGTCAGGGTTGTGGTAGAGGCTGCAGCATTTACAACAGTTGGAGCAACAGGAATGGTCACTGCCGTAGGAACACTGTCCTTTTCTTTTTCAGTACTATCCTCAGCCCACAAACGATTTGAGGTACTATAGCACATAAGCGGCAACACAAAAAGAGAAAAGGAAAACAGCTAAACAATGAAAGCACTTTCTAGCAGCTGAAAACATGTGACTATAGGGATGGATTTTTTTAAAAAACAAGGTGAGACATCTTTCAACTATGAACCAAAAAAGTTCACCCAGAGCTGTCAAAGAGAAATTTACATTTTAAGCAGCCTAATTCAAGGAAAAGCTCATTAATTCAGGAACTTAATTTTTCCCCAAACATGCACAATTGCCTTTTTTTGGAATCAATTTTTGTTTGTAAATAATTTTAATAAGGTCAATGAAAAAATCCAGAGCCCCACAATCTTCTAAACAAAAATGCATGCACGTACATAAGCACACAGGAGGCCTAAACACAAATGTATCTGTGACTCACCTGCTTTGTGTGCCTGTTGAAGAAGAACCCGTTGTAATCTTTGTAGTAGTGCTTGTGCTGGAAAGCAGGCTTTTCTGAAGCCCAGCTGCAGAGGTAACTGTTGGTGTTGATGTGGTGCTTGGAACACTAGAACTAATCAAATCATCTTGTCTTCTACCAAAGGAGCAACTAAAGGAAAGAGTCATATCTATATAGGATATGTTTGTATGTTTATTCTATACTTAATGTCTATACACTGTACAAATCCACAAAGCTAGGGAAAATCTAAAAGACTGTGTTCCTAAATACACCACCGGCTCCAGCACCAAGAGTTGCACCTACAACTTGCTAGAGTCTAGATAATTTCACTATTTGGCAGTGTATCATTTTACTGCATATCCCACCCTTCTCCCCAACAAGATTCAAAGATGATCTGATAGTTTATTTTTCTGGAACTGTTCCAGACCATATGGTAACACCAGGCTGGGTTTGAGAAAAAATCATTTTGGTTCAGGGAAGTTAAGATTTTAACATTTTTAAAGAAAATTGTTTCAGCAATGGGTCACATCCCTAGGACCGAACCATGCCTATACTAGTTCATCTTTTATCCTTCTTTTTGGTTGTTTTTAGCAGAGAAAATAATGCATAGTCCCCCTGCAAGACATTACTAACATTCCAACTTAAGGCATTTCCATTGGCTCTGAGTTCTAAGACAAGTGGAAATTCTCCAGGTCACGAAATGAAATCAATGAAGTCACTAATATATTTCAATTGCTCTAGTCAATTATATAATTGACATATATATATACTTAAGTATATAGAAGTTTCTTTTTAATATACTATAATCTAAAAGATTCTTCACAGTATATCAAACTTAATTAAAAATGTATAATAGGAAGGCATGAGTAGGAGCAAATTTTCACTCGTCTTTAAATATATACATTGTCTTTAAATGAAGTTTTATTTAAACAACAAAAGATATATTTAATAAAAGCACGTATCTTTATATTACATTAAATTGAGGGCTCCAAACAAACTGCCTTGTATTTTTTATAAAAGAACACATAAAAGTTGCTTGAGAATTATATTACCTTTTATGATAAGTTGATCCTTCATTAATTGAACTATTCTTTTTGAGATCATCTTCCCATTTTCTTCTTGTGTATGAACTACTTGTTCGCAAACTTGAAGAATCTCTGTGAAAAGAATATCCTTCAGATTCTGGTAGATAATTTTAAAATAACTTTAAAATAGAGGTAAAAAGAGCTGAATATCAATAAACATCAGTAGAAGCAGAAACCAGTAAAATCCCTTGGAAAAACACTTTGGAATATTTATTAAGAAGTCCAAGTAACTCCAGTTCTAAGATTCTATCCCTAAGGTATAATCCTAATTACAGGGGGGGAAAATAAGATGTCTACAGATGTTTTATTTATGATCACAAAATACTAGACAATTTAAATGTCCACAGTTGGGGAGGGGAAATGGTTACTTTAACCTCAGCAGATTTACTCTATGGAAGACTATGTACTGATGAATAGCAGTGCTTGCTGAAAATACATACTAATTATAAAAGATTGCTCATGAGATCTTAGGTGAAAGAAAAAATCAAGACCAAAAATTGAACATAACATGATTACAACTATATTAAAAAAGTTTTCACACTCTTGTGTGATGAAAAATAGGAAGAAACAAACTAAAATGCTGACAGTGATTAAGGGCTTTTTCTCCTTTTCTATTATTTTACAAATACTTAGAAAGCATGTACTAGTTTGTGACCTAATCTTTCACCACTGTCCCCTCACTCGGTTTCAACCACAATGCCTTTTTTTTTTTTTTTTTTGCTATTTCATGAACATACCAAGCCTGCACCTCCTAAGGACCATGGACTTGGTGTTCACCCCACTAGGAATACCCTCCATCTCTTCCTGAAATCCACAGCCCACATAATTACAACAATGCTCATGTTTTAACTCTCAAGCTAGATAGTAAAGACTTTATAGTAAAAACAAAGCAAATCATAATGAATCCACCTGTTTTCTTTCTCTTCAACGTCAGACGTACTGGCTAGTCGTCTTGGTATTGTAGGTGCCACGTATGCAAGCCTAGCTCCTTTACTATCTTTCTCCTACACAAAAGGGAAAATGAGTGAAAATAAACCTGTGTGATGATTACAGGTGCTACTAAAAGGAGAGTATATGGAAAGCACATTCAACAATGTATTATTGCACAGCCATTACAGTTTACTTGATTATATTTCCCTAATTCCTAGTTAAACTCTAAAACTGATGTCTATCAATATTCAAGTACTAAGAGCACTAAATGACAGCCTGTTCAAACTAATTTTCTTTTCTTTCTCTAATCCAGAATTAGATAATTTTAACATAAGAAACACTCCTCCACATTTTAATGACTTTTTCTAAAATGTTTATAACAGAATATTCACAGTAATGCAGTACTGTAAGATAAAATATCCTTATTTCTTTCAGAGAAATAAGGTCTCAAATATGATTCACCGACAGGTTCCAATTATTTATATTATACGAGTTATTTACTACCTTGATATTCTATGCTTTAAAATAACATTAAAATATTCAAAACAAATTATTTAAATTATATTTATCCAAATCTGGTTGAGAGAGTAGTGACAATGGCACCTGTCACATTCTCATTACACTGGTATCAAATATTTGGGAAACAACTGGGCAATAAATTTATACAAAATTAAATAATTAAAATTACTTAATGAGAAATTACATTTCTGAATTTCTGATACATGATTCCTGTATAGAGCAAGAAAACCATATGGAAAAAAATGTCCAAGCACTAAAAATGCAGTAGAAAATAATCCTGTCATATAAAATAGCACTGAATGAACTGCGGTGCATTCTATTTAATACAATTTTAGTACTGCCTTAAAACTACTAAGAAGAAGAAAGCTGTGATGTATCAGATAAAAAAGCAGGTAAAGAAATCGCACATACCGGATAAATGTAGCCTGAGTGTAATCACATTCTAGAACAAATGTGCTCCTAAACTCCAGAAACCTTTCTTAACAAATAAGCTTACTTCTTGCTGCATTTTATTATAAATTCTCAAACAGAATAAAGAATTGCTCTATTGAGTATAATCTGGTAATTTATGTTTTTGGCAGATACATCTGATCTTCCCAACACTTTTAATTCCATATAGACAGATACATTTATATTATCATGTAATTCATTAAGTAAGGTGAATTAAGTTGATATATAGATCTAATGATGCATAGTAGAAAATCCAACAGATTTGATGTTCATGGAGAGCAAATTATGAGTTTTTATAGAAAACAAATTGTGAAATAGATTACCTTTTCTTTATTATCCAAAGAGGAGGAAAGTCTGGGACTTGAAGCTGAACGCATAACACCTGCAGTGTCTTTTTCTTTCTGAGCCTCTTTAGATGCTGTAATTTCTGCGAGTGCACCATAACTGCCAGTCTTTCTAAGCCCTAACCTCCAAGATGCAGGAGATTCATCTTTCCGCTCTTCTTCTTTGGGAGAAATTTTTGTAGCTGAAGTTGGAAACTTTTTATTTTATTTTTAAGAAAAAGGAAAAGAAAATTATCGAGACTGATCAGTCCTTAAGCTGGAAATGACAAGTTCACAGATAATATGTCTAAAATAGTTAATAGTTTCAGGAGAAACAATTTTAACTAAGTAGGTTAATGTCTTAGTCAAAAATGTAAAGATCTAAAACTGAAAAAGGAAATACTACCTTCCCAGATGTTAGAGTTAAGAAAACACACTCCACACTTTGTATCACACAGAAAAATTATGATGCAAATACAGAGAACAGAAATGAGCACACCATAATGACTTAAAACCATGCATCTTTGGAACCAATGTTCATATTAAACTTGTTACATTGTAACCTAATATAAATCCTTGCACATAGAAATGCCTCACCATAGATTTTTCACCCTTACTGGGCACAAGAACAATGCCAGTTTTGCGCAAGCCCTGCCTCCATGATGCAGGATCTACTGATTCCACCACAGGCATGATAGGAGCAATGAAATCATACTAAAGCCAATTAAAATAAGACAGGTAAAGAGATAAAGATTGAAAGTATGAAAACAGAAAAGGAAGTTATGAACAAAACACATTTTTTTCCTTTTTAAAAGAACTTTATAATAAATTAAAACCCAATAACTGGGTAATGA